>NC_091955.1:49964536-50672036 GCF_031021105.1 Erythrolamprus reginae
ACACAGAGCTTACCACATCAGTCACAGTGAATCAGCAGAAAGAACAGAGAGAGCAGAGAGAGAGAGAGAAAATCATGCTTTCTGGGTCCTTCTTATGGCAATTTGCAACTCTATCTCTTAAAGCTATAGTACTTCAATACATTGTTAGCTTATTTATATATTTCAAGCCCAACTGTTTTGTGCACAGTACTACTAACACCCACCATTGTATAAACTCCCTATGTTTGTTGTGGATCAATGACATTATGAATAAACAATGGTTGTAGAGGAAGAGACATCCACAGAGCAATTGTACAGATACTAACATCTGTGGGGAGGAAAGTTTTGAACCAGGAGGCCAGGTAATGATACCCAGTTTATGTTTTTCCCCTTACATTGCACAAATATACATCAATCTTTTGTCAAGTATTATATTAAGATACTATTTCAGAAGCAATACGCTGTATTCAAATTTCATCTTTTTGCTTTAGTTTTTAAATTATAATCTACACAGCCAAATACATGATACATGGTATTCCTCTCTAAGCAATTGAGCAATGGTCTGAAACTAAGGGGCTTAGAAGTGCTGCCTTTGTCATGGTCAGACCATTTTCTATTGCGGCTTGACTTCCTGGCTCCAATCCTTCCCCGTAGAGAGGCGGAACTGACTTGGTGGTTCTGCCCCAGACGCCTGATGGACCCAGAGGACTTTCAGAGGGCACTTGGGGTTATTCCAGATGCACTCGTCCACAGTTCGGCAGAGTCCCTTGCTGTAGCCTGGAACAAGATTTTGCCGTTGCAACCTCTCTGCGGTATTGACCAGATTGTGCCGTTGCAACCTCTCTGCGGCACTAGACCCTGTAGAGCTCCATGGTTCAACGAGGAGCTCCGGGAGTTGAAACGCCAGAAGAGACGTCTGGAGAAACAATGGAGGAAGAGTAAGTCCGAATCCGATCAAACACTTGTAAGAGCTCATATTAAGACTTACAAAGTGGCGCTCAAGGTGGAAAGATGTGTGTATCATGCTGCCTTGATTGCATCAGCGGAATCTCGTCTGGCTGCTCTGTTTAGGGTAACCTGCTCCCTTCTTAACCAGGGGGGAGTTGGGGAGCCCTTGCAGAATAGTGCCGAGGATTTTAACACATTTTTCGCTGATAAAGTCGCTCAGATCCGGGCGGACCTCGACTCCGATTGAATAACAGTCGACTGACAATGAGTCAGTCGAGGTGACTGGGGCCCATACTTGTTCATCTGTATGGGAAGAGTTTGATCTGGTGACACCTGAGGAAGTGGACAAGGCCATTGGAGCTGTGAGTTCCGCCAGCTGCTTACTGGATCCGTGACCCTCCTGGCTGGTTTTGGCCAGCAGGGAGGTGACACGGAACTGGGTCCAGGAGATTGTCAATGCTTCTTTGGGGAGGGGGTCCTTTCTGGCTCCCTACAAGGAGACACTTGTGTGCCCCCTCCTCAAGAACCCTTCCCTGGACCCAGCCATTCTTAACAACTATCATCCAGTCTCCAACCTTCCCTTTATGGGGAAGGTTGTTGAGAAGGTGGTGGTGCTCCAGCTCCAGCGATCCTTGGAAGAAGCTGATTATCTAAGCCCTCAACAGTTGGGTTTCAGGCCCGGCTACAGCACAGAAACTGCTTTGGTCGCGTTGATGGATGATCTCTGGCTGGCCCGGGACAGGGGTTTATCCTCTGTCCTGGTGCTTCTTGACCTCAGTGGCTTTCGATACCATCGACCATGGTATCCTTCTGCGCCGGCCTCAGGGGTCGGTCCTTTCCCCCCCCGCTATTTAATATCTACATGAAACTGTGCAGAATGCAGCTGCAAGAGCAATCATGGGCTTCCCCAGGTATGCCCATGTTACACCAACTCTCCACAGTCTGCATTGGTTGACGATCAGTTTCCGGTCACAATTCAAAGTGTTGGTTATGATCTATAAATCCCTTCATGGCACTGGACCAGAATATCTCTGAGACCGCCTTCTGCCGCACGAATCTCAGTGACCAGTTAGGTCCCACAGAGTTGGCCTTCTCTGAGTCCTGTCGACTAAACAATGTCATCTGGTGGGACCCAGGGGAAGAGCCTTCTCTGTGGCGGCCCCGACCTTATGGAACCAGCTCCCCCTGGAAATTAGGAGCGCCCCCACCCTCCTTGCCTTTTGTAAACTCCTCTGCCGTCAGGCATGGGGGAATTGAGACATCTCCGCCTATATAGTTTATGTATGGTATGCTTGTGTGTATGTCTTTTTAAATAATGTGTTTTTAGATATTTTAAATATTAGATTTGTTATTATACACTGTTTTTATTGTTGCTGTGAGCCGCCCCGAGTCTACGGAGAGGGGTGGTATACAAATAAATAAATAAATAAATAAATAAATAAATAAATAAATGTTACATTTCAAACTAATTCTGATACATTATAATATGATCAAATATGCCTTCTGTTGAAGGAAGATGTTTTCAAATGCATTGGAAATGAGTCATTATTAAGCAAAGTAAATTGGCAATTTCAGTTTCTGGAATGAATTGTGTAACAATAGTCTTGGATGACTGTCTAGTGAATGATGTTATCCAATCATCCATGTGAAGGTATGAATCAACATTTAGTCATTAAATTTTGTATAGGGACATTTGGATCCATACTGTTGTACTTATGTCACAAAATAATTTGTCTGGCCCTGAGGTTTATTTAATCTGTTATGGAGTGAGAAAATATTTAATTGTTCCAAATTTAGGGCATGGAAGTCTTTTAGTGAAACATTAAATCAGTTTATGATTAACATATTTAAGTTTTATTCAGCCAGTTGCTTATTTTTGCTTTTCACCTAAAATAGGGATACCATCTCTTTTTTCTTAAATCAGAAATGTGTGGTAATAATTTTCTAATCAAATCACAGCCAACCTAAAAATAATACATTATCTATAATCTTCCATAAAATGGATGGGAAACGCAGCAGCTGTATACCAAGGGCTAGTGGGAAATGAAATTATCATCTATTTGCTGCATCAGCAGTAGGATATTTTATTACAGTGATCCCCCGAGTTTTGCGATCTCGATCTTTGCGAAACGCTATATCGCGATTTTTCCACCCGATGATGTCACTCCCTTCCTTTCTCATCTTTCTTTCTCTCTCTCTTTCTCTATCTTGCTTCCTCTCTCACACTCTCTTCCTCCCTCTCTCATCTCTTTCTTTCCTTCTCTCTCTTTCTCTATCTCTTCCCCTCTTGCTCTCGAGCGGCGGGCGGCACCCAGGGAAGGTTCCTTCGGCCGCCCACCAGCTGATCTGCTCGGCAGCGCAGTAGCAGCGAGGAGCCGAAGATGGGGTTTCCCCTTTGCGTGGGCAACGGGGAAACCCCATCTTCGGCTCCTCGCTGCTACTGCGCTGCCGAGCAGATCAGCTGGTGGGCGGCCGAAGGAACCTTCCCTGGGTCTTCAACTCCCAGAGCGGCGGACAAGCGGCGGACGGACAAGAAAAGCGGCGGCTGGACAAGCGGCGGGCGGAAAAGCGGCGGCCAGACAAGCGGACAAGCGGCGGACAAGCGGAAAAGCGGCGGAAAAGCGGGCAGGCAGGCAGCTCCTCAGCTGCTGGGTCTTCCCAGGTGCGGAAGTAAAAACACCATCTGCGCATGCGCGGCCATGGAAAAAGGGGCGCGCATGCGCAGATGGTGTTTTTACTTCCGCACCACTACATCCCGAAAAATCGATTATTGCGAGGGGTCTTGGAACGGAACCCTCGCGATAATCGGGGGATCACTGTATATCTTTAGATTGATAGTGCAAGATGAAAGTGCCCATATAAGATCCTGAGATTGCTCAGATATTTGTATTTTGTTTTTTATTGTATTTTAAAACAACATTTTGTAACAATAAGAGCAAGAGTATGCTGTCCTTTTTTCAATCTATGAAGCAATGAACTGAATGCTAAATATGCTTTGCTTTTTCCCAGAGATAGTAGAGTGTTTACCATTGTGGTAGCACTGATTCAGTGCAACATACATTTCTTAATTTAATTTCTTTTCTTGGCCATGCACACTATGCTAGCTTTTGAGGCTAAGACTAGAAACTTGGATTTATATCCCAAACTTGTTTAGTTTCTTGTTAATCTTGTGTACTTGGGTAGTGAGGGCATGTACTCTGCAGACTATATAAACAATGCGAAGTAGATGACTCCTCCCCCTTTTCCCCTTTTGGCCCTGCTGAGCCTTCTTTCCACATCCTTCCATCTTCCTGTGTGCTCCATTGTTCTTGGCTGAGGACACATGTGTGAGATCAATCTGACGGCATCCTCACCCATGGAAGCATCCAGAAGTTATTAATATGTACTGGAATATAAGCATTTATGGCTGCATTCTGTAAATGCATGAATCAACAGAATTGTAAGTAAAGATTGCAGTTTATTTCATCTTTATGAAGGAGTGATCATTCGTTGCTAACAAAAGGGATTTTAAGCCACACAATTGATTTCTTGCCATGCTGAATCCGTTGCAAGATAAGCCAGCTGAACTCTGCCAATACTAATAATATTAATAGTAACCAAATACCCAACAAATAGTATATCTTTGTATACCATCAATACGTACGTGACAAGACAAACCCAATAAATAAATAAATAAATAAATAAATAAATAAATAAATAAATAAATAAATAAATAAATAAATAAATAAATAAATAAATAAAACTGTACTGATCTGCATTTTGTAAGCATATTGAGCAGAAACCTCGTTGGAATGAATAAATGCTAGCAGTATTTTCTTAGAAAGTAAGAGATAAAAACATAGAAACATAAAAGACTGATGGCAGAAAAAGACCTCATGGTCCATCTAGTCTGCCCTTCTACTATTTCCTATATTTTACCTTAGGATGGATATATGTTTATCCCAGGCATGTTTAAATTTAGTTACTGTGGACTTACCAACCACGTCCGTTGGAAGTTTGTTCCAAGCATCTGCTACTCTTTCAATAAAATAATATTTTCTAATGTTGCTGATAGTATAGTATATTTCTATGTCAGGTCACATCGCACATAGAGATATGGCAATAAACATTAAAGGCAACTTTTTTAAAATACTGCCCCCTTGGGTTTGATAGTATAAAAACTAGATTAGGATTCAGGACATTTTCAATAATATACATGAACAATTTAAGTAGCTCTGCACAATAATTCTGATAAACTGTAGACAAAATGTGTTTTTGTCTATTTATCTTTGTTCCTGGGATTTTTCATTGTGACCATAAAACTCAGTGATACAGTGGACATTTCATCTTCCCGTTTTAATTAATAAATTAGGCTTTTAAGGAAATTGCTGATGGAGGAATTTGTTTCCTACAAAATGTTTGAAAATTCTCAATTGTGAAAAAAAAAAATTACAATATTAGCAAACTGTGTTAACCCAACTACTATAGCTTGTGAAGGGAATTCTTCTCCTTAGACATGAAAAATATAATAAAATGAAAGGAGGATCCCTAAATGGAAGAATATATAATTTATCATACTTTGACTTAAAAGACCCAAAAGACCTAAAATGGTTACCAAACATCAAAAACATCATCAAAAAGGCACAACAAAGAATGTTCTTTCTGCGCCAGCTCAGGAAGCTCAAACTGCCCAAGGAGCTGCTGATTCAGTTCTACAGAGGAATCATTGAGTCTGTCATCTGCACCTCTATAACTGTCTGGTTTGGTGCTGCAACCCAACAGGACCGACAGGGACTTCAGAGGATAATCAGAACTGCAGAAAAAACAATTGGTGACAACCTGCCTTTCATTAAGGACCTATATACTGCACGAGTCAAAAAGAGGGCGGGGAAAATATTTACTGACCCCTCGCATCCTGGACAGAAACTGTTTCAACTCTTACCCTCAAATCGTCGCTACAGAGCACTGCAAACCAAGACAACTAGACACAAGAACAGGTTTTTTCCTGAACGCCATCACTCTACTAAACAAATAATTCCCTCAACACTGTCAGACTTTTTACTAATTCTGCACTTCTAGTCTACTAGTTTTTCCTCATCATTCCTATCATCCTTTTCCTCCTACTTAGGACTGTATGACTGTAACTTTAGCTTGTATCCTGTTCTGCCAGCGTGTTTCAACTGCACGTAATTACAGGGTAATTAGTCCAGGAAGACACACACCACACGATAAAAGAAAAACCCAAAAGTTTTTATAAACAGAAAAACAGAAAAACAGAAAGAGCTCCCTTTTTAAATGTCAAAGGGATTTTCTGGTACACACAAGGCACAGGTTAAATGCAATCCAATTGCTCACCCAATACTGGGAAATTGAGTCCAATTCTAAAGTCCAGAGAGTCCACACACAATCTTGAACAGTACAAAAACCATGATCTTGACGAAACAATGAATCAGATAAACTGCCATGAGGCTAAAACACCAGGCTGCACTTTTATCTGTAGCACTAATTACAGCAGCCCCACCCAACCACAGGTGGCCTCATTTTGTCTTGTAATAATCCTTCAGTTGGTGTCTCCTGTGCATCACTCTGCGCATGTGTGGATGTGTCATTAATTCTTGTTCAGAAGCCAGGGATGATACAGATGATTGATCTCCTCCTGGGCTGTCTGCCAAACTCCCCTCTTCCCTGTCACTCACACTTCCTTGGTCAGAGGAGGCTTCATAGGCAGATTCCATCGGGAGCAAAACAGGCCTGCGGCATGTGGATATTTCCCCCACATCCACCTGCACATTCCTTGGGGCAGGAGCTGGGCCAGAGCTAACCATAACATATCCTAAGATTTTCTATTATTTGCTGTAATCTTCCACTCTACAGGTGAAACCTGAAAAATTAGAATAGCGTGTAACTTAAAAGAAACATAATATATGAGAGAGACTCGTTACATTGAAGACAAGATAGTGATGATTTGGGGATACAGCTCATGAAAACCCCAAATCCACTATCTCAGAAATCCATAGAGAATCTATGGGACTTTGCCAATAAAAAGATGAGAGACATGAGACCAAACAATGTAGAAGAGCTGAAGGCTGCTATTGAAGCATTTTGGTCTTCCATTAACCTCAGCAGTGCCACACTACATTGCGGCAGTAATTGCTGCAGAAAGGGCCCAAACCAAGTACTGAGTACATATGCATGCTTATACTTTCCAGAGAGGTCTGATATTGTTCAATGTACAATCCTTGTTTTATTGATCACATGTAGTATTCTAATTTTCTGATGGATTTGAGGTTTTCATGAACTGTACTCCATAATCACCATAATTATGACAAATCACAGTTTGAACTATCTTGCTTTGCATGTAACGAGTCTCTCATATATTATGTTTCACCTTTTAAGTTGCATAATAAATGAACTTTTGCATGTTATTCTAATTTTTTAAGTTTACCTATAACTCCTTCTTTGATAGTAAAGATGTCACAACTCATTCTTTTCAATGATTAGGCTATCCATCCAATCAGCATTGTTCCGATAAATTCTTCAGAAGGCTGTATTACTATAATGGCTATTTATGAAGGTTCCATCAATCCTTTCTGGGCAATTATACTATCTTAGGCACAATCAACTGCTAATTATGGGCAGCAGGTTAGAACAACCAATGGAGGTTTGACTCCAGCTCATTGGACACTTGAAACTTTGTACCTATCAACATTATGTCTAGAGCTATGGGCAGCTCTGAATAACACACATTATCTCTTCTCTCTACTGCTGCATAGCTGATTTATTGTTTTTAATTATTGCATATTTATTGGTAAACTTTTTTATGAAATATCCATCACTTCAAGTTTATTGAAAAGAACTAAAATAGAGATGAATAGAGATGTACATAATATTGCATGCAGTAGAATGATTTAATTTTCACCATTCTTTGATGATTTGATTGAATGAATGCAGCTACACTAAATATGATCATGTGCCCAAAATGTATGCTTTAATTGCCTCTATTATCTGTCCAAAACAAATTGCAAAATGTTGTACACTTTCCAGGTGTTAAGTTTAAAAAAACAACAGCACCAATCACACATTTTGTCTAATATGCCAAAACTTTGAATTCTTAGCATTTTTCTTTGATGAAATATATCTTAATTTTAAATGAGTTATTGTAATTCATGTATGTGTGGCCATTTAATACTAATGAGTTATTTCTATTTCTATAGTTTAGTTTAATGATAATTACTACTAAAAGATTTTATAGAAATTGATTCTGTAGCATTCTGAGGAAACATTTAGAGGCTTTGAAAGTTTTCTGTTGGCAAACCCCTACATTTATATGAATCATTTTCTTTGTATGCTATGCTTGGGAGTTTCTAACTACAGTAGATATATATGATATAAATCCAACAAATATATATTAAAGGTTCTCCCATCTAAAATTCTAAAGGAATTATTTTTCATATTACTTTCATTTCATAGAAAGATACCCTTTAGATTTATTATTTCCGCTAAGTGGAAGGTATTTTTTAATGAACAAAACTGAGAGCCAGGCATGCAGATGTTTCTGTTCAATAATTCTTTGTATAGAGTTTATAGTCTGCCAGAATAGAAGATGGTAGTTTCATAGAAAAGGCTCAGGGCTAGAGGTGGTGCCTACAATATTGATTTTTAAGATGCAGTTTTTGTCTATGTGGATTCCAACACATAAATAACCTTTGAGGACTTATTTACAAAACATTTAGGAATTGGGCCATTCTTTATTTATATTTATATGCTTACAGCAATAGTATAGTTTCACATTTGGAAAATAATTTTCTAAAATAAAAAATTACTTAGGAGGTAGCTTTATGATAATTCTTCATCTTTTGTTATTTTACTATTTACTACACTACTATGTTTATTATATCCTAACATAATTGAATGTTAAAACTAGAGTTCCCCAAGAGCCATTGGTTAAATAAACATTTAAGTCCCACTGAAAACAATAGGCCAATTTCTCTGACCAATTTACACCCATTGATATTATTCATATATGTTGGCTTTTTTTGAATTTGGGTCAATATGTAATTTATAACTTAGATATGTTGGACAACATTAATGTAATATTATTTATAATGTAGATAAGGTATTCAGAGTTGGAACGCAAAGAAAAATCTGTTCATCAAATATATAATGCTCTAGGCCAGTGATGGGCAACCTTTTGAGCTTGGTGTGTCAAAATTCGCCAAAAAACTGAGCATAACTCAGGTGGTGTGTCACCTTGAGAAAAAAACTGGGCGGCATAGAAGTATATACAGTATATATATATAGGTAGGTAGGTAGATAGATAGACAGACAGATAAACAAACAAAAAATGAAAATGAAAATAAATAAATAATAAATCCCTTCTTTTTTATTAAAAGAAATTAATAATAAAACAAAACAAAACTCTATTACTATTAAAACTAAAACAACCAGCAAATTCAAAAACATAACTATTAATAAAAACAGGTGAGGGTTGGGGTTTTTTTTCTCTGTTATTATGTTTATGTTATTATATGTTTTAAATCAAGAGTCACTTCTTTCTCTCTTTCCTGTCATTCTCTGCCTCAATCATTTTCTCATTTCTCTTTTTCCCCTCCCCTTTAATCTATCATTTCTCTCTCTCTTCCTATCTTCTCTCTCTCACTCTTTCTCTCTCTCTCCCTTCCTTTCTTTCCTTCTCTCTTCCTTCCACTTTTTTCTCTTTCTCTCTCTCTCCCTTCCTTTCTTTCTCTTCCTTCCACTTTTTTCTCTTTCTCTCTCTCTCCCTTCCTTTCTTTCTCTTCCTTCCACTTTTTCTCTTTCTCTCTCTCCCTTCTTTTCTTTCTCTTCCTTCCACTTTTTTCTCTTTCTCTCTCTTTCTCTCCATTTCTTTCTCTTCCTTCCACTTTTTTCTCTTTCTCTCTCTCCCTTCCTTTATTTCTCTTCCTTCCACTTTTTTCTCTTTCTCTCTCTCTCCCTTCCTTTCTTTCTCTTCCTTCCACTTTTTTCTCTTTCTCTCTCTCTCCCTTCCTTTCTTTCTCTTCCTTCCACTTTATATTTATCTCTTCCTTCCTTCCTCTCTTCCTCCCTTTCTCTCTCCCTCTCATTCACTTTTCTCTCTTCCTCCCTTTCTCTCTCCCTCTCGCTCACTTTTCTCTCTTTGGCGAACCCCCAAACTGTTCAGATTCAAGAAAAAGCTTATCAAGGAGGGTGGGGGGTTGTAAAAATCTAGTTATGAGCCGCCAAAGGAGGAAGCAAATGGCGCAACGTCCACGCAGGTTTTTTTTTCAGACTCTCTTTTTTGCGAGCCCGCCATGATTTTTTAAAATTACAAATTAATAACCCGGTAAGGGTTTACCTTAGCACCGTCTCCTGTAACACCGTTCTGGAAGGCGAGCAGGGAGCAGAGGGGCGAGGGGTGCAGACCCTGAAATAGGCCTGCAACCCCTCCCCGCGCTCCCAGCGACCCCTGCGAGCCAACCACCGTTCGTGGTGGGCTCCGACGCTTGGCGCTGCACCAATCAATATTCCCTCTAATTTTTTCCTGGTGTGGGCAGAAAAGTACAGTGTCTGAGCGGCAGTCCCTTTGGGACTGGGCAGCATAAAAGTAATAAATAAATAAATAAATAAATAAATAAAAATAAACAAATAAATAAAAATAAATAAATAAATAAATATTCATGCCTGAGCAGTGCTATGTATTTTGTCAATAGTTAATGAATCTAACCATAGAGGTTCTCAAATTCTGAAACAGATTCCTAAAAAGATAAACCAATTTATGTAACCCACTTTATGAATAAATTAATCCTTTCACTAGCATAAGGGCTACGCAAGGAAATACTTTTAAATTTCATGTTATAATATATGTTAAATAAAACAATTACATAATTGTATAATTTAATTTTCAAATATTTAATTTAAAATATGATATTTATGACTATGTTTTGATGGGATGAGTGAACTTGCTTACTTTTGTTGACATCTGAATCAATGTCTGATAATTGCAAAAAAACCTTGAGTCACAGAAGTAGAAATGCCACAAACGTTTATCAGCACTGTCAATGAATTGATTATTAGGATTGGGTAAGAAGCTTTTTGAAAATACCTAAAAATGTTTCCATGCTAAAAAGCCAAAAATGTAAAAAATGATTTGGAATAGTAAATTTCACTATTAAAAAGTCACTCAAAAGATTATGGAATTACCAGTATGCTACTGGGGATATATGAAACAAACATTTTCGACAGAAGCAATGCACAGTAACATTTGTTATCATAATTTAAATGATTTAGTTGGCAGCTCATACACTTCTTGCCGTTACTAAAAAAAAAGAAGCTGAAAATTGGTTTGTAAGCATAGCAATGCCCACAATTCCAAATTTGATTATCATGTCTGAAACAAATATTTTTTTTAAATTCCTACATACCACTTCCAAACCAATGTTGAACTTCTTACTTTATAGAGAAGAAAACAATTTCTAGCTTTGTTTTCCAAAACCCATAAACATTGAAAGAATTGCTATCTCCTCTTATAAATTCTGTGCAGTATTAGGAGAACAATATCTAACATATATGGGAACAGAGAGAGGGAAAAAGGAAGAGACCGAACCACCACCTTCTCCCTCAGCAATTGTCATGGCACCCATTGCCCGCATAGAGACACCCCCTCCCCTCTGAGGAAAGCGACTCCCTGCCCTCCGCCGTTAACAGTTTAAAAGAAGCCCACCCGCAGAGAAACCGCCGGGCTCGAGATCCGCCACCCACCTTACAGAGAGATACTGGTGCTCCGTCCCACTCCTCCTCCTCCCCCGGGATTTCCTCTTTCCCGCCCCAAACTTTCCCTTATTCCCCCTGCAAACAACACGGGGGGAACTAGGCATCTCACCTCCCGCTTGTTCCTGGCTGTGCTTGTCCACCGGCTGTTCTCTCCGGCACCTGGGCCAGGCGGCTCAGGGGACGGCGTGGTGCTTTCCCCCGGCCCCAGCCCAGCTTGGCCTTCACGCCAAGCGATTTCTCAGCTGCTGGCGAGACTGTTCCCTCGGCATGGGTGGAGTGGGGAGGAGGAGGATGACTGGATGCCCGGCACTTTGAAAATGCCGCCGCCCCCCTCAGCAGGGGGGAGGGAGGAGGCCACTCCCCCCCCAGGAAAGAGTTGCAAGAAAGCAGCGCATTTGAAAAGCGCGCTGCTTTCTCGGAAAGCCAGCTTTCCTGGCCGGCACAGGGCTTTCCCGCCGCTCCCCCCCCGAAAACACAACGGAGGATGACAGGCAGGGCAGAGCGGGGTGGAGCTATGGGAGGCTCAAGAAGGCAGTCCCGCGCTTTTCTTTCGGCGGAAGAGGAGGAGATCGGGCAGGCGGGGGCAGCGCCTTCTACTGCCGGTGCCTCCCCCCCGCGGGCTGGCAGGGGGATGGGGAGTGCGCGCCTGTGGAAAAGGCTGCGTGGGGGGGTATTTTGGGGCGCGCACTTCTTCCCCCGGCCGGACAGGCATGCTTGTGCTGCCAAAGGCAGCGTGTGGGTGAGCCTGCGCTTTGCAGGCTCACCCACACGGAAGGAGGAAGGAGGCAGCTGGGAGGCGGCCGCGTGTCACCGAAAATGGCTACGCGTGTCAGTGCTGACACGCGTGTCATAGGTTCGCCATCACTGCTCTAGGCAGATTCTAGTAGAAAAAGACAATGTAGCTAATAGCACTTTGAATCATATACAGAAGCTACATGTAACCAAAGGAAATGCCATAAAGGTTTTAATTTAATTTATTAAATTTATAGACCGCCCAACTCCTATATTGCTCTATTTTCTGTTAGAAAACCAATGACCTCATTTGTGTTAGTTACAGCTTCTCAATAGTCTTCAAAGTTAGTTCCAAGTAAAGCATGTTATAGTAGCCCAAGTACAAAGTGATGGAATAGCATCTTTAAGAAAAGGCTGTGTCTTGATCATCAGCCATAGCTGTGAGAAAGGTCCATCTGCTCTTCCATCAGGAGACACCAATAACATAGACTTTCTCCTTCAAAAGAACTCAACCCCATCCAGAGCCAATAAAAGAATTCTTAGAACCTGGTAGTTTATGGACAAAATGACATTCTATCTTACAAGACCAACTGCACCCAATGAGTTGTCCTCAATGGCTCCAAATCCACATGGAAGAAGGTAGGTAGTGGGGTATCACAGGGTTCTGTATTGGACCCTGTGCTCTTTAACATTTTCATCAATGACCTAGATGAGGGAATAGAGGGGGAACTAATCAAATTAGCAGACAACACCAAGCTGGCAGGGATAGCCAACACCCTAGAGGATAGGCTCAAAATACAAAATGACCTAGATAAATTAATGCTATGGGCCCAAACTAACAAAATGATGTTCAACGTCGAGAAGAGCAAAGTCCTTCACCTAGGTAAAAAAAAAAACCTAGACACGCATACAGTCTGGGAGGAACCCCACTTAGCAGTAGTGACTGTGAAAAGGATCTTGGAAAAAGAGTCTTGGTGGATAATCAACTAAATATGAGCCATCAATGTGCAGCAGCTGCTAAAAAGGCCAACACAATCCTAAGTTGCATTAACAGGGGGATACACTCCAAAACCAGGGAGGTATTAATACCACTCTATAAGGCCCTGGTCAGACCACATCTGGGGTACTGCATTCAGTTCTGGTCACCACAGTTCAAAAGAGACATAGAAACTCTGGAAATGGTGCAGAAAAGAGCAAACAAAATGATTAGGGGACTAGAAACCAAGACTTATGAAGAGAGATTGCTGGAACTGGGTATGGATAGCCTAGAGAAGAGAAGGGTCAGGGGGGACATGATAGCAGTATACAGCTACTTGAGGAGTTGCCACAGAGAAGAGGGGGTCACACTCTTTACCAGGGCACCAGTGGGCCAGATGAGGAACAATGGTTGGAAGTTGACCAAGGAGAGAGTCAACCTCGAAATAAGGAAGAACTTCCTGACGGTCAGAGTTATCAACCAGTGGAACAGCCTGCCAGCAGAGGTTGTGAACTCCCCAACTCTGGACATTTTCAAGAGGAAATTGGACTGTCATTTGGCTGGGGTGCTGTAGGATTTCCTGCCTGAGCAGGGGGTTGGACTTGATGACCTGCAAGGTCCCTTTCAACTCCAACAAACAAACAAACAAACAAACAAGAATTGAACTTTGATAATTTGTCCCATTTGATCCATGACAACTTTAGCTTAATCGGTCAAGTTGTCCATTATTCTCCTTTTTGCTTCATTTTAGCAAAGTACAGTTAAATATCACTATCATGGTGATAAATTACCGTTGAATCTATATTACGCAGTCTATTGTATATTGTTTCCAAGTTTCAGATAGATGTTAAATAAAATGGATGATAAAACACAAAAGCAATGTGTTAACTTCTGTTTTATCTCCTGGGCTGAAAACAGACTGAATGCATTCCTGATACTCCACAAAATTCCAACCAAATCACTCAAATCACAAAGATTTTAATAAAAAATGTAAATTTTTAAAATCAGATTTTAATTAAAAAATCATGTAGTAAATATTCCCTTTCCCTAAATTATCATTGCCGACAAACATCTAACTTACTATCTCAGTTCTATACATATAATTCATATTATTAAAACAATATTTTCAGAAAGAATGAATAAGAGGGTTATGTTACTGTTATCAAAATAATAAAGGCAGGAAATAAATAATAAACATATTTATCAGAAAAAAGATGGCTGATTACTATTTTAACTGTGTGATGTTCTCATTAATGTGTCCATTTGAACTTTCTAAGTATGTCCAAGAAATAAGTAGAACTAAAAAACAAAAACCAATGCAGAAAATTGCAGATAGCAATATAAACTAAACCACTTTGTTAGCTAAATGACCTTAGCCATGAAAAGCAGAGCTGGAAGTATGTTAAAATATAAGAAGTGCAAGAAATATCAATTTTTTCATGTATAAATGAGAATATAAGCATAATTTCCCCATGCAATATAACACTGGCTCAATGTTACTTTTAAAATATTTCAGATTCAGATACTAGCTATTTATTGGATTACATATTTTTTGTATAAAATTATTGTGGCTGAAAACCTTTAACCAAGAGCATGGCCAATGACCCTTGTTAAATATTTCTTTGTTAGTCAATATTAAAGAAATGGTACTTAAGCATTCTTTCTCTGCTTACAATAATTCTCTACAGCGATATTCATAATAATCTAAATATGATTTACTGCTACATGAACAAGCCATTGTGTGACCGGGATCACAATTTGCATTTTCCCCTATGATTGCTAATTGTTGTTTAACACTGCCCCCCAGAAATATTCTTAAACAAACTCTAGATCATTTGTTAATTAATTTATTACAAACTGTCAATTCTTTAGTATGCCAAATCAAATTCCTTAATGAATCACTGTTACTTTACTGAACAGTACTGTACATTCACAAGAAACTGTTGCCAAGTCTTACCTTGGTGTTTTATTAAAAAGTTAACATGTTAGTAGAAACTAGATTTAACCTTTTATAGTATGCCTGCTTGCAGATCCACATTTACTCGCTTGGTGAAAGCTGGCATCTCCTGGAACTTAAATGCAGCAGCAACCCAGCTCTGGTTGGGAAGAGGCAACTGGCATGAGCACTGTTAAATGATGT
The DNA here is from genome assembly GCF_031021105.1 of Erythrolamprus reginae. Taxonomy (NCBI): domain Eukaryota; kingdom Metazoa; phylum Chordata; class Lepidosauria; order Squamata; family Dipsadidae; genus Erythrolamprus; species Erythrolamprus reginae. The sequence continues at coordinate 49,980,058 of NC_091955.1, forward strand.
TCAGTAGTACGGTAGTAAATAAATAGAGATTGTATCTTGTTGAGGAAAGATAGGGCCAGGCATGGTGATGATGTCAAGTTGGCCACACCCACATATTCACATTACCACCCAGCCATGCCTACCCAGCTGATCATTAGGGCATAGAACTGGTTGTTATATATAAGAGATTCAATTATTTGAATCTCACCAGTGCCTTAGATGCAACCCTAAAATATCCAGAGCACCACTTGAACACTATCAACATTGACAAATTCACCATCAGTCAGTTGCAAAAGGTATTTCTACAGAGAACAGCTTATATTCTGAAGTGATACCTTTAATAGTATCCCACAACATTTGCCTATTCTGGGTCCTTCGGAATGACTCATACAGTAGCTGGACAAAATTGCCAAATGCAAACTAAACATCTGGCTGACTATACAATGAACCACAATAATGTCAAAAAAATGATTACAGAAAGAGAGAGAGAGAGAGAGAGAGAGAGAGAGAGAGAGAGAGAGAGAATGTATAACATGGTATTAATTAACACATATTGCCTCCATTGTAGAAGGATATGGCTTCTTGAAATAGCAAAATCATTGTATGCTTTGGATATTTTTTTTAATGTGGGATTTTTGTTTTATATCTGTGGAAAGCCACAGTGCTGTTTAATTATATGGCTTGGCAAAAGTTTGTTCCTATGGTTTTGTTTCATAAGACATTGTGCAATTTCTGCTAGCTCTGACCGCAATATGCATATATTCCCCATGCATTTTCTGAAGGTTCAGCACTTTGAAGAGTAAAAAAGCAGGAAAACCCAGCTCTATGAATGAAATCCACTCTCAGCTAGAAGGTTAAGATATAAGCCTATACATTTTATATCAGTAACAGATAGTGTTTTCTCAAATTCAATTACTTTATTATACATTATACCAAAGTTTATGATATGGTGATACATAGTGAAGGGCTACAAAAATTTTTATTACCACACTGTGGACTTATCCAGGATGGCTTATCCAGGATGCCCTACATTTTCTTTCAACATCTTTCAGTGCAAATTGGGTGCTCTGGGGTGGAGCTCTATTTTTCCTACCCCACTGCGTTCCCGCCCATCCGGGCAGCAGCCCACCCCTTGTGATACATCTGCCTGTTAAAATATTGTGGGTTTTTATTTTAAAGTGGTTCTTGTGTGAACAAGCCTCAGTGAATCTTAGAAATATAGTGGTGTGTCCCATTTGAATTTAGATTCAGTTTTTATGGAGCCAATCTTAAGATTTAGGTATGCTACTCCCATAGAGACCATCATTGTGACTCCCAAGACTGTTATGTGAGCATACCCTTAAACAGACTAAAAAATGTATTGTAATCAATTGCCTTTTTTCCCTAGTGTTCTGACCATTACTCCTTTTTAATTTATGAGGAACCCAAAACATAATAGATGATTCAAAGTCTTGTTTTTTTTAAAAGCAATTTAAAACCATTTTTTCACTTTTTCTGTTTTCCATGTGACACAATTATTGCACGTGTGTACAAACTATGTCTGTGTATGTGGCAATTTCCCAATTCCTAGCTAAACTTTAATTAAACTGTCTGATTTACATCCCATCTGGAGACATGTTGGTTCAAGCTATAAAAATGAAGGAAACAGCTGGAAAATGTAGGGACATTATATCAATTCTATTCTTTGAGAAATTTCATCTATCATATAGTAACCCAGGTTCATAATTTTTATTTTATACATTGTCCTTCAGTTCCCATATGCCTTAACTTGACTATGGCTTTATAATTATCAGCATAAAAGACATCTGGAAATATTTTACAACTGTGATAGTAATCTTAAAAATGCATTATTTTAGTAAGAGTTAGATTATCCTAATTCATCATTTATTATTTTTGAAATGCTCTAAGAAAAGAACCCCTTACTTCCTTAGTTTTCCCTGATTTTTTTCTCAAGGGAAAAAAGTAAGTATAATTTCATTGTTTGTTGCTACATACATATACAAATTCAAATAGAAGATAAAGTATAAATGCAAGATTTTGTAAAAAAAATGTTTCATACTTTTCTATCAAAAGAAACTTAAAATAGCTATTATAAAAGTTAAATGCAATAAAAAAATATGCACTAAAGCAGTTGCACAAGAATCAAAATCAGCAGTGAACTATTTTAAAGTGTTGTACATTGAATTTTAAAATCCCCCGTTATTCTGTTGTAGAGATGTATTTCAAGATACATCAGAAGTTGATGTACTAACTCATATATCAGAATTAAGACAGTTTTAAGATCAAATTCAACCTTTTAAAGATATGTTACTCAGTTTTTAAAAAGGAATAACTTACATAAAGCCAATGATAAGCCTCAACAATTACTTTGATGTATTGTCCATTCTTAGAATGTTTATTTTTCAAGCTTCACCTAATTAAATGCATTTCATATGCACAGAGACACACACATACACATTATAGAGGTATTAAACTTATAGTTCCTTTTTCCTTTTTTATGCTGCAGAATTTGAGTTGTTGGTATAGTCATTTTAAAAATAAGATAATTCTTTTGGATTAAATAAACAATTTCATTCTTGATTCACGATTATTTTGGTTTCAGATTAAAATCTCTTTTATTTCCATACACTCTGATTTAAATTTAGCAAGAAGTATCTAATTTTTAAAACTACATCTTTTTAATTGATTGGATTTGATTCATCTCCCCCTGTCCCATCCTTAGTTCAATTTTTCTTTTCCAAAGAATGAGCTTCAGAAATTTAAGCTTCAGTGTTACTGAGTAATTACTTTTACAGCTCATATGCAGTTTGACTTTAAAATTTAATCTGTTCAAATCAGATTGCATGACAAGTGATTGTGCTTAGCATGTTGCATGAATGATTCAAAGGATAATAACTACCTTAATAATTTCTTATGAATGATTAAGAGTGATTGCCTTACTAAATCGAAGTAGTTAATGGGTTTTTAAGAACCAGCATTCCATAGTAAAATTTTTCTAGATCACCAGAGAAAAATTCATAGAAACATAGAAACATAGAAGTCTGACGGCAGAAAAAGACCTCATGGTCCATCTAGTCTGCCCTTATACTATTTTCTGTATTTTATCTTAGGATGGATATATGTTTATCCCAGGCATGTTTAAATTCAGTTACTGTGGATTTATCTACCATGTCTGCTGGAAGTTTGTTCCAAGGATCTACTACTCTTTCAGTAAAATAATATTTTCTCATGTTGCTTTTGATCTTTCCCCCAACTAACTTCAGATTGTGTCCCCTTGTTCTTGTGTTCACTTTCCTATTAAAAACACTTCCCTCCTGAACCTTATTTAACCCTTTAATATATTTAAATGTTTCGATCATGTCCCCCCTTTTCCTTCTGTCCTCCAGACTATACAGATTGAGTTCATTAAGTCTTTCCTGATACGTTTTATGCTTAAGACCTTCCACCATTCTTGTAGCCCGTCTTTGGACCCGTTCAATTTTGTCAATATCTTTTTGTAGGTGAGGTCTCCAGAACTGAACACAGTATTCCAAATGGGGTCTCACCAGTGCTCTATAAAGCGGGATCACAATCTCCCTCTTCCTGCTTGTTATACCTCTAGCTATGCAGCCAAGCATCCTACTTGCTTTCCCTACCGCCTGACTGCACTGCTCACCCATTTTGAGACTGTCAGAAATCACTACCCCTAAATCCTTTTCTTCTGAAGTATTTGCTAACACAGAACTGCCAATACAATACTCAGATTGAGGATTCCTTTTCCCCAAGTGCATTATTTTACATTTGGAAACATTAAACTGCAGTTTCCATTGCTTTGACCATTTATCTAGTAAAGCTAAATCATTTACCATATTACAGACGCCTCCAGGAATATCAACCCTATTGCACACTTTAGAGTCATTGGCAAATAGGCAAACCTTCCCTACCAAACCTTCCCCTATGTCACTCACAAACATATTAAAAAGAATAGGACCCAGAACAGACCCTTGTGGCACACCGCTTGTAACCTGACCCTGCTCAGAATACTTGCCGTTAACAATAACTCTCTGATGTCTACGCTTCAGCCAGCTGCAAATCCATTGAACTATCCAGGGATTAAGTCCAATCTTCACTAATTTATCTATCAGCTCTTTATGTGGCACTGTATCAAAGGCTTTGCTGAAGTCCAGGTAGGCAATATCCACGGCACCACCTTGATCCAACACCTTTGTGACATAGTCAAAGAAATCAATGAGATTAGTCTGACATGATTTGCCTTCAGTAAAGCCATGCTGATTTGGGTCCAATAAGTTATTGTTTTTTAGGTGCTGATTTATCCTCTTTTTGAGTAGAGTCTCCATCATTTTAACTACAACTGATGTCAAGCTAACTGGCCTGTAGTTACCAGCTTCTTCTCTACTGCCCTTCTTGTGGATAGGCACAACACTGGCCATTCTCCAATCCTCAGGAACTTCTCCTGTTAACAGGGATTGGTTAAACAAATCAGTCAGGGGGGTAGCAAGGACAGATCTGAGTTCTTTAAGAACTCTGGGGTGGATGCCATCTGGACCCATTGCCTTATTTATCTTTAATCGTTCAAGTTCTTCTAAGACATCGGCTTCTAAGATCACTGGAGCTGAATCCGTACAGCTGGAAGGAATGCTATATCCCTCTATAGTATTATTTTGTAAGGTGTCTTTTGAGAAAACTGAACAGAAGTAGCTATTGAAATGGTCAGCGATCTCCTTATTTCCATTAATGCATGTATTATTCCCAGTACTAAGCTTCGTGATGCCACAGTTTTTCTTCTTCTTATCACTAATATATCTGAAGAAGGTTTTATCCCCCTTCTTTACAGATTTTGCAATTTCTTCCTCTTTTGAGGCTTTCTAATAACCCCAGAGAGATGGAAAACCCTTTACAGATTTACTGAGTAATAAATAAGTACTAAGTAACAAAGTAGTAAAACTCTCAATAAAGAAGCATTGACCACATTATGGATCATAGTGCTGTAACTTTCTATATTTAGTAGTTTTAGGAAAAATGAGAATTATCATTTTCATCTACTTTATGTTACATTTATATACCTGTACTTAAATTCAGAATATGCGAGTCTTCTTGATTTCTGAATACATGGCAAATGTACCAGTAATGGTAAATTTTCTTTGTTATACAAATTAGGCGGCAAAGAATTTAACTCTCATTTCCACACAATATGAGATGGAGTAAATTTTATATATGCGTACATAACACATTCATTAATGGATAGTTATATAGTTATATTTCTAGTTCACTAGTGGGTTTCATTTACTTTCGCTACTGGTTTGGAACTGTGAACATGTGTGCGTGGCACTTCTGCTCATGGACAAATGTCCATGATGATGTCCAGGAGGGTGGGCGGTGCCTCCTCCTGCTGCTGCTACTGGTTCTCCTGAACTGGGGTAAATTGGTAACAAACCACCCATGTTCTAGTTACATATAATTCGTTTTGAAACCCAATAGCACAGGAATAATTTAGTTCAAAAATCAAGTCATACAATTGTAGTTTTTTCAAAAACAAAGAAATCTGAGTAGCCATTTTTGTTCAGATATTAAAAGCAATGGAGGTAGTATTGGTTTTTCATTTGTATACTGTAAATTTAAACGTTTATTAATTGTATTGTAACTCGATGTGGATGGTATTTTAAACTACATTTGTAATTGGAGAGAAAATTACAAAATTATTTGCCGAAAAACAAAGACCAAGTTTTACTATTATAATATGTTCTGATATTTTTCTTTTGTTTTTATTCTGCTCATGTGTGAAACGTAGTTCACACTGAAAAGATAATGGGTTTTAGTTCAGATATTGGTTTACTATTATGTTAATAGTGCTGTTTTCAGCTATAGATAATAAAAACCCCACATAATCTTTCTCAGAAGGGATTTCGGTGTATTGATTGACTATGCTGAGAGCTATCAACTCATAATTCCTGAAATATTTGTGAGTTTTACTATTTAAGTTTTTTATACACTAAATAAGATACAAATTAATATTTCTGAAATATGTTGTCATCTTGGATTTTGAAGATGTCTTCAAGGAAAGGTTTCAGGTTTTTTAAGAAACAGAACATTATATATAGATGCGCTGAAATGGGCAAAATGATTATGCAAATCAATGGAACAAGTGATTCAGAATACAGTGATACCTCGTCTTACGAACTTAATTCATTCTGTGACGAGGTTCGTAAGTAGAAAAGTTCGTAAAATGAAACAATGCTTCCCATAGGAATCAATGTAAAAGCGAATAATGCATGCATCCCATCCCAAAACTCACCCCTTTTGCCTTATTACCGCCGGCATTCAGATCCTTGTTTGGCGGTGGGTGGAGGAGGCAGGGTGGGTGTTCTGTCTGGGTTCCCCCAGACCTCAACACCAACTGGAAAAAACAGCCAGACACTCTGGTAAAAGCCAAAAGTATTTTATAACTGGAAAAAATAAGCACAGAGGAAAACCTGTTCTTCCCAACAGACAGGATATAATACGGTACAGCAGGGTCCTGATGTCCAGTCAATACAGCAAGCTTCTTGCTGGCACCCCCCCCCCAAGGTTTCAATAGTCAAAGGCACAAACCAGGATTCCAAGACGCCAAAGTTCACAGTCAGGTCCCACGACTCTCAAAGATAAAACTCCACAAGCCAGGAAGGGTGGGTCTGCCTTTTAGCCTTTCCCAAGAGCACCACACCCAAACCCAGCTGTTGCCACTTTAATGCTGAAAGTATTTAGCCAATTGATTCCGTCTCTGAGTAGCTCTTCGTTGTCGCAGATCAATTATGGCTTGTGCACTTTCCTCTAAGGAATCCAGGCTGCTTGCTGGGGAGAGCTCCCCCTGGTGGGACTCTGGCTGTCCTCCCTCTTCTTCAGCCTGGGATTCCTCCTCCTCGTCTGTCTGCACCTCCTGTTCCTCAGCCTCTCCCTCTGAGCTGGAAACTGACAGAAGGTCAGCCGTTCCCGGAGGGGCCTCAGACGGAACCACAACAGTGGGGATGAAAGACAGCGGAGGCTGTCCGGAGGTGCTGGCCATTTCTTCCCTGCCAGCACTGCCCCTACACTCCTCTCAGCTCTACTCTGTACATTTTCCCAGCAGTTGATGCAAGCGCTGGCAGGGAAGAAATGGCGCCCCCCGCCTGGTTCTTAACTTACTGAACGAGGGGAAAGTGGGAGGGGAAGGAATGGCATGAAAGCTGTTTTCATTGCGAGAAGAGGATCCCATGGAAGGGTCACTGTTTCTTCCACGTCAGCATTTGCATCAACTGCGAGGAAAATGTACAGAGTACAGCCAAGGAGCGTAGGGAAAGCGATGAAAACAGCCTTCACGCCATCTCTTCCCCTCACACTTTTCCCTTGTTCAGTCAGTTAAGAAGCAAGCGGGGGGCATTGTTTCTTCCCTGCCAGCTCTCCGGGTCTCTTCACCTTGGTACTGTCCGAGGAACGCACCTTCAGCCTGGTCTCTAAGAAGAGAATAACATTTCCTGCTTGCGAGGAAGCCGAGAAGGAACAAAGCTCTGGAGATGCAGGTGTGCCTCCAACAGCCTTTAGGGGGAGGGAGGGGGGGGTTGCAAGGTTGGAGGGGAGGCTAAAGACACCAGGCTAAAAACTAGTACACTGTGAGTACACATGCCTTAAGTATAGAAGTTGGCCCAGTGAGTTCTAGTCTCTTTCAGCCCAACCTACTTCATAAGGTTGTTTTGTGGGTAAAATAGGAAGAGGAAGGAGTATTGTATATGTTAACTGCTTTGAATTATGTATAATTAAAAAGTAAGATAAAATATTAAAAAATTACAGTAATCTATGTGCTGTATTTTAACTTTTATATTAAGTTAACCATTAAAATGTGGGATTTATGCACAAATCTATGAAACTGTTTTCAGAAATGATTCCTGAACTAGAGCTGATTCTCAAAAGTGCATAGGATTTTATTTTCCTTTTAATGTTGCAGACATTTAATAAGAAAGAGAAAAGCATACATTTTCCAGTTGTACAGCATGTTAACATCTACATGGAAACACTGAAAAATCTTATTGGCAATCTGCTTGGTTTTTTTTAGTATCTTAATAAAGTGACAGAATAGGAAACATACTAATTAAAACAGTTGGATTAAAGTATAGAAATAACTGTCCATTTTAACTGAATAAAAACAGAAACACATATAATTTTACAGTATCACATTCATGAAAAAAACCTTGCAGATACAGAGGGGGTTTTTTTAACACATGGACCAACACTCTTCATACTTTACATAAACTGAAGTGGCTTTGTACAGATTCGGACACGTAATTGCGGCTTTGCTTGAACTGCTTTATTCCAACATAAACATAACGTTAATACAACAGTCAGTATTCAACTGTCAAACCTCCTCGGGGTTTCCCTATTAACTACCAGCTGGCTGAGGAACGAACCAATGATTGTCCCTTATTTTCCCCGGTCGCTAGGTTACCGCCCCTCTCCCGGTGCCCTTTCCTGTTCTCATAACACTTCCTGTATGGAGCCTTTCTAGGCACCTCCTGTCGTTGGTACTCCCGGACATAACACTCCTCCCCCCTTACTCTGGAACATACATAATCCTTTAAGTAGGTTGGCTTCCGAACTATTCTACCCGAATGACGTAGTCCGTCTTCCCCTGCTACCTGACCTCGCGGAGGTTCGTGGATTTCTGGCTCTGCACTTAAAGGAACGGTAAACTGGGACGGAAGGTGAGTATCTACATTACTGTCCAAGACCCCCGGATCTGCCATTTCCAAACGTACTTCATTATCCTCTCGCGGAATGGAACTATTATCTTCCATGAGTTTCTCTGCTTTGCGGAGATGGACCTGATCTAAATGTCTACGCCATACCCTGCCATCCTCTAATTCAACTTCATAAGAATGAGGACCCGACATTTTCACTATGGTGGCCGGAACCCAGGTTGGACCTTCCCCATAAGCTCGGGCAAAAACCTGAGATCCTACTTCCAAGTTTCTAGGAGGAGCCTCCGGCCACGGAGAATTGTTTTCATACCATGGGTGTAACCTGTCCAAAATTATTCTTAATTTTCGACCCATAAGCAGCTCTGCTGGGGTTTTTTGAGTGGCCACACATGGAGTGGAATGCTGGCCAATAACATCTCTGATAATTTCTTTGACCAAGACCCTTGTGGGAGTTTCTTAAGTGAATCTTTCGCTGACTGTACCATTCGCTCTGCCTGTCCATTACTAGCCGGGTGCCATGGTGACATAAGGGCATGACGGATTCCCGCAGCCGCTAAGTAATTTTCAAATAGGACCGATGTAAACTGTGGTCCATTATCCGACACCACAATATCTGGGTACCCGTGGGTTGCAAACAATGCATTCAACGCATTGATAACTGCAAATGATTGGGTAGAATGTAAATGCACCACTTCCAACCATTTTGAATGGGCGTCCACAACTATTAAAAAATTTTGACCCAGCAAAGGCCCAGCTAGATCAATATGGAGGCGAGCCCATGGGCCTGCAGGGGGTTCCCATACTAGTGGTGGTGCTCTTGGAGGTGAGGGCCTGTTTTCTTGACACCTTAGACATGCCTCTACACACTCTTCTATCTCGTGATCTATTCCCGGCCACCACACGTAGTCTCGGGCTAGGCCTTTCATCCTTACAATTCCGGGGTGCCCCTTGTGGAGAAGACTTAGAACTTGGCGCCTAAGAGAGGGTGGAATAATTACTCTGGACCCCCTTAATAAAGAGCCCTTTTCCACTGATAATTCCGAACGGCACCTCCCATAACAGGAATATTCAGGTGCTTGCTCCTTTTTAGGCCACCCCCGGAGCACCCACTGTCTTACTATAGCCAACGTTGGGTCACGGCTTGTCTGTTTCGCTACCTCCGATGCGACTAAAACTAATGGACTCTCCTCAATGGCTAACACAGAGGACACTGGCGCCGGGTCATCCAAGATATCTGGAAGCGGACATCTACTTAGCGCATCGGCATGGGCAATGTGCTTTCCCGGCCAGTACACCAACCAGTAAGTATAGTTTGCTAAGAATATAATCCATCTCGCCATGTGGGGTGAAAGAACTATAGGACTTTGGCGATTTCCTGCTAAAATTCCTAATAGGGGTTGATGATCAGTTACAAGTTCAAATTTTCTTCCGTACAAATAATCGTGAAATCTTCGCACCCCTGCCACTAAGGCCAATGCTTCTTTGTCTATTTGCCCAAAGTCTCGCTCAGCCTTAGCAAGAGTTCTAGAAAAATACGCTAATGGGGCCTCCGACCCATTAGGAAGTCTATGACTTAACACAGCTCCTACTCCAAACTGGGAGGCATCACAAGTCAAAACCAATGGTAATGTTGGGGAATATTGAATCAATATAACTGGAATAGCGCGGACTTGATAATCTAGCAGATTCAATCGGCATGGTAACAACCCGTTTTTTGACAATTTCGGAAAACACCGCTTAGCTGTAGACCACGACACCAGTGAGCAAGCCGAACCCGTGTCAATCTGCATGTTGCACGGCATGTGGCCCAGGCAAACAACCACTGTAATCTTTTCGGATGATGAGGAAGTTTCACTGACTACCGTAGACCTTTGCGATGGACGCGTGTATATTACGTTGCAATCTTGACGTCGGTAATTCGAGTCCTTGTAGTTCCCTCGTCTTCCGCTAAAGCTATTGTGCTTCTGGCTTGAGGCTGTTGAAGGTTGCTGTTGGCGGAATTAACAGGCTCTGGCTATGTGGCCCCGTCCTCCGCATCTCCAACAAATAAAGTCTTTAAAGGGGCAATTTGATCTAAAGTGATCTCCTCCACACCCTCTGCATGGAGATGGTGGTCGTCTAGCTCGCTCAATTGGCTGGACTTGTTTCTTGCAACAGCTAATTTGCAGACCTCTTCTTCTTCTAACCCCAAAAATCTTTCAAAGTTTTGTGGAATTTGTTTTGCATTAACATCAGGAAGTAATGTGGTGGCATTTACAGTGCTTTCCATCTCTGCTAATGACTGCATTGAGAGCTCGAAAGCCCTAGCCTCCGCTAAAGCTGTCTTGAACGTTAAGTCTCTGATTGACAATAAACGGTGTTTTAAACGGCCGTCTCTTACACCAAAAACAAGTCGGTCTAGGAAATAATCTTCTAGGTTGTCAAACTCGCAGTATAATGCTGCGCATCGGAGAGCCACTACAAAATCATTTATTGATTCTCCTTCTATTTGATTACGATGGTAGAATTTATATCTCCTGGCACAACGGGAAGGTGCTGGGGCATAATGTTCCTGGAGGGTATTTAAGAACTGCTGCCATGGAATGTCATGTATTGGGGTGGGGGCAAATAGGGCTCTTGCTGTTTTGAACATTTCGGCTCCACAGAACCCTAGAAAATATGCACGTTTCCTGTCGTCTGAGATTTCTGTGAACCCATTAGCAATAAGGAAACAGTCAAATCTGGCCACGTATGAATCCCATGTTTCACTCTTAGGGTTGAAAGGCGGAAAATTAAGTTGTGTAGACATCATTCCTTTTATTTAACTTAATTTCTTAGATTGTGTACTTGCGTGGAAATCCTCGTCGCCAATAAAGTGGCTTTGTACAGATTCGGACACGTAATTGCGGCTTTGCTTGAACTGCTTTATTCCAACATAAACATAACGTTAATACAACAGTCAGTATTCAACTGTCAAACCTCCTCGGGGTTTCCCTATTTAACTACCAGCTGGCTGAGGAACGAACCAATGATTGTCCCTTATTTTCCCCGGTTGCTAGCACTTCCTGTATGGAGCCTTTCTAGGCATCTCCTGTCATTGGTACTCCCGGACATAACATAAACGATCTTTGTGATCACATCACAAGCAATTGTGTTCTCTTTGCCAATGATGTTAAACTATTTAATACCACCGACAATACTGCTACCCTTCAAAAAGACTTCGACCACTGAATGGTCAAAAACCTGGCAGCTTCAAATCTCTACCACTAAATGCTCTTTCTCACACATTGGTAAAAAGAATCAGAATAAACTTGGTGGAATTGAATTTATTGATGACCCTCACTCTGTCAAAGACCTTTGAGTACTCATGACCTAAGTCCCAGAGCCAACTGTAACAAAATTGCCAAAAAGGCTTTAAGAGTTATTAACCTAATCCATTGCAGTTTCTTCTCTGGTAATATTGATCTGCTAACCAGAGCTTACAAAACATTTGTCAGACCCATCCTAGAATACACTCACCTGTATGGAACCCACATTGCATATCTGACATCCACTCAATTGAGAGAGTCCAGAAATATTTCACAAGAAGAGTCCTTCACTCCTCTTCTCGCAACAAAATACTTTACTTGGCCAGACTTGAAATTCTTGGTTTAGACAACTTACAACTCCGTCGTCTCCGTTCCGACTTAATTATAGTTCATAAAATCATATACCAAAATGTGCTTCCTGTTAGTGACTACTTCACCTTCAACCGCAACAACTCACAAGCACGTAATAGATTTAAACTAAATGTCAAACGCTCCAAACTAGACTGCAAAAAATACGACTTCAGCAATAGAGTAATCAACGTCTGGAATGCACTACCTGACTCTGTGGTTTCTACTCCTAACCCCAAAACCTTTAACCTTAGATTATCTACAATTGATCTCTCCCCCTTTCTAAGAGGTCTGTAAGGGGCGTGCATAAGCGCACCATTGTGCCTGCAGTCCCTGTCCTACTGTTCTATTGTCTTTTATCACTTTTTATCATTACTTTTTTAATGTTTTATTCATACAAATTAATATCCTATAATTCTTTGACAAATAAACAAACAAACAAACATATTACATATAAACTTTAAATTGATATTGATTTTATTATAACCATTGTGCCAACAATGCTTACAGAAAGGCCGAAACACAAGCAGCTGAATTTACTGATGATGTTGTATTTATTTTATTTATTTTATTGTATTGGACAATTGTCTGATGGATGTGATTGCCTCATCAGACATTTAGAAAGTGGTACAGGTAGTCCTTGACTTACGACTGCAATTGACCCAAAATTTCTGTTGCTAAGTAAGACAGTTGCTAAGTGAATTTTGTCCCATTTTACAATATTAATTGACTCACCACAAAGTTGTTTAGTGAATCTGGCTTCTCTATTGACTTTGCTTGTCAGAAGGTTGCAAAAGGGGATCACATGTTCCTGGGATACTGCAGCTGTATAAATGAGCCAGTGGCCAGGTATCTGAATTTTGATCACATGACAATGGGATGCTCAGTTATTGTAAATGTGAAAAATGGTCGTAAGTCACTTTTTTCAGTGCCATTTCTAACTTCTACCATTAAATGAAAGGTTGTAGGTGAAGGGCTACCTGTACTAGAAAATTCAGCTACCTAGTCTGAAAGTTCTTTGTGTCATGGTGTTGTGGGAGGACAGGAGGGAGAAGATAGATACAACTCTGTCAGTATAAAGTAGTCTTTTATTGATAAAATTTATCATGTGCTATCAATGGATGGACAGTTCTATGTAATTGTAATGAAACAACAATTGCTTGAAATGAGACAGTTATATTTTATTGCAATTATTTGAACCATCTCATAGCATGTATTTTTCATTTATTCTTTATATTTTAGCTCTATAGCATTTTATCCAATATAATGTAATAAAAACAAATCTTTTTAACAATGAACATTCAGTCCATAATGTAACTCTGCAATGGGTTTTTTTTTAGGAAAGTCATATGTCACAAAGGATTATGAGAGGAGGAAAGAAAGATAAAATTTCTGAGTATAGATTTAATCCCCCCCGCAGACACACACACAGAGACACACAGACCCCCCCCCCCCCCAATAATACACTTTCTAGGTCCTGCTTCAGGTCAGGGCTTTCTCAAAATCCATTTCAGGAAGGAAAGGGCAGGATACTTCTCATAAACTAAGAGAGACTCTTAGGTAGAAAAACACTTTTCCCCTGAAACATATTATGCTGCATATATCTAATAAACTATTCAGACTTTTAAATAGCTGATCAATATTCTTCAGCTCTTCTGAAACAGATGTTAAATCTAAACTACTTTATAGTGCCATCAAAAGCTTCCCATTGAATAAGCATCCTGTAACTCTAGTTAGCAGGTGCTTTTGCTGCAGTTTTATTTCTAGGTCATGTGAGAGTGTATACATGAACATCAGGCTGTACTTAAACATTGTGACAAGAACATTCACAGTTGTCAGTGAACTGATATTTGATGCTTGGAGCACTATGACACATTTTATCTTCAAATTTTAATTCACTTTTGTTTTTAACATTAGGAATAAGGAAAGTATTATTATGTGGTCATTAATACACACTCATTCATAATATGATCATCAATACATATACAGTAATCCCTCGCTACTTCGCGGTTCATCTTTTGTGGATTCGCTATTTCATGTTTTTTTGCAAAGGGAAAAGAACGCCAGGGCAGGGACGGTTTGTGTGTGTGCGTGTGTGTGTGGGGTGACTGCAGCGGCAGCCTCTTTCAGCCCGCGTGGTAGCTGAGAGAAGCTGACCGCTGAGAGAGACCAGCAGCGGTGGGTTGTTAACAATACAGGGAGGGTTTAAAAGTCCAAATACTCGTTAAATACATACAAAAATAGCATTCCTCTACTTTGTAGAAATTCGTTTTTCGCGGGTGGTCTTAGAACGCATCCCCCATGAAAAACGAGGGATCACTGTATACAAATTCACATTTTAGAATCTTTTAGAGGAAATAAATAAAATTAAAATCTATCATAGTAGGTTTTCTCTTTTTTTGCTTTACCTGGAAACAATTTTATATTTCAGTATTAACTTTCCACACAAATATTTTTCTAGACTGGGCTTCTTAAAAAAACAAAATCAAAACCAAACATTTCTTTCAGTCCTCGCCTCACTTCCACATTGCTCTGTATTTAGCAATATTGTTCTTGCTTATCATTGTAATGAGTGAATGAAACAATTCAATAATGGCCATGGCCTCAATATAAGCAAACAACAAATTAAATTTTGCAAGTCTTTTCTTGCAAGTATTCTTTGCACTATGCAGACAGTGATATATTTAATACTACCATTTTAAAATCTTTAACTCAAATATAAATCAATCATGCCATGAAAAACTTTGCAGATATATATAATATACCTGCTTGAATGGGACAAATCTGGCTACATCCCTCTATTAATATTTCGTGGGGTGATAGTGGAAGTTTTTTCTAATAATAATGTACAGTGATTGTTCCTTGTGTAGGTTTTCCATAGTGTGAACTAACTACTTCATTACTAATACACAATGTTGTGAACAGAGAACAATATGGATGTTTATAAATGATAAGCAGATAGCATTAAGACCCAACTATTTTGCCTGAGTTTCAAGAAAGTAAAGAGTTAGCCCAAAAGCTGGTTTAGGAAGTTAGCACCTCCCTCTCTCCTAGAGGAATGAAATATTTTAGCAAATATTTAAAAAAATGTGGAATATTATATTTCTCTAAATTAAAAAATGGAGAAACATGTTTTTAGTAAGAAACAGACTCACTCTTTTAGCTCCTGCCTTTGCCAATGGACCATTAAGATCAGAGCAAACTCACACATTCCCTCACCTTTGATAATAACCTGGGCCAATCTATTCTATTTAACAAAGATCTACCCATTTCAGGCAGACCCATCTAGCAAACAGAAACTCACCACTTGACACCTGGGAAGATTGCATCAGCCAGCATTCAAATTAGCCTGGGACAAAGCCCAGTATATCACCCATTCAACATTACACTCTGATCACATGGAAATATTTTGCAGGGACTACTAGGCAGCTAACAAATTGAACTTAACGCTGTCCATAACTAGAATTTCTGTTAGGTGTGGTTTAATAGCGAGTGAGCTCTATCAGAAGAACTGGTAAGCATGGCTGGCTGTGATAATGGTATTTGACTGGGACACTAAGTCTGATTGCTCTTTCATTTTTCCACAGTTACTCACTGCAGCTCACCAGGAGAAACCAAAATGGGGATTAGATACTATTCAGACTGCTGAAAAGGAGAAGCAAAAGTCAGTGTAACCATTAGCAGCAGATCCTAACTGTTATTTAGGGATGTCAAGTGCTCTTAGTGTCTAATCAAAGGATAATCCAAAAGAATTAAGATTTATATTAAACTGAGATAAAATTAATAGCTTTATGTTGCATGTGTGTAGCTTAGTCTTACAAAATATATTCTGAGAAATTATTTTTATTGATATTGAAATTTTGGAAATAAAAAATAGAAAAGATATTGAAAATGTGATATTGATCTTTGGAGACTAATAGACCACATTTATGAACCCTATCTACAAGTCAGACGACACAACGAAAACTCCTTAAATTCACAACATGTGTAGACTTAACTGTAGTTTCAACTGAGAAACAGTGAACAACCTTGACTAAGTTGTATAAAAAAAAAAAGGCTTTTCCTGAAAGCTTAGTGCTCAGACAAATCAGCAATCTATGATGATGTTTGTCCATCATTTTTGAAGAAGACCTTGTCATCTTGGGGGGGATTTGCACGTGAATTGGATTAAAGTGATGGAGAGGAGTCAGCCTCACTCTCTCTTCCCAGATTCCATTTTGCTCCAATAGCAGGACAAGAGTCAAGACAGTTGGAGATGGTCTGGGTGCAGTGGTTGACCAGGGCGTCCTTTGTGTCTTGCTGTGCTCTTAGTGTACCACATCGCTTGCAGAGACCACCTTCATGACCGTTGTCCTAATCTAGTAGATTTCATCTGCTCAGTCCACCAGAATCTGTCTCAAGACAGACAAATCCTTATCTCATTGAAGGTTAATGACCCAACGGCTACTCTCAACCTGGTTTGGCTAGCTTATCAAAGCTGTTTGCCTGAGGTGTGGCTGCTGCACATTGCTACAGCTACAGGGAGCCACAGGTGAGAGCTGAGCGATCAAAAGTGAGCATGCTGTCCTAAAATCTGCCCTAAAATGAGCTGCCGTAAAAGGACATGGCATACTCTTACACAGCGAAGGGCTACCAAAATTTTTACTACCACACTGTGGGCATGGCTTATGCAGTATGCCCTGTATTTTCTTTCAACATCTTTCAGTGCAAATTGGGTACGCTGGGGTGGAGTTCCATTTTTGCTACCCCACTGCATCCCCCCCATCTGGGCAGTAGCCCACCCCTGCTCCTATACCAGAGATGCTATTCCTCCCTGAACACCTCATACACTCTCAGCAATCCACTGGTATATAGAGACAAACAACATTTATGAACAATTGAAAAGAAATATTTAAAAAAGCTTAAAATGACATAAAAATATCAGAACAATACTTTTTCAAGGTACTACCAATTTAGACAAACAATCAAGCAGTAAAGAGCAATCTAACCAACGAGAAAACAACAACATCACCAAATCTGACAAGGGCAAGCTACTGAATATAGACACTGTCTTCCAACACTGAAGTTATTATTTAACTTGATAACAAAATGTCTGCAGGCCAACAACCAAGCTCAGAGAGCATCAAGGACACCACATCTGTTTGATATATTTATTTATTTATTTAATTTTTATGCCGCCCTTCTCCTTAGACTCAGGGCGGCTTACAATATGTTAGCAATAGCGCTTTTTAGCAGAGCCAGCCTATTGCCCCCACAATCCGGGTCCTCATTTTACCTACCTTGGAAGGATGGAAGGCTGAGTCAACCTTGAGCCGGTGATGAGATCTGAACTGCTGACCTTCAGCTTCAGTGGCCTGCAGTACAGCATTCTACCTGCTGCGCCACCCCGGCTCTTATATAGATTTTACCTGGGTATGGCTCTTATCACCTATAGTCTGAATCCATCTAATATCTGGCTTATTTGAGAAGCTGGAGGGAAAGCATGGCTGGATTGAGAAGTGGTTAATATGTATTTTGAGGAGAAAGTTATATCAATTGCACAGGAGGAGGTAGTAATGCTCCTATTTGCATGGCCACCTTTTGATTCAGCTATTTTGGACAACGACTGAACACTCTTTTACAATCTATATTTAGGAAAAAAATTAAAGAAGGCAATGGCACCTTAAACTAAAGAAATTCAAGAGGAAATTGATTTTTTTGAATTATTTTCTATCAGGATTCAAGCTTGTGTATGGACAGAAGTGGCATTTATGTATGGTGGAGAATCAGTTTGAGACACGGATAGTAGAGATGTATAGAAACATAGAAACATAGAAGACTGACGGCAGAAAAAGACCTCATGGTCCATCTAGTCTGCCCTTATACTATTTCCTGTATTTTATCTTACAATGGATATATGTTTATCCCAGGCATGTTTAAATTCAGTTACTGTGGATTTACCAACCACGTCTGCTGGAAGTTTGTTCCAAGGATCTACTACTCTTTCAGTAAAATAATATTTTCTCATGTTGCCTTTGATCTTTCCCCCAACTAACTTCAGATTGTGTCCCCTTGTTCTTGTGTTCACTTTCCTGTTAAAAACACTTCCCTCCTGAACCCTATTTAACCCTTTAACATATTTAAATGTTTCGATCATGTCCCCCCTTTTCCTTCTGTCTTCCAGACTATACAGATTGAGTTCATTAAGTCTTTCCTGATACGTTTTATACTTAAGACCCTCCACCATGCTTGTAGCCCGTCTTTGGACCCGTTCAATTTTGTCAATATCTTTTTGTAGGTGAGGTCTCCAGAACTGAACACAGTACTCCAAATGTGGTCTCACCAGCGCTCTATATAAGGGGATCACAATCTCCCTCTTCCTGCTTGTTATACCTCTAGCTATGCAGCCAAGCATCCTACTTGCCTTTCCTACCACCCGACCACACTGCTCACCCATTTTGAGACTGTCAGAAATCACTACCCCTAAATCCTTCTCTTCTGAAGTTTTTGCTAACACAGAACTGCCAATGCAATACTCAGATTGAGGATTCCTTTTCCCCAAGTGCATTATTTTACATTTGGAAACATTAAACTGCAGTTTCCATTGCTTTGACCATTTATCTAGTAACGCTAAATCATTTACCATATTACAGACCCCTCCAGGAATATCAACCCTATTGCACACTTTAGAGTCATCGGCAAATAGGCAAACCTTCCCTACCAAACCTTCCCCTATGTCACTCACAAACATATTAAAAAGAATAGGACCCAGAACAGACCCTTGTGGCACACCGCTTGTAACCTGACTCTGCTCAGAATACTCGCCATTAACAATAACTCTCTGATGTCTATGCTTCAGCCAGCTTGAAGTCCACTGAACTATCCAGGGATTAAGTCCAATCTTCACTAATTTATCTATCAGCTCTTTATGTGGAACCGTATCAAAGGCTTTGCTGAAGTCCAGATAGGCAATATCCACGGCACCACCTTGATCCAACTTATGTAGCTTAAGGTTGAACTGTGAAGTCCTGGTTGCTCTCTGTGCTTGATTGTTTGTGGACATTTCATATAAGTATGTAACACCCTCCATTCTATAAGGGAATGGGATCTTTCATGTACAGTAGCTGCCCTATCAGTTCTGTTGGGAATGTTTATTTTCCACTCGATAGTTTCTTGATTAGGTTCTTATTTACTGCTTGACTGTTTATCTCAGTTGTTAGTTATTTTATCAAGGCATTATTTACTACTTATCTGGTGGCTTGTCTGGTGTTCATCCCTGCTTATTTGGGTGTTGATTGTTGACAGGCAGGTGTTCTGGTCTTATTGTTTCCTTGCTAGATTTTTTTTTTTAACCTGAACATGTTACCTTGTTTGGAAATAGAAGCCCTGCAAAAAACAATATTGTTTATAGAAAGTTACTTTATCTTCAAATCTGCAATTGCTCACCAGTTAATATAAGTTATGGGTTAGTTAAGGATTAAAATACAAACTAGGTCTATTTTTCTTTTTAATAACTACTGAAATTAGTTAGTCAACTCAAAGAGTTATAGATTTATAAAAGCTACCAAAAGGTGGATTTTTTAAAAAAATTAATGGATAGTTAGGGTTGGTTGATGTATGGAGACAAAGAATGGTAACTAAGGAGAACGTGCTTATTTTTTAAGAAAAAACAGGTCCTTTTCAAAAAATAGATAGGATTTGGATACCAAGAGACTTGGTTACTAACATTTATAATGTGAAGATTTTATTAATGTCTTTACATATCATAATTTTGTGAACATATATTTTTTTAAAAAACTAGTGAAATAACTAGTTAAACACAAATCATTATAGAAACATGAAATTGTCAGGGAAAATGGCAAGAAATTTAAAAAAATATTTTGCTGCTTATTTGGATTGGAAGAATGAGTTGGTATTATTAAGAAATAGAATTGGATTTAGAAGTTTGGAATCTGAGATTTGGGTGATAAAGATACTGTATTTTTCACACTGTAAGATGCACTGGACCATAAAATGCACATTAGCTATAGAGGAGGAAAAAAAATCTGCCTTTGCCTCCCAGTATCCATCCAGTATTCATCTGGCAAGTGTGCTTGCAGCAAACAAACTGGTCAGCTTCAGCATGTTATCGCAACTCCAGTGTGTTGCTTGTCTTGGCTCCACTCCGTTGCACCCACCACCGGTCGACTGAGCTGAGCTGCTGCCGCCACCGGGTAACACTGTAGCCTTTGTTGCCAAGCAGTTGATTGGTGGTTGGATTGGAATACCACCGATCAGCTGTTTTATGCTGTTCATTTTGTGATGTTAATCGGCAGTCAATCAGCTGTTTGGCAGCAAAAACTCCAGTGTCGCCCAGTGGTGGCAAACAGTGGCAATGGTGACAGCAACAACTCCCCCCCCCCCCCCGCCGCAATATTCATGCTATAAGATGCACAGACATTTCCACCCATTTTTTGAGAGGGGGGAAGTGCAGTCTTATAATGTGAAAAAGAATTATTCCTGTAATAAAGTTAAAATAAAAGTACATTTTAGGAATCATCATGTCAGGCAGGCTGTTCTTAAAGTATGGAATTGATAAATATACACTTATATTCCATCTGAAAACATCTTTGTGTGTTTAATACCAAGAACACTTTTATAGACAAGTAACAGTAAGGAAACATCAATGATTAACTTATTGTGATGTATTAGAATTTTCTCAAGGAAATTATAAAAGAAAATCAAGAACAGAAGGATATTCTTATGAATTGTTTTCTTTTGTACAATTAATGAAAGGTTTTACATGGATAAAAGACTGTCGTTTTGAAAATAATAAGGCTGAATTTCTATTAAAGATGAATATGTTATTACTAAAATGTATAAATATTTGTTGAGATATGAGATGGAGAAACAAGTGAAAAAATGGATAACAAAATGGGTTTTAAAAAATCAACTATAGTGTGCCTATGGACCAATTGAAATATATGTGGTTGAAAGGATTGAAATTTATAAAATTATTGGTATTTGTCATCAGAGAAATTGTCACGAATGTATAAAGATACTTCAAATCTTTGCTGGAAAAAATGTTTTTTATCAGAGCAACCTGGTCTATCCAAATATGGGACAGAGCATACTGTTTCCACTTTTGCCCTTTAGCCCCAATCCAGGAGCATTC
Source organism: Erythrolamprus reginae (assembly GCF_031021105.1). Classification (NCBI taxonomy): domain Eukaryota; kingdom Metazoa; phylum Chordata; class Lepidosauria; order Squamata; family Dipsadidae; genus Erythrolamprus; species Erythrolamprus reginae. Next base: position 50,001,510 of record NC_091955.1, read on the forward strand.
CGTTAGAGGTTAATTTGTTGTTGTTATTTGGAAAGTCGTGTCTATCCCATCACAACTCCTTGGACAACATTCCTCCAGGCCTTCCTCTCCTCTGCCATCCTCTGGAGTCCATTTAAGCTCATGCCTATTTTAATACATGATCTATCTAATATGTAAGGCAAGCAGCCTGGGTTTGAATCTCAGATGGATATGGCTACCTGACGAGAGCTGAATAGCTTGAAATAGATCTATACTAGTCTCCTTTTATTTCTTTGTCAGAACTTTGCTGGAAATGTAAACAACATTATGATAGCTGGAAGAAATGTTAAAAACCTATTTTGTGTGTGCGCGCGCATGTGTACTGCCCACTGCCCACTGTCCACACTTGTATTTTTTGGATACCAATTCAAAAGATTTCAAAGGTTAAAATACAACTGAAACCATAGACCTTTCTTTGGAGACTAATTGATAAAAAAGATAACCACAGCAAGACTTCTATATGCTAAAAGTGGAAAACTTCAATAATACCCACAACTGAGAAATGATTGAAGAAGATTGAACTTGTAGAGACAGCTAAATTAACTCTTTGCTTAGAGAAAAAATAGAATCTGCATTTATAGCTGACTGGAAAACCCAGACCAGTGGATTTAGACCACGTTAAACCTTTGGCATAAAATGCAAAAAAAATGTACTTCTGATTTGTGGTTTTGATCATTAGAAATAAACCAACCAACCAACCCTGGTAATAGAAAATAGTGAGCTTTCTTTTGCAATCATAGATACATGTTTTTTTCTAACTGTACATATATTTTATGCAAAGGAAACTGGAAGATTCTTCTTTGTAATTAGTTTGCTTTTTCTTTTTGTACTTCTGTCTTTTTCTTATACTTTTCTATTTTTTCTTATTATTTAATTGTCCCAAAGGTGCTTTTCCAAGAGGCAAATGAACTTTCTGTTTCCAGTTCCTCTTGAAAAAGCACCTTTGGGACAACCATGACTTGGATGACTGAGAATCTCCATAGACATTATTAAATTGTATTAGTTTTTATATTCTATATACTGTACTGTATAACCTTTAATTAAAAATATTTTAAAATGGGCAAGAATAGGGACCTGATATTGTATGCAACCAAAGTTTTTATATAGATTGTTGCACATCTTATTTGTAAGCATTTACCAGCATGTTACCTACTTCAAAAGAGCTGGGGTGCTGTACTGCAAGCCACTGAAGCTGACAGTAGGTCTGTAGGTCAGCGGTTCAAATCTCACCGGCTCAAGGTTGACTCAGCCTTCCATCCTTCCAAGGTGGATAAAATGATGACCCGGATTGTGGGGGCAATATGCTGGCTTTGTTAAAAAGTGCTATTGCTAACATGTTGTAAGCCGCCCTGAGTCTAAGGAGAAGGGCGGCATAAAAATTGAATTAATGAATAAATAAATAAATAAATAAATAAATACTACTTTTATAGAGTGACTAGTTTAGTAGATCAGGGAAATGTCATAAATATATTATACCTGGACCTTAGCAAAGCCATGAATCCCTCCCTAATATTCTCTTTAATTGAACAGTTAAATATAAACTACTGTATGGCATTACAGTTGATTGAATGACTAAACCTTAAGAGTGTTCATTGATGGATCTATTTCAGCTTGGGTGAAAGTACAGAACTAAATTCTGAAGTACTGAGCATTCTGTCTTGGATTTTCTCTTCTTGTTCAGTGTTTTTAATCATATTCTTTATATTCTATATATTCTTTCCTTCCCACCCACTTCTCTTCCTCTTTATTTCCTATCTTTACTTCCTATCTTTTATATATCACTTAATGTCTATTCTCTTTCATGTGTATTGTATATTGGACAAAGAATAAATTAAAAAAAAAGTGTTTGGATGGGAAGCTACTCTTCTCACTAGCTGTGCCTGAAAAGTTTTGCTTTCTGACATAAGGAATGTCCTTATTAAAGAAAAAGTTTAGGCTATTAATATAATGAGAGTAGGTCTGACTGCCATTAATTAATTTTCTGTGGGGAAAATGTTATTGTATTTTATTTTTTTTTCTTTACAGTATTCCTTGTATTCTAGGAAGCAGACAATACATAAAACTGAGTTACCTAATCTATTTTTATAGGATCAGATGATATTTGAATCAATTTTAGTCAGAATTTTGACTTCTGCTGCTAAATATTTCCCTAGCAGAAAAGAGGAGTATTTTTTAATGACTGGCAAATGTTACACTGAAGAAAGATTATCCATTACTGATTAGATTATTGTTTTGATATTCATAAAGAAAGAGTAATTATGTATCTGCACAAGTGGATTTAATTCCTCCCCCCATTTCTTGGGTCACATTTCTATTATTTTAGCTTGTATGTGACACATGCCATCTACTGGTGGTTTTCAGAGTTCTCTGTAGATAAAGAATATGTTTTTAGAAAGCTGAGCTAGTGTTGGTAGTTTTTAATTTGCATTCAGTCTGAATCCTCTTTTGGTATCAAAGTAATGTTAGCTTCCATCCATGATGATGGTATCTTGGCTTCAGATAGGACTGCATAGTATACCTCTAATAATGGTTGGCCCAGAGTATCTTGTAGCTCTTTATTTCTGCCTATCTGGGCCAGGTATTAATTTTTTGTTTTTTAATCACCTCTGCTAGTTCTGTCATTGTTATCCCCTCATTCAGCATAGATTTCATTGCTTCTGGGACCTTAGGCAAGTCATCTTTTTCCAGGTAGTATCATCATCATCACATCATAAAACACGATCTGAGTAATGCCCACAAGATCATATGCTGCAACATCCTACCGGTCAATGACTACTTCAACTTCAACTGCAACAACACAAAAGCACGCAACAGATTCAAACTTAATACAAACCGCTCCAAACTTGACTGTAAAAAATATGATTTCAACAATCGAGTTATCGAAGCGTGGAACTCATTACCGGACTCAATTGTGTCAACCCCTAACCTCCAACATTTCTCCCTTAGACTTTCCACGATTGACCTCTCCAGGTTCCTAAGAGGCCAGTAAGGGGCATACATAAGTGCGCTGGTGTGTCTTTCGTCCCCTGTCCAATTGTCTTTCCTTTCTCTCACTTATCATATATATTCTCTTTCTTTCATATATCCTCTCCTCTAAGTTCACTTTTACCCTTATATATATTACTACATGTCTATTTTTCTTCCTATGTATTTGTGTATTGGACAAATGAATAAATAAAAAATAAATAAAAAACATAGTTTCCTATAGAAGTCCTGGATACTATTCTTTTCCCCCCTCAATTTGATAACGTAAAGTTCCAAGTGTTACACTGAAGAAAGATGATCCATTACTGATTACTGATTATTGTTTTGAGATTCATAAAGGAAGAGTCATTATTAGTGACTCTAAAGTGAATTTAAATCCCCCCCCACACACACACATTTCTTGGGACACATTTCTAAACAATGTCATTTGGCGGGACCCAGGGGAAGAGCCTTCTCTGGTGGCCCCGACCCTTTGGAACCAACTCCCCCCAGATATCAGAGTTGCCCCCACCCTCCTAGCCTTTCGTAAGCTCCTTAAAACCCACCTCTGTCGTCAGGCATGGGGGAATTGACATGTTTCCCTCCCCCGAGGCTTATAAAATTTATGCATGGTACGCTAGTATGTATGATTGGTTTAATTTGTGGTGTTTTTTAAATTAACTTAAATATTAGATTAGATTTGTTTTACATTGTGTTGTTATTGCTGTGAGCCGCCCCGAGTCTGCAGAGAGGGGCGGCATACAAATCTGATTAAACTTAAACTTAAACCTATTATTGTAGCTTGCATGTGACACATGCCATCTACTGGTGGTTTTCAGAGTTGTCTGTAGATTAAAAATGTGTTTTAAAAAAGCTGAACTAGTAGATTTGAATGCCTACTAATGCCATGGAGAAGGTGGTATAGAAGAACAGTAGAACTGAATTTCTAAAGTACTTAGAACATTTGAAATATATCCTGATTTATTTTTATTATGTTGGGTTTTTTAAATGATAGTTTCTGCTGTAAATAAGGGGTGTTATTAATTAGATCATTTAGAGAAACTTCATTAGTAACAAAATAAAGAATCTGATATTGAGTCTGTGAAAAACATATTTATTACATAGCTTTTTGAATAATGCTAGTAATATATAAAAGTAGCATTGATTAATGAGGGAGAAAGACTGGCAAATGTATGTTTCATATAACTAATTTGTCTTCTATGGTTATAGCAAGGACTTCAAAGCAGAATGTTTTGTTCAATTCTGAACTCCATAGGGTTTCTTACTATAAAATTTAATATATTCCTTACTTTTAAACTAAGTAAAATAAATGTATGTAGACCACATTTTTCAGACTATAAGACGCACCCCCCCCCCCAAAAAGAGGGTGGAAATGTTGGTGTGTTTTACACACCGAATGTAGTCATTTTTGGCCTCCTGAGGCCCCATCCTCACATCCCATTTTTCTCAAAAATGAGGTGGATAGAGGGTCTGGGAAGCCTGCAGAGTTCCTGGGGATTGAGGGAAGGGAAAAACATCCCCATTTTTGCAAAAAGAAAAAGGGCAAAAATGAGCCATTTTTAGCAAAATGGGCCTTTTTGCCTTCCCCCAGCCCCCAGGAGCTATCTGGAGGCTTCCCAGACCTTCTACCCACCCCATTTTTGTGCAAAATGGGAGAAAAATAGGCCATTATTTTGCAAAAATGGGGCCCTTTTTGCTTTCCCCCAGTCCCCAGGACCTCTCTGCAGGCCCCCCAAACAAACTCAAAGCAAAACCTTTTTTTCTTACTTACCTCTTTGAAATCATGTGTCTTATAAACCAGTGTATCTTATGTTAACATTGAGAAGCAAGATTTATTTCTGAAAGAAAGCAATAGCCTTTGACACTTAATATTTTACTAAATTAGATTTAAATTAACTTCTGCCCAGTGTTTAATTCATAAAGCAATCCTACATGGCATCGGACCAGAATATCTCCGGGACCACCTTCTGCCGCACGAATCCCAGCGACCGGTTAGGTCCCACAGAGTGGGCCTTCTCCAGGTCCCGTCAACTAAACAATGTCATCTGGCGGGACCCAGGGGAAGAGCCTTCTCTGTGGTGGCTCCGACCCTCTGGAACCAGCTCCCTCCAGAAATTAGGATTGCTCCCACCCTCCTTGCCTTTCAGAAACTCCTTAAAACCCACCTCTGCCATCAGGCATGGGGGAATTGAAACATCTCCCCCTTGCCCATGTAGTTTCTGGGTATGATTCGACTCTGTGCTTGTTTATTATATATTGGGGTTTCTTTTGCATTTTTTAACCTAAAACTGTAAGTTAGATTGCTAAATATTAGATTTGTTACTATGTATTGTTTTTTACCATTGTTGTGAGCCGCCCCGAGTCTACGGAGAGGGGCGGCATATAAATCCAATAAATCTAATCTAATCTAATCCTTAGTTTTATATAGTGTAGTTTACTTTTTTTCTTCTAGGGCAAGGGTGTCAAACGGGTAGCCTGTGAGCCAGATGCGTCACATGCAGGCCATGCCTATCCCAGCTCCACGAAGGGAAAATATGCTGCGATACGTCACATGATGGCACCATGATGTGGCGAGTTTGACACCTGTGTTCTAGGACATTATGAACAGTAATTGAGTCTGACTCTTAGTAATAAAAAATATTAGAGAAAGGATATGTGTTTTATATTCCATGCTGTTCTTTTAATAGGATTAGAAGATTTAACATAATGTAATTGAAATATATGCAAATCCTAGAAAATCATTTGGCACATAATGCAAAATCAGATTGAAATATTGTCGTGAGAAAAAAACACACTAGGCTGTGCATACTATGCTGCACAGAATATTATGCTAGATTTAATATCTCACAGTCTTGTGCATATGTTACACATATATAGTTTGTGAGCTATAAAAATTTATCTGCCTTGTATATGGCCCCTGGAGGGGCCGATAGGCCAAAAAAAAGGAAAATCTGTGCTCCATCCCATATTGAAAATCACAGGTAACCAAATAACTAATATTTTGTATTTTTAGTCACTATTCACCACAGAAAACAAGAAGAGGGAAGCATCACAACTAAATATTAGGAAACATTAAGAATATCAGGATTATTATCAGTGGGTTTAAGATATTGTAAACCAGCATAATTCATTGGGGGAATTTGGGAGTTACAGTCCATACATCCTAAAATTGCCAAGTGTGAAAAATGCTATCCTAAGCATTGATCAACTGTTGTCATATATTTTGCTTGCCAATTATGGACAAAATTTAGCTTTCTGCAACCAAATAGATTGCTCTACAAAGTTAGATAGTCTTTCCGATTGCAATTCTATAATCAAGTGTCAGTTTGTCAGTTCAGTGAAATTATTGAGATCTATTTGTGAGCAGTTAAATTCACACGATGCTATAAAATAGCATCGTGAGCATTTTATACTAATATTTTACATTTTAATGACATTTCATATATTCAAAGAGAATTTTGATTTGCAAGACCTTTTTTCTTTAAAATACTTAATTTTTTAAAATTAATGTAAATAAAGAATTAAGTCTTAACATTTTCCAGGAGACTGGACTGATTTAATCAACCTCATCCTTGGGTACATAGCTGAGTGAAACAAATCTTCTGAATCCATCTGTTAGACATAAATGCTGTAAGAGAGCCATGACATTTCAAAGGAATTTAAAGGAAGCAACTGTCTTCTCTTGCCCAGAAATCTCTTAATAATCTGTCTGCTCAGAAATATTCTTACTGTTAAGGTGGCTCCATAAAGACGGGCAAAAATATATAATCTATGCAACCTAGACAGATGGGAGCAAAGGAAAAATTAATAGTCAATTTAAAGGCTAGATTTTGGAAGTTTATTGTATATACATATTTAAATGGACATATATACAACTTTTCAATGCCAGAAATGTGAATTAATAAATTTTAATGTAACTATATAACTTGAAGCAAATCTGGGTAGCCCTCACTTAACAACTGACTTGTCTATTCACCATTGAAAATTATACAGCACTGAAAAAGACACTTTATTGCTGGTCTTTGAACTTACGATCACTTACGAAGCTGACAGAGCTCTTTGGTTGCCCCAACTGAAAATATATTGCACACAAGCCTTTTTCCAAATTGTGTCCTAGGTTACCGGAGTCAGCAGGAGGGGTGTGGGTTTTATAGCCCACCAAATGAACCACGGGTTTTACAGCCCATGGTTCATTGGAGAATGTGATTTATGACATTCCTAGTGAGGAGGGGAAAGACAGGGTTAGGTTAATTACGTTAGGTTAGAGCTGACTCCACCAGAGTAATTGCCAGAATGTTGCTCCTAATAAATGACTCAATTTCTTTTGAATCTTGGCTTGTGACTCATGAATTAATTAGGGCAGCTTTTAGAAACTTCACAGATTATCGTTTGTGCACTTCATAATTGGCTTCTCGTAAGCAAACTCTTGCAGTGGACCATCTGATTAGCTGCTGTAAGAAGGTCACACAGACTGATTACAAACTATGGCATGATATAATAGTAACAATGGTGCATTGGAAGATCTGCAAGAAAACATCTTTTGACTACAATCAAAAACTGGTGGGACCATAAAATTGATAAAAGAATATAAAATGAGAAGCTAAAATACTCTGGGACTTTAAAGTTCAAATAGATGACCATCAGCCAGATTTCAGCCCAGTTTATCAATAAGAAGAACAAAAAAGTCTGGATTTTGGACTCGGCAGCACCTGGAGTCAGAAGAACATAGGAGAAAGAAGTAGAGTTTGTAACAAAATTCAAAGACCTGAAAAAGAAGTAGAAGAACTGTAGCAATGCAGTACCAATAGTAATAGGTGCCTTTTTCTGTCCAAAAATAACCCAAATACTACTTGAACAAGATCAGCATTGGAAAAATTCCCATTAATTAATTGCAAAAGGCAGCTTGACAAGCAACATCTTATATCCTGTGAGAATAACCTGATGTCTATGAAACATCCATATCGGCTTATCCAAGGTCCTTGGGAAGGATTTGCTTTGTTGATAAAAATGCCAAATCCAATCTGAACATCTAGCTGACTACGCAATGAACTACAGTGATACCTTGGCTTACGAACGCCGCTTCATACGAACTTTTCGAGATATGAACCTGGTGTTTAAGATTTGTTTGCCTCTTCTTAAGAACCATTTTCACCTTACAAACCTGAGCCCGGGTGCGTGGGCTCTCTTACTGCACGTGCACTATCTTACTGCCGCAGGGATTCCTCTGCCTTGTGACTGCCACCACTGGGATTTCCCATTTGCTTGCCGCCCCCTCTGGGATTCCCTGCCTCTTTTGCTTGCACCTGCAGTCCCGAGGTGGGGAATGGCGGAGCTGTCCCATTTCCCTGCCACTTTCACCTCTAGCCCTCCACTTCCTCTGTTCCCCACAGCCACCCCATCCTGCTGCAAAAATCCTGCGTAGCCTACCACTTCCTTTGCCCCATCTTGCTGCCAAAATCACTCCTTCAAAACCTTCCTACACTGCCCCAAATTGCTCCCAAAATTACCTCTCCAAAAGGTTCCTACGCCACCCCAAATTGCTTCTAAATTCACCCCTCCAAAAGCTTCCTATGCCACCCCCAAATAAAATTATACTCCAAGCTTAATTAACCCTTCTCAAACTCCAATTTCTTTAATCTGAGCAGAACTTTGAACCAAATCCTTTTATTTTTTATTTTTTTGCATCCCCTGCTGGTTGCAGTTCATCATCTCATCATTAAATAATGATGTAATTAGGTCCATATTTTCATTGTACGTATTGTAAATCTTTGCATTGTTTAACATACTGTTTGTTTATGAAAAGATAGCATATGTATACTATATACAGTATTGGATAGAATTGAGTTAATTATATTAGTCCAGCCCTCTAAAACCATCCCAATTTCTCATGCGGCCCCATGGCAAAATTAATTGCCCACCCCTGCCTTAGAGGAATTATGCCATCTCTACTGCAAACCGGAGAGGGGCGGCATACAAATCAAATTAATAATAATAATAATAATAATAATAATAATAATAATAATAATAATAAAAGTAAAAAACCACTTTGTCTTTTTGTAAGATTATGTATAGAAAACAGTGATATTATAATCAAATACATAAATAGCACTTCCTGCCTTGGAAATAAGATTTATATTTTTCTAATAGTGTCCATAGTGAATTATGATCAACTCTGATTAGTGTCCATTTATCAGTAGTTATTTTATGATTATTTTATACTACAGCTTTTCCCCATGGATCAACAATTTCAAATTAATAATATGACTGTGACTATGGAAAGCAATATCAGCTTTTTAAAAATAACAGTCCACATATATTTCAGTTATAACTCTCTTTCAAGGAAAGACCTCTGAGCTGCAGATCAAAATGCAGAGTTCAATGGAAACAAATACAGTGATATCTCATCTTATGAACCCCTCTTCATAAGAACTTTTCATGATAGGAACCCAGTGTTTAAGATTTTTTTGCCTCTTCTTCCGAACTATTTTCACCTTATGAACCCGAGCAGCCACTGCTGGGATGCCCCAAAGTGCTGGAATTTCCCTGGGAATCCATGCCTCCGAACTTCCCTTGCCAGCCAAAGTGCCCCATTCTTGCATTGCTGCGATTTCCCTGAGGCTCCTCTCCCTGGGATTCCCTTCATTTTTGCCAGAGCTGCTTTGAGTCCCAGTGACAAACTCCCCCCTTCCAAACTGCATGAGGAAAATGAGCAGAATGGGGTGGACAAAAATGGTAGGGAAAGGCTCATGGAACTCAAGAGAGGAGAAAAGTGTGGGGGAAATGAGCAGGGTGGGGTGGGCAAAAACGGGAGGGAAAGATATATGGAACTGAAGAGAGGAGAAAGGTGTGGGAGAAATGAGCAGAATGGGGTGGGCAAAAACGGGAGGGAAAGGCTCATGGAACTCAAGAGAGGAGAAAGGTGTGGGGGAGATGAGCAGAGTGGTGGGGGGATAAAAACGGGAGGCAGGGACTCATGGAGCTCAAGAGAAGCTCTTTTCGCCTTGCTTCGTTGGGACTGCCACCTCTTGCCACCTCTCGCTCTCCCTCCCCCCACTCCATTCTCCTCAGCTTTGTCTGCTCACCACTTTAAAAAAAATTTTTTTTAAGCCTTAATATTTTGGATTTTCCTAATGGGCTTGCACGCATTAGTGGATTTTCCATTGATTCCTATGGAAATCATTGTTTCATCTTACAAACTTTTCACCTTACGAACCTTGTCCCAGAACCAATTTAGTTTGTAAGACAAGGTATTACTGTATAGCAAAACACAATAATAGTGTAAATTAATTTTGAATCAAGAGTCAGGTGATTATTATGAGGAAATATATAAAAGCAGAATTTGTTTTGAAACTTCCAATTATTTGAATACTATGACAACATTTCTGTGAACATTTCTATAGCATCTGCATTTTTCTGATGCTCATGTATATTCTTTGTTGTATACAACCATATAGATCAGGGGTGTCAAACTGGTGGCCTGCAGGCCAGATGCATCACACATAGGCCATACCCACCCTGGTTCCATAAAGGCAAAAAACATCAACTTACATTATAATATAGCACGTGGCACATAGTTCCCTCTAAGCTGAGCAGTGAGCAATCGCTCACTTAAAAATCATCATCAACTCAGAGTTTTCCAAACCTGCCCAGAAGCAGAGAGGGAAAGAGTGAGAGGGAAGGAGAGAGAGAGGAAGAGAGGAAGAGAGAGAAACAGATAGAAAAAAGAGAGGAAGGAAAAGAGAAAGAAAAAGAATGGGAGTAAGGAAGAGAGAAAGAAAATCAAAATCTAGTTTGAAACTAGCTCAACTATTTAAGTGGCATTTTGATATTGATAGAGTTGCCCTATTATGAGCTCACTGTTATAGACACACAGTACAGTATTTTATTTTGAAATTCTCTTGGGCAAAACAGGGTGGGTTTTTCATTTGTTTGTTTGTTTGTTTATTTACTTATTTATTTACTTATTTATTTACTTACTTACTTACTTATTTACTTATTTATTATTTTTGTGCCGCCCAGTCCCAAAGGGACTGCCAGTCAGACACTATACTTTTCCGCCCACCCACCCACCCAAAAAATTAGAGGGAACACTGACGTGGCATGACTGAGTTTTACACTTGTGATATAGATGAATGGGGGGGGGGGAAGTACAAATATTAGATTTGTCTAGTTGTTTAGTTTATGCTAAGCTTGCATCCTTCACATATGCTGAGTTTGCAATTTTTAGAATGACAACCTAGCAAAAAATGTAATCATGTCAATAAAATTTCTTGGTTGTAACTTCTGATGTGAATAGAAAATTAATCTCATTAAAATACAAAATGCAAATATGAATATAATTCATACAGCAACATTACACTGATAAACTAATATTATACTGACACTTTCTTTAGAAGCAGCTAGCTATGTTGATATGCCTTGACATGCACTCTGCAAATGCTTAACTTCTATGATATCACTGTAACATCGGCACACAATTTTCTCTTTGGTCCATTCTATTATTGAAATAACCTATTAACCATAACTTAAACAGCCAATTTTGGTCTGTACAAAAGTCCTAATAAAGATCAACAATTTTACTATACAGTGAACCCTCGATCATCGCGAGGGTTCCGTTCCAGGACCCCAAGCGATGATCGATTTTTCGCGAAGTAGCGGTGCGGAAGTAAAAACACCATCTGCACATGCGCAGATGGTGTTTTTACTTCCACCGCCCTTCGCCCGCCCACCCCGTTGCTCGCGCCTGGGGTTTCCCCGCGCGCGCGCCCGCCCACACTACGAGCGGCATTTCACCTTCCCTCCCAGGCAAAAAGATGCCGGCATTCTGGGCTGATGGGGTCGGACTTCCCAGGCGGAAGGCGTGCCCCTCTCCCCGCATCTTTTTGCCTGGGAGCGAAAGTGAAATGCCGCTCGTAGCAGCTGCTAGAGCCGCCGGCATTTCACTTTCCCTCCCAGGCAAAAAGATGCCGGGGCACGCCTTCCGCCTGGGAAGTCCGGCCCCATCATCCCAGAATGCCGGCATCTTTTTGCCTGGGAGGGAAAGTGAAATGCCGGCGGCTCTAGCAGCTGCTACGAGCGGCATTTCACCTTCCCTCCCAGGCAAAAAGATGCCGGCATTCTGGGCTGATGGGGTCGGACTTCCCAGGCGGAAGGCGTGCCCCTCTCCCCGCATCTTTTTGCCTGGGAGCGAAAGTGAAATGCCGCTCGTAGCAGCTGCTAGAGCCGCCGGCATTTCACTTTCCCTCCCAGGCAAAAAGATGCCGGGGCACGCCTTCCGCCTGGGAAGTCCGGCCCCATCATCCCAGAATGCCGGCATCTTTTTGCCTGGGAGGGAAAGTGAAATGCCGGCGGCTCTAGCAGCTGCTACGAGCGGCATTTCACCTTCCCTCCCAGGCAAAAAGATGCCGGCATTCTGGGCTGATGGGGTCGGACTTCCCAGGCGGAAGGCGTGCCCCTCTCCCCGCATCTTTTTGCCTGGGAGGGAAAGTGAAATGCCGCTCGTAGCAGCTGCTAGAGCCGCCGGCATTTCACTTTCCCTCCCAGGCAAAAAGATGCCGGGGCACGCCTTCCGCCTGGGAAGTCCGGCCCCATCATCCCAGAATGCCGGCATCTTTTTGCCTGGGAGGGAAAGTGAAATGCCGGCGGCTCTAGCAGCTGCTACGAGCGGCATTTCACCTTCCCTCCCAGGCAAAAAGATGCCGGCATTCTGGGCTGATGGGGTCGGACTTCCCAGGCGGAAGGCGTGCCCCTCTCCCCGCATCTTTTTGCCTGGGAGCGAAAGTGAAATGCCGCTCGTAGCAGCTGCTAGAGCCGCCGGCATTTCACTTTCCCTCCCAGGCAAAAAGATGCCGGGGCACGCCTTCCGCCTGGGAAGTCCGGCCCCATCATCCCAGAATGCCGGCATCTTTTTGCCTGGGAGGGAAAGTGAAATGCCGGCGGCTCTAGCAGCTGCTACGAGCGGCATTTCACCTTCCCTCCCAGGCAAAAAGATGCCGGCATTCTGGGCTGATGGGGTCGGACTTCCCAGGCGGAAGGCGTGCCCCTCTCCCCGCATCTTTTTGCCTGGGAGGGAAAGTGAAATGCCGCTCGTAGCAGCTGCTAGAGCCGCCGGCATTTCACTTTCCCTCCCAGGCAAAAAGATGCCGGGGCACGCCTTCCGCCTGGGAAGTCCGACCCCATCAGCCCAGAATGCCGGCATCTTTTTGCCTGGGAGGGAAGGTGAAATGCCGCTCGTAGCAGCTGCTAGAGCCGCCGGCATTTCACTTTCCCTCGCTGCAGCCGCGCGCCCCTCGCCTTCGCCTCACCTGACGGAGCCTTCTCCGTCCCTTTCCTGCTGCACCGGTCTGGGGCCAAGTGGGCGGGGGGCGGCCGGGACCTCGCCTGTCTCCGCCGCCCGCATTGCCCCTCCGGCGGGCCGGCCTCCCCCGCCCGCCTCTGCTGCAAGCGCACGAAAAAAGAGAGAGAAGGCTTCTACCAGAAGCCGGGGACGGCGGGCAGGGGCATGAAGGATCTCTTGCGGGGGAAAAGCCGCTAGCCAGCTTTCGGAGCTCCTCCACCATCACCCGCTTCTGGTAGAAGCCTTCTCTCTTTTTTTTCGTGCGCTTGGCGAGGAAAGGCAGGCGGGGAGGAGGCGACGGGGCCAAAGGGGGCCGAGGGAAGCTCGGCTGCGGTCGAGAGAGAAACGGCTTGGGCTCGCCGCAAAAAAAAAAAGAGACAGGCTTTTAGTTTTGGCTGCGGGGGGAGGGAATCCCGCCGCAAGGTAAGCTTCGGGGCGGGGCGGGCGGGGCCCTTTTGTGCCAGTCGGGGAGGCGGTGGCGGCTGCAGCAGAGGCGGGCGGGGGAGGCCGGCCCGCCGGAGGGGCGATGCAGGCGGCGGAGACAGGCGAGGTCCCGGCCGCCCCCCGCCCACTTGGCCCCAGACCGGTGCAGCAGGAAAGGGACGGAGAAGGCTCACTGGCAGCCCTTGCCCATCGCCGCGCCTTCGCTTCCCCCCCTCCCCCGCTGGATCCGGCAGCGTGCTGAGGGGAATTGCCGCGGACTGGAGGCAGTGAGGCAGACCGGCTCCGAGGCGAGCGGCCGGAGCTGCGCCCTCCTTCGCCCGCCAGGTGAGGCGAAGGCGAGGGGCGCGCGGCTGCAGCGAGGAGCCGAAGATCCGGGCGGGGAAGACCCAGGGAAGGTTCCTTCGTCCGCCTAGCAGCTGATCTGCTCGGCAGCGCAGCACCAGCGAGGAGCCGAAGATCTTCGGCTCCTCGCTGCTGCTGCGCTGCCGAGCAGATCAGCTGCTAGGCGGCTGCTCGAGAGCAAGAGGGGGAGAGATAGAGAAAGAGAGAGAAGGAAAGAAAGAGATGAGAGAGGGAGGAAGAGAGTGTGAGAGAGGAAGAAGCAACATAGAGAAAGAGGGGGAAGACCCAGGGAAGCCTCTGCCCGGTGGGGAAACTCCACCATCTACGCATGCGTGGAAGGGCACGCATGCGCAGATGGTGGAGTTTACTTCCGGGTTGAAAACTAGCGAAATAGCCCTTTCGCGATCCTTGAGGACGCGAAACTCGAGGGTTCACTGTACTGAGATTTTATCTGTCCCAATTCAAAATAGCATATGAACACAGGTTATAAAAGATTCACATATCATTGCAATTGAAAAGAAATGCCTTAAATAATGGAGAAATAAATTTATAGTAATAATGCCACTTTCATATTTAACTAACTTTTAATAAACATGTGACTTATGAGCTTAATAGAAAATGTACGCTTTATATCTGACTTTTAATACATTATTAAAATAATTTATTTCAATAGCATTTAAATTAGATGTAATTTTACTGAGGGACAAATTAAAGGAATTGAAATGAAGTGAGACCAGACAAGCACTTGGTAGACGGTTCCTTTATTAGCTCTTTTTGAAAGTGACATTCAGCATGGAACTCGTCTGAGCTGTCAGTGGAAAATACAGCTCTATTTATACTATTTGTGGCTCGCGCCAAAAGGAACTGTCATGCGTCTGAGCCAATCAGACGCGACCTTGTTTTATTTACATTTTCTGCCCGGAGACAGCATTTCTCCTCAGTTTAAACTCATAGACTTAACACCCCTCCCTCCTTAGTTTGTAGCAATGTCAATCAGTGAGCCATGTGATGTAATCCTCCAATCTGCTTGGTCTGCGCGAGGCTCGCTCTGACCTGCGCAGATCATTTCAGTCCGGAATTTCAACGGTGGAGGTCGGTTCGCTGCTAGCTCCTGAGTGCGGCTGGGCCCGAATCGGGGCTCTGGACGGCTGAGTCGAGTATGCAGGCCCGGTACCGACCTCTGAAGATGAAGATGGCTCGGTGTCGCCGGAGGACCTTTCCTGTCTTGGTGAGTCCATTTGCAAATCCAATAAATCGGGCTGTGTACAAAAGTCTGCTTGGGGGGAAGAGTTTACGTTAGCGGTTTGCTCATTGTTTGATTCAATGCGCCCACGCAAATGATCAATGTGCCGTTTCCATATACGGCCATCCTCCAGTTGTACAAAATATGTTTTTGGAGCGATTTGTTGTATTATTTTCCCCTTGATCCAATTCAAACCCCCATCAAAATTTTTAGCAAATACATTTTGACCAAGGTACAAATTCCTTTCAGGTGGTACAGATACAAAATCATTACAATTAGTAGTACAATACCGAGGGTGCAACCTGTCCAGGGGGGACCTTAGTTTCCTACCCATTAAGATTTCTGCAGGACTCCTATGTGTAATGGAGTTGGGTGTAATGTGTTGCATTAACAAAAATTGGTCTAAATTTTGCTGTATTTCTCCTGGGCCTGCCCTGCGCAATGCTTCCTTTGCTACCCGAACATATCGTTCTGCCAGACCATTAGCCCATGGGGAGTAAGGGGATATGAGTGCGTGTCTGACCCCCAAATTGCTCAGAAACATTTCAAATTGTCTGGCTGTTAATTGTGGCCCATTATCAGAGACCAGTATATCCGGACATCCATGAGTTGCAAACAAATGGTACAAAGCTTTTATAGTGGCACATGTGGTTATATTATGCATGGCTATTATTTCAACCCATTTAGAGAAAGCGTCTACCACAATAAGGAAGTACTGAGACCCCATTGGGCCTGCGAAGTCGATGTGTAACCTTGACCATGGCCCAGTGGGTTTCTCCCATTCTACTGGAGTAGTTTTAGGGGGATTAGGTCGTGACTCCTGGCATGGGTCACATTTGGCTACCCACTGTTCAATGTCGGTATCCAGGCCTGGCCACCACAGATGTCCCCTGGCCAACCCCTTCATCCTGACAATATCAGGATGGCCCACATGCAACATAATGAGCACCTTTTGTTTTAGACTATCAGGGATGACCACTCTATCACCCCATAATACACAACCCTTCATGTATGACAACTCTAACCTCTTGGTCTTAAAGTCTGTTAACCCTGCTTCCTCAGGGTCTCCATGCCATCCCTTCTGTATACAATTGATGACCCTTTGCAGAATTGGGTCTTTTTTGGTGTGCTCAGCCACCTCCTTGGCTGTAGTCAGAGGGTTTTCTTCAAAATCTAAAAGCAATACATCTTCTGATGGGGCTGGGTCTTCAACTAATTCTGCTATGGGGCACCTACTTAGGCCATCTGCATGATTTATTGACTTCCCCCCCTTATGGATTAGTTCATATTGGTAACCCGAGAGGAACAATGCCCACCTAATTAGTCTGGGGGACATGAAAGGAGGTGTTGGCTTGTTAGAAGCCAGAAGACCTAATAGAGGCTTGTGATCAGTGATTAATTCAAACCTCCTCCCAAAAAGATAGTTATGGAATTTTTTTACACTTGCAACTAAAGCTAAAGCCTCTTTGTCCAGTTGGCTATAGTTCCTTTCAGATGAGGTCATTGTTCTAGAGAAAAAGGCGATTGGGGCTTCTGTATTGTTAGGCATTACATGAGCCAATACCCCACCCACCCCATAAGCTGAAGCGTCGCACGTAAGCCTTATGGGCAATACTGAACTATATTGAACCACCACGCTTTTGGAGGTCAACAATTGTTTAATTTGACAAAAAGCTTCGCGTTCAGGTATGCCCCAGGTCCAGGGAATTCCCTTCTGAAGCAGCCGGTGTAGGGGTTCTGCTGCCATTGCCTTCTGTTTCAAAAAGATAGAGTAAAAATTAAGAAGGCCTAAAAATGCTTGTAATTCCGTCTTATTGCTTGGTTCGGATGCTTCTGTTATAGCTTTTAATTTTTCTGTAGTGGGGTGGATGCCGTTACCATCTATCCTATAGCCTAGGAATTCCACACTTGTAGTCCCCCATACACATTTATTTGATTTGACCCTTAATCCCTTAGATTGTAGCCTCTGCAATACTTCCCGGATTCTTTGATTTAGTTGTGACTGGGTTTGACCTGAAATAAGTATATCATCAAAGTAAGGGATAGTTCCCTCAATACCTGCCAATAAACGCTCCATCAAGCTTTGAAATATGCCGGGGGCTATGCTGACACCAAATTGTAGTCTGGTGCATTTAAAGGCACCCCTATGGGTCACAATGGTTTGCGCCAGAGATGTAGGCTCATCGACCGGAAGTTGTTGGTATGCCTGTGCGAGGTCGATTTTTGCAAAAACCCTCCCCTCCCCCAGGGAATGAAGGAGTTGCTGGACCACCGGAATTGGATAAGGGTGGTGTTGGAGGGCTTTGTTTAGCATTGATTTATAGTCCGCACAGACCCTTAAAGAGCCATCCGGCTTTAGTGGCGTAACTATGGGCGTTTCCCATGACCCTTGCTCAACAGGGACTAGTATGCCTTGAGCTATGAGCTTATCTAGTTGCTGGTCCAGTTTGGGCAGAAGCGGTAAAGGTACCCTTCGTGGTTTGAGTCTGACCGGGGGAACCTTAGGGTCTATAGAAAAAGAGATAGGGGCCCCTTTATAAGTACCCAATGTGGGGCTAAATACCTCAGAAAATTCTAGTACAAAGTTTGGAACATCTTCATTAGAGTTAACCGTACAATTTCCTGCAATTTCAATGCCCAAAGGGCACATCCAAGTTAAACCAAGGAGAGAGTGTTTAGCCCCCGCAACCACAACAAGTGGAAGTGAACATTTAACATTTTTAAATTGGACAGGTACATTCACTTCTCCTAAAACAGGTATAATATTTCCCTGAAAATCTCTAATTACCAATGCAGTTTGAGTTAAGTCAGATTTAAGAAAATTAGGCATGTAAATCTTAAACTTTTCCCAAGGCATAATAGAGTATTTTGACCCTGTGTCCAGTTCCAGATTGCAAGGTTTGCCATTGAGGAGCAGTGAAATTATAATTTTGCTCCCATGCTTTGTATTTGCGCAATTTACGTAAAGTTGTGCGTTACCTCTTGAGTAGTCACGGTTAGCGGTTGCGTAGTTTCTGCGGTTGGAGCCTCTTGAAAATCTGTTGTCCCGCGGTTGCTGTGCCTGGGTGTTGTATCTCTGTGGCCGAGGAGTGGAGAAGGTCTCCTCGGGTAGGGGGGCTCTACAAGCCTCGGTGATGTGGCTGCGCCGGTTGCAGCGGCGGCAGATGGCGTCCCGAAAAGGGCAGCGTTGTCGTGGGTGGTTTCCTCGGCAGCCGGAGCAGGGGGTGGAGGGGCGAGGGTATCTGGGTTGTCTGGATGGGTCAGTCGGCACCAGGAGACAGTTGTTGTCGGCGCTGGCTGGTGGGCTGAGGTCGTCTGAAGGCTCGGCTTGGAAATCAGAAGAGGCGAGTTTGGAGACGGTTTCTGTTTTCTCGTGCTGTTTAAGCTCTTTGGCGGCGGTGGCGGCGACCTCGGCGGTTTGAGCCAACTTAATCACAGTCTGGAGTGTAGGCTTGTCCTCGGTGAGGAGCTTATTACGGACTGTGACGTTTTTCATTCCAAAAATAAGAGCGTCGGTGAGGCGAGCTTCCGGGCTGTCAAACTTGCACTTTGACAGCACCGTTCGAAGTCGCGTGGCAAATTGGTTGATGGACTCGGAGTCCCGTTGTGCCATTCTGGAAAATTGGTGTCTGAAGACCACGGCTGGCTTCGTGGGCTTGAAATGATTCGCGAGTCTTGCTTGTAGGTCGTCCCATGGAACGGATTTCGCCGGGAGCGGGTCGGTCAGAGTTTGAACGAGGTCGAAGATTTCGGGACCGCAATAGTTGAGGAAAATAGCCCGCTTTCTGTCGGCTTCGGCGTCTCCCATTCCTGCCGCCTCAAGGAAGATCTCGAATTTTGCCATGTAGGCGTCCCACGATGACTTTTCGGGATCGAAATAGTCAGGAGCCCGGCCGATCTGGAGATTGCTCATTCTGCACGCGTGGTTTCTTCGGTTCTCGTCGCCAGTGAAATGAAGTGAGACCAGACAAGCACTTGGTAGACGGTTCCTTTATTAGCTCTTTTTGAAAGTGACATTCAGCATGGAACTCGTCTGAGCTGTCAGTGGAAAATACAGCTCTATTTATACTATTTGTGGCTCGCGCCAAAAGGAACTGTCATGCGTCTGAGCCAATCAGACGCGACCTTGTTTTATTTACATTTTCTGCCCGGAGACAGCATTTCTCCTCAGTTTAAACTCATAGACTTAACAGGAATCCTTGCAGATTTTACTCTGCTAGTCATTACCAACTATAGGAGGCAGAGCTTATCTCCATTTCAAGGCCATTGAACCAGTGCTGTCCAAAGATATGTGTGGCCAGTATGGAGTGATAGTGTACTGGTACTTTCCCACCAAAGTGTTACCTATTTATCTACTTATATTTGCACCAGAAATTGGTTTCAAATTTCTTTGCTACCAGTTCACTATTGGTAGGGTGCATGTACGGTGGTGGCAGGAGGCTCCACCCACCCACATCTGCAGAAGCAAATGCATAGAGACATCCAGGTGGAGCCTCCTGCCACCACTGCTACTGGTTTGCTCTATTTGGGGTGACCCAGTAGCAACACACCACTGATTTGCATGCTTTCAGACTGCTAGGTTGGCAGGAGTTGGGTCAAGGAGAAGAGCTCACTCGTTGCATGGAGTTTGGGTCTCAAACTGACTGCCAACTTTCCAGCCAATAAGTCTACTATCTTACCGTAATTGCTGAGCCATTCTGCTTCCCTA
Source organism: Erythrolamprus reginae (assembly GCF_031021105.1). NCBI lineage: Eukaryota > Metazoa > Chordata > Lepidosauria > Squamata > Dipsadidae > Erythrolamprus > Erythrolamprus reginae. Next base: position 50,021,586 of record NC_091955.1, read on the forward strand.
CTGTAGGATAAACAGTTCCAAAATTATCTTTTATTCCATGGAATTGATTATTTTAAATTATTATCATACTTGATTACTTGTTTAGAGTTTTAGGAGCAGAACTGAAATGATTACAAATTAAACCCTACATTGCCAACAGACATATGAAGTTATCTTGTCCAAAAATACAAAATGTATGACTCATTTTCTCTTTGCATTTCCACTCTAAAGAATGGGTGTCAACTTCCTATGTAATTTGATTTATTTTTCCAGTAGTTTTGTTTGTCCATGCAGTTTTCTGCATGCCAAGTGTGGTCAATATTTGGTTTCCATAAAAGGTATGTGTTTGTTTTGAGGGTATCTTTTTTCCCTCTCTTCCAAATCCACAACTGATGCACAATATAACTTTGGCTTTTGTTCTTAATTTAAACTTGGCAAAGTGCTTCCCTTTATGCTTCCAAGCATAAAACAGCTTGCTCATGACACTGAAGCTAAGCGGCAATTCTGCTGCTTGTGAAGTGTGTGGTTTGTTTTATGGAAAGGACTTCTGTGCTTTAGTCAGATTCCAGAGCAGTGGTGAGAAGTGCTTGGCTCTACCTGTTGTCCGCGGACTAATGTGCAATTAATAGAGGAGGTTCTAAAATGATTCTTAAGAGATTGTTCCAGTTTATTTTTGAGGCTACAATTTCTCAAAACATAACTTTTTGATGACACCAAATCTCTAATATAATCGTCAAAAGCAGAATCAAAAACTGCATTACCCAAAAGAAAAGAATAAATGAAGGAAGGAAGGAAAGAAAGAAAGAGAGAAAGAAAGAAAGAGAGAGAGAAAGAAAGAAAGAAAGAAAGAAAGAAAGAAAGGCACTTACTATTTTGTAATATTTGCCTTAGTTTATCTGATTGAAAGAACTAGATTATAGCTTTGAATGGTAGTTTTACATGTTGCAGTGTAGATGAGTTTGCTCAGGGTTTGTCTATTGTTTTATGCTTCTCTTGTATTAGTAAAAATAAACAAAATAAAACCAGTTCTCTTTAGCTCTTTCTAGTGCAAATCTATTTAGTAATGCCTACCTATATGAGAAAGAACACTTTAAGGATCCTTCCCATGACACGTTCTATTTTGTTTTCCCCAGACTCAGGACTACAGAGACTTTTCATTCTACCAATATTCTCATCATTTCTCAGTGATTTGCACAACTACTCTTCTTAAGTGCAGATTTAGTTTCACATTGGCTACAGGTCATAAAATAAATGCAAACCTACTGCATACAGTGAATTGACATAGAACATATGTTTTACAGATCATTTAAATGAATAAAATGTTAGTAAATCAAAATTAAGTGTCATTAGTGTGATTATAGAAGCATTTTACAGCAATCTAATACCAGTGGTGCAATAGCTCTTCCAGATACAATGATACCTCGTCTTACGAACCCCTTTTCATACGAACTTTTCGTGATACGAACCCGGTGCTTAAGATATTTTTGCCTCATCTTCTGAACTATTTTCACCTTACGAACCTGAGCCACCGCCACTGGGATGCCCTGCCTCCAGACTTCCGTTGCCAGCCGAAGCGCTGGGATTCCCTTGAAGCTCCCCTCACTGGGATTCAAAGCAGCGCTGGCAAAAATGAAGGGAATCTCTTCATTTTTGCCAGCGCTGCTTTGTATCCCAGCTCGTAAGACGTAAGACGAGGTATCACTGTACAGTTCTCCTTCTGATCTAAGGCAGATATTGCTGACTTATTTATATTTCTTGATAATCAAAGGCCTATCATCTACTTGCTAATGAAGAATCAATATTGAGATGGTCTGGTCAGTTGTCTTGAGCACACATCAGCTGAAGTCTGTATTAGATATCTGAATGGGGAATTTGGAAAACAATATATGTATGATCTTCAATTTCTTTCCTGCCACAAAAATGCTGGACATCATGCTATGCAACAAGACCAAATTTTCTTTTCAAAACAATAATAATTATTATTATTATGTTAAATTTATAAGACGAAAGTTCAGCTACTGAATACAGCAGCGTCTTCTTAATTGTGAGAGTAATTTGACATTGGTAAATAATGATGTAATTTAATTTTAATGAACTTTTTTTCAATATGCTGTTTCTTAGTTAAATATTATTCTATTATTGAGATTTAGAATTGATAGAAAAACATGGTTCTTCCCACAATTAGCACAAACACTTCAGCATAAAATTTACTTGTACTAGAGCCCAGGGGATTTCCTGGATAATATCTATGATACTGTTACAGACATTGCTATAATCACCGTTTTATAACCCCTTTAGTATTTGTAATTTAAAACTAGCACTGTATAATTGTACAAAAGTGCTCAGATATATCTTGAAAAGTCCAATATGCTAGTATTAGTAGCTAAATGTACTACTGTTGATCTGAATTGAGGGGAAAGAAAATTTAGCACTTTGTATGATTCAGATAATCAGAAGTTAATTGAAAAGCCAGGTGCATTTTTTATTCCCATCACTAAGGAAGCATAAATCAGCAAGCTGGTTTTGAGATTCAGAACAGGCTGTGTGGTAGTCCAGAGAAGTTCATGAAGAGCAGTAAGGCAATTGTCCCCTAACACCAGCTGCAAAAAAATGAGCTCTTCCTTTTGCCTAATGCCTTTTGCAGTATAATAATAGAAAACAACCATTTAAGCCCCCACGTCTAACTCCACTCTTCAGTATGATACGCTATCTAGTTTCCATTTAAATATACCCAGGGAAAAGTCTACCTGCATTGTTCTAGATTAGTTGCATGGCTTTGATTGTCTGTGGGTTTTTTCCCCTTTTCATCATTCACACAGTTTTTCTGAAACTTAAATCCATTATTTGATTAAGGACTTACCAATAAAAATGAAATAACTATACAGTATTCTGATTTCTTGTAATTATTTCATTGTTTGCTTGTAGTTCAGACTTTGGGGTATGGGTGCAAACAATAGATCTTGATCTTCTGCATGGCATCATTTCAGTTCCTGTTGCTATATCTCCCTTCAACAGTCTTTCCTCAAAGCTCAATGTGTTTAGCTATTTAAATTTCTTCATATAATAACTTTACTGTCCCTTTTTACCAATTTTTAGCTCATTATTTGAACCTGTTCTAATTTCTTGGAAACTTTCTTAAAGCATAGTACAGTGGTACCTCGAGATACGAGTTTAATTCGTTCCGGACCTGGGCTCTTAAGTCGAGCAGCTCTTATCTCGAACGACTTTTCCCCATAGGAATTAATGTAAATAATTTTAATTGGTTCCAGCCCTCAAAAAACTCACAGTTAGTCTAAATTATGCAGAAAGACATGTTTTTAATGAAGAAATGTACATGTACATATAAATGAATAATGAAGTTTCTTTCACTTAACTTGTAAACTTTCTTAAACTTTTAAATTTACATATGTTCAACTTCTCTGCCACCCAATCCTGTAGGACAGAGGTCCCCAACCCTTTTTGCACCAGGGACCGGCTTTAAGCGATCAAGAGAGGAATGGGTGAATGAATGGACGGAGGGTGGGAAGGAAGGAAAGAGGGAAGGGACAGGAACAGAGGAAGGAAGGAAGGAAACTTATGAAAGGGGAGAGTAAGAGAGGAATGAGTGAAGGGAGGGAGGGAGGGAAGAAGGTGGGAAGGAGAAAGAAAAGAAGAAATAGAAGGTAAAAGAGAGAAAGAAAAAGAGCAAGAAAGAAAGCTGCAAGCACCCCCCCCCCGAGCCCCCCAGGCCGGCTGTAACCTTTTAAAACACGCGTGCCGCTTCGCAGCTGTCTCCTGAAGCCGAACGCGGAAGTTAGCGTTTGGCTTCAGGAGACAGCTCCTTGGCGCTTGTATCTCGAATTTGGGCTTGTAAGTAGAACAAAAATATCTCTCCCCTCCCAGCTCTTATCTCGAGTTGCTCTTAAGTAGAGCAGCTCTTATGTCGGGGTTCCACTGTATACAGAACTCAACATACCTCTTGAAATATGATATGACTAATGCAGAATATGCACTGCAGAGTACTCTACATTGCAGAGTAGTTCCAAAAAGAGAAATCAATTCCATTGATCTCTCTTTTTTGCAACTACAAAACACATTGCTGACACATTCAATTTCTAACTAGGACTCAAAGATTTTATTAAGGCATGTATCATTACCAAGCCAGCTGTCATTTATCCCATAGCTTTGTTTTTCATTTTCATTAAGTGAAGAATTTTGTATATGTCTTCTTAAACTTCTTTTTGTAATTTTTGCCTCATTTCTCTAACTTACCAACTTTATTCTGACTTTTATACTTAGTTGAAGTTAGATATATTTATGTTATTAAATTAAAAATTAAATAGCATTTGTCTGGAAATGATAAATCCATATTGAATTCTAGTAATTGCTGCATTCTTCGGGCTTTATGGTCTGCTCTAGATTTCTTTCTCCCTTGATAATAAAATAAAATTGACAAAGATGTAGTTTACTATAATCTTCTAATTTCCTCTTTTTAAGAGAGGAATAATATATTCTCTTCTTTAGTTACAGTATATGGTACTTTGCTATTTATCCAGGATGCTTAAAGATAATCCATAATTCAGTTAGGCTATTAGCTACTTCCGTCAGTAGGATAGGAAACAATATATCTCTTAAATATATGTAAGAGCTATACAGTGATCCCCCGATCATTGCGAGGGTTCCGTTCCAGGACCCCTAGCAATGATCGGGTTTTAGCGAAGTAGTGCTGCGGAAGTAAAAACACCATCTGCGCATGGGGTCCGGGGGGTGCTGGCAAGCCCCCCATGCCAGCGGCGACGTTTTAAAACAGCCGCGCGGCTTCCCAATGAGTCCCGAAGACAAACGCAGAAGTTCGCCTTTGACGTTTGTCTTCGGGACTCAGTTGGCAAGCCGCGCGGCTGTTTTAAAACGTCGCCGCCGGCATGGGGGGCTTCCTAGCAGCCCCCCAAACCCAGGTTGGGGGTCCGGGGGGTGCTGGCAAGCCCCCCATGCCGGCGGCGACGTTTTAAAACAGCCGCGCGGCCCCCAATCTTCGGCTCCTCGCTAGCGGGCAGGCAGGCGGCGGACAAGCCGTTCGCTGGCGCCGCTCGCTCGCGCTTCCCAGCTGAGTCCTGAAGCCAATTCGCTTCAGGACTCAGCTGGGAAGCGGCGAGAATGAACGGCGTGGGCGGGCGAAGGGCGGGCGGGCGCGCGGGCAGGCAGGCGGCGGACAAGCCGTTCGCTGGCGCCGCTCACTCGCGCTTCCCAGCTGAGTCCTGAAGCGAATTCGCTTCAGGACTCAGCTGGGAAGCGGCGAGAATGAACGGCGTGGGCGGGCGAAGGGCGGGCGGCAGCGAGGAGTTTGTGTGGGCGGTGGGGAAACTCCTCGCTGATGCCCGCCGCTCGCCCTCCCGCCAGCAAGAGGGGGAAGACCTAGGGAAGCCGCCCAGCAGCTGATCTGCCCGGCGCCATCTACGCATGCGTGCCCATAGAGAAAAGGGCGCGCATGCACAGATGGTGTTTTTACTTCCGGGTTGCAAAATCGCCATATAGCCATTTCGCAATGATCGGGGTCGCAATACCCGGGGGATCACTGTATGTGCTTTTCTCATTTTTTACTCCTCATATAATTACAGTAATAGCCTAAATGCATGCTAAATATGCTGAAAAATGTTACTAATCTTAATAAAACTTCATTTTATTGTTCTTTGTGAATTTAGATTATTTTAAATCTAATCTAATTTAGTTTTTTTTTAGTTTCAAAGTATCCCACCTTTTTTTCTGGCTTCTCTTTAATAACAATGTCAGAACCTTTGCCTTATTTAAGAAAAAAAGGAAAAACTAATTTTTCCTTTTTTATTAAATGCAACAGATTCCCTGTATCTACAGCATAACTTTCAAACAGATGCAATTTCCTACTTGGAGGAGATTTGGGTACTATGACCAAAAGTGAAATTTCATTCAGTGAATGAAAAAGAGAGAAGCACTTGTATGAAAGAAACCTTTATTTTATTGACATTGGTTCCAGATCATTCCAACAGATATTGAATTGCAATTTTAAAGCTATTAACATATTTCTAGCATGTTCACATGCAACTGATCAATAAAAAGTTAATTTGGCTAATGTTTTCTAAGAGCTATAACAGCTTTGGGCATTCAACTTATATTAATCATTGAACAAATAGTTGAATACCGCAGTTAATGTCCGAAGGCATTAACAGAATCCTGTTTTACGTGTCTTTACATTACTGAAAGCTTTCCTTTGTATTATTGCATATCATATCACTATTTTACTGAAAGAGTAGTAGATCCTTGGAACAAACTTCCAGCAGACGTGGTTGGTAAATCCACAGTAACCGAATTTAAACATGCCTGGGATAAACATATATCCATTGTAAGATAAAATACAGGAAATAGTAAAAGGGCAGACTAGATGGACCATGGGGTCTTTTTCTGCCGTCAGTCTTCTATGTTTCTATGTTTCTATATTTACTGTGAAGGAAAAACATTGCTTCTCATCTGGGCTCAAAAGGGAGTTCTACTTAAGAAAATTTTAGAAGTTCTTCTAGCTGAGGAAAAAACATCTCCAATTGTCCATTGCAAACATATAATTCTTACTGAATAATTCTAGTTGGTAATGTAACTTTTTTGTGTGAGAGATTTTATTTCCATGTTTATTTTTTAAAGATTACCATCAATGACTAATATGTAAATATTGTTAGTAAATATTATTGCTTCTTGTTATAGATGAATGAAACACATACATGGTACAATTTGGCTAAGATTCTTATGGGAATGTTATTCCTATTGTGTATGAATGGGTAAGAGTGTGTAATGTAATATAGTCTACCTGTGATATAGAATGTTTAGTCTAAAATGAAATCAGTAGATTCTTTTCCAGTCCCCACCCCCCATCCCAAACCTGTTACTTATCTTTTCTAGAATGGAGCTAACAACATTTACAGTATTTATTGCATTTTGTTGCATGAAAGTGAAATATTTATTTGCCCTCTTAATGCAACAATAAAATTACTGAAAGGCTTGTAGTGTTACTGTAGTTTTTATTTATCTTTATTCATTTAAAAATAAGCATATACATCAAGATTGCAACAGATTATGTTTACAAAAAAAGGATAAATGCCAAATTGAGCCAAAGATAATTTTTCTGGTATATCCTAACACCTTCTATCTTTGTGCGTCATTCCATAAAAACAATTTTACATGTTTTTAATACCAGAGAACTAAAGATGGAGACTCTGAGTTTTTCCAAGTATTGTGTTATAGTCAGTCAACTTTTGAGATATCTATGTTTTTATTCTCTTTTATCGCTTCTGTCCAGAATCCTTGTAAAATATCACAGGGCCACCATATATGCATATCAGTACCTTTTGCTTCACCAACCCTTCAATATTTATGTGAGTAATTACTGCATGGGGATATGATACCATCTATTAATCACTTGAGTAATTTTCTCTGATCTTTGTTGATATACAGTGATCCCTCTATTATCGCGAGGGCTCCGTTCCAAGACCCCTCGCGATAATCGATTTTTCGGGATGTAGGGTTGCGGAAGTAAAAACACCATCTGCGCATGCGCGCCCTTTTTTTCTATGGCCGCGCATGCGTAGATGGTGGAGTTTGCGTTCCCCGCCGCCCACGCAAAGGGGAAACCCGATTCGGCTCCTCGCTGCTGCTGCACTACCGAGCAGATCAGCTGCTGGGCGGCCGAAGGAACCTTCCCTGGGTCTTCCCCCTCTTGCTGGCGGGCGGGCGAGCGGCGGGCATCAGCGAGGAGCCGGGGTTTCCCCTTTGCGTGGGCGGCTGGGAAGACCCAGGGAAGGTTCCTTCGGCCGCCCAGCAGCTGATCTGCTCGGTAGCGCAGCAGCAGCAAGGAGCCGAATCGGGATTTCCCCTTTGCGTGCGGGGAAACCCCGATTCGGCTCCTCGCTGCTGCTGCGCTACCGAGCAGATCAGCTGCTGGGCGGCCGAAGGAACCTTCCCTGGGTCTTCCCGGCAAAGGGGAAACCCCAGCTCCTCGCTGATGCCCGCCGCTTGCCCGCCCGCCAGCAAGAGGGGGAAGACCCAGGGAAGGTTCCTTCGGCCGCCCAGCAGCTGATCTGCTCGGCGCAGCAGCAGCGAGCAGACAAAGATCGGGGTTTCCCAGCCGCCCACGCAAAGGGGAAACCCCGGCTCCTCGCTGATGCCCCCGCTCGCCCGCCCGCCGCCCGCCAGCAAGAGGGGGAGAGATAGAGAAAGAGAGAGAAGGAAAGAAAGAGATGAGAGAGGGGGGAAGAGAGCGTGAGAGAGGAAGAAGCAAGATAGAGAAAGAGAGAGAGAAAGAAAGATGAGAAAGGAAGGAAGAGAGTGACGTCATCGGTGGAAAAATCGCGATATAGCGTTTCGCAAAGATCGAGATCGCGAAACTCGAGGGATCACTGTAGATCATCATGTGTCTCCTAAACTGTAGCCCAATGTGTGTCTTAGATATTATTAAATCTGAATCCCATGTTTTTTAAGGGAAGTTGATCAAAGCCCAGCAATTACTAAGGGAATATTATATATTTTGAATTTTAAACCTTTGGAGGACTTTGAAAATTGTAACAACAGGTTTTCAAAGGTTGCTAACAATTGCAATGCTAACTTCTTAGAATTTTTTTTGACAAAGGATTCATTTCCTTAATTAGTAGGTAATTAAGATTCATACCTGCCAATTTTGCCTTTAACATACATTATGGAATTATTTGATTATTTATAAAATAATCCTTTCATATGATGTCTTGCTGCCTACACATGTTGCTATAATTATTACCAATAGAATCAAATTGTCTCCAGATACTTTATACACAAACTAGAAATCAGTATTTATACACCAAGTATATCAGTATTTATACACTAAGCATTTTTTCTTAATAGCAATATTCGCAGATCTGATCTTCAAATATTCATATGATCACATAGAAGGCAACAAAGAGATAGAGAAAGCAGTAATTTCTGTGTCAAAATTTAGTAACCTATGTTATTCAACAAAGGGTTATATTTAATATAACTTTCTAACATATATAATTTCAAAAGTATTAAGCTTTGAATTACTTATTATCCAATTAAAGATAATTTAAGCCAAAGTACAGTGATACCTCGTCTTACAAACGCCTCATCATACAAACTTTTTGAGATACAAACCCGGGGTTTAAGATTTTTTTTGCCTCTTCTTACAAACTATTTTCACCTTACAAACCCACTGCTGCTGCTGGGACTTCCGTTGCCAGCGAAGCACCCGTTTTTGTGTTGCTGGGTTTCCCCTGAGGCTCCCCTCCATGGGAAACCCCACCTCCGCACTTCTGTGTTTTTGCGATGCTGCAGGGGAATCCTAGCATCACAAAAATGAGCGCTTCACTGGCAACAGAAGTCTGGAGGTGGGGTTTCCCAGCGAGGGGAGCCTCAGTGAAACCGCAGCATCGCAAAAACACAGAGGTACGGAGGTGGGGTTTCGAGGACTTCAGTGTTTTTGCGAAAACTAATTCAGTGGCAGGCAAATGCTCTCTATCTTCCTTAATGAAAACAGAGGCAAAGAAGTCATTTATAGTATACATCTATAGTACGTAGATAATAAAGTTGAAAAAAGGTAAGCAACATTTTTACAGAACTGTATTTTCGTTGAGTCTGGGTGTGACAAAGAATGACTGGGAAGGGGGGGCTAGGCGAGGCATTCATTGACATGAGTGACATTGAGTTGACCACGCCCACCCAGTCACATGACCACCAAGCCTCGCCTGCTGAGTTCCTTTTGTTGTCTTACCTAGTACAGCCACACTGAAGAAGTTATACTCATCTGTTATCTTTGATTCTGTAATTTGGTTCCACCAAAGCACTATACTGTATTTTTAAACAAGGTACAGCTATTGTAAGCAGTACATTAACATTTCTGTCAATAAGGTCAATAGAATAAGATTCATTATGCATTCAAAAGAAGAAATACCTATATCAGCCTTAATAGGCAATGAAAAAAGAGTGAGATATCTCATAAATTTTTTACCATTAATTATTTTATAATTGTTATCAAAATAAATTAGGTGACCAAAAATATAAGTGTATATTTAAATCCTTTCTTTTTCATTTCTTCTTTTCTACATTAAAGCTGCATGACTAAAATGATAGACCGTCTATTTCAGAAAATTTAATATGAAGTCTGTCTATTCTAGATCTTTAGTTCTTTCCATTTAAGTTGTAAATTTATTTTGAAAATATATTAAAATTACAGCAACACACAAATATGTTTAAAGAATGGCATAAAAATTGTTTTTAAAGGCATTTTGCTCTGAATAAGATGTTAAATTATAATTTTGTACTCTCTGCAAATTTATTTTATACCAACCTGCAATGTTTGGATGGAACATTAATGGTAACCAAGAAGAAACTTTCGACAAAGCAGAATTGCAACAAGGAATGTGAAAGCTGAGTCTTAATAAAGCTTGGACACAGCCCTTCCAGTAGATTTATATTTTCCTAGGGAACATCCACCCCCCAAAATAGATATTAGGTTTTCATTTTAATTTATGGTTGCTTTGGATTACCATTATTATGAGCTTACTGTTTGATGGATATACGTAATATGAGAAAGGTTAAAGTTAAATTCCCTGACTCAGTTCAAACAATCAGTAAGAAAGTGAAGATTTTTACTGGCTTTTAGGATTATAGTTGATGTATAAAATACTATTTTGTAGCATCCAGTTTAAGTAGTATTTGATGATAGCAGTCATTATTTGATCCTATATAGTTCTGTCTTTTCTGCCAGCTGTTTCTGTTGAAAGTTTATATCCTCCAATTCATGTCTAAAAACCTTATCTCAAATAAACTGAACTGGTATTTTACTGCCTACCAGGAATGGGAGGGTGCATTCATGAATGGTTTTTCTTCCTGAAAACTGTGTTTTCTTTTTTCAAAGACCTATCAAATTAGAACTTTGAGAACATCTGACCTTCTCTCCCTTTGTGTTGAAAATTCTTGGCTGGGGAGATTTGATTCAGCCTTGCCTTATATTGGAATGACAATGCAACAGAAAAAATTAAAATGTGGTTCTTAAAACATGGACTATCTTCATCAATCCTAAAGTTTCTTGATACTTCAATTCTAAACTTACAGTATATAGTTTTTTTTGAGGAATTTTAAAGATTACCTAAAGATAAGGCTTAATTTTAAAATCAATGCTTACTTGCTATACTGCAAAACCTAGGTGTTTTTTCTTCTTTTAACATGGAAGGTTTGAACTCAGAAGTTAAATATCCATTAAAATAGGGCATTTTAAAAAAAGTTACAAAGATGTTTCCCAAGGAGCTTTTTTACAAGGCAATTGGATTTTCTGGTTTTTCTTTGCAGACATTTTGTTTCTCATCAAAGAAGCTTCTTCAGGTCTGAAGAAGACCTGAAAATGCTGCTTGGATGACAAGTGAAACATCTTCAAATTCCAAACCTGGAAGTCCAGATTGCCTTTTGGAAAAAGCATCCTTGGAACATCTATGATCTGAATGACTATCTCTACAATCATCTTCAAAGATACAATATTTAATGTATTAATTTTCCTTCCAGACGTTTAATATTTTAGAAACCCGGATAGCTTCCACATGTGCTATGTGCATGGTTTATTATGGCAATTTCATGGAATATCCAAACATAATACATTGTCATCAAATCATGTTTTATCTACTTTTCATTATTTGTTTTTCTTCATAGGAATAATAATAATAATAATAATAATAATAATAATAATAATAATAATAATAATAATAATAATTTATTAGATTTGTATGCCGCCCCTCTCCGAAGACTCGGGGCGGCTCACAACAAGCGATAAAACAATATTGTACAGGCACAAATCTAATATTAAGAAAAAACTAAAAACCCTATCAATTTAAAAAACCAAACAGCACATACATACCAAACATAAATTATAATAAGCCTGGGGGAAAGGTGTCTCAAATCCCCCATGCCTGGCGGTATCGATGGGTCTTAAGTAGTTTACGGAAGACAAGGAGGGTGGGAGCAGTTCTAATCTCCGGGAGGAGTTGATTCCAGAGGGCCGGGGCCGCCACAGAGAAGGCTCTTCCCCTGGGGCCTGCCAGACGACATTGTTTAGTCGACGGGACACGGAGAAGGCCAACTCTGTGGGACCTTATCGGCCGCTGGGATTCGTGCGGTAGCAGGCGGTTCCAGAGGTATTCTGGTCCAATGCCATGTAGGGCTTTAAAGGTCATGACCAACACTTTGAGTTGTGACCGGAAACTGATCGGCAGCCAATGCAGGCCACGGAGTGTTGTAGAAACGTGGGCGAATCTGGGAAGCCCCACGATGGCTCTCGCGGCTGTGTTCTGCACGATCTGGAGTTTCCGAACACTTTTCAGAGGTAGCCCCATGTAGAGAGCATTGCAGTAATCGAACCTCGAGGTGATAAGGGCATGAGTGACTGTGAGCAATGACTCCCTGTCCAAATAGGGCCGCAACTGGTGCACCAGGCGAACCTGGGCAAACGCCCTCCTCGCCACAGCCGAAAGATGATGTTCCAATGTCAGCTGTGGGTCGAGGAGGACGCCCAAGTTGCGCATCCTCTCTGAGGGGGTCAGTAGTTCCCCCCCCAGGGTAATGGACGGACAGATGGAATTGTCCTTGGGAGGCAACACCCACAGCCACTCCGTCTTGTCTGGATTGAGTTTGAGTTTGTTGACACCCATCCAGTCCCCAGCAGCCTCCAGGCACCGGCACATCACTTCCACTGCTTCGCTGACTGGACATGGGGTGGAGATGTACAACTGGGTATCATCCGCATATTGATGATACCTCACCCCATGCCCTTGGATGATCTCACCCAGCGGTTTCATGTAGATATTAAATAGCAGGGGGGAGAGGACCGACCCCTGAGGTACCCCACAAGGGAGAAACCTAGAGGTCGACCTCTGACCCCCCACTAACACCGACTGCGACCGACCGGAGAGGTAGGAGGAGAACCACTGAAGAACAGTGCCTCCCACTCCCAACCCCTCCAGTCGGCGCAGAAGGATACCATGGTCGATGGTATCGAAAGCCGCTGAGAGGTCAAGAAGCACCAGGACAGAGGACAAGCCCCTGTCCCGGGCCTGCCAGAGATCATCCATCAACGCGACCAAAGCAGTTTCCGAGCTGTAGCCGGCCTGAAACCCGACTGTTGAGGCCCTAGATAATCGGCTTCTTCCAAGGACCACTGGAGTTGGAGTGCCACCACCTTCTCAACAACCTTCCCCATAAAGGGAAGGTTGGAGACTGGATGGTAGTTATTAAGAACAGCTGGGTCCAGGGAACGCTTCTTGAGGAGGGTCGCACAAGTGCCTCCTTATAAGGAGCCGGGAAGGACCCCCTCCCCAAGGAGGCGGTGACAATCTCCTGGACCCAGCTCCGTGTCACCTCTCGACTGGCCGAAACCAACCAAGAGGGACACGGATCCAGTAAGCAGGTGGCAGAACTCACAGCTCCAATGGCCTTGTCCACTTCATCAGGTGTCACCAAGTCAAACTCCTCCCAGACAGATGGACAAAGACGTTTAGCCCCAGTCACCTCGACTGACTCATTGTATGATCTCTATGGACACATAGAACCCAAGAATTTGCTGTTGTCATGAAATGTACACTCTGCTATTCTCCTTACATAAGCACTCAAGACATTTGCAACAAATTAACAAAATACAACTAAATTAAAAATTATGATAAGAATCAATTAAAGGTTAAGGGTATGTATGGTTTATATATTGCTCATGAAACCCCCCACTTCATCATACTTACCATCTAATATCGTTATCTTTTGTTTTTTATTTATTTTATTGTGTTTGATTGTTATGAGCCACCCAAAGTTATTGATAATTAGGTGATACATAGATTTAATAATTTTGTTTTCTTCCTCGCATTTTCCCACATATGCAAAGTTTCCTTTTCAGATCAACTGAGTGTAGCTCCATTGATTGTGCTGAGAACTGGCCAACTGGCTTGTCTCCTGAACCTGATATTGTTGGCTGAGAGAGAACAGCCACACCAATAGCAATCACACTTAGACTTATATACCACTTCATAGAGCAAATTTCTTCCAACAATCTAGTTCCTCATTTTACCAACCTCAGAAAAATGTGGAAGGCTGAATAAACCTTGAGATGGTCAGGATTGAACTTGGCACTCGGCAGAATTAGCCTGCAATATTGTAATCTAACCACTGCATCACCGCAGCTCCTTGGTATAACTTGCCCAAAGTTATCCAACTGACTTTCATGGCTAAAGTGAAGCTCGAAAAATCTGTCTCTAATTCTCTCTTCAATATTTTAAATACTGAGACAAACACCCTCTTTGAAGAAAATGTACAGCTTGAAAACTTAGTTCCAAGTCCATTATTGAGATTACAATTGAGATTTGGTAATGCTCAGTGTTACTAAAGGTTTCCATGGAGTGAGTTAGTAAAGAGCAGAAAAACTAGAAGAGATCAGCATATTGATGGCATCTCACTAGAGATCTGAACAAAATCTCCCAAAGTAAACAAAAAATTAGATTGGTACTAAACTATAATTCTCTAGCACAACAATCTGAGTGCTTCTCAATTGGAATACTGCAAACATTGCTCTCCCATTCATAACCCTATGAATTTTCTGTGTGCATTTTCTGTTTTCAAATTCAGTTTGTGCATTTCCCGATTTCAAATTGAGCATAAACACACATTGTCTTCTTTGATTTTTCCATTCTATCCTTATGTGAGAAAATTTTAATTATGCTTACTGATGTTTCACACATCTGTGATATTATTCCAAAATCTCATACTTTCAAAATATACCAAAAATACAATTTTGAAACCTGTTTTGTACATAATTTTGTAATCTGAGAAAGGGAAACTACGTATATGGAAAATCCTGCTAAATGATGAGTCTCCTGGGACATTTCCTTTACACTTTAATCTAATGTACTTACCTCATCAACTCTGTAAGCAAAAGTCATGTTGCGATTCACAGCTACCATTATTTTTAGAAGACACAGAAATAAAGCCATTACAATTACAAAAGGCACCATATGATTGAAAGGCTATGCACAAAAGAATACTGGTACAAAGTTGATTCAGCCAAAAGACCAACCCTGGAATAATTTATACTTTTGTAATTCCATGTGGCTGAGACAGGTGCAGCTGTATCAATGCTGGAACAGGAAATAAACAGAAAATCATAGATAAAGTGTGAAAAATGGCTTAATCTTAGATACAATCTGAATTTCTGTTTTGGAAAGTTTTTTATTAATACATTTTTTCAGATTATGTATCACCTGTTGTTTTTCTAAGTTACGATTACTTATTTGTTTGTTTGTTTGTTTATTTATTTATTTATTTATTTATTATGTATTTATTTATGTATTTATGTATGTATGTATGTATGTATGTATGTATGTATGTATTTATTTATTTATTTATTTATTTATTTATTTATTTATTTATTTATTTATTTATTTATTTGGCATAAATGCCACTCCAATCATTAGCTCTTAACAATTTGCAAATCTCTAGATAGTAATAATAGGAATAATAATAATAATAATAATAATAATAATAATAATAATATATAATTTATTAGATTTGTATGCCGCCCCTCTCCGAAGCCTTGCTGTTTATATATGCCCTGTGAGCCTATGCACTAGAGACAAATTTCTTGTTTGTCCAATCACACTTGGCCAATAAAGAATTCTATTGTGTTCTGTTCTGTTCTATTCTATTCCATTCCATTCCATTCCATTCCATTCCATTCCATTCCATTCTATCATGCAATATTGGAATTAAACATTATGAAAACACAAGCAATAGAACAAAGTCAAACTAGAATCTTGGATTTTAAGAGAGCTAATTTCAATAAACTTAGAGAGAGCTTGAGAAGGATTCCATGATGAGAATCCTCAAGAATCCTCAATTCAAGAAGCTTGGGAAACTTTGAAAAGTGAGATTAGAAAAGCTCACTCTAGCACAATATCAATGGAGAAGAAAAATAATAGCTCTGAAAAGAAACCAGCATGGCTGCATAAAGAACTCTGTAACAATTTGAAAGACAAAAAGGACAAGTATAAAAAGTGGAAAGGAGGGAAATAACTACGCCAAAATATAGACCGTGCCTGTAAAAGATGAAGTAAGGAAAACTAAGGCTCACAATGAACAAAGGCTTGTGACAAAAGTAAAAAATATCAAAAAAAGCTTCTTCCGACATATTAAAAACATGAAAAAAAGTCAAGAAAACAATTGGTCCATTGCTGGGAGAAAGTAACAAGAAGGTAACAAGCAACAGGGAGAAAGCAGTTACTTAACTCATTTTTTGCATCTGTCTTTACACAAATGGAAAAAATAATCAACCTATCAAAAGCAGCACAACAAAAAACATATTAGGAACACAAATTAAAATAGGGAAGAAAATGGTAAGCGAATACCTGTCTACCCTAGATGAGTTCAAATTACCAGGACTAGATGGATTACACCCCAAGGTTCTGAAGGAACTGGCAAATGAGATCTCAAAATCACTGAACTATATCTTTCAAAGATCATGGACAATGGGGAACTGCCAGAGGAATGGAAAAGAGCTGATGTAGTTCCTATCTTCAAAAAAAAGGGGGGGGGGAATAGATCCAGGAAACTACAGACCTATCAGCCTGACCTCAATACCAGGGAAGATTCTGGAAAAGATAATCAAGCAACGAATCAGCAAACACCTAGAAGCAAACAAAGTAATAACCAAAAGCCATGTGTTTGTCAAAAACAGATCATGCCAGACTAATCTTATTGCATTCTTTGACAAAGTGACAAAATTAGTGGAGCAGAGGAATGCTGTCAATATAATGTACTTGGATTTCAGTAAGCCATTTGATATAGTAGGTCATAATTTACTATTAGATAAAATAGAAAATGTGGGTTAGACAGCAACACCACCAGATAGATTTGAAACTTGTTGACCAACTGCACTCAACATGCAGTGGAGTACCCCAAGGCTCTATTTTAGGTCCAGTACTCTTCAACATATTCATCAATGACTTGGACGAGGGGATAGATGGTAAACTCATCAAATTTGCAGATGACACCAAACTGGCAGGAATAGCTAACATGCCGGAAAATAAATGCAAAATATAGAAGGATTTTGACAAACTTGAACATTGGGCGCTATCTAACAAAATGAAATTCAATGGTGAAAAAAGTAAAGTTCTACATTTAGACAATAAAACAAAATGCACAGGTACAGTGTTTGTGGTAATTTGCTTAACAGTAATAACTGTGAGAGGGATCTTGGAGTCCTAGTGGACGATCATTTAAATATGAGCCAGCAGTGTTCAGCAGCTGCCAAAAAAGCCAACGCAGTTCTATGCTGCATTAACAGAGGGATAGAATCAAGATCACATAAGGTTCAAAACCATTTTATAATGCCTTGGTAAGACCACATTTAGAATATTGCATTCAGTTTTGGTTGCCACGATGCAAAAAAGATGTTAAGACTCTAGAACAGTGTTTCCCAACCTTTTTTGAGCCGCGGCACATTATTCATGTTTTCAAAATTCTGGGGAACACTGAAGGGGGGGGCGAGGGGGCTAAAGAAAAGTTTGGACAAAAAAAATATCTCTTCCTCCATTTCACTCTATTTCTCCCTCCCTCTTTCTCTCTCTTCCTTCCTTCCCTTCTTTCTCTCCATCCCTCTTTCTTTCTTCCTTCCTCTCTTTTTTGCTCTCTTTCTCTCTCCCTCCTTCCCTCCCTCTATGTCTTTCCCTCTCCCTCCTTCCCCCCTTTCTTTCTCTCTCTCTCTTGCTTTCTTTCCCTCTCTTTCTCTTGCTTTCTTTCTCTCATTCTCTCTCCCCTCCTTTTTCTCTCTCTCTCTTTCTCTCTCGTTCACCACGCCAGCAACAGAGAGAAAAAGAAAGAGCGAGAGAGAGCTGGAGAGATAGTGGAGTGCGCAGCAGCCATCAGCCTCCTCGCCCTCCCAGACGTCCCCAGCGCCCGGCCTCGCGCCGCCTCCCGTTAGCCCGGCCGAAAGCCACACAGTCCCGGACTCCCGGATTGCTCGCTTCTCCGGCCAGCGCGGCGCTTTCCTGGGCAGATGGCTTTGCTGACCGGAGAAACGAGCGATCCGGGAGTCCGGGACTGTGTGGCTTTGCGCCATGAAGAGAAAACGGCAGCAGGGAAAAGTCGGCTGTTTTCTCTTCATGGCGCAAAGCCACACAGTCCCGGACTCCCGGATTCCTCGCCCCAAGGCAGGAGGCGGTGGCGGAGAAGAGTGGGCGGATCGGGCGGGCAATGGGGCAGGACGGAGAAGCCAGGGGCGCGTTTGGCCAGAGGCACCGTGGGGAGGCAGGGGCAGGGAGGTGCGGCAGTAGGAGTAAAGGGAGCTGCGGCTGCCCCTGCCTCCCCACAGTGCCTCCGGCCAAACGCGCCCCTGGCTTCTCCGTCCTGCCCCATTGCCCGCCCGATCCGCCCACTCTTCTCCGCCACCGCCTCCTGCCTTGGGGCGAGGAATCCGGGAGTCCGGGACTGTGTGGCTTTGCGCCATGAAGAGAAAACGGCAGCAGGGAAAAGTCGGCCGTTTTCTCTTCATGGCGCAAAGCCACACAGTCCCGGACTCTCGGATTCCTCGCCCCAAGGCAGGAGGCGGTGGCGGAGAAGAGTGGGCGGATCGGGCGGGCAATGGGGCAGGACGGAGAAGCCAGGTGCGCGTTTGGCCGGAGGCACCGTGGGGAGCAGGGGCAGGGTGGTGCGGCAGTAGGAGTAAAGGGAGCCGCGGCTGCCCCTGCCTCCCCACGGTGCCTCCGGCCAAACGCGCCCCTGGCTTCTCCGCCCTGTCCCATTGCCCGCCCGATCCGCCCACTCTCCTCCGCTGCCTCTCGCCGCGGCACACCTGACGGTGTCTCGCGGCACACCAGTGTGCCGCGGTACACCGGTTGGGAAACGCTGCTCTAGAAAGAGTACAGATAAAATCAACAAAGATGATTAGGGGACTGGAGGCTAAAACATATGAAGAACGGTTGCAGGAAGTAGGAATGTTTAGTTTAATGAAAAGAAGGACTAGGGGAGATATGATAGCAGTGTTCCAATATCTCAGGAGTTGTTACAAAGAAGAGGGAGTCAAGCTGTTCTCCAAATCACTTGAGGGTAGAGGAAGAAGCAATGGGTGGAAACTAATCAAGGAGAGAAGCGAATTTGAACTAAGGAGAAATTTCCTGACAGTTGGAACAATTAGTCAGTGGAACAAGTTGCCTCCAGAGGTTGTGAATGCTATAACACTGGAAGTTTTAAAGAATATGTTGGATAACCATTTGTCTGAAGTGATGTAGGTTTCCTTGCCTAAGCAGGGGGTTGGACTAGAAGACTTCCAAGGCTTCTTTCAACTCTGTTATTCTTTTCTGTTCTGTTCTGCTCTGCTCTATTCATCAATATTCTATTGTATGAAGACATTTAAATTTCAAGATTCTATTGTATGAATCTAAACTTCAAGATTCTATTGTATGAAGACATTCCAAGATTTATTTATTTATTTATTTATTTATTTATTTATTTATTTATTTATTTATTTATTTATTTATTTATTTATCACCCACCCACCCACCCACCTTGGAAGGATGGCAGGCTAAGTCAATCTTGAGCCTTTGATGAGATTAGAACCGCTGACCTACAGATCTACAGTCAGCTTCAGTGGCCTGCTATACAACACTCTATCTGCTGCCCCACCCTGGCTCTTAAGTTGCTTCCTTAGATGTCATTTAGTTGAAATGTGTAATAATAGCAATATCAGGGGCTTTATCCCACTTTTGTAGTTTAATAACTATCAACAATTTCCCATGGATTCCATTGCAGGAATATAACAGTAATTTGATTCTGACAGTATTAAATGCTTGTTTGATTAACTAGTCATCAGATTAATTTAAAATTAATCAGATGGTGGTCTTCTAAAATACCAAAGTACTTAGTTCATTTATATTTATTTTGCTAATGCAAAACTTCTGTAGTTTGGTATTTTAGTAAACAATTATTAACCATTCTGTTGTTTTTAAGAACATTGTTTTATACACATATATTGATAATGTATCCATTTGTTATTCAACAAAAATATGAAACAGCATAGTAAAGTTGAATCATTACTATATATGATGAACAATCAAGATAATATAAACAAATTTAAGCTCCAATGAAATTCAAATGGAAAATTAGGTCTGATGAGCACAGGGCTATTTTGATTAGAGTGGGAATATATTATTTTTATTTTAGATACTATATATTAACTGTGCTAATAGAAACAATTACTGTATGAAAGGGTAATCTGAACTACAAACTGAGCTTTTTGTGCTTTTATGGCTATCATTTTTTAACATTTATATCTGTTTATTATATAGTACTGGAAAGTATTTAACCTCAATTTATATGGGCAAGGATGCCTCTTCATTTAAAATTAAAACAAATCAAAGTTGCATCTATGTGTCATAGTAGAAGTGCTGGAAACAATATATAAAATTTATTATTTTTTAAAAAATTATGCTCTTAATTTCTTTGAAAACAATAAAACCTTTATATTCTCTGCTGACTGCTAATGCTGAATAAATAAGGGGAAAATAGAAAGAATGGAGGCATTTATCTATCTTTTGTGTTTTGATAATTAATCTTTCCTGAGTTTTTGAGATGGAGTAAACCAAATAATTACCCAGACTTTATCTTTCCTAATATTTATCCCATCATGGGATGTTAAAAGAAAAATTCCCAAACTCATTCTTAACATAGTCCATGACAAGACTCTTACTGATTTTATCGTTTTAACACTGTATCATATTTTTAAAGTAGTATGTGATAATTAATATAAATCAGGATTATCAGCTGCTTACATACATTATCTTTAAAAACAAAAATATTTGTTTGAGATAATATTAAACAATGTTGCCTTCATAACCACTGTCCAAGTGTATGTAATACAGTGATCCCCCGATCATTGCGAGGGTTCCGTTCCAGGACCCCTCGCAATGATCGGTTTTGCGCGAAATAGCGCTGCGGAAGTAAAAACACCATCTGCGCGTGCACAGATGGTGTTTTTACTTCCCAGCAGCGAGGAGCCGAAGATTGGGGTTTCCCCGCCGCCCACGCAAACTCCTCGCTGCTGCCACGCCCGCCGCTCGCCCGCCCTTCGCCCGGCCACTCGCCGTTCGCTCGCTGCTCGCCCGGCCACCCGGGTTCGTTTGGCTTCGGGACATGCTGGCGGCGATGTTTTAAAACAGCCACGCGGCTTCCCAAACGAACCCGGGTGGCCGGGCGAGCAGCGAGCGAACGGCGGGTGGGCGGGCGAAGGGCGGGCGAGTGGCGAACGGCGGGTGAGCCATTCGCTGCTCGCCCACCCGCCCTTCGCCCGGCCACCCGCCCTTCGCCGCTCGCCCGCCCTTCGCCTGGCCACCCGCCGTTCGCTCGCTGCTCGCCCAGCCACCCGGGTTCGTTTGGGTTCGGGACATGCCGGCGGCGACGTTTTAAAACAGCCACGCGGCTTCCCAATTGAGTCCCGAAGTCAAAGGCGAACTTCGGGACTCAGTTGGGAAGCCGCGCGGCTGTTTTAAAACGTCGCCGCCGGCATGTCCCGAAGCCAAACGAACCCGGGTGGCCGGGCGAGCAGCGAGCGAACGGCGGGTGGCTGGGCGAAGGGCGGGCGAGCGGCGAAGGGCGGGTGGCTGGGCGAAGGGCGGGTGAGCGGCGAACGGCGGGCGAGCCGGGCGAAGGGCGGGCGAAGGGCGGGTGGCCGGGCAAAGGGCGGGCGAGCGGCGAAGGGCGGGTGGCCGGGTGAAGGGTGGGCGGTGCGAGCGGCGAACGGTGGGTGGCTGGGCGAACTGCGGGCGAGCGGGTGCTGGGAGGGCTTCGCCCTCCCGCCAGCAAGAGGGGGAAGACCCAGGGAAGTCGCCCAGCAGCTGATCTGCCCGGCGCCATCTACGCATGCGTGCCCATAGAAAAAAAGGGCGCGCATGCGCAGATGGTGTTTTTACTTCCGGGTTCAAAAATCGCCATATAGCCGTTTCACAATGATCGGGGTCGCAATACCCGGGGGATCACTGTACATGTTTAAATGTAAAGCTGGACAAACAAGAATTTGTAATTAAATGCAAATTTTAAAACACTCTGTTCAGTATGTCTTAAGAAAAACAGATGTTATTCCATCTTGAAAATCAATAAGAAAATTCTTATTTATCTTTAATTATATCAAAGTAACGATAACTTTGGATGACAAGCTAGCTAAAAACTGTTTAAGAGAGCATGCATCAGATGCTCACAGCTTATCCATAACTGTATACTAGATGAATGTGGTTTTTCAGCCAAATATGACAAAATAGCTTATTTGTATGTAATTGTCAGATTTATTTATTTATTTATTTATTTGTTTGTTTGTTTGTTTGTTTATTTATTTATTATATTTGTAGATTTATTAGATTTGACTTGGAGCAGCAAAACAATACAAATCCAATAATTAAAACAATTAAAAACCCTTAATATAATAGCGCCGGCGGACTTACCCGCCGGCGCCTTTTGCAGGAGGGGCGGGCAGACATCAGGACGCATGGCATAGTCGCCATGTTGGTTTGGCCGAAGTCTCGCGACATTTCGCGAGACTTCGGCCGATGATCGGGCCAGAATGGCCTGATCGTTACGTGTCCGGGCTCAGCCTGCCAGCCCTATACAAGGGCGGGCAGGCCCGGGCTCAGCCTTTTCGCTCGGACAGCATCAAGAGCAGACACTCGGTGGGGTGTCTGCTCTTCTCCGCCATTTTGGGGGCCGCCTCGTGGCGCGGCCGCCATTTTGTGAGCCTCATCGGAGGCTCGTGGATCGGCTTCGGCCCGGCGAAAGGGATCGTGGCACGGCACAGGACTCAGAGAGCCTCCTCGGAGGGTTGTGGAGCGGTCTGGGGGCTTCGGGTCTGGCGGGAAGGTGGTGACTGCGCTCGGCTGGGTGCCGTTTTCGCTGCGGCCCCCTCTATTTATCAAAAGGGGGATTGTTCTGCTGCCCCCTCGGGAGCAGGGGGAATCGGGCAGGACTCGCTGGCGCTGGCGGGGGTGGGTGGGTGGCCTGCCTGCATAGGTTCGTGGGAGGCGTTTGAGGGCTGTATGCATCCCTGCACGGAGGGCAGTCAGGCCCTTGGTGGCAGCTGCCTGTTGCTGCTCTGCCTGTTTGGGCAGAGGCCAATCACTGCCCTCTTTTGGGGGGTTGGGGCCTTGGCGGCCCCAGCTTAATTAAGTATATAAAAAATTGTGAATGGGTACATATATGAATAAAGAGATATTAATTAATCACTGTTAGATTAGTTCATTAACATATGCAATACCTTGCGCATAGCATTTTACTTATTGGGTTAGCCTAATGGGTACTACGAGGCAGAAGGCATCGGCCACGCCGGCCCAGCTGGTAGCTGGGCCTAGGAGGGTGGTGAGGCATTTGGCCCTGGCCAGGGCTAACCTGGCGGGGGTCCCGCTTGGGGGGAAATGGGGTTAGTGCCACCCCATTCTCAGCAAGCTAGGTCTTTTTTTGCTGTCTCTTGGGCCAGGGTCTTCGAGCGGCAGGACGACCTCGAAAGCTGGTGGTCCGGAGCGGCGGCCCAGTCCGGGCAGAGGGCCCAGCCTGGGCGGATGATGGCGGTGCCTGGCCCCGGGACAATGGGGCCACCCTGGTTGTCTTCTACCCCTTTTGGGGGCTGGTGAGGTTACACCTACACATGCATTCACTTCACTCCCCCCTTTGCCCGGTCAGGCCTTTGTCTCGAAGGGGTTTTTGGGAGTGGGGCCACTTTCTTGGGGTCTCCAGGGGGGCACCCGTAGCCAAGTCTGGGCCCCGTCCACTCCTGCTGCAGTGGCTCAGGCCCCCGGGGCAGTTTTTTCCGTTGGGGCCTGGGGTGTGTCGGGGGTGGGGGAGGTTGGACCCTGCCAACGCCGGCCGTAATGCTTCCACCCCCTTTTGACGGCTTACCCGTCAGGGCCGGGGGTATTGGGTATGGGGGCCAACACGGTGTGGGTCCCGTTCACTAGTCTTTGGGCAGGGGCTATACCGTGTGGTTTGCCAGCTACTCCCCTAGGGTTCCACCTTCACCTATTGGTCAAGGGGGCTTTATGGAGGGGGGAGTGGGTGGACCTCTTTTCTCTTTGGAATTGGGAGGTTCCTAATCAGGATAAGGAGGTAACCAGGGTCAGTAAGCGTTACAGCTCCTGGCTGTACGCTTTTCTGACCTTTGCTACTGTGGTACTCCTAGGGCAGCCGGCCGGGGCCGCTGCCTGGGGGTAAAGGGGCCCAGCCCAATTAATCTTTCAGTTTTGAAGGGTTGGTTGAGGGACTACCACCCTCGCTCGGGAGCGGATGCTCTCTTGCTAGGTTTTTCTGAGGGATTTGGGATCCCTTATGTGGGGGTTAGGAAAGCCTTCATGTCCAACAACCTTAGTTCGGTTGTGGGACATGAAGACATCGTGGGGGAAAGATCCGGAAGGAGGTGGCCAAGGGCAGGGTCCTAGGGCCTTTCCCGGAGCCGCCCTTCCTGAATCTTAGGGTGTCCCCATTAGGTGTGGTTCTCAGGAAGGCGAATGGTGAATTTAGGTTGATTCACCATTTGTCTTTTCCGACAGGGGAGTCAGTGACTGACTTCATCCTGACGAATTGTGTGCGGTCAGGTACGCGTCCTTGGATGCGTCCGTGGCCATGGTTAGGAGGTGTGGGGTTGGAGCCCTTATGGGTAAATGCGACGTTAAGTCGGCATTCCGGCTCCTCCCCGCACACCCCGATGGCTTCGAGAATTGGACTCAGAGGAGCACTCTTCTGGATTGCCCCTGGATAAGTTAGTCAAGATTCGGGGTAAGCTCGATATGGTTCTGGGCTGCAGGAAGGTCACTCTTTGGCAGCTCCAGGAATTAGCGGGGATTCTTAATTTTCCCTGCCGGGTTGTTATGCCTGGCCGGGTTTTGTTTCTAGGAGGTAGTACAGTGCGATGAAGGGGCTACGTTTGCCCCTTCATCGTGCCCGCTTCTGCGCAGGGGTCAAGGTTGACCCGTACGTATGGCGGGAATTCTTAGAGCGTTTTAATGGGCTGTCTTTTCTGGAGGCAAGAGCTTCTTTTGGAAGCTGAATTGCAGTTGTGTTCTGATGCTGCGGGGACTTGTGGCTTTGGGGTTCTGTTAGGTGACCAGTGGTGCTGGTCTGCTTGGGCTCCGGAATGGAGGGCCTCCCCCCTGGTTAAGGACTTGACCTTCTTAGAGCTCTTTCCCTTGGTAGTGGCCTTAGAGCTTTGGGGGGGAGCAATTTGGGGACAGGACTGTGCACTTTTGGTGTGTCAACCTAGCGGTTGTCCATGTGGTGAACGCCCTGTCCTTTAAGAGTGAAAGGGTCATGCGGCTTGTCCGCCGTTTTGTGCGCAGGTCTCTGTCCCTAACCGCATGGTTTTTGGCTAGACATGTCCCCAGGTTAGATAATGGGATTGCTGATGCCTTGTCCCCTGGTCGGTTGTCCTGGTCTAGGACCCTGGCCCCACGGGCACATGTGTCGCTTGAGGCTTTTCACGGCCACCTTCGGAGCCTGGGTGGGCTCCCGGGCAGTGGGGAGTAGAGGCCTGCTGGGCTATGGCCCTCTCAGGGGTGTCTGTACTCTGAGGGCTTAGCAGCAGGCAGGTACAGAGTTGGGGATTTCGGGCAGGATAGGGGTTACCCCCATAGTTGGCCTGCCCCAGTTGTACACCTGGCCGTATCTTGTGTCCAGCTTAGGCAGCATGGCCTTTCAGTTAGGACTATTAGGTCCAGGTTATCCGGCCTCGCCTTTCTGTCAAAGGCGGGTGGGTTTATTGGTTTTTTCTGGTGACTTCCGGATTCGGAAGATGTGGGAAGGCTGGGCAAGGGAGCGACAGGGGACCCCTTCTGATGCTCGTCAGGCCCTGACGGTGCGGCAGCTGTCACTGATTAGTCAGCTTGGACAGTCTGTGTGCCTCTCTGTACGAGGCCCATCTTTTTAGGGCAGCGACTTGGGTCATGTGTTGTGGGTGCCCTATGGGTTAACGAGGCCAGGGCCTTATCACAGGCTGACAAGTCACTCCGTGCCTTCCATTTTTATCACTTTAGTCTAGCTGGGTTCTAGTGTCCAGGGTTTGGCCAGGCCAAGTATGGATCCCGCCGGTTAGGGAACGCTTGTTCCGTATCGGCGCTGCCACTAGTGCGGGTACCGGCGTTTCTCGATACAGAGGATTCGGGGGAGTCGACCGTTGGCGGTCAGCGGCCTGTTTTAGGGTATGAACGGCTGGCTGAGGGTCCGGGGTAGGATCTTAGGACAGGTTCACCTGTGGCTCTCTTCTATTCAACCCCGCCAGGACACGACCGTCGGTGTTGCTTTGGGGTCATGGAGCGGTTGGTCTGACCACTCAGCAACAAGTACCGCCGGGGGGACCCAACCGTCGTTGGCGCCTGGGTCATTGTTGTCTGGCTGGGGGGGAGGGAGTGTGCGGTGGGAAGGGTGTTTCTACCGCTATGTCTGGGAGGGCGGCATCCCATTGCTGCGCCCAGGTGGTACTGGGAGGGCGGCATCCCAGTGCTGCGCCCAGGTTGTACTGGGAGGGCGACATCCCATTGCTGCGCCCAGGTGGTACTGGGGGGGCGGCATCCCATTGCTGCGCCCAGGTGGTACTGGGAGGGCGGCATCCCATTGCTGCGCCCAGGTGGTACTGGGAGGGCGGTATCCCATTGCTGCACCCAGGTGGTACTGGGAGGGCGGCATCCCATTGCTGCGCCCAGGTGGTACTGGGAGGGCGGCATCCCATTGCTGCGCCCAGTTTGTTGTGGGAGGGTGGCGTCCCATTGCTGCGCCCAGGTGGCTGGTCTTGCTCCTCGATGGCAATGACCGGTGCCCGCTTGGAGGTCTGTTGTTGATCTGCCAGGCTTGCGGTGGCCTGCGGTGGCTTCGCCCGGTGTTGCCCACCATGCAAGTGGTGTGGTCTTCGATCATTTGTGGGTCGCCATTTTCCTTTAGGGCCATTCACCGGGTTAGTGGGGAGCTAACTAGGCCCTGGGTTAGGCAGTCAGGGATTTAGGTAGGGTGGTAGTGGCCCATTCCCACATCCCCTTAGAGCAGCCTCGGCTTTACCGGGCTGTCGGTGTTCACCTGTCAGAACAGTGGAACACCATTTTCTTACAGGACCTGCAGTGGTCTCTGCGTGAGCTGGCGCAGTTAGAGAGGGGAGTCGGGGGGCCAAGATAGAGATCTGACCCCCGCTCCGTGGCAGGTTAGGGGCGGAAAATTGGGTGGTGGTTTAGCAACTGCGTGTTCTCTATTGGGCATCTTTGGGGATGATTGACAGGTTCTATCCAAGCTTGTGGTATTGGCGACCTGAGCAGTTGGGGGGAACCTATCTTTGGGTCCTGCATATTTAAGTCCCCTGGTAGGGGTTAGCCGGCGGGACCTCCCACATGCAAGTGCATGGCAGGGTCTCAGGTGAGGGAGGGGTCCCTCACCTGGACTAGCATGGAGCTACGCCCATAAGTTGCCCAGGAAGTTTATAATGTCATTTTTTGCCCCGGAAGCAATTGTTTGACCCTGCAGGTCCATTGTTTGGGTCATAATTAGTTATGTTAATTATGCTAATTTATTTAAATATTTAAAGTTTTAAATCCAGCTCTTGTGTCTGTGTCGTTACTCCGTCTCTTCTGCAAAAAGCAATCATACATCTCATAGAAAGCATACATAAAGCAGAAACAGTCCAGGGGAATCAATTTCCCCATGCCTGATGACAGAGGTGGGTTTTAAGGAGTTTGTGAAAGGCAAGGAGGGTGGGGGCAATCCTAATCTCCGGGAGGAGTTGATTCCAGAGGGTCAGGGCCGCCACAGAGAAGGCTGTTTCATCGACGGGACTCAAGAAGGCCAACTCTGTGGGACCTGACCGGTCGCTGGGATTCGTGCAACAGAAGGCGGTCTCGGAGATATTCTGGTCCGATGTCATGAAGGGCTTTATAGATCATAACCAACACTTTGAATTATGACCAGAAACTGATCGGCAACCAATGCAGACTGCAGAGTGTTGGTGTAACATGGGCATACCTGGGGATGCCCATGATTGCTCTTGCTGCTGCTTTCTGCACGATCTGAAGTTTCCGAACACTCTTCAAAGGTAGCCCCATGTAGAGAGCATTACAGTAGTCGAACCTTGAGGTGATGAGGGCATGAGTGACTGTGAGCAATGACTCCTGGTCTAAATAGGGCCGCAACTGGTGCACCAGGCGAACCTGGGCAAATGCCCCCCTCGCCACAGCTGAAAGATGGTTCTCTAATGTAAGCTGTGGATCGAGGAGGACACCCAAGTTGCGGACCCTCCCTGAGGGGGTCAATAATTCTCCCCCCACGGTAATGGACAGACAGATGGAATTGTCCGTGGGAGGCAAAACCCACAGCCACTCCATCTTATCAGGGTTGATTTTGAGTATGTTGATACCCATCCAGACCCTAACAGTCTCCAGGCATCAGCACACCACTTCCACTGCTTCATTTACTGGACATGGGGTGAAGATGTACAGCTGGATATTATCAGCGTACTGATGATACCTCACCCCATGCCCAGTGGTTTCATGTGGTTTCATGTAGATATTAAATAGCAGGGGGGAGAGGACTGACCCCTGAGGCACCCCACAAGGGAGAAATCTAGAGGTCAACCTCTGACCCCCACTAACACCGACTGCGATTGACCGGAGAGGTAGAAGGAGAACCACTGAAGGACAATGCCTCCCACTCCCAACCCTCCAGCCAGCGCAGAACGATCCCATGATCGATGGTATTGAAATCTGCTGAGAGGTCAAGAAGTACCAGGACAGAGGATAAACCCCTGTCCCGGGCCTGCCAGAGATCATCCATCAACGCGACCAAAGCAGTTTCCATGCTGTAGCCAGGCCTGAAGCCCGACTGTTGAGGGTCTAGATAATTGGCTTCTTCCAAGGACCGCTGGAGCTGGAGTGCCACCACCTTCTCAACAACCTTCCCCATAAAGGGAAGGTTGGAGACTGGACAATAGTTGTTGAGAATGGCTGGGTCCAGGGAAGGCTTCTTGAGGAGGGAGCGCACAAGTGCCTCCTTGTAGGGAGCCGGGAAGGACCCCCTCCCCAAAGAAGCGTTAATAATCTCCTGGATCCAGCTCTGTGTCACCTCTCTGCTGGCCGAAACCAGCCAGGAGGAACACGGATCCAGTAAGCAGGTGGTGGAACTCACAGCTCCAATGGCCTTGTCCACTTCATCAGGTGTCACCAGATGAAACTCTTCCCAGACTGATGGACATGTACGTGCCCCAGTCACCTCGACTGACTCGTTGATAATATTAAATATTACTTAACTAATCTAGCCAATTATGAACTGTGTCAAGATAATTTTGATTAAATGTTAACATTTATATGTTGAAGCTATACCGTTTGCTTATGAATTTGGAATTCCTTTAACAAACTTTGAAAGGACTCTGAGGAATGGTTAAAAGTTAAAAAGAAATTTGTTAGATTACAATGTTATAAGAACTGATTGAGTTTTTGCTTCCTGAGCCAAAACCTGAAAGCTGGGCAATCTTTGTAGTGCTGTGGTCCTAAATTTCCTCGCTAACCAGCTGGATGTAGTAGCTGATATCATTGAAAGATAAAAAAAGTCAAAAGAAAAAAAGGGGTTAATTTTGTGTATCCTTGTTTACAGGTCAGGTAGTTAAGAAAGGGAAAGGCCAGTGGATCACAAATACTACAGGTCAGGATCTCACAACCGTTTTCAATTGAGTTTTACAAAGCAATAAATCTTCTCAAGGGCCTATTCAACAGCTAATCTATGCCTTTACTTCTTGGAAATAAAAATATACCAAAGGAAATACTCCTTCTGCATTCTATACAAACAAAAATTCATACAAAATATTAAATTCTCTTTTCTTCTTTTTTATATACATTTCATTATTAATCTTTGCTACGCTTTCCCCTTTGGCACATATCTTCTGAACTTGTACTAAAGTCTGCTTATAAAAGTTACTTAATGGCCTGCATATCAATTTTATACTTAAAACTGACAGGATTTATATAGGACTATTTAATGTACCTTGATGTTGGCTCTTATGTGCCTCAGAAACAACAACTGTGTTGCCAGATATTTCTATTGGCTTTCTCTTTAAGTGCTGTTAAAACATTTGAAAACATTCAAATGTAAATCTATCGAAACCAGATTAAAGAATAGTCTGTGAAATAGCCTGATGAAACTGCTATTTTCTGTTTTTATTTTTAAGAAGTAAGCCTGACAAATAGCATTTCAAATTTTATTAAGAAGCATGAATTATGCGCTTTGAAAATCAAAGCTTATTTCTTATTATTCTTATTTGAGGAGAAACACCCTTTAAGTTTAAAGGCAAACCCCAATGTTTCTCATAAGCAAAGAAAATCTTAGCTGTTCTTTATCCTTGGAATTCTAGTGCAGGACAAGATGTAACTGTTTATGCGCAGCGTTGCAGCAAATGTTAGCTAGTGTACATGGGTTAATATCCTATAAGTAAATAAAAGATGGATTTCTAACTCTAATCCAGTGAAGGGCTACTAAATTTTTTACTATGAAACTGTGGGCGTGGCTTATGCAGGGTGCCCTGCATTTTCTTTCAACATCTTTCAGTGCAAATTGGGTGATCTGGAGTGGAGCTCCATTTTTGCTACTCCACTGTGTTCCCCGTCATCCGGGCAGCAGCCCACCCCTGTTCTAATTTATAAACAAGGAAATATATCAGTAAGTTCCAATAGGAAGCCATACCCAGCTAGGCAACACATAAATACAATACAAAGAATAGTATAAAGCACACATTCGAGTAGGGAGAAGTTTCCTGGGGATGAGATCCAGCACAAATCTGAAAGCTCGAAAGACTAAAACTCTGGTCCCAGTAAATGATTCAGATTGAATTCTGCAAGAAAATATATATTGCCTATCTGGACTTCAGCAAAGCCTTTGATACGGTTCCACATAAAAAGCTGATAGATAAATTAGTGAAGATTGGACTTAATCCCTGGATAGATGGCTGAAGCGTAGACATCAGAGAGTTATTGTTAATGGCGAGTATTCTGAGCAGAGACAGGTTACAAGCGGTGTGCCACAAGGGTCTGTTCTGGGTCCTATTCTTTTTAATATGTTTGTGAGTGACATAGGGGAAGGTTTGGTAGGGAAGGTTTGCCTATTTGCCGATGACTCTAAAGTGTGCAATGGGTTGATATTACTGGAGGCATCTGTAATATGGTAAATGATTTAGCTTTACTAGATAAATGGTCAAAGCAATGGAAACTGCAGTTTAATGTTTCCAAATGTAAAATAATGCAATTGGGGAAAAAGAATCCTCAATCTGAGTATTGTATTGGCAGTTCTGGGTTAGCAAAAACTTCAGAAGAGAAGGATTTAAGGGTAGTGATTTCTGACAGTGTCAAAATGGGTGAGCAGTGTGGTCGGGCAGTAGGAAAAGCAAGTAGGATGCTTGGCTGCATAGCTAGAGGTATAACAAACAGGAAGAGGGAGATTGTGATCCCCTTATATAGAGCACTGGTGAGACCACATTTGGAATACTGTGTTCAGTTCTGGAGACCTCACCTACAAAAAGATATTGACAAAATTGAACGGGTTCAAAGACAGGCTACAAGAATGGTGGAAGGTCTTAAGCATAAAATGTATTAGGAAAGACTTAATGAACTCAATCTGTATAGTCTGGAGGACAGAAGGAAAAAGTGGGACATGATCGAAACATTTAAATATGTTAAAGGGTTAAATAAGGTTCAGGAGGGAAGCGTTTTTAATAGGAAAGTGAACAGAAGAACAAGGGGACACAAACTGAAGTTAGTTGGGGGAAAGATCAAAAGCAGCGTGAGAAAATATTATTTTACTGAAAGAGTAGTAGATCCTTGGAACAAACTTCCAGCAGACATGGTTGGTAAATCCACAGTAACTGAATTTAAACATGCCTGGGATAAACATATATCCATTGTAAGATAAAATATAGGAAATAGTATAAGGGCAGACTAGATCAGTGATTTTCAACCTTTTTTGAGCCGCGGCACATTTTTTACATTTACAAAATCCTGGGGCACACCACCAACCAAAATGACACAAATTAAATAAATAAATAAATAAATAAATAAATACATACATACATACATACATACATACATACATACATACATACATAGATACATACATAACCCCCTCGTATATACAATCCCATGTAACATCCCCTTATAAATACAGTCAATCATCAATCATCCCTACTCAACTTTATATCTCATTTCTGGGTACTTCTCCTGTCTTTCCCCCTTTTCTCTCTCATGTTTGTCATTTCTCTCTCTTCCTCCCTTTTCCCCTCATTCCTTTTCCCTCTCACTTCTCCTCTTTTTCCATCCCTGTCTCTCTCCCCCCCTTATGTGTGTGTGTGTATACACACTGGAACCATTTCCAAAACCAGTTGAGGGCTGGGGTTTTTTCTCTTTTATTCTTTTCAAAAAGAGGTGTGGGCTGGGGGGCATTTCTTATTATTTGGGTGCTTTTTACCATATGCTTCAAGAATCACCCCTCTCTCTCTCTTTTGTTTCTCTCTCCTCTCATTCTCTGCCTCAATCATTTCTCCTTTTTTCTCCCCTTTTTGTTCTCATTTCTCTCTCCTTTCCTCTCCCTATCTGTCTCTCTTGCTTTCTCTCTCTCTTGCTATCTCTTTTTCTCTTATTTTCTCTCTCTCTCTCTCTTGTTCTCTCTTATTTTCTTTCTCTCTCTCTTGTTCTTTCTCTCTCTCTCTTTCTCTCTCCCTCCCTCTTTCTCTCTTTTTCTCACTTTCTCTCTTGTTTTCTCTCTCTCTTGCTTTCTCTCTCTCTCTCTTGTTTTCTTTCTCACACTCTTTCTCTCTCTTGTTCTCTCTCTTGCTATCTCTTTCTCTCCCCCCTTTCTCTCTCTCTCTTTCTCACTTTCTCTCTATCTTGCTGTCTGTTGCTGTCACTCACTCTCGTTCTCTCTCCGTTCTTCTCAGCGGAGGCCAGCGAAGGTGATATTCAATGTCGGGAGCGTGCGGGCGGTTGCGCATGCTCCCTATCCCCCTGCTAGCCGCTCGGAATATTCAAAATAAGAAAAGCCTTCACCGGCGAAGGTTTTTCTTATTTTGAATATTCCGAGCGGCTAGCAGGGGGGTAGGGAGCGCGCGCAACTGCCCGCGCGCTCCCGACATTGAATATTACCTTCGCTGGCCTCCGCTGAGAACGGAGAGAAAGCGAGAGTTGGGCCATTTTTTGTCTCCTGCGTTCCGGGTGCGGGAGGAGCCACGCCGAAAGGCAGGAGACAGCGGAGGAGGAGAGGGGGCGGGCGGGGGGCAGCGCCGAAAGGCCGAGGGGGCCGGAGGCACCGTGGGGAGGCAGGGGCGGCCGCGGCTCCCTTCCCTTCTGCTGCCGGCGCCTCCCCGCCCCCCGCGGGCTGGCAGGGAGATGAGGAGCGCGCTTTCGGGGAAGCGACGGTGCTTTGGGGAAGCGACGAGAAGCCATGGGCGCGAGGGGGCCGACTTTCAAAGCAACCTTTGCCGGCCTCCCGTGGGAGGGTGCCAATAGCGGTGGCGGGGGCAATAGCGGGGGGGGGGGCGAACCGCCTCGCGGCACACCTGACCATGTCTCGCGGCACACTAGTGTGCCGCGGCACACCGGTTGAAAAACACTGGACTAGATGAACCATGAGGTCTTTTTCTGCCGTCAGTCTTCTATGTTTCTATGTTTCGATTCTGTACCCATATGAAATCTCTTCACCTGGATATGGTTAACAGTAAAATTTGAGATGCTATGCACACTATATAACCACAGTAATGGTATCCTATTATGTTTAATGCTCAAGAACAATTCTTCTAGTCCATCTCAATATCTTAACATGTACACCCCCCCCATTTCTCCATCCAGAAGGCCAACATCCAAAGGAAAGCATGACTTCAGTATTGTTGGAAAGGATAAGTGATGAATGCTGTTTTTCAGTAATATAGGACACATTACCTTTCATGGTAAATTATAAAATAAAAAGATCATGGCAGAAAAATTAGAGAAAGGGACGATCAAGATTTATATACCCTCTGAGGAAGCTTCAATTGATTATTACAAATTGGCCAAGGATATTGAAACTACATTCTCAATACTGAGAAAAATAACTATGTGATGGATGGCAATTAACATGTATATATCCTGAGGGAAAAGAATAAATCAAAGGGAGGAAATTAAAACTGATTATGCATCAGTGAGCCAAAAAGGTCCATAGTCAACAAGCTCCAGGGCAGACATGTGGTTAAGTCAGTCTGCACTGTTTCTCAAGAGCTCCTTTGGGTACAAGGGTAATACAGTACTTGGGAACAAATGGCTAAATAAAGCAATAGATAGGAAAAACATGTATGAGCTCCTTTTACATTCTCATGTTTCCTCTCTTAAATGGTTGACAGCTTATCTTATACAAAAGATGAATGTTCTACTTTGAAGATAATGTCATGCTTCTTTAAAAAAAAATCATCTGGACCATTTTAAATTCTGTCATTACAACATTTTATGCCAATTTTTTAAAATATATTGTACTGAAGACAGCTAACCTTTACTGCTGCAGATTTGTTTGAAATCTTTGGGAAAAAATGGAAATTAAATATTTCAGATATTGATTTATTTATTTAAAATATTTATATTGATGCCCATTTTAAGCAACTTTAGACAGCTCTCAAGAACCATTAAATCAAGGGTGGCTTTTGATTAAGCAGCCTATTATTTATATGAGGAAGGAGTTTTATTACATTTTTTGCTGCCTAACTCATCATGGGGCTACTCTAAACAGCATTGATTAGAATTGTTTTTGGTTGAAAATAGTAAACAGTTAGCCTTGTTTTGAGCCATGTGGATTACTGGATTTAAATACTTTTTTAAAAAAAATATTGCCTTTAGGAAAATTGGAATATTATTTGTGTTTAGATGTTTGAAATATAAATTAGTGGATAAGGATCTTAGTTCATGTGGACTACAATGCTGCATTACATTTTTTAAAAAGTGAAACTTCAATTGCACTAATTATGACTTTTTTGACCGCACCATGCAAATATCCTTATTTTGTGGATATGTCCTTTTCCTTCCCCCTTCAGCTTCCTTAGATATGTTTATTGCTGGTAGCTACCGCAATAATAATACTCCAGTCATTAGACTGCCTAGAATAATTTCAATTAGGTAATGAAAGTGATGGTACTCCAAGGCTGGAAGTTTTGGAGAAGGTGAAAATGTCAATGTGCAGTATTTTTTAAGACCAGTATAAAGCAACAAATTAATACTGAGCATTATTCTAGCTTTTGGTAACAGGCAATATATAAAAAAGGAACAAAAGCCCACTAGATTCTGGGAATATCTGAAAATCTGATGGTTGATATTATACACACACACACAAAATTTTATATATGTACCACCTTTCTAGATAAAAATAGCTCACTGTGATAAGAGAATATTTAAAAATTGAAATTCATTAGTAGAAGAAGTAAACTCATCCAGTTAATTCATGACATCAACTTACCTAAATGTAGCATGTCTAAAACTTTCCTAAATAATAATATAAAACAAAAAGTTTAAGCTTTTCTAACAGGGGAAGGGAATTGTAGCCATCTGAAAATCCTGGAGATGATAACAAATTCAGAAGAAAGTGGGATATCAGCCAACACTGCAAATGTGAATTTTTCAAAGACTCAGCATTAAATAACGATTACAGAATAAATGAAAAAGACATACACAGATATTAATGAAAATGCAAGCACATGTGGATGTTTCATAGCCAAATAATGTGTCTTTAAGTTTAATCAATTTTAAGGTTTAATAACTTTTGCATAGCTACATTCCTTAGAAAGTCTCCAGATGATTGACCTAAGCAACTTTTTTTTGTTATCAACAATTGTAATGGTCAACAATTTTTAGGTGTGGATTCTGCAAAAATCACATAATTGTCACAATACCTCACCAGATTAAGAAAGTCCTGCAATACAATTAAATATCCTAAAGGTTAACATTCTGATATCTGAGGTTATAGAAACATAGAAACATAGAAGTCTGACGGCAGAAAAAGACCTCCTGGTCCATCTAGTCTGCCCTTATACTTTTTTCTGTATTTTATCTTAGGATGGATATGTGTTTATCCTAGGCATGTTTAAATTCAGTTACTGTGGATTTATCTACCACGTCTGCTGGAAGTTTGTTCCAAGGATCTACTACTCTTTCAGTAAAATAATATTTTCTCATGTTGCTTTTGATCTTTCCCCCAACTAACTTCAGATTGTGTCCCCTTGTTCTTGTGTTCACTTTCCTATTAAAAACACTTCCCTCCTGGACCTTATTTAACCCTTTAATATATTTAAATGTTTCGATCATGTCCCCCCTTTTCCTTCTTTCCTCCAGACTATACAGATTGAGTTCATGAAGTCTTTCCTGATACGTTTTATGCTTAAGACCTTCCACCATTCTTGTAGCCCGTCTTTGGACCCGTTCAATTTTGTCAATATCTTTTTGTAGGTGAGGTCTCCAGAACTGAACACAGTATTCCAAGTGTGGTCTCACCAGCATTCTATATAGCGGGATCATAATCTCCCTCTTCCTGCTTGTTATACCTCTAGCTATGCAGCCAAGCATCCTACTTGCTTTCCCTACCGCCTGACTGCACTGTTCACCCATTTTGAGACTGTCAGAAATCACTACCCCTAAATCCTTTTCTTCTGAAGTACAGTGATCCCCCGGTTATTGCGTCCCCGACCATTGCGAACAGGGTAATTCGCGATTTTTCAACCCGGAAGTAAACTCCACCATCTGCGCATGCGTGCCCTTCCACGCATGCGTAGATGGTGGAGTTTCCCCGCCGGGCAGAGGCTTCCCTGGGTCTTCCCCCTCTTTCTCTATGTTGCTTCTTCCTCTCTCACACTCTCTTCCTCCCTCTCTCATCTCTTTCTTTCCTTCTCTCTCTTTCTCTATCTCTCCCCCTCTTGCTCTCGAGCGGCCGCCTAGCAGCTGATCTGCTCGGCAGCGTAGCAGCAGCGAGGAGCCGAAGATCTTCGGCTCCTCGCTGGTGCTGCGCTGCCGAGCAGATCAGCTGCTAGGCGGACGAAGGAACCTTCCCTGGGTCTTCCCCGCCCGGATCTTCGGCTCCTCGCTGCAGCCGCGCGCCCCTCGCCTTCGCCTCACCTGGCGGGCGAAGGAGGGCGCAGCTCCGGCCGCTCGCCTCGGAGCCGGTCTGCCTCACTGCCTCCAGTCCGCGGCAATTCCCCTCAGCACGCTGCCGGATCCAGCGGGGGAGGGGGGGAAGCGAAGGCGCGGCGATGGGCAAGGGCTGCCAGTGAGCCTTCTCCGTCCCTTTCCTGCTGCACCGGTCTGGGGCCAAGTGGGCGGGGGGCGGCCGGGACCTCGCCTGTCTCCGCCGCCCGCATCGCCCCTCCGGCGGGCCGGCCTCCCCCGCCCGCCTCTGCTGCAGCCGCCACCGCCTCCCCGACTGGCACAAAAGGGCCCCGCCCGCCCCGCCCCGAAGCTTACCTTGCGGCGGGATTCCCTCCCCCCGCAGCCAAAACTAAAAGCCTGTCTCTTTTTTTTCTTGCGGCGAGCCCAAGCCGTTTCTCTCTCGACCGCAGCCGAGCTTCCCTCGGCCCCCTTTGGCCCCGTCGCCTCCTCCCCGCCTGCCTTTCCTCGCCAAGCGCACGAAAAAAAAGAGAGAAGGCTTCTACCAGAAGCGGGTGATGGCGGAGGAGCTCCGAAAGCTGGCTAGCGGCTTTTCCCCCGCAAGAGATCCTTCATGCCCCTGCCCGCCGTTCCCGGCTTCTGATAGAAGCCTTCTCTCTTTTTTTTCGTGCGCTTGGCGAGGAAAGGCAGGCGGGGAGGAGGCGACGGGGCCAAAGGGGGCCGAGGGAAGCTCGGCTGCGGTCGAGAGGGGAACGGCTTGGGCTCGCCGCAAGAAAAAAAAGAGACAGGCTTTGAGTTTTGGCTGCGGGGGGAGGGAGTTAGGAAAGTCCTACTTCTCTCCCCGCAGCTAAAAACTCAAAGCCTGTCTCCTGCCGCCCGGTTTAGCCAGGACACGAGCGGCGAAGTGACACCCCCCACCCCAGCACTTTGAATCCCGCCGCAAGGTAAAATTTGGGGCGGGGCGGGCGGGGCCCTTTTGTGCCAGTCGGGGAGGCGGCGGTGGCTGCAGCAGAGGCGGGCGGGGGAGGCCGGCCCGTCGGAGGGGCGATGCGGGCGGCGGAGACAGGCGAGGTCCCGGCCGCCCCCCACCCGCTTGACCCCGGGGGGCTGAAGGGAGCCGGGCGGGGGCTACTCCCCCAGCCGGTTAACTTGAAGCGCTCGATTAACCGGCTGGGGGAAGGCAGGGCATTTGCCTCCTCTTTCCAGCTGAAGGAAAAGCAGACAACTGCCTTTCCCTCGGTCGCTTCCCGGAGACCGCTTTGGAACATCGCTTTGGGAGAGGGGGCAACTGCTCCCAGTTAAGAAGCAAGAATCCACCCCCTAGCCAAACGGCTTTTTTCGTGTTTAGCGCTCGAACGCCGTGCTAAACAGGAAAAAAGCCATTTGGCTAGGAGGTGGATTCTTGCTTCTTAACCGGGAGCAGTTGCCCCCTCTCCCAAAGCGATGTTCCAAAGCGGTCTCCGGGAATCGACCAAGGGAAAGGCAGTCGCCTGCCTTTCCTTCAGCTCTAAAGAAGCGGCAACTGCCCTGCCTTCCCCCAGCCGGTTAACCGAGCTCTTCAAGTTAACCGGCTGGGGGGAGGCAGGGCAGTTGCCGCTTCTTTAGAGCTGAAGGAAAAGCAGGCGACTGCCTTTCCCTTGGTCGCTTCCCGGAGACCGCTTTGGAACATTGCTTTGGTTGTTCCTGCCTCTCCTGCAGCAGAGAGAAGCGGCAAATGGCCCAGCCCTTCCCCCAGCGGCTTCACCGAGCGCTTCGGGAAGGTGCCGCCTGTCTTCGCTGTAAGAAAGGCAGGTGCATCCAAAGCATGCGGGGAAGCGGTTGGGGGAAGGGCTGGCCATTTGCCGCTTCTCTCCGCTGCAGGAGAGGCAGGAACAACCAAAGCAATGTTCCAAAGCGGTCTCCGGGAAGCGACCAAGGGAAAGGCAGTCGCCTGCTTTTCCTTCAGCTCTAAAGAAGCGGCAACTGCCCTGCCTCCCCCCAGCCGGTTAACCGAGCGCTTCAAGTTAACCGGCTGGGGGGAGGCAGGGCAGTTGCCGCTTCTTTAGAGCTGAAGGAAAGGCAGGCGACTGCCTTTCCCTTGGTCGCTTCCCGGAGACCGCTTTGGAACATCGCTTTGGGAGAGGGGGCAACTGTTCCCGGTTAAGAAGCAAGAATCCACCCCCTAGCCAAACGGCTTTTTTCCTGTTTAGCACGGCGTTCGAGCGCTAAACACGAAAAAAGCCGTTTGGCTAGGGGGTGGAAGTGAAAGTGAAATGCCGGCGGCTCTAGCAGCTGCTACAAGCAGCATTTCACTTTCCCTCCCAGGCAAAAAGATGCCGGCATTATGGGCTGATGGGGCCGGACTTCCCAGGCGGAAGGCGTGCCCCTCTCCCCGGCATCTTTTTGCCTGGGAGGGAAAGTGAAATGCCGCTCGTAGCAGCTGCTAGAGCCGCCGGCATTTCACTTTGCCTCCCAGGCAAAAAGATGCCGGCATTCTGGGATGATGGGGCCGGACTTCCCAGGCGGAAGGCGTGCCCCTCTCCCCGGCATCTTTTTGCCTGGGAGGGAAAGTGAAATGCCGCTCGTAGCAGCTGCTAGAGCCGCCGGCATTTCACTTTGCCTCCCAGGCAAAAAGATGCCGGCATTCTGGGATGATGGGGCCGGACTTCCCAGGCGGAAGGCGTGCCCCTCTCCCCGGCATCTTTTTGCCTGGGAGGGAAAGTGAAATGCCGGCGGCTCTAGCAGCTGCTACGAGCGGCATTTCACTTTCCCTCCCAGGCAAAAAGATGCGGGGAGAGGGGCACGCCTTCCGCCTGGGAAGTCCGACCCCATCAACCCAGAATGCCGGCATCTTTTTGCCTGGGAGGGAAGGTGAAATGCCGCTCGTAGCGTGGGCGGGCGCACGCGCGGGGACCCCAGCTTCGCTTCCCAGCTGGGAAGTGGCCCCAGCAATGGCGTGGGCGGGCAGGCGCGCGCGCGGGGAAACCCCAGGCGCGAGCAACGGGGTGGGCGGGCGAAGGGCGGTGGAAGTAAAAACACCATCTGCGCATGTGCAGATGGTGTTTTTACTTCCGCAGCGCTACTTCGCGAAAACACGCTCGTTGCGGGGGGTCCTGGAACGGAACCCTCGCAACGAGCGGGGGATCACTGTATTTGCTAACACAGAACTGCCAATACAATACTCAGATTGATGATTCCTTTTCCCCAAGTGCATTATTTTACATTTGGAAACATTAAACTGCAGTTTCCATTGCTTTGACCATTTATTTAGTAAAGCTAAATCATTTACCATATTACAGGCGCCTCCAGCAATATCAACCTTATTGCACACTTTAGAGTCATCGGCAAATAGGCAAACCTTCCCTACCAAACCTTCCCCTATGTCACTCACAAACATATTAAAAAGAATAGGACCCAGAATAGACCCTTGTGGCACACCACTTGTAACCTGACTCTGCTCAGAATACTCGCCGTTAACAATAACTCTCTGATGTCTACGCTTCAGCCAGCTGCAAATCCATTGAACTATCCAGGGATTAAGTCCAATCTTCACTAATTTATCTATCAGCTCTTTATGTGGAACCGTATCAAAGGCTTTGCTGAAGTCCAGGTAGGCAATATCCACGGCACCACCTTCATCCAACACCTTTGTGACATAGTCAAAGAAATCAATGAGATTAGTCTGACATGATTTGCCTTCAGTAAAGCCATGCTGATTTGGGTCCAATAAGTTATTGTTTTTTAGGTGCTGATTTATCCTCTTTTTGAGTAGAGTCTCCATCATTTTAACTACCACTGATGTCAAGCTAACTGGCCTGTAGTTACCAGCTTCTTCTCTACTGCCCTTCTTGTGGATAGGCACAACACTGGCCATTCTCCAATCCTCAGGAACTTCTCCTGTTAACAAGGATTGGTTAAACAAATCAGTCAGGGGGGTAGCAATGACAGATCTAAGTTCTTTAAGAATATCATGAGCATTTGGCCTTCTATTTTGCAATTTCCTGAAAATTCATATCAGAGCACAAACTTGACACTCCTGCCAGATGTTTATTTGATATAGGGAGTCCATTATCAAAGAGAAATTCCCCCTTTGCGGTAATAGTAATATTTTTGATACTTTGCTGTGTATGAGTGCTATTTTGCTAATTTCTCCCTTGGTAAACATAGAAGTCTATGCAAGAGAAGCTCAAGACATTTTGGTGAACAACCAGTAGTGTGCCTGTATGGCCAAATCAAGATGGGTGCATTAAAATTGACTTAAAGATATTTATTACATTAACACAAACATTCTCACCAAGATGTTTCCCTGTCAGTAACAACAACAACAACAATAAATAAATAAAAATAAACATATTGAACCAGGGGGACTTTATTACTTTGCCAAGTGGTAGGACCAGCCCTGTCCATTAAATGACCTTCCCTTTCAAAAAACCATAAAGTAAAATATAATATTATATATACACTCATGCTACATCTGTTAGTACTTTCTTGCTTCAAAATGTATTTTTATGGGATTCTGCAACAATAGTTGTGTGATCCCTGAACTCTATACTGTATCACCTTCCCTTTTTAATCCAATTTGTTGCCAATCTACATATTGTCAGGCTTCAAAATCCAGCCAGCAGTAGATACCTTTGCTCAGGGCTGCCATCAGGAATTTTGGGGCCCCATACAGCCTAAGTGTCTGCCCCCCCCCCCCGCCATTTTAAAACTACTTTTTTAAAGTTTTTAAAAAGATGTTAGATAATCATCTGAAAATAGCTGTAAATAAAACCCGATGTTCCCAGAATTAACTTTATTCATAAGATTATGATAGCAACAACTTGACCTTAGTTTTACTGGAACTATAGAATAATCATATAATAACCGCTGATGTTACAGGCCGTATAACTATATAAAGAAGGAACTGTGAGGATAACAGTTCAAAAGGGACGGGGGTGGTGTTTGTTATGTTGTGTTGTTTTGTTGCTTGTCTTATAAAATGCAAATACAAAATTTAAACAAACAAATAAGTATATTGTAAAATGATAGATTATGTACTATCTTATTTTTTTAATGTTTACATAATAACTACTTTTTTTAAAAAAATCATCTGTCTGAAGTAGTGTAGGATTCCTGTCTAAGCAGGGGGTTAGACTAGAAGACCTCCAAGGTGCCTTCCCACTGTTATTCTATTCTAATTATCCAGGGGGTTGTGTAGTTATCAGTGGTATTAAAATAGGAGCTGTTAAAAAAAAACCAAATACAATTTCATATTGCTTCACATCTCAATATCCTTTTCGATCTAGTTTTTACGCCCATCGGTGAATGCAGGTCTGAACGAGCCCGTGGTATCCAAGTTAATTTCAAAGTACACTGCTCAAAAAAAGGTGAAGGGAACACTTAAACAACACAATATAAACTCCAAGTTGTCAATCAGCGTTGCTTCCTAAGTGGGCAGTTTGATTTCACAGAAGTTTGATTTACTTGGAGTTATATTGTGTTGTTTAAGTGTTTCCTTTATTTTTTTGAGCAGTGTAGATAGAGCAGGAGGTCTCCAATCTTGGCGACTTTAAGACTTGCGGACTTCAACTCCTAGAGTTCCTCAGCCAGCGAAGCTCTATTACCTCTGATAATACAGGGATTCTATCGTTGTATAAGTCAGTGTTTCCCAACCTTTTTTGAGCCGCGGCACATTATTCATATTTTCAAAATCCTGGGGAACATTGAAAAGGGGGGGGCGGGCTAAAGAAAAGTTTGGACAAAACACCCCTCTCTCTTCCTCCCTTTTGCTCTATTTCTCCCTCTTTCTCTCTTTTCCTTCCTTCCCTTCTCTCTCTCTCTCCATCCCTCTTTCTTTCTTTCTTCCTCTCTCTTTTGCTCTCTTTCTCTCTCCCTCCTTCCCTTCCTCTGTCTTTCTCTCTCCCTTGCTCTCTCTCTCTCTCTGTCTCCCTTGCTATCTCTTTCTTGCTTTTTTCTCTCTCTCTTTCACTGTCTTGCTATATGTCTCTTTCTTTCTCTTTGCCTCTCTTGCTATCTCTCTTTCTTTCTCTCTCTTTCTCTCTGTCTCTCTTTCTTTCTCTCTCTCTCTGCCTCTCTTGCTAAGTCTCTCTTTTTCTCTTGCTATGTCTCTCTTTCTTTCTCTCTCTCTCTGCCTCTCTTGCTATGTCTCTCTTTCTCTCTCTCTTTCTCTATCTTTCTCTGCCTCTCTTGCTGTCTTTCTTTCTTGCTCTGTCTCTCTCTCTCTGCCTCTCTTGCTAAGTCTCTTTTTCTCTTGCTATGTCTCTCTTTCTTTTTCTCTCTCTCTGCCTCTCTTGCTATGTCTCTCTTTCTCTCTCTCTTTCTCTATCTCTCTTTCTCTGCCTCTCTTGCTGTCTTTCTTTCTTGCTCTGTCTCTCTTTCTCTGCCACTCTTGCTATGTCTCTCTTTCTCTCTCTCTGTGCCTCTCTTATATGTCTCTCTTTCTTTCTCTCTCTCTCTCAGCTGACTGCAAGCGGGAGCCCTGACGGCGGCAGCTGGACGTGCTGCTGGACACCGTATATGCCAGGCCCGCAGCGCCAGCATGTACGACGTCCAGCAGCACGTCCAACTGCCACGTCAGGGCTACCGCTTGCAGTCAGCTGAGAGAGAGAGAGAGAGTGCTCCCTCTTGCCGCCACCTGGAGCTCCCTCTTGCCGCCGCCATCTCTCCGCGACTGCCTGTGGCCGCTGCAGCTGCCCCCTCCTACCGCCAGTGCCCTCCCACCGGGCCACAAAGGACACTTGCCGCCGACGCCAGGAAAGTTCCAGCTGGGCGGGGCACTGCCGGTACTTCCGTCCTGGGGCTCCCGCTCGCAGCTGTCCCCCGGCTTCTGCTCGATGCCGCAGTTTTCGGCGCTGTCCTGCTGGGCCCCAAAGAAGGAAGGCAGGAAAAAGGCGCGAAGAATTAAGCTCTCCTTCTTCCTGCCTTCCTTCTTTGGGGCCCAGCAGGAGAGCGCCGAAAACCGCGGCATCGAGCAGGAGCGCACCGGTTGGGAAACGCTGGTATAAGTTACAACCAGGTTCTGAAGACCAGCCCCACACGACAACAAACCTCCCTTCTTTTGCTTTGGGAAGGCGCCTCGAGTTTCCCTCACGTCCATTCATCCGGGTTATTTTTCTTTTACCGAAGGGAAGCTCTGACTGACGGCGTTAATGCGGGGGCCCTCTAATCACCGGGCCCGGTACGGGGCTCCCTGTAGTACCC
Organism: Erythrolamprus reginae; assembly: GCF_031021105.1. Lineage (NCBI taxonomy): Eukaryota > Metazoa > Chordata > Lepidosauria > Squamata > Dipsadidae > Erythrolamprus > Erythrolamprus reginae. Next base: position 50,065,895 of record NC_091955.1, read on the forward strand.
GTCTATCGGCGGCCCTGCCTTTGCTAAGTGTCATGGGCTAATGGGTGCCTTTAAATCTATGCTTTTGGTTTGCTTGTTCGATTTAAAATTTGGTTTTTTACCCAGAAATTACTGGACAATATGAATTCAGTTTTTTATGTTTGTGTTTAGATAGACACGTGTCCTAGCCTGCAGGTTGAAAATTGTAAATTGATAAATTACAGTAGATGCTTGATGGATGAAAGATCAAAAGGGTCAAAAAGTGATGTGGGCAAATGCAATTTTATAAAAAGTAAACAGAGAGAAATTGAAGGTCAAAATGTTATGTGGGAGGAATAATGGGTTTTTGAAAGCATCATTATTGTGCCTCATAGGTTTACAGTAAAATGAAAAACTCTTTAAAAGTTTTGACAAGTTTCAGAATTTGCTAGCCAGTTATTTAAACATTTGGAAATTGCTAGTATCTCAGTCCACCTAAAATTAAGAAAAAGAGCCAGTGGTTCAGCGAGAGGATGAAACCTCTGAAACAATTTACATTAAAATCAGTGGAATGCATAAAGTCAGGGCTTTTAAAACCTGGAAACATCTGGTCCATAGCTTGTGGCTCTTTTTTGAGTACAGATGGAAGCCACGGGCAGTCTGGAGTTAGGAATCATTTTTTGGGCTGGCATGTGATTTGCAGCCTTACCTGCAAATACTTTGAGGACAGCAACCAAACTGTGGACTATTGCAATGTCTTTGCAGATGATTCCATAATTGCAAGTGGTATAGAATCTGGTGGCCAGACTGATAGTGAGGGAAACCTACTACTGCAGAATTATGCCTGTCATGATGTTGCTGCACAGGTAGGCTTCTGAACCAATTTAGTCTAGTTAACAATTATAATGACTAATAAAGTATAGTAGTGGTATTTATCAGGAACTGACTTCTGCCCTTTGATCCAAACATCTATCGATATACTACATAAGATGCGTGCTTATAAAACTATTCAATTATACTTAATTTTGTACTAGGTGATATTGATATTGGTATGAATGTTATTGCCTTCTTTAGATTGAATCATCTTAATATTAAGGAATGTTATTGTTTTTGCACAGAAGAGCAAATTTCTCTTCATTAGAATAATTAAACAAAAATCTTCAAGGATTTGTACTCCTTTGGGCTATTTTCCAATTAAGTACTGTAATGTATGATTTCAGCTATAATTCTACTTGTTCTTGTTTTTTTCTTTATGTTTTCACTTAGTGCATTAGGGTCAGTAAACTGTAATTGGAATCCTTGGGGAAGAAATACAAAGTTGGCTTATTCAACCAAGAATAATAAGAAGAACCAACTTATAGCTGATTGTCTGTATTGGACTTTTGTTAGCAATGATTTTTCCCCAAGTTTTTAATTTTTTTATTGTTTTGCAAACATATCAATGAATGAACAGTGTGGCACCTGAGTGTCTTACATTTTAATACAAATGAAGTGCCAGTAATATTAATTGTATTTACTATGTTTGACAAGCTTATATAGTTTTGGTGATAGTACACATATTTTTGTATCTTTATTACTCAATATTTCAATATGTTATTTTTATGCCAATCACCATAATCTGATTGTCATTCCTTTTACTACAAATAAAATATTATTAATAATATTTGTTACATTTAGCAGGTTTATATGGTTATAATAACAATACACATATTTATGTTGTTTTAATCTTTCATTATTTAATTATTCAATATTTCAATATGCTATTTTTATGCTAATTACCATATTATTCAAGCATGCTTAACAATATCACCATTTAGGTTTTGATTTCCCCTCCTGTTATTACTTCACCTTATTATATAAAAATGTGCATTCCATTAATCTCCCTCTCTCTACTTTCCATCCCTATACTTTTAATTATTATATTTAAAGATATTCCCTTTCTATCCATCACCTCTTGTCTGCTTTAAAGCTTTGATTGCTCATTTCTTAGCTTGCTTCCCACATTCCTCTCTTGGATTTTTATCTCTATGTGCTTCTATATCTTGACCAATCATTTTAAACATTTCTCCCTTTTCTGCCCTATTCCAATTGTCTAATTTTCAGAATATCTACTCTTGCCCTTATCTCTATTCCAAAATGGAGCCTGGAGAGATGAAAAAATGGGGATGCAATCACATGCTAGGAGCGGGTGGGGCCACATGCGCATGCACAAGGGGAGCCCACATGGAATTATGGGTGTGGGCATGCATGCATGTGATCCCCCCATGCTTCCCCCATTTTGGCACGTGAACCAAAAAAGGTTCACCATCATTTGTATAGGTTTAGGACTAGAAGACCTCCAAGGACCCTTCCAACTCTGTTATTTTATTCCATTCTGCTCTGCTCTGCTCTACATCTTGGCAATATTAAGATCCAGTGACTTCAACTCCCAGAATTTCCCAGCTAGCTATGGGAAATTCTCCATGCTGGCAGGGGTATTCTGGGAGTCAAAATCCACACATTTTAAAGTTGCCATAATTGTAAACCCCTGATTTGTTCGTCTATTAAAATAGACTTGCTTTGAGAGCATATACATTAGACATTGACACTAGATGATTCATATTACTATATATTTTCTAGTTTGCACTTTAAAGTTAGCCGGTATAAGAAATTACTTTAGCATTCATTCATTGAATGGCACATTTGTAAGGTGATATCTCTGATCTGAGAAGCTTATTCAGCAAGAATGGAAACGGAAGAAACTAACATGTGCAGGATCTAAAGTTTTCTTCCCCAGCTGTACACTAATCATATCTTTCTCACTGATAAGGGATAAAACATTCAAGGTGAATTACCCAGAAAACAGATAAATATTAAGCATACACATGGGAGCCAGACAGAGTAGTTCACAAGATGATTAAACAGAAATAGTCCTATTTCCTCAGTGTTGTTATAAAACTAAATGTGATTTAAAACCAAACATTTTGACTAAATTTGCATGTGACTTTTAGGGAAAGGAGTGGAAATGTTAGCATGTTTGCTTAGTTTTTTAAAAGTCATAGTTTTAAAAATTTCAGTAACTTATCCTTTTGGTTGATTATAATTTATTGAAAATAGAATAGATTGCTTTTTAAAATATTGCTGATGTATGAGCAAAGCAAACAATACTTATGATTTGCATGTATATTTCCTAACATAATTCAATGCAATGTCATTGAACACCTAGCCCATTGACGGTGAACCTTTTTTTCCTTGGGTGCCAAAAGAGTATGTGTGCATGCTACCGTGCATGCATGAGTGCCCACATCCATAATTCAATGCCTGGGAAGGGCGAAAACACCTTCCCCCACCCCCTGAGGGCCTCAAATGGCCTGTTTGCCAACTTCTGGTGGGCCCAGTAGGCTTATATTTTGCCCTACCCAGACTCCAAAGGCTTGCCTGGAACCGAGGGAGGGTTAAAAGCCCTCCCCCATCCCCCCAGAGACTCTTTGGAAGCCAAAAACGCCCTCCCAGATCCTCCATGTGAGCCAAAAATCAGCTGGCTGGCACACACATGCACGTTGGAGCTGATCTAGGGCAACAGTTCGTGTGCCAGCAGTTTTGGCTGTGCATGCCACCTATGGAAACCATGCCATAGATTCGCCATCACTGACTTAACCTCTTTGAAAACATTTTCTCCTATTGGAATATTTGCATTTTGCTTATTGATCCTTTTTTAATCTAACTGGCCTGCAAAATTCCAAATGACTTTTATGTGTCAGTTGAAAAAACCCCAAACCATGCCTTGTACCATGCTTTCCCAAAACACAGATACTCTACTACAGGGGTATCAAACTCAAAGTCTGCGAGCCAGATGCGGCCCATGGGGCTACCCTGGAAACAGCAAAGGTCCAGCCTGCAGTGCCTCTGTCAGCAAAAATGGAGCTGTGGAGGGCTGCTCCATTTTCAGCTGCGATGGCCTTCTGCAGCCCTCTGCCAGTAAATAAAGAGCTCAGGAGAGCCATGTCCTGAGCTCTGTTTTTGCTGGCAGAGTTCTCAGACCCCCACATGTACCCTCAACACATGAGATGGCCATGCCCACCTTGGTCATTCCCACCCAGCCCCCTGATGTGGTCCTCAATGAAATCGAGTTTGACAACTCTGTTCTACTACCATCTAAATCTGAATAGTGACAAAGTCATTCTCTTCCCCAGCTAGACATATCTGGAAAATTAATTTCAAAATATATTAAGACAAATGTAACTATTATAACTTAACAGGATAGGTGGATCCAGGAACCATGCGATGTGGAATTTCATACTTGCACTCTAATATGCTATTGTATCCAAAAACATTAAACTGATATTATTTATCATTATTTGGAGTTTGTCTGTAATAAGGACCCATTGTGAATGTTTAGTACAACTAGAGACGCTGCTTTGAAGCAAAAATGATCCTAACTTTTAAGAACCAAGTTAGCTGTGTTGAAATGTGTATTGCTAGAATGGCAAAATATTTACCTATAAAAGGGATATTATTGTCAGTCCAATAATATATGATTTTTTTTCTTAAGTATTGATTCTAAAGTACCGTATTTACATGCATATGGTTGAATATAGAGGTGAATATAGATTAAACTTTTTGCAAAAAGGTTTTGGTGCAAACAAGCTTACTGGATATTGTCATCTATTTTTGTTGCTATAATTTTGTATGGAGCATCATAATAAATAGACTGCAGCTTGCAGAGCAAACTCCCTTTTCATTTTTGGAGGTCACTTTTCCATGTTTTGAAGCCATTGATTCATAGAGAATAATAGCACAATGAACATAAAGTGGGGGTGTGTTTCCCCCGCTTCTTATGAAAGTATACATTCAAATATAGAAAAAGAATACATAATTAAATATATGTTAACTATTATATAGAAAAAAAAATTAATAAATTTGAGTTAAAGTTTACAAATCTTAATATGGGTGTTAGGTAGGGTTAGTATAACATAATTACCAAAGAAAAAATACCTTTAATATAATCCTAATTACTATAGTAAAGTAGTATCAAACCTTCAATCCAAACAGTAAAACTAAATTCAACTATTATACTTCGAAAATCTTAGTATTTTGCTTATACTTATACATACATTACTATATCATAATCATCAAAAAGTCCTTTTAAACTAATATTAATATTATTATCACCTAGGTAAAAACTAATACAAAAAAAGATAAAAAAAAAACAACCACTAGAGATATATCTTATTTTTTCTTATCTATCCATTTGTAAACATTGTTCCATGTTTCATAAAATTTAGTATCCTCTTGATCGTTCAATCTTCTTGTCATCATATCCATTTCAGTGCAATCTAATATCTTAGCTATAACCTCTTCTTCCTTGGGGATTTCCTCCCCTTTCCAGTTTTGCGCATATATTATTCTAGCCGCAGTTAGTATGTGTATAATTAGATAAAAAATTTCTTTCTTATAGATCTGGTTTGTGACACCTAATAAGTAAAATTCCGGGGTATCATCTATATCTTGCTTTATTATTTCTTTTAATATTTTTTCAATCATCTTCCAATATATTTTTGCTTTGCTACATGTCCACCATTGATGATAATAAGTTCCTATATCCTTCTTACATTTCCAGCATATTGGGGATGTTTTGGGAAACATTTTTGCTATCCTATTTGGTGGGAGATGCCATCTATAAAACATTTTGATTTGGTTTTCTTTTAGAGAAACTGATTTAGTCATTTTCCAATTATTAATCCACACTTTCTCCCATGTGTCTATGTCTATTTCCTTACCAATATTTCTACACCATCTTATCATAGTATCTTTTAAAGTCAACTCTATATTTTTATGAGCAATAAGTAGTTTATATATTTTCCCTATCATTTTTGTTGAGTTAGTGGTTATTAAAATAGTTAAAGGATTCTTACTTTTATTAAAAATGTAAAGAGTTTTATCCTTCTGATATCTAGATCGGATCTGGGCGTAGTGCCACCAATCTATTATTATCCCTTCTTCTTGTAGTTCAATTCTAGATTTAAGCTTCATCTGATCATTTAATAGTTCTTTATATCTATAAGTCATCTTCTTGTCCTTTATAGACTTTGGATGTGTTATTGCTTCTAAAGGAGCTAACCAATCTGGAATGCTTAAGAAATGATTCTTCTTTATGTCTTTCCATACTTCTAATAAGTATTTCCTTAATGTATGCCTTTTAAAATATGAATGATTTTTGTCCTTATCATACCATAAAAATGCGTGCCATCCAAGCATTAAATCATGTCCTTCTAGGTCAAGTGTTCTTTTATTATCTAAGATTATCCAATCTCTAAGCCATGTTAATGCAGCGGCCTGATAATATAGTTTCCAATTTGGAAGGCCAAATCCACCTCTTTCTTTAATATCTTCTAAACAATTGATTTTTATCCTTGCTTTTTTACCTTGCCATATAAATTTTTTAACTAAGTTTGTTAAAGTTTTTAAAAAGATTCCCCCTGGGTTTATTGGTATTGCCTGAAAAAGAAATAAGACCTTGGGTAAAATGTTCATCTTAATTGTTGCAATTCTTCCTAAGAAAGATATTTTCAAATTATTCCACATTGCTAAGTCTTTTTTAATTTCTGCTAGTAATTTCATATAATTATCATTTTTTAATGTTATTGTTTTCGCTGTTAAATTTATTCCTAAATATTTTACCTTTTTTACAGTCTTTATTCCAGAAATACTTTCTAATTTAGTTCCTAGTGTTTTATTCATATTTTTGGTCAAGTAATGTGTTTTACTTTTGTTTATCTTTAAACCTGCTACGTTTCCATATTGTTCAATGGTTTGTAGTAAGGTAGGAACTGTTGTAGTCGGTTCTTCAATTATAAACATTAGATCGTCTGCAAAGGCCTGGAGTTTGTAGGTTTCATCTCCTACGGTTAAACCTTTTATTTTGGGGTCCGCTCTTATTTTAATTAATAGGGTTTCAAGGGTCATAATAAATAACAATGGTGATATAGGGCATCCTTGGCGAACTCCCTTATTTATGTCAAGTATTGGTAATTGACTGTTATTCAATATTATATTCGTTGTTTGTTTTGAATATATGGTATCTATTAGGTTAACAAATTTTGGGCCAAATCTCATTTTATTTAATTGCATTTTTATAAATATCCAATTAACGTTGTCGAAGGCCTTTTGAGCGTCCAAAAACATTAGAGATGCCGTCTTGTCTGGATGTTGTTCATAGTACTCTAGTATATTTATTACAGTTCTAATGTTATTTTTAATTTGTCTCCCTGGAAGAAACCCATTTTGGTCTTGGTGTATTATTCCATTTATAACTCTTTTGAGTCTCTCTGCGTAAATGGCAATAAAGATCTTATAATCTACATTTAATAATGATATAGGCCTATAGTTTTTAATTTTTTCTGGTTCTGTACCCTGTTTATGTATTAATGTTGTCAGTGATTCTGACCAAGATTTGGGGATTTTTCCCTCAAGTCTACATAAATTAAAAGTTTCTAACATATGGTTTCTTATTGTTTCGTTGTCTATCTTGTACCATTCTGCAGGTATGGCATCTGGGCCTGTGGCCTTGTTGCTTTTCTGTTTTTTAATTGTTATTAGGAGTTCCTCCATTGTTATTGGTCCATCCATGGTGGCCTGTTGATCTTCTGTTATTTGTGGTAAATTTGAAGCCTCTAAATAGTTAAAAACTTCATCTTCTATAACATGATCTTTAGCATATAATTCTTTATAAAAATTATACACAATGTCTGCCTTACCTTCTGTATCATATTTTATTTTACCATCTTTATCTTCTAATTTTTGGATTAATTTTAATTGACTCTGTTTTCTAAGTTTATACGCTAGCCATCTGCCAGGTTTATTTGCATGTTCAAAATATTGTTGCTTTGCTCTTTTGATCTTTTCAGTTAGTTGGTTTTGTTCTATAACTCTAATTTTATGTTTAATTACGTTTATTTCTGTCTTTAGATCTCTGTTCTTAATGTGTTGCTGCGATAAGGATTCTAATTGTTTTAGTTCGTTTGTTAATTGTAAGTACTCTAATTTCTTTTCCTTATTGTGTTTTGCTGTATAGGATATTGTTAAACCTCTTATATACGCTTTAACTGTATCCCATAAGTTCTGTGGAGTAGTGTCTGATGTTTTATTAATTTCAAAAAATATTTTTAATTCCTTTTCGATCCAATCCTTATATTTCTTATCATTTAATATATACCTATTCATCCGCCAGTTGTTCTGTTTATTATTCATCGTCATATAGACCACTATTGGGTTGTGATCAGCCCATGTATTAACGTCTATCTCGACCTCTCTTATTTGTTCTGCCACCGTTTTTGGTGCCCATAACATGTCAATTCTCGTCCAAATTTTATGAGGATTGGAGTAAAAGGTAAATTGCCTTTTGTGAGGGTGTCTTTCCCTCCAAATGTCGCTTAGTAATAATTCCGCTTTCATTTTTTGAAAAGTGCTAGGTAGTAAATTTCTTCTTGTTTTTTTGCCTTTTCCCCTTTTTTTATTACCTCCCCCTCCTGAGTGGTCTAATTGTCTATTCGCGATAGCATTGAAGTCACCTATTATCAATACATTATCAATAGCTAAATCTATTATTATTTGGTGTAAATTTTTATAAAATGTCATTTGGTCTTCATTGGGAGCATAAATAGAAACAACCACTAGAGGTCTAGGTTCAATATCTACTTGCACAATCAATATCCTACCCTCTTTATCCTTATATATTTGTTTGGAATTTATAGAATTCTTAACATACATCACTACACCTCTTTTTTTTTGGTCTGCTAATGCAGCATACATTTTTCCAATTTTGGGATTCAACAGTAATTTTTGGTTATCTTTTTTAATATGAACTTCTTGTAATATTGCAATCTGAACATTTTGGTTTCTAATTTTAGAGAAAATTTGCTTCCTTTTTCTTGGTTCGTTAAGTCCATTAACATTTACGGAAAAGATTTTTAAGTCTTTATTCGTTGTCATTTAGTGGGTTTTTTGGTTTCTCGCTGAGGTTGAACTCTTCTAGCACCTTGGTCCTGCTCTATTACTTGAGCGGTTGCCCCCAAGTTTTCTTCTTGCTGAGTTGGTAATTTTTCCCCTGGTTGCTGTTGAACTAGTTGTAGTTGGACCACTTGTTGCTTACTTGCATAGTCGGAGTGGCCAATACCACTCTGTTCAAGAAAGTACATGGCTTGTTCTACGTTTTCCAGTTTGTACCTTGTAGAACGCCATGTCAGAGAAAGTCCTTGTGGAATAAGCCAACGGTAAGTAATGTTTTCTTTAATCAAAATTTTAGTTAGAAAGTGATAATCTCTTCTGTTTTCTCTGACACTTCTTGGAACTTGCTTTAGTATCTTTATTTCTACTCCCTGACGTTGGGGCGGGGAGTTTCTTGAATGATGAAGTATCTCATCTCGCAACGCCTTTCTTGTAAACTTAATATGTATCTCTCTTGGGAGGTTGTGCCGACGGATATAGCTATTCGAGATTCGGTATACTTCATCGATTTCTCTCTGTAAAGCTATGGGGTCCTCTTGGAGTATAGCTCCAATAATTTCCGCCATAGTCGCTTTTAAGTCTTCATCTTTTTCCTCTTTTATATTCTGAAATCGAAGTCCGTACGAAGCTCGTTGCATCTCCAGCTGGATAATGGATTCATCATATCTTCTGTATCTCTCATCGGCTCTCCCTTCAAGATAATCCATTCTTTTCTCATTTTTATCAGATTGTTCTTCAACTTTTTTAACTCGGTCGTCACTTTCTTGAAGTGTTTGTTGGATCTGCTTTATCTGGTCTTTCATCTCGCCCATATCAGCTTTCATTTGGGCCATCTCCACTTTAAATTCTGCCAAGTCAGCTTTTATGGCTTCTCTTTGTTGTGTTGCCTCCTCCTTTATAGCTTCTCTTTGTTGTGTTGCCTCCTCCTTTATGGCCTCTCTTTGTTGAGTGGCGTCTTCTTGTGATTTGACCATGAAGTCCTTCAAAGTATTCAAAGTCTCATGTATAGTTGCAAGATTGGACTGCATTGTTTTGTCTTTGTCTTTGTCTTTGGTAGACATGGTTAACACTTGATGCGAGGGAGAAGAATGCGGTGACACTTGTGGAGATAGGGTAGTTGGTGTAGTTTGTTTTTTTGTTGTTTTAACAAGGGTTGAAGTATGGGACATTATCAAATTAGAATCCACTATTTCAAATTTTGAGGTTAGTTTCAATTTTATATGTAGTGAAAAGGAAAAAAAATTACTATAAATTCCAAATCTGTTGAATATATTTTGTTTCCCTTATAATATAACTATACCAATTCAATAACAATTCAATTAATAACAGAATTCAAAAAAAAAAAGAAGGGAGAAGAAAGAAAAGAAAAAAGAAATATTATTATTTAGTGCCACAGAAAAAAAAGAACAGGTATTAGCCTTTTCAAGTAAAAGGAAGACAAAAAGTAAAAGAAGGGAAGGAATATCAACTATATGTAGAAAACAAAAGAAAAAGAGTTGGAGGAGAAACTTTAGGAGGAGGGAAGAAAAAGGAGAAGGGAAAAAAATGAGGTAAGAAAGAGTTGTTCAGAAAGGAAAAGAAAGAGGGTAATATTTTAGTTCAACTATTTAGAATAGAGCAGGAACCCAAGGTTTATTAACAATGCATATAGTTCAAACCAAACTTCTTCTAGTAATAGAAATGTCCAAGAATAGGGAAGAAAGTCAAAGAAGAATCAGGAAAAAAAAAACAAATAATTATTCAAAGACACAATAACAGTATTATATACTTAAGTTCTTCTTATAAATCCTATAGTTTTGCTAGGAAGTAGAAATGAAAATCCAAATCTCAAAGAGTAAAGTTATATTTGATTTCAATTCAAAATTCAAAGAGTAAAACAAATCCAAGGCTTGCTTGTGTTCAAAATGAAGTCAGTTTATTTTCCAAATTCAAGACAGGAACAAAGAAACAGATCCCAAGATGGAGTCAAGTTAATTTCCGTGCAGCAGGCAGATGTTAAACCAAAGAATTCTCAGCAAATAATCCAAAAGGTGTCAGCAAATAATCCAAAAGGCTCAGCAAGTATTCCAAATAGGTTAATCCAACAATAAGTAATCCAAAAAAGAAGTGATTTCAATCTCTTCTAGATTCCATTTAGTTCATAGTTATTAAGTTATTTCATGTTGTGAAAAGGAGCAGCAGAAGAAAAAAAAAAAGGCAGCAAGACTGTGTTCCTCCGCTTCAAAAATTAAGTCCAGAACATTATGATTTTAAAAGTCTATTAACAACAAATTCTGATCATCACTAGGAATTTCCTTTAGCAGTTAAAATTTTCTAAATAGTCATGTCAAATTTAAACTATTTTGTTAAGCCATAAAGTCAGAAAATTATTTTATAGATTCCAAGGTTCACGTTCAAGATGGAAAAGTAAAAGTGAAAAAAAGAATTAGGTCCGGCTGTTATTTGCGGATGAGTTTAAACAAGAAAAAACTTTCACTTTCGCCCTGGAGAAAAAAACTTTTACTTAGAACTTTTACGATCTTCTGGCTTTAAACACGAAACAGAATAGAAATTTTTACCTTAGGTCCTTTCTCTGCTATATTCTTTTTCAATGTAGATGTAGATATTTATACTTTCACTTCTTTGATTTTTGTTCTTCCCGCTGAGTGAGGGGAGAAAGCGCTGGCCGGTCCTCTTAAACAAAGAGGAGCGGTTCTCCCGTCTCCGAAGCTGCGGGGCGAACCGCTGCCTCCGGAGTCCTGGCGATGGGTCCTCGGGCAGAGGAGAGCCCCCTGTTCATGGATCGGGCCATCCAGGCCCGATCCGATTGCAAATGCGACCTTCGGAGGGGGTAGAAGGGATTCGCCTGGCAGAGCCCTGCCAGACACGTCCCGCCGCGATCTCCACCAAACCGGAAGCCTTATTTCCTAACATAATTCAATGCAATGTCATTGAACACCTAGCCCATTGACGGTGAACCTTTTTTTCCTTGGGTGCCAAAAGAGTATGTGTGCATGCTACCGTGCATGCATGAGTGCCCACATCCATAATTCAATGCCTGGGAAGGGCGAAAACACCTTCCCCCACCCCCTGAGGGCCTCAAATGGCCTGTTTGCCAACTTCTGGTGGGCCCAGTAGGCTTATATTTTGCCCTACCCAGACTCCAAAGGCTTGCCTGGAACCGAGGGAGGGTTAAAAGCCCTCCCCCATCCCCCCAGAGACTCTTTGGAAGCCAAAAACGCCCTCCCAGATCCTCCATGTGAGCCAAAAATCAGCTGGCTGGCACACACATGCACGTTGGAGCTGATCTAGGGCAACAGTTCGTGTGCCAGCAGTTTTGGCTGTGCATGCCACCTATGGAAACCATGCCATAGATTCGCCATCACTGACTTAACCTCTTTGAAAACATTTTATCCTATTGGAATATTTGCATTTTGCTTATTGATCCTTTTTTAATCTAACTGGCCTGCAAAATTCCAAATGACTTTTATGTGTCAGCTGAAAAAACCCCAAACCATGCCTTGTACCATGCTTTCCCAAAACACAGATACTCTACTACAGGGGTATCAAACTCAAAGTCTGCGAGCCAGATGCGGCCCATGGGGCTACCCTGGAAACAGCAAAGGTCCAGCCTGCAGTGCCTCTGTCAGCAAAAATGGAGCTGTGGAGGGCTGCTCCATTTTCAGCTGCGATGGCCTTCTGCAGCCCTCTGCCAGTAAATAAAGAGCTCAGGAGAGCCATGTCCTGAGCTCTGTTTTTGCTGGCAGAGTTCTCAGACCCCCACATGTACCCTCAACACATGAGATGGCCATGCCCACCTTGGTCATTCCCACCCAGCCCCCTGATGTGGTCCTCAATGAAATCGAGTTTGACAACTCTGTTCTACTACCATCTAAATCTGAATAGTGACAAAGTCATTCTCTTCCCCAGCTAGACATATCTGGAAAATTAATTTCAAAATATATTAAGACAAATGTAACTATTATAACTTAACAGGATAGGTGGATCCAGGAACCATGCGATGTGGAATTTCATACTTGCACTCTAATATGTTATTGTATCCAAAAACATTAAACTGATATTATTTATCATTATTTGGAGTTTGTCTGTAATAAGGACCCATTGTGAATGTTTAGTACAACTAGAGACGCTGCTTTGAAGCAAAAATGATCCTAACTTTTAAGAACCAAGTTAGCTGTGTTGAAATGTGTATTGCTAGAATGGCAAAATATTTACCTATAAAAGGGATATTATTGTCAGTCCAATAATATATGATTTTTTTTCTTAAGTATTGATTCTAAAGTACCGTATTTACATGCATATGGTTGAATATAGAGGTGAATATAGATTAAACTTTTTGCAAAAAGGTTTTGGTGCAAACAAGCTTACTGGATATTGTCATCTATTTTTGTTGCTATAATTTTGTATGGAGCATCATAATAAATAGACTGCAGCTTGCAGAGCAAACTCCCTTTTCATTTTTGGAGGTCACTTTTCCATGTTTTGAAGCCATTGATTCATAGAGAATAATAGCACACAACAATTCATCTGCCTTGACATAGTTGGATAAAGAAGAATGCTGTAGACACTCATCTTGGGAGAGCTATTACCTAGTTTAGCCAACCATGCAAATAAATCAATAAATCACTGTATTTGCTTAAGTAGTTATTAACATGGGTCAAACTGCAATTGTGTGATTTTCTAGCTTTCAATATTGCTGATATTATTGGTGTCTTTCATGAATTTCAACAGCTAACCTGAGATGGCAATAATAGCTTTTTTTTAAATAAATAAAGTGGTCAATGTGGACCACATAAAAAGCAATTGTCCTCAAGCATAAAAATATACAAAATAAAGAACATTGTTGGTGCTAAAATTAAAATATTAAATATGCGATGATTGTATAAATATTTGCAACTGAACCATTCACAGCCCCCCCCCCCCCAAATGTTATAGTGCTGCATTTATAATTCTCCTGGGTTTAATTTTTTTTCTTATTAAGAAAAGCTTATTTAAAAATTTGTTGAGGACAAGATAGGACAGCTATATAACTTTTTCAAATTAGTTGCACTGATGTTTATCTGGAACTACTGTTGATTTCTTTTCTGTGGTAATTTCACCACTGGTTATTTCGAGTAAGGACTCTGTTTTGTTTGGTTTCTCATATTGGACTACTAGAATTTTAAGAACTGGACAAACAGTAATTCGTTGGGAGCAGGCCAGAACATGATATAAGAGAGGTGGCTATATAAATGTTTTAAATAAAGTTGTGGAATATTGGGAATATGGGAAGGATCATGATAGAGATCATATCATTCTATCTCACTCTCATTAGTTCTCAGTTTTATTTTAATTGTGAATGTGTATCTGTTTAATTGTGTTTTTAAATATACAGTGGTGCCTCTACTTACGAACCCCTCTACTGACAAACTTTTTGAGATACAATCCAGGTGTTCAAGAGTTTTTTGCCTCTACTCACGAACCATTTTCCAATTACAAAGCCTTGCTTCTCTCTCGACTGCTGCGAGCAGCGGCTAAAACAAGTGCATTTAAGTTTGCAGGCTCTAATGATTACCAGGGAACTGGAGCCAGGCTTTGCCATGTGGGGTCTCCACCCCACCATCCCTGCTGCTAGAAAACTGCACATCTGAGGAGCTCTCCACAGCCGCCCAAAATCTGAGGGGGGATTTCAGATGGGAGATGGGGCGCAGCAAGCGGCAGGCGAGGGGGGATTTTGGATGGGAGATCGGGTTAAGCAAGCAGCCTCCAATCTGAAATCCCCTTTTGTTTGCCGCTTGCTTCGCCCCATCTTGCTTCTAAACTCACCTCTTGCCCACCACTTCCTCCGCCCGCAGCTTTTTTTTTTAAGCCTTAAAGTTTTGGATTTTCCTAATGGGTTTGCACACATTATTTGCTTTTACTTTGATTCCTATGGGAGAAATTGCTTCTACTTACGAACGTTTCTACTTAAGAACCTAGTCACAGAATGAATTAAGTTCATAAGTAGAGGAACCACTGTATATAATTGTGATTTGTTATTTACTGATACTTGTTTATTGATTTGGTTGTTAAATATAAACCAATTTCCTTGAATGGTGTGTTACAATCATTCTGTTTTAGTTCGTACTATGCGTTGCACAGGTGAAAAAGTACAACAATCATCACCATCATGTTGGTGAAGAAAGCTGACTTGATTACATTTCCCAAAGGAAGTACCGTGGTACCTCTACTTATGAACTTAATTCGTTCCGTGACCAGGTTCTTAAGTAGAAAAGTTTATAAGAAGAAGCAATTTTTCTGATAGGAATCAGTGTAAATAATGTGTACGATTGGGGAAAGCACAGGGAGGGTGAAGGCCTTGTTTCCTCCCAGGAGACACCTAGAGAGGCCCCATGGAGGCTTCTCCCCACCTTTTCCGGCCCTGTTTCCTCCCAGGAGATTCCCAGAGAGGCCCCACAGGGGTTCTCCCCATCTTTTCCGGTTACAGTTTCAGAGGCGTGGGTTTGTAAGTGGAAAATGGTTCTTGAGAAGAGGCAAAAAAATCTTGAACACACGTTTCTTATCTAGAAATGTTTGTAAGTACAGGTACCACTGTATATTCTGTTTGAAATTTTGTCAGTGCATTTAGTGCACTTATATACTACTGTCAGTCCTGGAGGCCTTTTTTTCTTTGGATCTTCAGGGCTGCCACACTTGGAGGATGGGTATGCTATGGGAACTGGGAGGGGTTTGGATGGCAATGGGGTGAGTTGTATATCCATAAGAACCACAACATTCTTTCACTGGGAGTCAAGGATGTTCAACCTGCACCTGGAGAGGCGTGATTGGAAGCTATTCCGGTTAGGATGGTGATTTAATTGAACCAAGTGATAGACATATGGATGCAGGTAAAGGGACTTAGATTTTCCTTTGGGTGGGAAAAACCTGGGAGACTTCAGATTCTGGTTTTCCCAGATGTGCAAAATGACATCTCTTAATAAAATGGAATTTAAAGGAAGTGCTTGCCTTGGAGTTTTACTTGATTTGGGGTATTACTTGGAACCCTGACAACTACATTGTTCAACCATACATGGACCAAGATTCTCTCTTGTGATTAAATGTAGAAGGAAATGCCATAGGACTGTTAAAACAATATACTACTTGAATAATCACAGCTTTTCTACTGCTGCTTTCATTGTGCTGGGCTAATATTACGATGCGAAAACCAATGTTTTCACAGTATCAGGCTGTCATCTACCAATTGAACTGAGAATAACCCCCATCATAATTGGTAAGTAAATAAACATGTAGAGGATTTAATTATATTTCTATCAGAAATAGTGTAATTGCAATTTTTAACACATCATTTCATATGACCATACATATTTTCTATATGGGCATATGCCTTGGGAGTATTATACCATCACATGACCAATATTTTAATTCAATTATAATTCCTGAGACTATAAAAAGGAAGCATGAAAATGCATTTATATTAGATAACATTTTATTATTTTATTATGATTGTGTATGTAGAACCAGGGTTTATATATGGAAAAGCTATTTTTTTTCAGCTAGCATATATTTTCCCATTTAGATTCATTATTATATTTTGAATGTAACTCAGTTCATAGTGCCAGTAATCATACTTGTAAATCTCCAAGTGTCAAACTATTAAAGTAAATTGAACTATTCTACATCTGTACTATTAAATTCTCTCAATCTGTTTTCTTTTTCAATAAGCTGAAATTATTCCCTTCACCTGTTATTTTGGATGTAAGCTTGTATGATTTGTCTTGCAAACTTTCTGCACTGGAATTTCCATTGACAGTTAGATTTAACTGCTGTTGATAGCAGAGTTGATTGTCTTCACAGTATTTAACGGTTGTTGCCAAACTTGGCTAAGACTCTATTCATGACTGCAACAGATGTTTCTTTCTTTCTTTTGAATATGAATGGAAACCTTATGGAGCAATTTTGTGAACTATAGTCCAGAAACAAATGCTAGCATAGTTGTGATTCTGAACCTCTTAAACCAACCCACAATAACAAAGATTGATCAGCATGAAATAAGTTTTCTCCAAGATAATTAAAAATGTATGTATTAGTTTGCCGCCTTCCAGATTTTTGGACAATAGCCAGAAGAATACTTTTCAGACTTTTAATCTTTTAAACAGGTAGCTTGGTGTATATATGTGTTTAGATGATTTTTAATTCATCAAACATTCTTACTTATGTATTTCTAAAAACAATGGGCCCTTATTACTTATTTTGTCAAACAAAGTTTATTCTGTATTATGGATATAGGGAGACTACAAAATGTCTCATATTCATGAAGCTTGGGTTTTGTCAAGATATTCTTGATATGTTAATTCTGATTATGTATATCATGTGAATGTTGCATATATTGTATCTCTTTAAAGCATAATTTCTTTAAATTGGACATCATGAAGCTTTTGAAATAAAAATGCTAACAATTACAAAAAGAATGGGTGTAGAAAAATTCAATCAAAGCTGAAAAGGAAGCAAACTCAAAGCAGCATTTTCTTAACTTCTACTACTAGCTGGAATTTTAATCTGTTCTAGTTTGCATGGAGGTGACAAAATTGTTATTTGATACAATGCTGAGATTGCATTAAATTATCTAGATAATCTTGCTTCATAAATTTATTGAGAATTTCCCAGTACAAATGACTCTAAAATGTAAATAAGGTAAAACAATTGTGTATAAATTTATAAGGAAACTGTATAAGTGATGTGTTGAAGATAGACCTGATATTTGAGTTTAGCAATTTGTATTCAGAATATTTTTTTTGTACTACTTTAGCTGCTACAGTTGTTTTTCACACCTATAACTAGTTCTATCTTTAGGTGGCTAAACTTTAAATTTTATTCAATAATAAAATATTGAAATATTTTTGTCCAGAGCACACTACAGATCAAGATAATAGATGAAGTTTCAGAAATCTATTCAAATATTGACCAGCTAATCAATCATATAATATATGACATCTCCTAGAAATATTACTTTCATTTTTAGACAAATACAATATGCATTAACTAGTCTTTTGTGGAGACCACTGTCTCCATTATGTTAAATCTATTTATTTTTAAACTGTCAATCTCACTCAAGTATTTTAAATTCAAACATTAATTTATCATTAATTACTGATTATGTAACAAAAGAAAAAAAATCTTTTGTTTTCATTGGAATAGTTCACTTCATCCATTCCCCTTACAAAAGCAAATTACTTTATTTAAATATTTTAAATAAAGTCCTGATGCAAATGATTGTGGAGTCCTACATAATTTGAAACATGCCATCCAAATTAAAACAGGATTTAGAAGAAAAGTAACAACTGGGCTGCTTTACCATTTGATCTGTCTGCCTATGAGTTGGGGAAAAGCTGTAAGAAGTTTATTGACCCGTGTAATATGATTTGGATTAGATTTTTTTTCATTCCCAGTTTTCTTCATTTCTGTTTCAAAGCTTTATTCGAAGTTAGTTGAAAGTGTTCACATTCAACCTACTGCCTGCATTTTGATCATATAGTTGTACTGATATATCCCAGCTGCTTTTTACTTCTCCATATTCTAAGCGAGCAGATGGCTAGCCCAGCTTCTCATTCTCATTTTGTAGCTATTAGTTCTCACAATGAAAATCTTATTCATGCTCATTCCTTTGATTGATCCATCAAGGTGATTATGAAACACTCAATCTCCTGTTCTTGGCCAGTTTCAATGCATCTTGTTGAAGTGGCACTTATACCTGCAATCAGTGATGGGCTACCAAAATTTTTTACTACCACACTGTGGGTGTGGCTTATGCATTTTGTTTCAACATCTCTCAGTGCAAATTGGGTGCTCTGGGGTGGAGCTCCATTTCGCTACCCACTGTGTCCTACCCCCATCTGGGCAGTAGCCCACCCCTGATTATCTACTATACAAAGTGTATGTACCCACATGCACACACAACTCTTCTAAAATTATACACATTCAACCTCATTTACTGTGATAGGAAAAACAAATCCAGAACCCAGAAAGCGAAAAAAAAAAGGAAAAAAAATATCAAAATTTTGCTACCAGTACTGTGTACCTGACCGTACCCTTAGGAGCCCACCACTGCCAGCAATAGACAGTTGTGAAAACTGATATCTTAATTTAAGCTAATTCTCTGCTCAAAGTAGACAACTTTCCTATCCCTGAAAGCTAAGGCATGAAATATGCTGTGAATAATATTCCACAATAAGTCATGGAAGAGCTGTATTTTGAACCCATATCAACCCATATAATCATAGCATCAACGAGTTACCATATTTTTTGGAGTATAAGACACACCTTTTTACTTCCTGAAGGAAGGTGAAAACTTGGGTGTGTCTTATAAACCGAATCTAGCCCCACCCAGCCACCTCCACTCTTTGGTGTCTGCCTCCCATCAATTTATCTCCTTACAACAAATAGCACAGAGCCTGATTAGCACAAACAGCTGATTCTCAGCCTCATAGCCAGCAGCTGATTGATTGAAGCTGCAGGCAAGCTTGAGTGCTAAAATGAAAATGAAACTAAAGCTGCAAGGAGGCAAATTACTGGGAGGGAGAGACAAAGGCAGGATTTTATTTTTTGGTGCTAATCAGACTGTGCTCAAACTAGCTGTTTGTTTTTTGCTGTAAGGTAAGTGAATAACAATAAATGGCTATAGAATGTTCAAATTATTAGTTATTTTTTAAAGACTGCTTTATTATTTTTCTAAACAATTTAACAAAATGAAGAAGTTTTTTTTTAAAAAAATCCTTGCTCTGAAGAGGACCAGTGCTATTATATCTTTCTTAAAATAGCAGAAATAACTATACTTCTAGAAAGCCACATCAATTCTAACAGAATCTGTACAGGTATAATCTGAAATGAAACAGTGTCCTGTTTAATATTAAGAAAAGGCAGCTGAGTTAAACCCTAACTTAGTCAGGCTTGGAGTAGATCTATTTAAATACAGTGGTACCTCAAGATACGAACCCCTCGTCTTACGAACAACTCGAGATATGAAAAAAAAATGCCTCTTCTTATGAACTATTTTCGTGTTACGAACGCCAAACCCAAACTTCCGGGTTCGGGGTTCGGGAGGCTGCTGGGAAGCCCACCGGCTGTTTTAAAAGGTGACAGCCGGGCGGCGGGGCTTCCCAGCAGCCTCCGAACGCCGAACGCGGAGGTTCGGGTTTGGCGTTCGGATTCAGGAGGCTTCTGGGAAGCCGCCCGGCTGTTTTAAAAAATGACAGCTGGGCTGAGGGGCTTCCCAGCAGCCTCCCGAACCCCGAACTTTTGCCGAACTTCCGGCTGTGACCTTTTAAAACAGCCGGGCGGCTTCCCAGCAGCCTCCTGAAGCTGAACGCCAAACCCGAACTTCCGCATTCGGCATTAGGAGGCTGCTGGGAAGCCGCACGGCTGTTTTAAAAGGTGACAGCTGGGCTGGGGGGCTTCCCAGCAGCCTCCCGAACCCCGAACCCGGAAGTTCGGCAAAGGTTCGGGGTTCAGGAGGCTGCTGGGAAGCCCCCCAGCCTGGCTGTGACCTTTTAAAACAGCCGGGCGGCTTCCCAGCAGCCTCCCGAACCCCGAACCCGGAAGTTCGGCAAAGGTTCGGGGTTCAGGAGGCTGCTGGGAAGCCCCCCAGCCTGGCTGTGACCTTTTAAAACAGCCGGGCGGCTTCCCAGCAGCCTCCCGAAGCCGAACGCCAAACCCGAACTTCCGCGTTCGGCGTTCAGAGGCTGCTGGGAAGCCCCGCCGCCCAGCTGTCACCTTTTAAAACAGCCTGGGGGCTTCTCAGCGGCCTCCCAAATGCCGAACCCGGAAGTTCGGGTTTGGCGTTCGGAGTTCGGGAGGTCGCTGAGAAGCCCCCAGGCTCTTTTAAAAGGTGACAGCCGGGCGGCAGCATTTTTTTGCGGGTTTTTTTTTTGGTTGCACGGATTAATTGACTTTACATTGTTTCCTATGGGAAACAATGTTTCGTCTTACGAACCTTTCGTCTTACGAACCTCCCCCTGGAACCAATTCGGTTCGTAAGACGAGGTATGACGTAATTGGAAGGAGTTAGTGTGACTATGTTTAAGAAAACTTTCTGGTATTAATATACTGCCATTATGTACATTTCTTTGATTCTTT
Organism: Erythrolamprus reginae; assembly: GCF_031021105.1. Classification (NCBI taxonomy): domain Eukaryota; kingdom Metazoa; phylum Chordata; class Lepidosauria; order Squamata; family Dipsadidae; genus Erythrolamprus; species Erythrolamprus reginae. The sequence goes on from NC_091955.1 coordinate 50,086,946, forward strand.
GCTATTTGTATGGGTCAGGCACACATGCATAGAAATACACAGCAAATAGTGTATATCATCTGTGCCGTTTGCTGGTTACTGGTTGCTGGGAGGCAGAGGCAATTTTTCCCCTTGTTTTCTTTAAGTCAGCCATATGCGTTATTGTAATTATTCACTTGCATAATAATGGCACTGCAAGAATATATAGCTTCAAACAATGATTTACACACAAGATTTGTATTTCTAGAATTCCTAGGTTATATGGGTTGACCATATAGGGAATATAGTATTGCTTGGTAATGCGTAAAATAGATTAAATATTATTATTATTATTATTATTATTATTATTATTATTATTATTATTATTATTATTATTATTATAGGCAGTCCTCAAGTTTTGACCATAAATTATGTCCCATTTTATAACTTTCTTGCCATATTGTTAAGTGAATCATTGTGATTGTTAAGTGAATTATAGTGAATTAAGTGAACTAAGTTAAGTGAATCTGGATTCCCCCATTGACTTTGCTTGTTGGAAGCCATCTGGGAAGGTTAGGAAATGGTGATCACATGACCCTTGGACAGAGTCACTACCAGTAATGGGCTGCTGCACACATTGGGGGGGGGGACGCAGTGTGTTGTGAGTGTTCCCTGTCAGCTTTGGAAATGTCAGATTCAGAGGAAGAAGAAGATGCAGAAGCTGTAATGTATCCTGATTTAAGAGAAGTGGAGGAGGGCAGTGCGGTTGAGAGCTTAGTAGAAAATCTATCAGACTTTAGCATGGATAGTCCTTGGTTAAATGCCAGATTTAGGAGGTTAGAGAAAAGAACAGACAAGCTTTTGGGAAAGAGGTTTTGAATCTGCTAATTCAGAATGTGTAAATTAATTAATACTGGAAATGAGGGATGCTTTTCTGCAAAGTGAAGAAGACACGATTGATGTCTGCCGTTTGAAATTAGCTTGAACCTGACCCAGAGATAAGAAGATGCTAGAAGCTGACAATCTGCTCATTTAGAGAGGATTTATGACTTTGCCACTCATCCTGTAAGATTGGAATGTATTTAGCATACCATAGAAGTACATTGATGAATTCCAGTGTGGAAGAAAAAATAAAGAAGTTTTATTTTGAAAATCCAAGCCTGTAAAGAGAGTATTTTTGGAGCAGCACATCTGGATCAGGACACATTGGGGTAGTAAGTTAATGTACTTTTATTGAATACTTAATAGTCTTTTTATTCTCTAGTATCTTAGTATGATCCTTAATTACTTTTAAAATAGGAAATAAATAAATAGTATAGCATAAACACTTTAATCATTTTAATCATTATCTAGAACAGAATTTATATAGCAATTAAAGAAAATTGAGCAACTTGCCTAAACTATTATCATACTTCTGCGCCGGATGGAGGGGTTGGGAGTGGGAGGCACTGTCTTTCAGTGGTTCTCCTCCTACCTGTCCGGTCGGTCGCAGTTGGTGTTAGTGGGGGATCAGAGGTCGACCTCTAGGCTTCTCCCTTGTGGGGTGCCTCAGGGGTCGGTCCTCTCCCCCCTGCTATTTAATACATGAAACTGCTGGGTGAGATCATCCAGGGGCATGGGGTGAGGTATCATCAGTACGCTGATGACACCCAGTTGTACATCTCCACCCCATGTCCAGTCAACGAAGCAGTGAAAGTGATGTGCCGGTGCCCGGAGGCTGTTAGGGTCTGGATGGGTGTCAACAGACTCAAACTCAACCCTAATAAGACAGAGTGGCTGTGGGTTTTGTCTCCCAAGGACAATCCTATCTGTCCATCAATTACCCTGTGGGGGACTATTGACCCCCTCAGAGAGGGTCTGCAACTTGGGCATCTTCCTCGATCCACAGCTTACATTAGAGAACCATCTTTCAGCTGTGGAAAGGGGGGCGTTTACCAAGGTTCACCTGGTGCACCAGTTGCGGCCCTATCTGGACTTGGAGTCACTGCTCATAGTCACTCATACCCTCATCACCTTGAGGCTTGACTACTGTAATGCTCTCTACATGGGGCTACCTTTGAAAAATGTTCGGAAACTTCAGATCGTGCAGAATGCAGCTGCGAGATCAATCATGGGCTTCCCTAGGTATGCCCATTTTCACCAACACTCTGCAGTCTGCATTGGTTGCCAATCAGTTTCCGGTCACAATTCAAAGTGTTGGTTATGACCTATAAAGCCCTTCATGGCATCGGAGCAGAATATCTCCAGGACCGCCTTCTGCCGCATGAATCCCAGCGACCGGTTAGGTCCCACAGAGTTGGCCTTCTCCGTGTCCCATCAACTAAACAATGTCGGCTGGTGGGAACCAGGGGAAGAGCCTTCTCTGTGGCGGCTCCGGTCCTCTGGAACCAGCTCCCCTCAGAGATTAGGATTGTCCCCACCCTCATTGCCTTTCGTAAACTTCTTTTTTTTTTTTTTTTTTTTTTGCAAATCTTTTTATTGTTTTATAGATACATATATCACAATTTGTTTATACAGTTTACAGGTCTTATCCAACTTTTTTACCGGTTACAGTTGTTATATGGATAATAATAACTTAATACTATGCAATGCAAAACAGGGTAAAAACATTCAAATGGTATTTTCATTTTTTTTTTTTTAAGGTTTGTACTGCTATTTTGTATAAGGTTATACAAATCTTTTCCTTTGAATCCACTCGTGCCAATTGTTCCACATGCTTTTAGATTCGTTGATTCTGTTTCCCTTAAGTAGGTTTGTTAATTTATCCATTTCTGCACATGTATATATTTTTTCTATTATTAAATTTATATTGGGGGTCTGTTTGTTCTTCCATGTTTGCGCAATTGCAATTCTTGTAGCTGTATTTATGTGAGTCACTAAAAAAAGGGTTTGTTTCGAGTAAGATTTTTTCCAAATTCCGAGTAGCATCCCCTCCGGTGAGTACTCTATTTCCTCCTTTGTGATTTACTTTAACCATTTGTAAATTGTTTCCCAAATTTTTTGGATTTTAGGGCAGGACCACCACATATGGAAGAAAGTTCCTTTTTCTTTATTGCATTTCCAACATACATTTTGTAGTGCTGGGTAAATTTTGGCAAGTCTTGCCGGTGGTAGATACCACCTGTAAAATAGTTTGTAATAATTTTCTTTATAGGCTGATGATAGGGTGATTTTGGTTATTGTATTCCATGTTTTCTCCCATTCTGCTATATGGATTTTTCTTTGTAGGTTTTTCTCCCAGGCTACCATTGGATTTTTAATCATCTCTTTTTCTTTCTCGTGTTCTAATAAAATCTGGTATAGTTTAGTTATCTGTTTTTCAGCGTTTCCTGTTAAGATTTTGTCTAGAGTTTGGGTGGAATTTGCTATACCTGGTATTTGTTTATCCTTATTATATCTTGATTTTATTTGCATATATGTCCACTCGTCCATCCTATAATTTTGTATTTCCAATTCTTGTTTAGTTTTAATTTCTCCATTTGGATGTAAAATATCTTTATATTTTATGGTCTTGGTAGGGTCTATTAAATTCGGATATACTATGGCTTCCATGGTAGATAGCCATCTAGGAATTTTGTTGTAAAATTTTCTTTTAGTCTCATACCAGGTTTTAAGGAGAGATTTTCTTATCATGTGTTTGTTAAAGACAGTTTGTTTTTGTTTATCGTCTTTCCATAAATAGGCATGCCACCCCAACTGTAGATCATGGCCCTCAAGTACCAGTATTCTTTTATTAGTAAGATTAATCCACTCCTTTAGCCATGTTAGGCACGCTGCAGTGTAATACTGTTTCAGATCGGGGAGTCCTAATCCTCCTCTGTTTTTGGTGTCTTGGAGGTATCGGAATTGAATTCTGGGTTTTTTGTTTTGCCAAATAAATTTTGAAAAAGTTTTATTAATCTCTTTAAAAAAAATTTGTTCGATATTAATAGGGGCAGTTTGGAAAAGGTAGAGGAATTTGGGTAAGATGTCCATTTTAATCACCACGATTCTACCTAACATGGATAGTTGCAAATCTTTCCATTTTTCTAAGTTTTTATTAGTTTCTTGTATGAGTTTGTTATAGTTATCTTTTTTAAGAGATGAAGTTTTATTTGATAGTATTAGTCCTAAGTATTTAATTTTTTTTGTGGTTTGTAGATTTGTAATTTCTTCCAATTTTTTAATTTGTTTTATAGTCATATTCTTAGTCATAAGCATCGTTTTTTGCTTATTGATTTTTAGTCCTGAGAGTTCCCCACAAATTTCTATTTCTCTGATTAATTCTGGGCCAGATCTTATAGGATCTTCTAGGAAAAGTACAATATCGTCTGCGTATGCCTGTAATTTGTATTCTTCATCTTTTATCTTAATTCCTTTTATTTCATTATTTAGTCGAATTTTGTTTAGTAGTATTTCCTGGGTTAATATGTATAACAAAGGGGACATTGGGCATCCCTGTCTTACCCCTTTTTCTATTGAAATTAGTTCCGTCATGTCATTGTTGATTATTGCTCTGGCTGATTGTGTTGTATAAGTATTTTTAATGATATTTTCGAATTTGGTTCCCAGTTTCAATTCTTTAATTACAGCTATTAAGTATTGCCAGTTGACGCTATCGAAAGCTTTTTGTGCGTCCAGGAATGCCAGGGCTACTTGTTCTCCTGGATGAACTTCACAGTATTCTATGATATCTAGGACTGTCCTCGTACAATTTGAAATTTGTCTGTTAGGTAGGAATCCGTTTTGGTCCGGGCTGATTATTTTATTTAATATATTTTTTAATCTTTCTGAGAGAATTGCCATAAAAATCTTGTAATCCGCGTTTAGTAAGGATATTGGTCTGTAATTTCTTATTTTTTGTTTGTCCAGGCCTTCTTTAGGTATCATTGTGATATATGATTCCCTCCAAGTATTCGGGATTTTAGCTTGTTCCAGGATTTCGTTGTAAATATCTAGTAGTATAGGTTCAAATAATTCTTTATTATATTTATAAAATTCTCCTGGAAGTCCGTCTGGTCCTGGCGTTTTATTATTTTTTTGTTTTTTTAAGGCCAATTGAATTTCCTGTAGAGTTATTTTCATGTTTAAAAGTTGTTTATCTGGCTCTTCTATCTTTAGTATATTATTCTCATTTATATATTTGGCAATTTTAGTGCTTTCTACTGATTCCTCTTTATATAAATTTTGGTAGTAATCTTTCACTATTTCTTTTTTCTGCTGTTCATCGTATTGTAATATTCCGTTTTTATCTTCTAAGTGATAGATTAGTTTATCGCTTCTCGCTTTTTTAATTTTTTGCGAGAGCCATCTACCCGGTTTGTTGGCCGATTCAAAGTGTTTTTGTTTTAAATATTTTATATCTTTGGCAAGTTCTTGTTGTTCTAAAGTATTTATTTTATATTTGGCTTCTCTTAGTAGGTTTATTGTTTGATTATTTGTGGGGTCTTGTTGGAGGATTTTTTCCAAATTTACTATTCTATTTGTGTGGTAGTTGTGTTCTGCTCTTTCTTCCTTTGATTTTTTGGCTGCATATGATATTGTTATTCCTCTCGTGTATGCCTTTAGTGTGTCCCACAGTATTTGTGTTGTAGTGGGTTGTTTCCTATTTTCTTCTAAAAATAATTTTATTTCTCTGTTAATCATCTTTATATATTTCTCATCGTGTAGTAAATTTGTGTTCAATGACCATCTCTTATAACCTTTTTTTGTTCCTTGCCAAGTTATAGTAATCGGATTATGATCTGCCCAGGTGTTAGGTTCTATTTCCAGGGATTTTATTGATTTATGTAATCTTTTGCTTAGCCAAACCATATCTATTCTTGATAATGAGTGGTGTGGTCCAGAGTGGAAAGTAAATTGTTTGTCTTTTGGATGTCTCACTCTCCACATATCTGTTAAATCTAATTCTTCAGTCATTTTATTAAACGTGTTTGGTAATGTGGGTCTTTTCAGTTTACTTTTCCCCCCTGATTTGTGGTCCATTTTTGGGTCTACAATTCCGTTGTAATCTCCTACCATACAAATGTTTATATAATTAGTTTCAAGCAAAATTTGATGTATATTTTTATAAAATTGTTTTAACTCTTGATTCGGGGCATATATGTTCACCAGTAGTATTTTTCCCCCTAATATTTCAATTTCTGTCATTGTATATCTTCCTTTGGGATCCGTTTTAATTTCTTTTGGTTTTAGTTCTTTCTTCACATATGTGGCCACTCCCCTTTTTTTTTCATTTTCGTCTAATGAAGCATGTAATTCCCCTAATTTTGTATATTCTAAGAATTTCTTATGTGCTAATTTAATATGTACCTCTTGCAAACATATTATTTGTAGTTTCTGGTTTAGGAGTTTGGAAAAAACCTTTTTTCTCTTACAATTGTTATTAAGACCATTTATATTTATTGAAATCAATTTAATATCTGAAAGCATTTAGTTAAGTATTCCTCCTAGGGAGGAAAAAAGTTGAAGCAAGAAAGCTAGTTTTGTTTATCTGCTGCCGCTGCCGTTTGTGATCTAGTCTTAGCCCCTTCTTCCTTCTCCTTTCTTCTCTCTGTTTCCTCTGATCCTTGCTTTCTGTCTACTTGTCCCTCTGTGTCTATATCCTCTTCCTTGCTTGATTCTAGTCTATCTCCACTTTCTAATTCGGAGTCTAGGGCAGTTATTCGTTCGTATATCTCTTGTGCTTTTTCCGCATTGTCGACTTTCACTCTCCTTCCTTCTATTTTTACCATCATCCCCTCTGGTGTTATCCATCTAAATGTTATTTCCTTTTTGTTCAGGAGGGAGGCTAAGTTTCTATATTCCCTTCTTTCGTAAACTTCTTAAGACCCACCTCTGCCATCAGGTATGGGGGAATTGAGACATCTTCCCCAGGCCTATATAATTCATGTATGGTATGTTGTGTGTATGTTTTTTAATTATGGGTTTTTTAGGTTTAAAATATTAGATTTGTATTTTACATTGTGTTTACTATTGCTGTGAACCGCCCCGAGTCTACGGAGAGGGGCGGCATACAAATTAAAAAATAAATAAATAAATAAATACTATTGTGGATTGTAGTTGTTATAGTGTTTATTAGTTTTGATCAAGGCACTCCTCTACATATTAAACACTAAACTATTGATAACTAAATTTGTCATTATTTATACATAAATCCAGAATAAGTATAGTATTTTGAAATATAATTTGGACAAAATATAACAATGAAGCATTCTTTACCTTAGTGTTATATTTAAATGGGTTCATATTAACAGCTGTAGGTATTATCAATGCTGGAATTCATTTTTGATTGTGGCTTGGGTGTATTTAATCTGATTTTATGGGGGAAAGAAGGAATGACTTTTTAGTAGTTTATGGAGGTTACTAGTGAAATATTGCTGTGAACAGGACAAACAATTTCATTACACTGATTATTTCCAGCTAAAACACTTTAAACAGCTGTTTGCTTTGGCCATTGCACTGGCTTTAAAAAAAATCTTTCAAAATATTTTTTTTAATGTGGGTCATTTTTGTAATCAGGAAGAGGTCTGCAATGTTAGTGTTGTAGATTCAGCAGTGTTAAATAGTTGTTATGTGAGAATACTTTTCTTACTGTCAGTCTCATTGTTTCTTTCTCATTCTTTTGATAAGTGCACATGTAATAGTGTAAAGAGATAAAACAGAAAATTTATGAGTTATTTAATCCCAGACAGGCAGCTTTGCAGCAGTTAGATTCAAAAAAAGTTCACACTCGAAAGAAATGATTAGTCTGACACAGCCACTGACTCAGTCAATATGGTTTGTGTGGAAGAGCAAGAATAGAGAGGAACAAAAAGATTTGCCTCTTTGGAAAAACTATTATTATTTTTAATTTTTTTTAAAGATGACTGCTTAAAGCATTTGTTCTGGAATGTGTTGAAGCTAAAGTCTACAAGACTGAGGTCAGAAGCAATTTTCTACTTGGCAGAAAGCAGAGACATTTATAAAAGCCATGCCTGTGTTTGGTGTTGCCGCAAAGCTAAGGCACGGATCTGTAGGGTCACAGCCTGCTGATACTGTTCACACAATCCCAAATTTTGGCACAAGCGGGTCACAGCAGTATTTATCAAAATCTCTGGAGCTTTCCATGACAGAGAACTCAATGACTTCTTGTCAGATTACGTTAGAGTCAACCTCTGATTTTGGAGAAGTAAAAGCACTTCCAGGAAAAGGCAAGGATACACAGAGCAGCAAGGTTAGTTCTAAACTTTATCTGCAGATTGGAACTGTGGAAAGAATCACCTAAATATTTATTTTATGTTGGGATGGGTATAAAACTGCAACAATGCGAACATTGGAATCATTCAGGGGGTAAAGGCTCTTTCATTAGAAGTACTCTGGCATTCTATGCAGAGTCAAATATGAAGAACTGTGAAAGGACAGTGGTTTAACAAATAAGCACAGTTGTTGGCTGGTCTTTATAATATATTTTAAGAAACAGTTTGTTGCTATGCTTACCTTGAATCTCCCAGGGACGTTTGTCAAAACTGTCTTGATTTGTTTATTTTTTCTTATTTGTGTATTATTTTGTATCCTCTATACTGCTATTTGTTTTGTAGAATTTAAAAACTAGGCAAGTTCATACGATGTGTAATAGTATGACATTGAATAATTCATAAACTATGAGCCATAAATGCAATAATTCTTGCTAGTACAGTTTGGATAATTAAATACTTTTAATTTGTTAATTAAATATATTAGCTATTGCTTTGGTTTTTCTGTCTTAAGTATCAGCAGAATTTTTTTATCTTCTGCTATATGTTTTTAAGAATGAGAACTGAAGAAAAATTCAAAGATGACATTAAAATCTGAAATCTTGAAATCTGCTCACTCAGAACTCATATGTTATGCTAGGTACAGAACCAGGAAGATATTTTTACACACTTAATTTTTCTACTTTGAGTAAAGGACTTCTCAGGGTTTATATTACTTGGCAGGTACATAAATATCCTTCATCCAAATATATTTGCCCTTGTTAGTTGTGTTTCTTGATTTTTATGAGTATCTCTGAAATGGCATCCTAGCCCTTCTTTTACTAAATGCACCTAGGAGAGTGAATATTTTTTACAGTTTTTACTCTCAGATTTAGACTTGAAACTACCAAAATAGTAATCCGTTTATAACTTCTTTTGCAATATAGCATTTCCATGTTTTGTTTGTTTGTTTTCTGTCCTCCAGAAACTGAGAATTCTCCAGAGTTTTGCATTGTTGCCCTACCCTGGAACAATGTTACACTCGAACAGGTGCTTAAAACCTGACTCTTGTCCAAGGTCTTGGGTCAGATTAAGTGGTAGGTCCTTATGGAATGTGGTATGTGTGGGAAAATCAGGCTCTCGTGATATTTATTGTGGTATTTTTTGTCTTATTGTTAATACAATTTTGTGTTGTTAATTTGTTTTAATTTTTATCATTATGGCATCATATGATATTTTTCATATGAAAATAGATCTATTTTTATGTGTTTTCTAGCCTTGTTGTTTCTGTTTTCTCCTGTCGTGCTCCCGTGAATTTCTTTTTAATTTCCCGCCATTGCCGACCAATGGCGGGAAAATAAAAAGAAATTCATGGGGGCATGACACGGGGTGGGAAAATAAAAAGAAATTCACAGGACACAACATGGGGCTGCTATAATGGGGGGGGGGGAATGGAAGAAGAGCAGCTTCCCCCTCAATCTCCTCAGCCACGTGGCCAGTGACCAGATTGGAAAATAAAAAATAAAGCACTCCTCTGCATTGCCGCCCGGCCACCTCCAATAAAATAACACACTTACCAGAGCACCGGTTCTCCTTCTCTAACGAATTAAAATAAAAAAGGGGGGTTTTGTAAATGGCTAAGGGCAGCCAACACAATAAACCAACAAGTTCCCAGCTGCATACCACTCCCTCACACAGGACAGGAGTCTGTGCACGCCAAGGCGAGGTGGGCAGACATGATTGATGAGCCAGCGAATCAGGAAGCTGCTGGCTCATCAATCAATTTCCTGCACATGCACAGATGAGTTTTTGAAAATAAAAAATAAAAATAAATAAAAATGCCATTGACTGATTGACGAGTCAGCGAATCAGGAAACTGCTGGCTCGTCAATCAATTTCCTGCACATGCGCAGAAGATTTTTTTGAAAAAAAAATTCTTAAAAATTTTTTTTTTTTTTAAAGAATGCTAGTGACCGGGGAATCCTGGAAGTAACTAATATGGATTAGCTGGAGCTGCATGCGCAGCTTCGATTTCACTACCGGAATTGGGTTCCACCCCTTTCCAGCTGGAGCCCATCCCTGCCTGCTAAGCAGATTCCCTCCCTCCATTTTCCTCCACAAAAACTAAGCTGCATCTTATACTCTGGTGTGTCTTATACTCTGAAAAATGCAGTAGTTCTAAAATTCTATCTTACTACTATGGATGGTAAAAACCTCTGCCAGATTACCTGATAGTCACTTAATAGCCATTTGATGCTGATCAAATACAACCCCAACAATGGTAACTAATATACATATATGTCTGCCACTGAAGACTCCTAGTATGAATATTCTTTGTGTTAGACCCAAAGATGCTTTTTCAAAAGGCAACTGTACTTCCTTTATTTTTCCTTGAAGATATTTTGGTTTTCATCCAGAAATGTTACCAGAAGTGAAGAAACGTCTTGGATGAGAAGTGAAATGTCTTCAAAGAAAAGCAAAGAAAGTCCAGTTGCTTTTTGAAAAAGCACCTTTGGGACAATGATGACCTACATGACTGAGAATCTCTTACACAAATCTCTTTGTGTAAGAATTAAACTGCCCACAGTTATTTATTTATTTATGACCACCCATCTGATACATGACAAAATGTGGATTTTGGATCATTGCTGACCAGACCTTTGCGTAACTTCTTATGACTTTATTAGTATCAGCAATGATTCAACATATGGCATTCTTACTCATGGTGCTATATCTTAAGGAATGTTTCCACATGTACAGTTCAGATAAAAGACTTCGCATTCAACATGTAATGAATACTTGTCAGAATTTCCAAATGCAAGGAAAATCTGCTTGTCTTTGAACAATTATTGAATATAATTGGAAATGTGGGAACTCGTTTTTAGGAAAAATGATGACTATATTTGTTATAGATAATGGAAAATATGAATTAATCATCTGGTTTACATTTATACTTGGCTGCTGCTTCCAAATTCTACTTCAGCATTTTACATGAACTGGGAATACCATTCTAGCCCTTCCAGTGCTTAATTTTTACTGTCCAATCAGAAATGTGTTATGATTGACATATGGGATATTCACTTTATAATGTACAATTTGAGATATTATGATTCCAACATAAATTAACATTATTCACAGTCAATACTGCAATCCATTATGCCATCCAGCTGTATACTTTTTTATACCATCTCCTGATTGTTAAAGATTTTTGGCTTCCAATTTATTTGTATTGCCAACTAATGTCTTAGAATACAGCTGCAAATATCAATTCACAGCTCTCTAGATACTCCTTTATTTCTAGCTTATATCTTCTGTACTTAGAGGATTTTCAGGTTTTGAAACTGCATAAAATTGTTGATATCAGACATAGCTCTCCATGAAGTCTCATCTATAAATAGGGTCCTTTCCTTTGTAATTTGTACCAGCGACCGGTTAGATCCCACAGAGTTGGCCTTCTCCGGGTCCCGTCGACTAAGCAATGTTGTTTGGCGGGACCCAGGAGAAGAGCCTTCTCTGTGGCGGCCCCGACCCTCTGGAACCAGCTCCCCCCAGATATCAGAGTTGCTCCCACCCTCCTTGCCTTTCGCAAGCTCGTTAAAACCCATCTCTGTCGTCAGGCATGGGGGAATTGAAATTTCCCTTCCCCCTAGGCTTATAGAATTTATACATGGTATGCTTGTATGTATGAGTGGTTATTTAAATTGGGGTTTTAAAGATTCTTTTTAATATTAGATTTGTTTACATTGTCTTTTTATAGCCCCGAGTCTTCGGAGAGGGGCGGCATACAAATCTAATAAATACAAATACCTCTCCAGCTTCAGGAGGGATCTCTCAAGATGATCAAAATATTTGGACAGGTTTCTGTAGAAGGAATCATTCATTGATGATCACTAGTTTCTTCAGGGATTTAAAGTTTAGTATGAACTAGGGTAGGAAATAGACAATACAACTGATGGAACACTAGCAGCCTATATTTCATTCAATCCCAGTTAGCAATTTTCTAACAAATTTCTCATGGCCAGTTTCAAGAATCAGTTCTGCCTGTTTCTGGACCAGGAGGCCTTGCTCAAAATAAGTCCTGGCTTGGTTACTTCCTAGTTGAATTAGTGCAGTTCACTCCATGTGGGACTGTCCTTGAAAGACCATCTGATACAAAGTGCAAAAATGTATATAGCCTCATATGATATTTGATTGTCAGATACTAAACTATTACTGTGAGAGCTGCAGTAGCTTCCAGTTCCTTGCCATGTACAATTCAAGTTGCTTTTCATCATATTTAAAATCGTGCATTGGTATGATGTCAGGTTGTTTAGGGTGGCTGAAAACCGTTTTGGGGAATTGGCTTTTATTATTTTTCATATATTTTACTATTGATTCTATGAGCTAGCCAGAGTCATAATACATAGATGGCCATCCCTACATCCCTGCTTTTGCTCAGCCACTCATGTCTTCTGACAGTTCTGCACATCTTGGTATCAACAAGAGGCTCCTCCTCTTTTCCTGAGTCATTCTTGTGCAAGTCTGGAAGTGCAACAGGCCCCTCTGACTCCACATCCTCTCCGATCTCCTCTGGCCTAGGATACTAACCCACACCTGAATCTGTGATCAGCTGCGCAGGACGCAGGTCAGGCCACAACACCTTCCTGAATGACTTAAAACCCTTTTTTTCCCCTCCAAACATTGGAGAAAGAGAATAGGAATAGGGAAAGTCTAGAACTGTGATGGTGAATCTGTGGCATGCTGATGCGCAGCACAGCTCCACCCCATTCACTTCCCGTCAGCTTACTGATTTTCAGCCTGTTTCTGGACTTCCAGGAGGTCCGTCCGGAGGCTTTCCTCGAGCCTACAGGAGTGCAAAAATGGCCTCCCCTGGGCTACAGAGGTCCTCCAGAGTGGACGGAGATAAGCACAGAGAGATCATGCACACATGTGCTGGGGAGCATGGGGGGTCATGTGTGCATGCATGGGGGTGGGGGCAGGAGGGATGTCACATACACATTGCATTATGGGTGCCGGCCCATGCACACATGCGCTGTCACACATACACACGCTTTTGGCATGAGAAGAGAAAAAGGTTAGCAATCACTGGTGTAGAAACCTTTGATTATTGGAGAAAGTTGTTTAGTGTTGCTGAAAACAGTTTTGGGGAATTGGTTTTTATTATTTCTCATATATTTTACTATTGATTCTATGAGCTAGCCAGAGCATTAATACATAGATGGCCATCCCTACAAGTTTCATCAATCAATTAATTTGAGTATAACCATTAATTGATACCTTTTTTGGTGGCTGCCTCAATTTGATGCTAATGTTTGGTGATGACAGAATTTCTTTTCTGGGTTCCTACTGCCAGTGTTCCTAATAAGTGCATTTTATATCCTGAATGCCTTTTACATTTGCTTTGATGCTTGCATAGGATATTTCATGTTTTTATTGGAATGAGAAATTTGCTGAAAGATTGCATAACATATTGAAATTCTCAGTCAAACTTTTCACATTGTTTAGTCTTGGTAAGGCAAGCAATTATTCCCCTGTGAAAAACAGATTTTTAGTGCCTCCTATGAAGAACTGCATAAACCAAGTAAAGAACACTTAGAAAATACACAACGTAAATAAAAGGGAACCTGTTATGAAATAGTTATTAAATAGTAGTAGGTCCTACAGGCTGTGACGACAAGGGCTAAATCTTTGCCAGAAGGCAGAGAAAAGTTAAAACTGCAATATTAATTGTAACAACCTGGTATATATGTATAAGATAGAAAGAATGGTACATTATTATAATAAACCTTGTTTGGTATAACTTCATGTTTCAGTTAATTTCAAAATGTTTGGACTATGTCAGGAAAAATGTGTTTGTTTAATGTGTTTTTTAAATACTTTTATCCAGTTTTTCAGTCCAAAGAACTGCCACAACAGCTTATGAATAATCAATGAAAGAAAAGTACAGAGAAAAAATTGATTAAACTCCACTTTGAGTGTAGCTGATAGCAAAAATGTTGGAAATAAAGCTGTCAGATACTGTAAACTATACTTTCCGAAGAAGCTGCAATGAAAAGTTTAGATGACTTGAGCTGGAGATATTTGGCAGCACATGTTTTTCTATTCTATGTTCTTACAGAGTAGTTTCTCAAATCTGAATGTGATTTGAAATAACCTTGCCTACTGAAATTACTACTTTTCAGAACATGACCCAAATAGGAATAAATGTATATATTTAGGAAAAACACACAGGAAAACATGAAAATTGCACATGCTTGTACAACAAACATTCAGATGAAAGTATACAAAATATTTTTTTTTGTGCCAATTGTTCTTGATTAGAATTTGCAGGAAAGTATGGAAATTTCCACAATTGTTTTTGCTGGTATAGCTCTTCATTCACTACTATCCATTTTGCCTTTCATTATAGCAGAATTTGTGTAGGTGTCCTCAGGCAATACTATCTGGAACTGTGAGAATGCACATTCCTAAGACTTATTTCTGAAACCTTCAAGGTAAACTTAACTATCTTTAGAATCTGCTTTCCCATATTTGTCTTCTGACTTAGTAGCTTGTTTTCTCATTAGAAAAGTCTACTTTTTAACACTTACTCAAAATCATTGAAAGTATCCAATTAATGCAGCTGCAGTTGATATGGAAAATGAGTTTGGGGGGTGGGAGCACTGGGGTCTCCTGACTATTTTGTATTCTTTTCTCTCCAATTATTCTTATGCCAAGCTTTATTCCATATTTGCAGCACCTGGCCAAGATCTTAATGATACTGTGATTGACTCCCAACGGGAAAAAAAGAGTTTTGGCATCTCTTTTTTTCCTGTTGTGCATTATGGCTTGATATATAGGACATCTGTAAAACCACCAGATCTTAGTAATCCGGATGGTCATACATAAAAACCAAACTTCCTAAGAGTGTGGTTGAATTCTTTCGTCCAGTAATAAAGGTCCATGTGCTTCATATATAATTTAGGGTGAGTAAGGCATAAATCACCACGCTGAACTTTTATTCTAACAACAGTGGGATTTCCTGGCAACATATGCCAACATCTAAGCAGGATGTTCTTTTGTAAACACGTGCTAATTTAAAAGAAATTCTAAATTTACTCTAGGGCCTGATATAGTTTTTATACTGTCTAATACTTGTTGCAAAGGGATTACAAAAAGGAAATGTGAACAAAGTACAATTTCATGTCTTATATTATGGATATAATACATATATGCAGGATGGACTGCGCATTGGACTTTTCTGCTGTTAATGATAGTCAGTTGGGGTGTACATGGGTTCAAACATATATAAGATTGCTGAAAGGAAGAAAAAAGTGCTGTTTGCCAATGGTATTGGTTTCAGTTGATCCTTTTCTGCTATAGATAGAAAAGAACAGTTTAGCACAGAGAATGGTTGATAGGTGGTAAATTGGCTTAACTGATTAGTATGGTAGTTTAAAATTAATTGGTGTCTCTGCTGCTGATTGACATAAATTCATTCTATGCCAGAATTAGTATTTTAGAAGTAGAATCTCGTTTTAATTACTTATTAGCAACTGATAAAGTGGCTTCTCTTCTTCTGTTCCCCGCACCAGACCATTACCAGCTTTGGTGAATACAGCTAACAACATAATGTCCTGTAGGGACTCCCAAATCCTCTTCTAAGTTCGAAACAACAGATTAAAATTCCAAAAGAAGGATTTGTAATGAGTCTTATTTATTAGCTTTATAGCTAAGAAGTTAAAGGGTTAATACATAGAATCTTGGAACTTGGGTGAAATAAAGCTAAGCTATTACTTATTTACTTGAAATTTATTAAGATGGGTCGCCCACTATGCAAAACCATAAATCTCTTTTACATGGTCTTAAGTTTTCTATTTCCCAAATTCTTGTCTTGGGATTTGCCTTCTTTAATCCTAGAAGGGGTGTGTGTGTGTGTGTGTGTGTGTGTGTGTGTGTGTGTACAGTTTGTGTGATTTTTCTTTCTCTTTGTATCAGTACCAAGCAGCATCTCTAAGACTTGTCCTTTCTTTCTCCTCCAACTTTTTTCCAGTTTCTTGATTGCAATGGGTGAAGAGTTGAATAAATAAATAATATTGTAAGAACAAATACTCAGTGTGTTTTCTTTGTAAAAGTAGTTTCATAGGGAAAGCTGGAGGTACATGGTGGAGGTACATGGAATAGAATTTTTTTTAAATTAATGAATTTTCAGGTTCTCTAAACTGTAGGATGCTGCACGGGCATCCTACATAGTAGAGCAGCTCCACTGAGGCTCCAAGTATATCTGCCTTTGCTTCTGTTCTTAAGACTGATTGGATGCTCAGAGTAGTCTTTGACAGAAGCTTTTTATGAGACCCCTGAGAATCCGATGTCTGAGAATTTAAAGGACTTGGCAGCCAGGCTTCACCTTCCCCTGTCCTCTGTTTTTCTAAAATGCTTACAGTTTCTCTCACAGGAAAAGGAAACAGAGGAACCATATTAAAAGCTGAAGCAATCTGCCTTCTTACCTAAAGACTCAGAAAGGGCTACAACACATCTGGGATCAGCAAGGATGTTATGCAGAAATCCTCAGAATAATAACAGCAAATAAAGAGTCAACTTCAGAGATGTGGCTTTGTTAATTTATTTCATTGGCATGAAGCATTGTAGAAAGTTATGACTTGATCCTATAGTAGATCAATAATACATCTAGAATTGCAAAATGGATGGTCCAAAGGAGAAATTATGGATGGTCCAAAGGAAATCTCATGTTCCTAGTAGAATGTGGGCTCTCTGATGAGCAGTCAAAGGCTCCATTTTTGAAGTTCCATTCCTACAAATCACTTTCCTGTAGCAACTGTAGGGCTCTGGGCAAAATACCATGCCTCTTTTCTCATTCCGGAACTGTTTAGTTAAGCATTTATTTATCTAGCATATGGCATAACTAATGTAGACTAGGAACATATTGTATTTTTGGAGTATAAGGCGCACTGGAGTATAAGACATACCTTAGTTTGGGGGGAGGAAAATGGGGAGGAAGAATCCGTCTACCAGGTATTCATCTGGCACATTATTTTATCTCATGATTAGGGCTTAAAAAACTTTATTTGGAGAGAGTAACAATAAAAGAGCCTGCAAGGTGGGAGCAGCTGGGAACATTGTTAGCACTTTGTTAGGGCTGGGAAGAAACTTATTTGGATCAAGTAGAGCAATGGAAAAAAGCCTGCAAAGGCTTAGGGCTGTAAAAATATTATTTGCAGAGAGTAACAATGAAAGAGCCTGCAAGGTAAGAGCTGGGAAGGTCATTAGCACCTAATTAAGGGTGGAGGAAAAAGCTTTGAAAAAGCTACATTCAGAGTATAAGATGCACCCAAATTTTCAGCCTCTTTTAGGGAGGAAAAAGGTGCATCTTATACTCTGAAAAATATGGTATATTAACATTTCTCCTAGATTAGTAAAACACAGAGTAATATAAATGTTAAAACTCTCTGTCTTCAATTACCAATGTCTATGCCAGAAGCACAACATTGTTTATATTAAATATATATATATATACTGTACTATATGCACTCAGCTTACAGCCAGTCATGATATGATCTACAGTTTGATGTGGTACCCCACAGTCACACTGAAGGGAGGATACTATGCTCCGTTTATACAGAGTCCTGGAAGACACTGTATGAAGTGCAAATACTAGTGCAAAAGGAGGTGGGAAATCCCACGGTGGGATTCCCCACTCTCCTCCCGGGCGGTGGTGTTTCGTGGTATTCAGCCGAACCCGAACTTTACCTGAACTTTTTTAAAAGTTCAGGTTCAGGTTCAGCATGCCGAACACTGCAAAGTTCGGCACGAATCTGAAATTTGCAGGTTCGGTTCGCCCAACACTAGAAATAACCTTACAGCGTATGTTAAAATTAAAAAGGTGTACATTTAATTTTTGACCTTTATAACAAAACAAATTCTGTTTATTTGCATGTTGAAAATATATTATAAGAATGTGGCTTTATCTAAGGAGTTATGCTCTTTGCTCCATTGACAACAAGAAGCAAGCAACAATTTTTGGATGGCAGTAAAGGACAACTTTTGTGCATCTGTGTGTTTGCAGGTGCTCTGTTTCCTTGACATATTTTGGAAAATGGTTTGCCAGGGCTGCCACTGATCAGTTAGGTGCCTTTGTGTAAGAGACTTTTTGCTGCTCCAGGCAAAAGAAGATTTAATGCCAACTCATCTTTGTTCAGTTGAGCTATATGAAACTGCAGCAATATGCCCACTGGAAAATGTTAGGCATAACTGATAGTTTCAGATGGTGGATTCTCTAGACTAGATGTGGGTTCCTCCCGGTTCGAACAGGTTTGCCTGAACTGGTAGCAAACCCTGGTGATGTCATGACGACAACATGAAACCAGTTCAGTCTGTGCCAGTCTTTGGGTGCCACCATCTTTTAAAAAAAATCATTGGGGGGGGGGATTTTCCTGGTGTTATTTTTTCTTGCACATGCATAGAAGCTGAATTTCTGGTACTGCACATCTGTCGCCACCTTGTTTTTGGCTCTGTGGGGAAGTTGGATTATTTTGTACTACACATGTGTTCACCATTGTGAAACAGCCACGTGTCGCATAAGGAAGCAAATCAGCAGCAAGGTAAGTTAGAACCCTCCCCTGATCTGGACAGCACTTGTCCAGCACTTGTTTCTGAAGAAGAAATCTGACATTAGCAAACTCATGCAGTTGGTATTTCGAATAGAGAACTAGATTTTTAAATTTGTGCCCTTTCCATGTCATGGCACCTTTGTGCACTATTGCCCATGTTTGTGGTGGATTTGTGGTGTGCACTTGCCTTTTCCCTGGGCCTGAGAGAGTATGACTGACCAGACTAGATTTCATGATTTTCTGGTTTCTAGATTGATGCCTTAATCTCTGCACTAAATGGATGTCTTAATCTTTCTGACATCAAGACAATCTATTTTTCTTCTCTATTACTAAGAGGTCCTTTTCATGTTATGTCTGTTTGAATGGTCCACTTTGTTTGGCTAGTGAATTTCAGTTTGTGGCAGACTAAGTGCAGATGTTTACTGGCTCCTTTATACAGAATACCAAGAAGGATTTGGCCACACACACAAAAAATTATATATGTCCATAGGAAAGGCCCTGGCAAATGGAACAGAAAGGAGGAGGTGGTTTCTCAGCACAAGTATACCATGTAATAATATGGTAGCTTGCAACCCAGGCTGACTGCTTTGTAAGCTGTTGCTACTCTTATTCCATGCTGGGTTATACCAGCTTTTAAAAATAAAATGTGCACACATTTGTTAAATTTTTATCTACAAGCATCAAAAAAATAGGAAGCTTTCACCTTAACCCACAAATGGTCTATAGATGATTTAGGCTATTTCAAAGCTGAGTGGAAAAGCCTTCCATTTCAGTTGACTGTGAAATCAGTGAAATGATGGAAATATGCTGATAGGGTGGGAGAGTGATTGGGGGTGGAGATGGAGAAGCAGCAAATGGAAAATGAAGACACTTGGAAAGAAAAACAATACTTTTAAAAATACAAAAGTTTACTGATTATACAATTATAACAAAAAAGGGAGGTACTAGATAGTAGACCTAGTGGTAAGCATAGACTCTTCTGATAAATAGCCAATAAAATGCTGTGTTAAGGCTGCAGAAATGACAGCACTTGGTCCAGATAGGAGCTTTTGTTGAGTTGACATATGAAGGAAAAGGCTACTTTGAAAATGGAACACTGTGGTGTCCATGGAGGATGCTTTCTGAGAAAGAGTCGACATCAATCAACATTGCTCATTTCAACCCCTCTGGAAACAGTTGCCAACTAATTCTGCCAGTTGGGTAAGAGATAACATTTCTTCAGGGGTAGCTATGACTTAAGTCAGAGTATTGTTCATGCTCTGAATGTGATGAACAAGATACTGCCTATTCTTAAATCAAAGTGTCTATGAATATATTAAATATATGATTACATTTTCCACTACATGAAATATAATGCATAAGTTTGTACAGGGAAGTAATTCTAAAATTTTGTTTTCTACCAAGAAACAGGAAGCAGTTTGTCAAAAATTGTATTTCATAGTTTGGTTATCATGTGGAGTTTAAAAAAGGGAACACAACAAAAGTGTAGCTGTTAAAACAATGAATATTTAGATTGTTGGGTTTTTTCCCCTTTTAGCTTTGTGAGTTTGTGTTTTTGTTCTGCAAATGCTATGTATTGCTATATTTTCCCTCAGCTGCTGGGAGTACATTAGACCTTAGCTTCCTGACCACAATATAGTACAATATGCAGTTTTGTTTTTGCAGTATATATTTTAATATATTTATGAATATATAGCAAATGAAGAAGCAATATTGCATCTAACTATATCAACATTCAGGGGAAATGTTGCTCACTAAAGCAGTATTCTATGTTGAAAATATTAAATCTGTTTTTAGATTTCATTCACAATGACTTCATATGAAAAAATATTAAATCTTTTTTATTTTACATTTCAAGAAAAAACATAGTCACAATTAAATCCAAATACAGTGGTACCTCTTCTTACGAACGCCTCTTCATACGAACTTTTTGAGATACGAACCCAGTGTTTAAGATTTGTTTGCCTCTTCTTAAGAACCATTTTCACCTTATGAACCCGAGCCCGAGTGCTTGCGCTCTCTTACTGCGCATGTGCTCTCTTACTGCCACCGCCAGGATTTCCCATTTGCTTGTCACCCCCGCTGGAATTCCCTGCCTCCGGACTGCAAACGCTGACTGTTGCCGACCAAAGTGCCTGGGATTTTCACTTAGCTTGTGGTGGCAGTCTGGAGGCGGGGAATCCCGGCCGTGGCAAAGACCAGAGCTTTGGCCTCAGACAAGGCTCCCTGGCTCACACTCCATGCCTGGCACCCGCTTCCTCCAGGGGAGTCCCTTCAAGGTGCCAAAAGCAGCGGGCTTTAACTCTCCACTCCCCCTGCAGGCTCAAGAACTGTCTTAATTGGAAGGAGCGGCAGAAGGAGAAGTAAAAGCGAGGAGGAGAGACAAGTGCCCTCCTCCTCCTTCTCCTATTGATCCTGCTCCACACATAACAAATTAGAGGCCAAACAAAGTGAAAAGGCTTCTTGATCGGGGAGTGCAGCTGCCGGGGATGAGGGCGCGCATGAGCAGGTGGGGAGAAGAAGGAGGAGGAAACAGAATGAGTGGGGATCTGCCTTCCCGCTTAGTGTCCTGAGCCCCCTCCTCAAATACCCAGCTGCTGTCAAAAAACCCCCAAGAGCGGCTGAAAGTTCCCTAGGACCAGTAAATCCCAAACCAGTAAAACCAGAATGTTCTGATTGTACCCTGATAACTGTGGATCCCTTCTAAATGGGAATGTTCACAGCCAAAAACGGCATCTGTAATTACTTACTCCGAAGCAGTAAACGGTACATTCTCAGTATCGAAATGGGCCAATAAACAAAATGAGTTATTGAAAGAGTAATGCCATTCCCTAGAGGGGTTAAGGGTTCGGGCCCCTGTGATGGTCCTGAGGCCTGGTCCCTTATAAGTAATGCCCTGGCGGAAACTCCCGTCTAAAGACACAAGTATGAGAAACAACTACATTGTTCCCACATTGTGCAGTGGCCCATATGTGCATATATTACCAATGAAACCATAAATTGCCAGTCAAGGCATATCATGTTCCTCTAGCACAGTGGTTCTAACCTGGGGGTTGGGACCCCTTTGGGGGTCGAACGACCATTTCACTGGGGTCGCCTAAGACCATTGAAAAAGACATGGTGTTAGGAATTAAAGCTTCTATTCTGGGGCCTTGGAACATATTTTTACGATCTGTCCAATCAGGTGTTTCTCTGACTTTCCCGCCAATCCCCTTAAAGCCCTGTTGGGAGAATTGATGCTAGACTTATGGTTGGGGTTACCCCAACATGAGGAAGTGTATTAAGGGTCGAGGTATTAGAAAGGTTGAGAGCCACTGCTCTAGCAGGTAGGTATGGGGCCAGCTGCTATACCACAAACTGGAAGTATAGGCAGAATGGGTGGACAAACTCCATTCCGGTTTGTTGATTCTATAAACCCCTATGCGCCCATGTACCATGCATGTACATAAGTGTACGTGCCTATCAATACACAGAACCAAGCTGTCATCAGAAGCATAATTAATGATTATTATAGCGTTGTGTGACTATATATGGGCCTGCGCACACAGTAAAATTATGCACTAGTGAATACGTACCTGTTTATACCAGCTACTCATATATAGGCATACCTATATATGCTCCCAGTACAACGGGTTGATAATGGTTTAAAAAAACTAAACCCATTATTTAATTGATCCAGGTTTATTCTGAGTGGAAACTGAATATAATGTAACAGCCTTGACTTCTCAATTTATCCATGCCTACATGAAACGGAATATTTCATAACTACCAATAAAATTAGGTCAGCGTGAAAGGGGAAATAGAATTCCAGCTACATACAATTAATTCACACTAAGAGAAATCAAGGACCCATGGTTCAGTCAGTTAAAGCATGAGCTTCACCAGCTTTAAATGCTCAATATCAATCCAGCTTAAATAAGATGCAAGCATCTGCCCAGAGAGAGGCCCAGTCAGAGTATTGACATAATTCATTGTTATTCACTAGTCCATGAATTAAAATACATAATTTGCCATAAAATCCAGTTTATACTATGAAAGGATAGATCAAAATAATCCATAAATAATAGATAATTACTATTTTACCTTACCCTTATAATTAACAGGGACAAATTAATTAAATCCCCTTAAATCAATGATATATAATGTGATTAACATAATATAATAATTATTAATTTGACCTTACCATTGGAATTAATAGGGACAATTAATTAAATCCCTTTAATCAGTTATCTATATCAGCGTTTCCCAACCGGTGTGCCGCGGCACACTAGTGTGCCGCGAGACATGGCCAGGTGTGCCGCGAGAAACTCCAGCTGGGCGGGGCGCTGCCGGCGCCCCTGCCTGAGTGTCGTCCTGTGGATGGTCTTGGGCTTCACAGTTGCTTCCTGGTTCCCTCTCCTCCCACCGCCTGTGTCTCCCGCCGTCATCTCCCACCAAGCCGTCGCCCGTTGCCGTGGGTTCCTCGAGTGGGAGCTGCCGCTTCCCTCCGTCCAGCTCAGCCACGCTGCCGTAGAAAGCACAGAGGTTATTGCCACCGCTTCTGCCTCCACTCAGGGAGCCACCGTGGTCACCGCGCCTTTTCCTCTCGCTCAGCTCAACCACGATGGCTCCCTGAGTGGAGGCAGAGGTGGCGGCAATAACCTCTGCACTTTCTACGGCAGCGTGGCTGGGCTGCCTGGAAGGAAGCGGCAGCTCCGAGGAATGAGGCGCTGGCGGTAGACACAGGCGGAGGGAGGAGAGGGAACCAGGAAGCAACCGTAAAGCCCAAGACCAGCCACAGGACGACCTTCAGCCAGGGGCACCGGGACCGCGCGCAGCCATGGTGGGAGCAGCATGAGAAAGAGAGGATTCTATCCCACAAGGAGACGCCCACCGAGCTGCAGGTCCCGCTGCCGTCGCCTTCTTTCCCTCCGCCTCTTTCTCCTCATGCAGCCTGAGCCCGCCTTTGCGAGTCCGCCCTGGCTTTCGCTTCGCCCCATGATTTCCCCGCAATTTCATCCAGGCCACCTCTTGCCTCCTTTTGAACTGCGGGGAAATCTGCGGGCGAAGCAAAAGCCAGGGCGGGAGAGAAGCGCGGGGGTGGGGAAGGAGGAGAGCCCGTCAGCGCTTCCCCTCCGCCAAGCTGCCTGCTTGTCCTCGCGCCTCGTTGCTACCTCCTGCCTTTTTCCAGGGGCCTTTGGAAGGCACCCAGGGAAGGGGGGGGGATTGGGGGTGGCTGCAGCGGCTTCTCGTCCTCCTCATCCAGCTGCTAATGCCCGCCCGGCCCCTCTTGCAGTCCCTTCACCGAGCGCTTTTGTCCCAGGCTGTCAGCGAAAGGGCTACAGGACAGGCGGGGCAGGCGTTCTTCTCACAGCTGAGGCAGGATTTGGAATGTCGGGGGTGTGTGCGTGTGGGCTTCGCATCCCCCTGCCACCCGGAACATTTAAAATAAGAAAAAACTTCGCCGGCCTCCGCAGAGAAGAAAGGAAGAGAGAGAAAGACAGAGAGAGCAAGAGAGACATAGCAAGAGAGGCAGAGAGAGAGAGAGCAAGAGAGACATAGCAAGAGAGGCAGAGAGAGAGAGAGAGACAGAGAAAGAGAAAGAGAGAGAAAGAAAGAGAGCTAGCAAGAGAGAGAGAAAGAGAGAGAGAGAGAGAGAAAGAGATAGCAAGAGAGAGAGAAAGAGAAAGAGAAAGAAAGAGAGAGAATGAAAGAGAGATAGCAAGAGAGGCAGAGAGAGCAAGGGAGAGAGAAAGACATATAGGGAGGGAAGGAGGGAGAGAGAAAGAGAGCAAAAAAGAGAGGAAGAAAGAAAGAGGGATGGAGAGAGAGAAAGAAGGGAAGGAAGGAAGAGAGAGAAAGAGTGAGAGAAATAGAGCGAAATGGAGGAAGATTTTTTTTTGTCAAAACTTTTCTTTAGCCACCCCCCCACCACCACCCCATTCAGTGTTCCCCAGGATTTTGAAAATATGAATAATGTGCCGTGGCTCAAAAAAGGTTGGGAAACACTGATCTATATAATATAATATATAATAAACATAATCCACATTGTTGCCGTTATTAAAGTTATGAATAACTTGTATGTAACGGCATGCCCGGGGCCTGCGAAAGCAAATAGAAGGTTGGCAGTAGGCTTGAAAGGCCTTGAAGCCCCCAGAAGGGAAGGCCCCGGGGACCGCAGGCCACTGGAGGGAAGGCTGAAGGCCATAAAAAACCTCCTGATTGTGTCGGAAAAGGAAACGGGAAAAAACGTCCTTGAGGCCTAGCCTCCGCTACCTAGCTAACGGAACCTTGCCCATTCGCTGAGGCCAGCCACATGTCCCCCGTCCATCTTTGAGGGAGGACCAGGTCATAAAATGGCCCCCAGGATCTGTGGGGGAGCAACGGGGGATATGGGTCCCATAGAGGGGCCTGTTAAACAAAACACCCTCCCCCACCCTTTATGGCCTGCTCACTCAGCCACGGAGCCCCCGCAACTTGAGGAAGGGAAAGCGCCCACTGCCTTGGTGCAGCCTGAATATAGGCCGGCATCTCGTGGAGGCCATGGTGGCGAAAACATATGTCCTGCCAGCAAGCGGCAAGTAGGCTGAACGTTGAGGGATTCTGGATGGCCCTGCAGGCGCCGCCTGTACGAGGCCAGCACAACCTTGGTGAGACAAGGACAAAGCCCCTCCATGTGTCCAGTTGGCGAACGCAACACATGCGTTTGCTTCAGGATAGCTGAGGGCAACAGGAGGAGGTCCGCTTCGAGGCGCCCTTAAATAGGGCAGCTTAGGACCTCCCCCAAGCCCAGGAGGCAGCACGCCAGTTTGGCACGCTGCCAAAACCCAAACTTCCGGCACCAGCCGGAAGCCAGAAGAACGGACAGTGTCTCCCGGCTCAGGGGGCAATTTCGGCTGGCGTTTTAAAATGCCGGCCGTACATTTGCGTGTGTGTCTGCAGTGAAGGGCTACCAAACTTTGTACTACCACACTATGGGCATGGCTTATGCAGGACGTCTTATATTTTCTTTCAACATCTTTCAGTGCAAATTGGGTGCTCTGGGGTGGGGCTCCATTTTTGCTACCCCCCTGTGTTCCTCCCTATCCGAGCAGCAGCCCACACCTGAATAAAATAGAATAGAATTCTTTATTGGCCAAGAGTGATTGGACACACAAGGAATTTGTCTTTGGTGCATATGCTCTCAGTGTACATAAAAGAAAAAATACATTTGTCAGAATCATTAGGTACAACACTTAATGATTGTCACAGGGAACAAATAAGCAATCAGGAACAATAAATACAAATATAAATTGTAAGGATACAAGCAACAAGTTACAGTCATACAGTCTTAAGTGGGAGGAGATGGGTGATAGTAACAATGAGAAGACTAATAGTAATAGTAATGCAGCCTAAGTGAATAGTTAGTTTAGCAGAGTGATGACGTTTGGGGAAAAACTGTTCTTGTGTCTAGTTGTCTTGGTGTGCAGTGCTCTATAGCGTCGTTTTGAGGTTAGGAGTTGGAACAATTTATGTCCAGGAGGTGAGAGATCAGTAAATATTTTCACAGCCCTCTTTTTGACTCATGCAGTATACAGGTCCTCAATGAAAAGCAGGTTGGCGGTAACTGTTTTTTCTGCAGTTTTAAAAAACTTTTTAAGACTCTGATCCTTGTCTCTTCCAAAACAAGATTTATATACTTTTTCTGCAGCTCTCTTGCTATGGATTGTAAATTTGCTAATCTAAGTGCACTTAGAACAGAAATGTTGGGATCAAGAGAGACATGTGTACTCCTATAACTGTAATGTTCAGACTGGGGCTTTAGTGAGGTTTACAGTGAATCAGTTTTAAAGCATGATCAGTGACACATAAATAAACATTCAAGCTTTAACTGATTTAAATGGGTTTTCTTTTATTACAATCTTTTTCTCACCTTTAGCTTCAGCACAGGTTAACATGTCATTAATTTAAGCGATTAGTGGCATGAGGTCAAGTAATAGAAGAACACTGCATGAGAGCATTATCTAATTATTGTCAGCTACACACCATGCTTGTAAATTCAAGTTAAACTTGAACATAATTATTCCCAAAGGCTTAGCCATAGCTCACCCTGACGTTTGGAACTTGAAAATCCTTATTCCAACTGTATCATCTCTAATGCAGAAGTGGTTTTATACCATTTGTGCAAATTATTGCCAAAATCAGAAAAATAATGCTGTTGTTGCTTGGGTGTTTTTCCAAAGGAGTCATATTCCATAGCTCTTCTCATATTAGAGCAGCCAAGTTCTCAAACTGAAGAATTGGGTTATTTGAAGTTGAAATATTTATAAAATTATTATCAAATGTTTCTGAAGGGCAAAATAGAGTTTGAAAACCACCTCCCTTTTCATTTAGTACAGTATATGCACGCCCATGCCCTGTGACCAAAGACTGTCTCTGTGCCAACTATAGATACTGCTTACTTGGATAAATTGCAAGGCAATGATAATATGATTATAGCATCTTTTGGTGCAACTTTCAGATACTTTCCCACAGAGCATGAGGAACAAAGTAATACCGTTTTGTCCATTTCATTTTCTCTATTGGAGTACAGAGATGAGTTGGCATATTTGTCTTTTGTATTATTAAATAAGACAACAGAACAAAATCTAAAGTGAAAAGATGAAATGTACAAGTGTAATTTTTTACTGGTTCTAGAAAACTAAGAAAGAAGATTATTTTATCAATCAGGGACAAGAACATGAAGCTATTACTGCGACCAAAGAAATTCAAAAAGGAATTTCTAAACCAGCTTCATTTCCAAGAATTGTATGCATGAGATTCCATACAAAAATGTCCTTAAGATAAATGAAATTCTGTTTGGTTCTGTGAAATATCAGCAGATATTTTATTACGAAGTTCTATTTAAGAGGCACTTATGATACTGCAGATGTTTTAGAGTAGAGCCGGCTGCAATTTTAAAATTCTAAGCTATACAGTATTATGGTTGGGTCAAATCAAACTACTGGTTATGTTTCATGGGCATTTTATGAATATGCATTTTATGAATGTGTTTCAATGTATTTTACCGGCTTGCATGCTTGTTAGGTTATTGCACATCCTATTCATGAGGCAGGCAGTTGAATATTGTATGATGGTGAGCCTATGGCATGGATGCCACAGGTGGCACTCAGAGCCATATCTGCTGGCATCCGTTGCCCTAGCTTAGCTCCAACATGCATGTGTATGCCAGCCAGCTGATTTTTGGCTCACACAGAGGCATTTTTGAGGGCATTTTTGGCTTCCAGACAGCCTCTGGGGGGATGTGGGAAGGCTTTTGTACTCTCCCCCAGCTCCAGGGAAGCCTTTGGCGCCTGGGGAGGGTGAAACATGAGTCTACTGGGCCCACCAGAAGTTGGGAAGGAGGCTTTTTCCCACCTCCAGAGGACTGCTGGGGGGGTAGGGAAAGCTATTTTTTCCCTCCCCATGCATTGAATTATGGGTGTGGGCACTCACACATATGTGATAGCATGCAAGCATGCTCTTTCGGCACCAGAGGAACAAAAGGTTC
Source organism: Erythrolamprus reginae (assembly GCF_031021105.1). Taxonomy (NCBI): domain Eukaryota; kingdom Metazoa; phylum Chordata; class Lepidosauria; order Squamata; family Dipsadidae; genus Erythrolamprus; species Erythrolamprus reginae. The sequence goes on from NC_091955.1 coordinate 50,115,211, forward strand.
GCCATCACTGTTGTATGAGGAGGAGGGGTTTTGCAAATTATTGCTAGCAATCAGGGGTGGGTTATACTTACCATTGCCATCAGTTTGCACCACAATATTTCACACACACAGTCCCTCATGCAATTTTATATCTGCGCATGCTCCATAGCTAGAATCAGCTGAGGAGCTGAACATGGAAATATTTCAAAACAGTAAAAAATTCGCTAAAAAATCACAAAAAAAGATGGTGGTGCCCATAGACCAGTGCTGGTCAATCTAATTCAGTGAAGTCACCAGCGGTTCAGGCAATCTGGTCTGAACTGGGAGGAACCCACCCCTGCGAGCAATCATTTGCCATCTCATCTTAAGACCCCAACAAAATTAAAGCAGAACTATGTTTAAAGCGTATTGTGCTGTCTGAAGGCTTTTTAAAATACCTGTGTAGAAAGTTTCCACTATCTAGTTATTACTAAACTATCATTTTTGCCTGGCTGTAATAATGTTATGGTGCTATCATTTAAGTGCACAGATTGCAAGAGGTTTTCAAATGTGGAAAAGGGATAAGAACATAAGAACATAAGAAGAGCTATGCTGAATCAGGCCAAAGCCCATCGAGTCCAGCATTCTGTGTCACACAGTGGCCCACCAATTGTACATGGGGATCTTGAGCAGAAAGAGAAGGCAAAACCCTCCCTTTCCCTTGACCCCCAACTAATGGAACTCAAGGAAATCCTGCCTGCCTCAACCAGCATAGAGGCGACACATGGACATCCATTTCAATAATCACCAATACACTTGGCATCCATGAATCTGTGGCTCTAGGGTTGGCTTTCCTAGCAATTCTCTCAGCAAATGACTGGATGCAAGGACACTTTGCAAATTGAATTTTGTGTTTGTGTTCCTGAGGAGTTCATGGTTTTCTGTGAAGAGGGAATTGTGGTGCATGGGGTAGAGGACACCAATCACATGAGAACAATTTCTCTTTTCCCTTGGTCAGATAATTGGCTCATGGTGATATCTGCATGTTCTCAGCATTTCAAGAGCTGCTAAAGTGATCCTATTGGCAGACCACTTTTGAACGGATTGATGAGAGACTCAGGAGCCAATGTGGTTTGGTGCCTTTCAGTAATTTTGGGCTGTGGTCCTTTATATATTTTGCTTAGCAGCTAGGAAGTTGGCTAGCAATTTGGATTGCTTGACAGTAATATTCAATCCATAAGAATTTTTATGAAATTCTCTTCTCCCCTTGGAAAATATTTAAGCAAACTTATCTTTTATTATGTTGATATAGAACAAATATTTTAAAAAAATGCATGACTATTTTTCTGCCTAGTTCTAGTGCTAACAATATTGTTATTAACAATAAATGCAATGTAATTAACAGTGTAACAGCTTGCCTCCAGAGGTTGTGAATACTCCAACACTAGAAATTTTTAAGAAAATGTTGGATAACCATTTGTCCTGAAGTTCCTGCCTAAGTAGAGGTTTGGACTAGAAGACCTCCAAGGTCCCTTCCAACTCTGTTGTTGTTGTTGTTGTTGTTATTATTATTATTGATTAAAACATCAACTGAAGTTTTCTAACTGGAGATCATGAAGTCTTTTTCTGCCATCAATCTTCTATGTTTCTATGTTTCTATCTGCCTATAGTGATGCCGATGTGTACATCAATTGTTATTAACAATAAATGTAATGTAATTAACAGTGTAACAGCTTGTCTCCAGAAGTTGTGAATACTCCAACACTAGAAACAACAATATTGATATATCGAACTTGCTGGATATATCTGATTTTAGTGAGAAAAAAACAATATTGTTCACCTGGGATTCCTCCACACAGTACGTGTGGTCATCACAAACATTAGAATTTCTCAGTTATTATGGCTATTATTATTGGTTGCATGGTCCAACAGAGGTTTATACTGGACCTGGCAGTTTTACCCTTCTGTCAAGTCCTTCCCAGCGACCTGAGATAGGCTGATATTGTTGAGATAGGTTGATATTGTTACTAAAGGTGTCATGGCAGACTGTAGGCTAGATTATAAGATTTCCACATCAGGGACTTTTTTTTAAAAAAAAGTAACATAATATTTTTTATTAAATAAAGTTATAATTACTTGTAGATCTGATATATATATATGTCACATGTTTAAGCTGAATTTGAAAATTAAGGGAGACTAGGATAGATCTATTTCGGCCTTATTTTGGCCTCATCAGCTAGCCATACCCACTGGGACTTGAACCTGCAACCTTTGCCTTGTAAGGCAGAGAATTATCCTCTAGGCTACAGTATCCAATCCCTTCAGCTCTGTACCAGGGAAGGGTTACATTTTGTGTCGAATCACCCTGGTATATTGAAGGAACATCACAGCTCCTTTTTTGCCTCTCGGCTCAACCCAGGGCCATTTCCAAGGCAGTTAATTTTATTGATAGCCGACAATTCTATCTGTATGTGTCACATGTTTAAGCTGAATTTGAAAATTAAGGGAGACTAGGATAGATCTATTTCGGCCTTATTTTGGCCTCATCAGCTAGCCATACCCACTGGGACTTGAACCTGCAACCTTTGCCTTGTAAGGCAGAGAATTATCCTCTAGGCTACAGTATCCAATCCCTTCAGCTCTGTACCAGGGAAGGGTTACATTTTGTGTCGAATCACCCTGGTATATTGAAGGAACATCACAGCTCCTTTTTTGCCTTTCGGCTCAACCCAGGGCCATTTCCAAGGCAGTTAATTTTATTGATAGCCGACAATTCTATCTGTATGTGTCACATGTTTAAGCTGAATTTGAAAATTAAGGGAGACTAGGATAGATCTATTTCGGCCTTATTTTGGCCTCATCAGCTAGCCATACTCACTGGGACTTGAACCTGCAACCTTTGCCTTGTAAGGCAGAGAATTATCCTCTAGGCTACAGTATCCAATCCCTTCAACTCTGTACCAGGGAAGGGTTACATTTTGTGTCGAATCACCCTGGTATATTGGTATATTGGTATATTGGTATATTGGTATATTGGTATATTGAAGGAACATCATATAATAATAATAATTATTATTATTATTTATTGGATTTGTATGTCGCCCCTCTCCGCAGACTTGGGGCGGCTAACAACAATGATAAAAAACAACAACATGTAACAATCCAATTTAATAAAACAACTAAAAACCCTTATTATAAAAACCCAAACATATACACAAACATACCATACATAACTTGTAATGGCCTAGGGGAAGGAATATCCTAACTCCCCCATGCCTGGTGACAAAGGTGGGTCTTGAGTAATTTGCGACACAAAAATATGTAACCCTTCTCTGGTGCAGAGCTGAAGGGATTGGATACTGTAGCCTAGAGGTTAATTCTCTGCCTTACAAGGCAAAGGTTGCAGGTTCAAGTCCCAGTGAAGGTATGGCTAGCTGATGAAGCCAAAATAAGGCAGAAATAGATCTATCCTAGTCTCCCTTAATTTTCAAATTCAGCAAAAAAAAACCATGTGACATATATATACAGTGATCCCCCGTTTATTGCATCCCCAACCATTGCGAACAGGGTACTTCGCTATTTTTCAACCCGGAAGTCAAAATACCATCTACGCATGCGTGCCCGTTTTTTCTATGGGCACGCATGCGTAGATGGCAACCAGGAGATCAGCTGCTGGGCGGCTTCCCTGAGTCCTCCCCCTCTTGCTGGCGTCAGCGAGGAGTTTCCCCACCGCCCATGCAAACTCCTTGCTGCCGCCCGCCCTTCGCCCGCCCACGCCGTTCATTCTCGCCGCTTTTGAGCTGAGTCCGGAAGCGAATTCGCTCCCGGACTCAGCTCGAAAGCGCCGATAGCAAGCGCCAAGGAACGGCTTGTCCACGCTGGTTCTCGGCGCTTTCGAGCTGAGTCCGGGAGCGAATTCGCTCCCGGACTCAGCTTGAAAGCGCCGAGAACCAGCGTGGACAAGCCGTTCCTTGGCGCTTGCTATCGGCGCTTTTGAGCTGAATCCGGGAGCGAATTCGCTCCCGGACTCAGCTCGAAAGCGCCGAGAGCCAGCGCCCCCCGGACCCCCAACCCGGGTTTGGGGGGCTGCTAGGAAGCCCTCCATGCCGGCGGCAAACAGCCGCGCCGCCCCCAATCTTCGGCTCCTCGCTAGCGCTGTGGGAGTAAAAACACCATCTGCACATGCGCAGATGGTGTTTTTACTTCCGCAGCGCTACTTCGCGAAAACCCGCTCGTTGCGGGGGGTCCTGGAACGGAACCCTCGCAACGAGCGGGGGATCACTGTATATATATATATATATACAGAGCTGAAGGGATTGGATACTGTAGCCTAGAGGATAATTCTCTGCCTTACAAGGAAAAGGTTGCAGGTTCAAGTCCCAGTGGGTATGGCTAGCTGATGAGGCCAAAATAAGGCCGAAATAGATCTATCCTAGTCTCCCTTAATTTTCAAAAAATTCAGCTTAAACATGTGACATATATATATATATATATATATATATATATATATATATATATATATATATATATATATATCAGCATTCAGTCACTGTGGGCTTTTTATGTTCATTGTCAGTGTGAATGATGTACTCGTTACTTTTGTTTTGTTTTGTGCACATTTTTTTATTTTTATTATTAGTGTCACTGTTAGTTTGTTTTGGTCCATTTTTTCTGTACTTTGCATTTTAACTTTACAAATAAAATATATTTTAAAAAACAGGAAATAGTATATATATTACTGTATTTTTGGAGTATAAGATGCACCTTTTTCCTCCCTAAAAGAGGCTGATAATTTGGGTGCATCTTATACACTGAATGTAGCTCCCCCTCCCACTAGCTGCTAACAATCTTCCCAGCTCTTACCTTGCATGCTCTTTCATTGTTTCTGTTTGCGAAGAATGTTTTCCAAACCCTAAGCCTTTGCAGGGTTTTTTCATTTCTCTAACTTGCTCTGAATAAGTTTCTTTTCAGCCCTAACCAGGTGTTCCCAGCTCTTACCCACTTGCAAGCTCTTTCATTGTTACCCTCTGAAAAGAATGTTTTCCAAACCCTATCTTTGTAGGATGTTTTAAAAATTGCTTTCCTTGTTCTGAATGTTTCTTTCCAGCCCTAACCAGGTGCTAACAATGTTCCCTGCTCTTACTGGCTTGCAAGCTCTTTCATTGTTACTCTCTGTGAAAAATGTTTTTCAAGCACTAAGTCTTTGCAGGTTTTTTTCTATTGCTCTACTTGCTGTGAATATTTCTTTCCAGGTGCTAATGATGTTCCTAGCTCTTACTGGCTTGCAAGCTCTTTCATTGTTACTCTCTCTGAATAAAGTTTTTTTAAAGCCCCAACCAGGGGATAAAATAATGTACTGAAGCAGATCAGACTAAGGATGCTAGCCAGATGAATACCTGATAAGCAGATTCTTTTCCCTATTTTCCTCCCCCAAAACTAACGTGTGTCTTATACGCTGGTGCGTCTTATATTTTGAAAAACACGGTAATTTAGGGAAATTACAAAACCATAATATAGTTTACAAAAATAATTCCCTGTGCATTTCAAGACCAGTTGCAAGGGGGGGGAGGGGGACTGACAATTTCAGTGGAAACGTAGGCAGCATTCTACAAAGGCCTTTGGTTCTAATATTTTGGATAAATTGGGACTCCTCTATACAGTGTTGACTGTTCAGATCCATTAGGTATTTTCAATTAAAAAAAAAATATTTTGGGGAGATGGAAAGCTTGCTAAGCTGCAGTTTTAGGATGAATGTTTTGGGTAACTAGAAGTGAATAACGTGACCATTGGTATTTGATGCTTAAAAAGGAGCAACTCTACTTGACCTCAACTTTTGATTATTACCTATCTGTGTAGTTGAGTTGGCAACAATATGGATGTGGCTTCTGACTTCCCTTTTCAGGATCTTTTTTTCCCCTTTCCTGTCTAGATATCCAAACAGAGTAGTTTATGTAAACAATGTGTGAGACAGAGAAAACTCATGATCTAAATTATCATAATGATAATCATGTGGCTGACTGAATTTTATACAGCTACTAGTAAATGTTGTTCCATCTACTAAAGTAAAAGAAAATAGCAGATAATAATAAATCTAAAGGAGCTGTCTTGTATTTTTATAATGCTTTTTTTCTTTAACTATGGCTTTGCTATTTGATGATGTAGTTGATTCAGGATTATATTTATTTACAGTATTTTTAAAAATATAGATGCACATCCCATAAAACATATGCTGGGCAGTGAGAGAGAGATATAAAGAACAATAACCATAATAAAACTCTAAGGAAAACTCTAAGGGAAAAAACCCCACTCAAGATAGCGGGAGAGACAACCATAATTTACTATCACATAATTATCTCACAGGATCTCCAAGGGGTCAAGATAGGAACAGGGGTGATATCTTGGGGAGAATTATGTTTCATAGCAGAAAATGCATGACACCTGAGTTCCACAGATATAACTCCTTAATAGGTGGGACCTGTAGCATACTCCTCCTTCTTAACTTGATGGGATGGCAGGTGTAACTGGAAGAAGCAGTCTCTCAAATAATCTGATTCTTTATAGTTTATAGTTAAAAACTAGCATGTTAAATTATTCCTGGAAGCAAATTGGAAACCAATGCAGAGATGTTAATATGAACATCTTAGGATAACACATAACTTCTACACTATTTGATACTTCTGGATAACTCCTTAAAGGCAAATCACATTACAGTAATCCATTTTAAAGGTGACCAGAACATATATAAGTGCATGAGTAGAGCCTCATATTCAGTGGTGGGTTGCTTCCAATTTGGACCGGTTCTTAGAACTAGTGGCGGCAGTGGCAGGAAACTCTGCCCACCCACCCAGGATTCTTCTGCGCATGTGCAGAAGCATTGCGAGCGTACATATGCGCAATTCAGTGGCAATTTGTAATGCATTTTGTAAATGTAAAATATGAAAATTCATTTCTTATTATTAATTGTTCCATAATTACAATTGACATTATGGGGGAGATAATTTTTTAAAAAGATAATTAGGTGGACTTGTATTCTGTCAGAGGTTGTATTATTAGTTAATATTGCTGAATGGTGATGGAGTTCAGTAGATAGACATTTCTGTGTTTTAGTGGATATATGTTGGAGACTGATCTCACAAGTCCTTAAAAGTGAAAACATTTTAAGTGAAATAACAGCTGTTTTGTCAATTTCTTAAGAAGCACCTGTTTTGCCCTCTCATTGTCAGTTCAAGGTGCTTCAGGCAGGAAGTTTAGGAAAGCAATGTGATCATTTCTGGAGGACATATCAAATTCTCATAAAAATTAGTTACATTTTGTTTTATTGTCTTGAGAAAAAAAAAATTGGGTTATGAGAATAGTAATGGCTTGTGTGTAAATGGAACTGAGCTTCTCCCCAAAGATATATGAAATAGTTTCTGCCTGATTGGATTACTTCAGCTTGAAATCTTCCATTAGTGTAATATGTTGCTACTGGGGAGAATGCTGGCAAGTGTTCACTTTATTATATCATTATTCTGGTTGACAATATATTTCTGAATGTAGTTTAAACTGCTGTTTGTGGAATTGTGGTACCTAACAAGTTGAGACAAGGCTGCCTAAAGGACCAAATTTTATATTGAAAACCTGCTCTTTAAAATAGGCTACACTGTTTTTTTTTTAATGTGCCATTGTTTTTAGCATGGTAGTTTGTATAAACTCAGTTATTCTATTCTAATTAAGGAAGTCCTCACCCTCAAAGGAAAACATTTGTATTTTTCAGGCAACTGAGCACATGTCTATTTAAACAAGCCTTTGATTTCTTAATTTGTTACTTAAGTAAGTTACCCCTAAATGTGTGGAAATATAACTATTTTTAAAGATTTGCTAACATTTTATTTTATAATTTTAAATAAATTCATATTTTGAAATACTATATACAAGAAAATAACACGGGGTTGCTTATTTCTGTCAGAAAATCAGGTAGTTTAGGGAGATAACCATTCTGTAACAATGCTAACAATGTTTCTAGAGTTGTCTTAATTATTTCACCATAATAGTCCATAGAAATAGATTTTCATATATTGTAGTATGCTTGAGCACCCAAAATTTTAGATGAAACTATTAGTTTGAGACATTAGTTTGTCTCAAAATTAAATGCTGTGGTTTCATTTTGGAAAATAAGCTTGAATTTGAATTTGAGATGTAAATACTGGAATTATTGTTAAGATGCACATTTCTTAGAAGGTATGAATAATATTGCATTATTGCCACTGGTATGCACATCTTTTTCTGGCTTCTCTTTCTATCATAGACGTATTCGTCATGTTCCAAAAGTAATGCCCTATGAGTTAATTAAAATATTTCATTCATTGATTTGTTCAGTGACAATGTTACAGTATTTATGAATATTCACAGGTCATTTATCAAATAAGTGAGGAAGTGTTTAGAAGAAAATAAGATAAATTAAAATGTTTAATGCAATTTATATAATAAATTGTCTGTGGGGTACACCTTGTATGTATGTATGCAAATTCACTTAAGTTAACAAGTGAAGAATATTTGACATGTGTACATCTATCCTGTACAGTGGTGACATATATTGGTTAAAAATGTATGAATGCTTACCAAAAGAAATTAATGATATGTACTCACGACTTATGTAATTTGATCAGCTATCAGAACATAAGCATAGAATTTGCCTCATGATACCAGTATGCTTATAACATTCTTTTTGACATAATGCCTAGCCGGCGGACTCACTTGCCAGCTGGATTTGCACTGGGGCTGGGAAACGCGCCCCCTCGGCGCAGCCACCATTTTGGTTGCCGAGATCTCGTGAGTTCTTGCAAGATCTTGGCCAGATTTGGCAGCGTCGCCGGCCTATGACGCTGCCGGGGTGTGGCAGGCCAGCCCTTTATAAGGGGCTGTCTATGCCTGGGGCCTTCCTTTTCACCCCAGCAGCCAAAGGGCGAACACCCGCCTGCCCTCCCTATCTTTCAGTGTGCCTGGTGGGTCACCCTTAGAGGGCTGAATAGGAATTTTAGGCGGTCTCAACGCTTTAGTTGTGACCGTTTTTTCACCTATTCCACACTGCAATGCGGGAAGGATGGTTAGGGGGTACTTCGCATGTAGTTTTGATTTGGTTAATTTGGCTTACCTTAGTCATTGGGTAGGCAGGTTAGGGGCAGAAATTGGGAGGTGCTTAGCAACTCGTGTTCTCCTTTGGGCATCTTTGGGGATGATTGGTAGACTCTCTCCAAGAGCTCATGGTGTCATAAACCAGCCTGAGCATGGCATGGATTGGATCCAGGTGAGGGCGTGGTCCCCTTCACCTGGATCAGCAAGGAGCTACGCACATAGTTGCCCAGAAATGTTTATGACATCATTTCCGCCCCAAAATTCTTAGTTGACCTCTGCAGGTCCCAGTTTTGTTGTTTAATTAAATAGAGTTATATTTATTTCATAAAAGTGACCAAATTTTAAATCCAGCTCTGTGTTCGTGTTTTCACTCGGCTTCCAGCGCAATATTGGTTTTCTATAGATCTCCATGTATGATAGATCAGGAAATGAATTTGATTAAGCCAACAAGGTCTAATTTCTTCCCAGGTCTCTCTAACAATCTTTTCAATGGACTTATTACCAGAAATGTATAGCTAATATACAAATATTAAATAATTGTTTAAATATGTTATGTGTGTCAGTCTTCTCCCCCTCCCAGTCATCTGACAATAGAGCATTCATTGCCTTTAACCCAATACATCTTTGAAAATGACCTGAAGTTATATATAGCATTTGCATCTTTTTCCTTTGCTGTTGAATTGGATTACTGTACTTATATCTATTTCATCTCTCTCTTCCTGTTATTCTACTTCATTCTTGCACATCTTGATCCTTTCCCAATCAATGCACTGGATCAGGGGTCCCCAAACTTTTTACACAGGGGGCCAGTTCACTGTCCCTCAGACTGTTGGAGGGCCGGACTATTAAAAAAACGTGTGAACAAGTCCCTATGCACACTGCACATACATTATTTAAAGTAAAAAACAAAATGGGAACAAATACAATATTTAATATTTATTCTTCCTCTTTCTCTCTCTCTCCCTTTCTCTCTGTCCTTCTGTCTTTCTAGTTCTCTCTCTTTCTCTCTGTCCTCTCTCTTTCTTTCTCTCTCTTCTCTCTTTCTCTCACTCACTCTCTTTATATCTCTCCCTCTTTCTCTCTCCCTCTCTGTCTCCTCCTTTCTCTCTCTCTCCCTTTCTATCTCTCCTCTCCCTTTCTCTCTCCCTCTCTATCTTTCCCTCTTTCTCTCCCCCTCTCTCTTTCTTTCTCTCTCTCTTCTCTTTCTCTCACTCACTCTCTTTCTCTCTCCCTCTTTCTCTCTACCTTTCTTTCTCTTTCTCTCTCTCCCTTTCTCTGTCCCTCTTTCTTTCTCTCTGTCCCTCTCTTTCTTTTTCTCTGTCCCTCTCTTTCTTTTTCTCTGTCCCTCTCTTTCTTTTTCTCTGTCCCTCTCTTTCTTTCTCTCTGTCCCTCTTTCTTTCTCTCTGTCCCTCTCTATCTTTCTCTCTGTCCCTCTTTCTTTCTCTCTGTCCCTCTCTTTCTTTCTCTCTGTCCCTCTCTTTCTTTCTCTCTGTCCCTCTCTTTCTCTCTGTCCCTCTTTCTTTCTCTCTGTCGCTCTCTTTCTTACTCTCTGTCCCTCTCTTTCTTACTCTCTGTCCCTCTTTCTTTCTTTCTCTCTGTCCCTCTCTTTCTTTCTCTCCCTTATCTCTGTGTGTGGGGGAGGCGGCTGCTTGAAAACCCCTGACCTCCATCGCCTCCCCCCCACGGCACAAGGCGAGCACACCTCGCCGCTGACACAGGCGGCGGGGACTGCCCTGTCCCCCTGTCCCCCCTGCGCAAAACTACGCAGCCCCAGATCGCTCGCTTCTCCAGCCAGCAAAGCCGACTGCCCGGCTTTGCTGGCTGATGCAGGAAAGGAAAGCGTCACATTTAAAAAGCACGCCACTTTCTGGGACTGCGGCGCCGTGGTGGCCTTCAAGCGCGGCCCTTCGCGGCGCCCCACCACCCGTTCCTGCAGGAAGAGATCGGGCACTTTACTGGGAGGTGGAGGCGGCTGGGTGCCGGGGAGGGCGAAGGAGTGGACGCGCCTCTCAGCTGCAGAGCGGAACGGGGGTGGAAATCAGTGGCGGAGTCCGGCGTTGGGGGCCTGGGGCCATGCGGGACCGCTCATCCAGGCTTGCCGGTCCACACGCGCCTGGATGAGCGGTCCCGCATGGCCCCAGCGCCGGACTCCGCCGCTGATCTTCACCCCCGTTCCGCTCTGCAGCTGAGAGGCGCATCCACTCTTTCGCCCTCCCCGGCACCCAGCCGCCTTCACCTCCCGATAAAGTGCCCGATCTCTTCCTGCAGGAACGGGTGGTGGGGCGCCGCGAAGGGCCGCGCTTGAAGGCCACCACGGCGCCGCAGTCCCAGAAAGTGGCGTGCTTTTTAAATGTGACACTTTCCTTTCCTGCATCAGCCAGCAAAGCCGGGCAGTCGGCTTTGCTGGCTGGAGAAGCGAGCGATCTGGGGCTGCGTAGTTTTGCGCAGGGGGGACAGGGGGACAGGGCAGTCCCCGCCGCCTGTGTCAGCGGCGAGGTGTGCTCGCCTTGTGCCGTGGGGGGGAGGCGATGGAGGTCAGGGGTTTTCAAGCAGCCGCCTCCCCCCCACACACAAACTTAGCCATGGTGCACTTAGCTGTGACTTTCAGTGGACAGTTTTTCAATTGCCAATCGCCTTTTCATGAATTTCGCGTCCACTCACCGCGGAGGAGGAGGGGAGGAGGAGGTGGAGAGGCAAGGGGGTGGGGAGGAAAGCGGGCCTGCAATTGGCCAATTTCTTTCTCGCCTTTAGGGAGAGGAACTGTTGCTGCTCTGCCATAGGGCAGCAACAGTTTCTCTCCCTAAAGGCGACAAAGGAAGGGGCCAATTGCAGGCCCGCTTTCCTCCCCGCCCCCTTGCCTCTCCACCTTCTCCTCGCTGAGCAGCCGACCGCGGTGAGTTGACAGGAGATTCGGGAGCTTATTTTATCGACCAGTAAAATCTCGTGAGCTTGCCACGGGCCGGTTAAAAGACCTCGTTGGGCCGCATCTGGCCCGCGGGCCGTAGTTTGGGGACCGCTGCACTGGATGATTCTCTGTTTGGTGAAGGTTGTTAGCTTGCTTTTTGTCTGTCAACCAAACACCGCAAATGAGATTCTTTTGCATGCACCAGCTGTCCCTCCTCCCTGTGGCTACAGTAAGTGGAACCCTTCTTTTTGCTTTTTTCTGATTAGTCATTAATGCTCTCTTATTCCAGAGATAGATAAACGGCTACCCAACTGTGTTTCTTATTTCTTAATCTTTGCAGGACGCTTTGTCTTGTGAGGCTAATCTTTCTTTTCCCCAGCTATGATTCTAGTCTAATCTTCTTCAACTCTTTTTCTTTCTCATCTGGGCATCTCAATCTTGCACAGGTCACTTATTTCATATTTTGTTATTCTAAGTTCCTGAATATAATTTATTCCTTTTATGCTTTAGGACAGCCATTCTCTTACCTTCTCCGGTCTGTCTAATCTTATCATCTGCAGCAGCAGGTTATATCATCTTATTGTCAATCCACTTCTTGGTTTCTCTGTAAATTTGTATCTTCTTCCCATTCTGATTTCTTGGGTACAGACCCAGTCCCTTTGGAATCACATTTTCTTTTTATTTCTTTTCCAGGCATATTCTACCATTTTGCCTCAAACTCTGATTTGATTTGTTATTTATCTACTCTGATATAATCTACTAGATTGAAGTTATAAAATTCACTGCAATAATACAACCAGGACTATATCATGAATACTGATAGCTGATTTCTGTCCTAAACTAATAAAAGAAATACAGTATAATCTGTCCTTTAGTAGTAAAAATGGGTCCAAGAGCATTTTTATTTAAAAGAGCAAAAGTCCTTCCAGACCAGGCTGAATATAACTCAGCTGGGAGATGAACCACTCAGGAGCAGAAAATATTGTACAGGTAGAGCTTGACTTACAACAATTAATTGAGTGACCATTTGAAATTAGATTGGCACTGGAAAAAGTGACTTATGGCCATTTTTCACACATAAGACCATTGCAGAATCACCATGGTCACATGATCAAAATTCAGACACTTCACAATTGATTCATATTTATGATGGTTGCAGTGTCCTGGGGTCACCTTTTGCAATCTCCTGACAAGAAAGTCAACAAGGAACCCAGATCCACTTAAGAACGGTGTTACACTGTACTAGCTTAACAAGCGATTGCAGTGATCACTCAATATAACAGTGGCAAGGTAGGTTATAAAATGGGACAAAATCACTTAACAACTGTCTCACTTAGCAACAAACATTTTGGGCTTCATTGTGGTCATGCCTATATTATATCTGAATAGAATTTCAGGTTATTTCATCTAATATTTTTCCATGCTAGATATCAAAAGAATTTCATTTGAACGAAATAGAAAATATATTATTGGTGAGTTTATTGAAGCCTTACTATCAAAACCAAAGATCACTGTGTATATATGATATAGAATTCAGACAATGCTTGACAAAGAAATATTTTATCATGTTTATTACAGGTACTCGTGTTACCCCCAAAACAAGATCCTGTCTTATATATTTTGGGAATGTAAATGTAAAGGAATATAGTTTAATGTAAAGGAGGTCCCCTGGCCTCCTTTTCTCTGTCAGAACTTCTTCATCTGGCAAGGAGAACAAGACTTTCTTGAAGACCTTTCTAGCTGATAACAGAGTTCCAGACTGATCCAGAGCTCTGTTATCAGCTAGAGAGGCCTTCAGGAAAGGCCTTTAAGTAAGGTAGCTATTGATGACCAGAAGTTTTGTTGCTAAGCAAGGTAGTTGTTAAGTGAGTTGAATCCAATTTTACCATCTTTTTGCTATGGTTGCTAAGTGAATCATGTCAGTTTGCAAACTGAGCTTCCCCCATGGACTTTGCTTGTTGGAAGCTGACTGGGAAGGTCACAACTGGGGATCATGTGATATCAGGACCCTGCAATCATCAAAATACATCCTGGTTGGCAAGCAGCCAAATTTTGATCACATGATTGTAGAATGCTGTGATGATTCTAAATGTGAGGACCACTCATAAGTCACTTTTTTTTGTTGTACCCTGTTTCCCCGAAAATAAGTCACCCCCGAAAGTAAGACGTAGGAGACGTTTCGTTTCACAGCATTCCCGAACAGAACATATATAACACTGCTGTCCATAAATTGCATCCCCAAACACTGCATCAATCAGATTTAAAACACATTCAACACACATCCAACATGCGGCTGTGTGTTTAGATGCGTTTTTGCTGCAGCAGGATACAGGATACAATTCATTGGGAAAAAATTAGACATCCCCTGAAAATAAGATGTAGCACATCTTTTGGAACAAAAATTAATATAAGACACTGTCTTATTTTGGGGGAAACACGGTAGTAACTTTGAACAGTTGTTAACTAAATAGTGATAAATCGAGGCTTATCCATGTAGATAGTCACCTATTTATGGTGTGACTACTATCTGCTTTCTTACCAGAATTTATATGACCTTTATCTGATTTGTAAAAATAGGAATTGGTCCCTCACCATTTTAAAACACCTCATTCATGAAATAGTTTGAGCTTGAAAGAAGAAAAATGTCTATGCAGAATGTATGTTTGTTAATCTATGGAATTAATTAAATTTAAGATTATTTTAATATATATAAAAATTGAAACCCTGAGTGTTTTAATAATTTAACAAAGAGTCTAATCCTTCTTGGGAGATGCATGAGTGTTTTCACATGTGATTTATATGTTAACCTTGCAGAACAGAACTAATGATCTTATTTTATGGTTGATTTTTGTCTTTTATAAACCTGTAATGTACTGCATTGCATTCACAAAAATTGAAATGAGTGCTTTTGTAATTTAACAAAGTTCCTAATGTAAAACATGCCTTGCAATTGGTTATCCTGTTTGCCACAGGCATCCGTTTAAAATATAATGTTTGTGAATGAGAAGGGGGAGTCGTTTTAAGTGTGTAACTGACATGAATAGTTCTGCTTCATTAGTTCAGTTGCTTAGAAGTCTTGTAATGTTGTAGTATCAGACCTCCCAAGTTAAGAAACAAAGCACTGTAAGCCGTTCTACATGCAATTAAAATCTGATTACACTATTCATATGGAAACTAATTGTTCACAATGTGATAGGAAACCAATGAAAGCAATCAAATTATTCCACTGTATTGTCCTATCAAGTAGCATGAAGTCTTCAGCTTGATTTAGCTGTAATTCTCCAGCAGCCATCCTGTTCAATTATTATACTTCTGTTCAGTTGGCTTTCCCTTCTAGCAATGCAGTTGTAGCACATTGGCAGAGCACATGCCAGGGTAAGGCTACCTTGGGCTATATTTTGGAATTGTATGTAGAAATCATATTATTTTCCCCTTGATGTAATTATTTAATCTTTTCTTGATCTAATACAACCAAATTACTCCAAGCTCATTTGAAGAGAGAAATCTCAAGCAGTATTTTGTCACATTTAACAAAATAAGAAGCTACTAGCTAGCTTCAAATAATAAAAGCAGTTAAGTATTTTCCCTCAAGTACAAATTCTTAAAAATAAATAAGAGTTTGAGCAACCTCATCAGTTCCATTGCTTGAAAGTTTCTTTTTGAACTGAAACATACCCCCCAGTGTTTTTTTGAAAATAAGACCCACCATGACTTTTTGACGTGGACATAATATAAGTTCTACTCCAAAAATAAGTCTGGAGAGATGGGCATGGCCAGCAGAAGTGGCAGCAAGCATGCGAGGAATGATGGTGCCCAGCAGCAGCTGCAACCTGCAGCCCCTTGGCACAGCAGAGAAAAGTTGAAGTGTGGACGGAGAGGCAGTGGGGGAGGGAGGCGGGGAGCAGGTGATCTGATTTGCTGCATGGTTGCCTGGTTCATAGGAGGCTCACTGGAGGCTTGCACTGTGGCACCAGTAGCAGGCTGAGAAAGAGGCACAGGGGCAGACACTGGTAATTATGATGCCCTGCGCAGATGTCTGGTGCGGTGTAGCTGCAGGCAAACCGAGAGAAGGTGGGGCAAAGTGAGCAGTGCATTGGCTTGCCTGCCTACACCATGTATCTGCCTCTGCCTGGCTCCGCTGTGAACTTTTTGTCCAGAAGGAATTGGGAGCAAAGAGTGTTTGAATGATTATTAGCTTCTTGGGAATAGAAACATAGAAGATTGATGGCAGAAAAAGACCTCATGGTCCATGTAGTCTGCCCTTATACCATTTCTTGTATTTTATCTTAGGATGGATATATGTTTATCCCAGGCATGTTTAAATTCAGTTACTGTGGATTTACCAACCATGTGGGCTGGAAGTTTGTTGCAAGCATCTACTACTCTTTCAGTAAAATAATATTTTCTCACGTTGCTTCTGATCCAGCTAAGCTCAGATTGTGCCCCCTTGTTCTTGTGTTCACCCCAACTAAGCTCAGATTGTGCCCCCTTGTTCTTGTGTTCACTTTCCTATTAAAAACACCTACCCCCTGAACCTTATTTAACCCTTTAACATATTTAAAAGTTTCGATCATGTCCCTCCTATCCCTTTTGTCCTCCAGACTATACAGATTGAGTTCATTAAGTCTTTCCTGATAGGTTTTATGCTTAAGACCTTCCACCATTTTTGTAGCCCGTCTTTGAATATTTTCTCAATATCTTTTTGTAGGTGAGGTCTCCAGAACTGAACACAGTATTCCAAATGTGGGCTCATCAGCGCTCTATACAGCGGGATCACAATCTCCCTCTTCCTGCTTGCTATACCTCTAGCTATGCAGCCAAGCATTCTACTCGCTTTACTCTACCGTCTGACTGCACTGTTCACCCATTTTGAGACTGTCAGAAATCACTATCCCTAAATCCTTCTCTTCTGAAGTTTTTGCTAACACAGAACTGCCAATACAATACTCAGATTGAGAATTGCTTTTCCCCAAGTGCATGGAGCAATACTCTATTCCCAATTGCCCCATAGGTGCCCAAACACTTTTCACCCAGAGGAGATGAAGTTTCGTCTGCTTGCAGATTCATGTCTTTGAAGCAGAGCTAATTACTCCATTTCAGATCATCCTATTTGCAAGCAGACAAAGCTTCCAGTCTCTGTCATTTCTCTGTACAGGTGAAAAATGTTTGGGCACCTATGGGGCACTTGGGAACAGAGCAAATCACTCTATTACTAAGCACTCCATAGGCGCCCAAACACTTTTCATATGAAAAGTGTTTCTCCCTGCAATTTCTCTGTTGCAAAGCGCCCCATTTGTAAGCAGGCAAAGTTTCCAGTCCATGCTAGAAGAAAAGTGTGTCTGCCCTGGGAAACCCTGTAAGCTGTTGCAGCCATGGTCAAGCAGATAGTGGGAGGGAGTGGGCAGGCAGCTGCAAATAAGGCATCCCCAAAATAAGACCTAATAAGTTTTTTGGTCCAAAATAAATTATAAAACCCGGTCCTAATTTGGGGGAAACATGGTATATAGCAGTGATGGTGAATCTTTTTTTCCTCAGGTGCCAAAAGAGTGTGGGCGTGTGCTATATGTGTGAGTGCCCACATTCATAATTCAATGCCTGGGGAGGGCGAAAATAGCCTCTCTCACCTCCCAGATGCTCTCTGGAAGCTGGAAATGCCCTGTTTCCCAACTTCTGGTGGGCCCAATAGGCTCATGTTTC
Organism: Erythrolamprus reginae; assembly: GCF_031021105.1. Taxonomy (NCBI): domain Eukaryota; kingdom Metazoa; phylum Chordata; class Lepidosauria; order Squamata; family Dipsadidae; genus Erythrolamprus; species Erythrolamprus reginae. Next base: position 50,132,885 of record NC_091955.1, read on the forward strand.
ACCCTCCACAGGCTCCAAAGGTTTCCCTGGAGCTGGGGGAGTGTAAAAATGCCCTCCCCCATCCCTCTGGAGGCTCTCTGGAACCCAAAAATGCCCTTTCAGAGCCTTTGTGTGAGCTAAAAATCAGCTGGCCGGCCCATACATGCATCTTGGAGCTAAGCTAGGGCAACAGCTCACGTGCCAGCAGATATGGCCCCACGTGCCACCTGTGGCACTCGTGCCATAGGTTTGCCATTACTGGTATATAGTTTCAAACATTAAAATAAATGTATGTATGTATGCATGTATGTATGTATGTATGTATGTATGTATGTATGTATGTATGTATTTATTTATTTATTTATTTATTTATTTATTTATTTATTTATTTATTTATTGGATTTGCATGCAGCCCCCTCTCTGTGAACTATTTTATCATAATATTATTAAAATAACCATAATAAAAAAATTGGAATACTTATAAGGATATCAGCTCTTGGTACTGAGCTGTCAATGTTTTTAAAGGAAATTGAGGTTAAGAAAAGGATCATTTGTATAGTCAGCAAATTTATGTCTCTCAATAGGACACTGTTAATTTGGTCTCAGAAAATATATTCACAGAATAGAAAATGATACATGTAAGATAAATAATGCATATTTATTTGGGCTGGAATAATTTAGAAATCTTTTACCATAGAATAGAAATAGATATAAATTATGGATTTTATCATAGGATTCCAAACATTTGCTGCCAAAACTGAAACTTATGAGTGAACCATTTTCCATCCAAACAACACTCCAAACCTTCATGTAACAAATTAATAACCAGTTGAAAGATGTTGCCACAAAATCTCCAGAGTTTTAACATGGTTCATAATTAGCATTTGACTTCAATTGTAGAATATAATAGAATTTTTATTACACAAGGAATTTGTCTTGGTGCATATGCTCTCAACGTACATAAAATAAAATATACATTTGTCAAGAATCATGTGGTACAACACTTAATGATTGTCATAGGGGTCAAATAAGCAATGGAGAAGCAATATTAATACAAATCTTAGGATATAAGCAACAAGTTACAGTCATACAGTCAACATGGGAGGAAATGGGTGAAAGGAATGATGAGAAAAACTAGTAGAATAGAAGTGCAGATTTAGTAGAAAGTCTGACAGTGTTGAGGGAATTATTTGTTTAGTAGAGTGATGGCGTTCGGGGGGAAAAAACTGTTCTTGTGTCTAGTTGTCTTGGTGTCCAGTGCTCTGTAGCGACGTTTTGAGGGTAGGAGTTTTGAGGGTAGACCATAAGCAATATCCAACGGAATATCTTGAGTGACCTATTATGCAAAACCTTGTCTGATAGCAGACAATTGTTTGATTGAAGTTTTATTCACTCTTGTATGCCGTATTATATTTCTCTTAAGAATTTTTTTTCCAGTACAACAGCAGCCTCCAGAAGAATGTCACTACTTGTATAGTTGTACAGAAAATGGCCTTGAAGAAGGTGTGCAATAGTCATCTGATTAACACCATTTGAGCCCTGAAAGGGAGGAGGGAATGAAGAAGAAACTCAAGATTGCCGTGCCTTGATTTTCTTAATATAAGAGTCAGGAGAGAAAATCTCCACAAGAGAAAATTATATTTTTGTACTTTGAAGGTGTAAGTAGAGTTACTCTAGTTGAATGTGGGAGCTGTTTTCTGATCTAGCCTATGTCAAAAGATCGATATCATTGCATTCAGCATTCACATTTGCATATATCTATGTAAATTGAGCAAATACAGTTTTATTACAAATATATTATTCAGTTTGATAAATAATAAATCTGAATGTTATCTAGTGCAAACTCTTGAAATATTTAATGTAGGATCAGATGACCTTCAAATAGTTTTGAAGACTTCTAGTATAGGAAAATGCAACACTACATATGGTAGTTGTTCCATTTTCTGGCAGTGTTATGTACACACAAGTCAACAACCTATGGATATAGTAAGAACATCTTGAATTCTGTTGTTTAGCAAATCAATTCAGAAAGTGTTGAAATATTTCACTCAAATGTGTATATTATATATCATTTTCAAAAATGTACATACCGTATTTTTCTGTGTATAAGACGCACCGATATATAAGGCACACCTAGATTTTAGAGGGGGAAAACAAGGAAAAAGGTATTCTGAACCACATGGTGTATTATATTGTTTAATAAAATACTAGTGTAGCAGAATACTTTTTACAACCATGTATATTTTTTAACACCATGTACACTTTTTACAAACTTCAAACTTGACAGCTTCAAGAGTTGTGGACTTCAACTCCCAGAATTCCTCCACCAGTCATGCTAGCTCAGAAATGGGAATTGAAGTCCACAAGCCTTAAACTTGCCAGGTTTGAAGACCATTGCACTCCTAACCCCTAACTCAAACAAATAAACAAAACAAACAAATGAGGACAATTCATTTTGTTAGTTGTTCCTTTAGTCACAGAAATGGCTAATGATATAATCATTTACAATTACAATTCCCTGCTGAGGTTGCCTTAATATTACTACTATACCATGAGGTTTTCAAAGACCCCTCTCTTGACTACTCCAATTTTCACAATTGAAGTGCATGGAAATATATGGTGATGATGATAAACCTGAAGGAGTGTTTCTAGAGCAGGGATCTCCAACCTTGGCCTTTTAAGACTTGTGGACTAAAACTCCCAGAGTTCCTCAGCCACCTTTTCTGGCTGAGGAACTCTGAGAGTTGAAGTCCACAAGCCATAAAGTGGCCAACATTGGAGACCCCTGGACCAGATGACCTACAGTACAGAGTCCCTTCCAACTCTTTCTCCCTCTGTCTGTTTGTATGTGTGTGTGTGTGTTTGTCCCCGCACAAGAAGTGTAAAAACAAAACCTCATTTTCAAGATTTTTTTATTCCTTTTTGCCCCTCTTCCTTTGTTTCTCTCTGGCCACAGCGCTGCAATCTTTCTGGCCGCCTTTGCAAAAACCCTTCCTGGCTCCTTTCAGGAGAATGGCCTTTCCACTTCACCTGCGGGACTTCCTACCACCAGACGAACTGGGCTTAGTAACCGTGCCCATCCAAAAAGGAGGCAAGGAGATGAGCCTCGCTTGGCTGAGGATGTCGGCAACGCTCAACCTAGCCGGCAAGCAAGAGTCCTTGTTTCTTATTCAGTGGTCCTGCCAGCTCCCTTTGATTTCTTCTCCTGGAATCAGAACCTGAAATCTTTCCTGTGGCTCCTAGTAGCCCCCGCTTTAGTTCCTCGCCTGGCCAGAGTTTCAGAAGCAGCTTATACCACTGTGTGGCTGCCAGCAAGGGGGAGGGGTCCAGCTCAGTGAGGTCGCAGCAAAGTCCTGAACTTTTTCTTCAGCCAGGGGAGGAAGTCCTTTGTTGCTGCAGCAGAGGCGCTGGCAGAACAGCCCAGGAGGCCCTTCTCCTCTGCTATAGTGGGCACTCCAAGACCCTCCCCACAGTGCTTGGGCTGTGCAGATAAGAAGGGAAATGCTCACTCGGCTCGGCTGAGCCAGGGGCGGGCAGGTCTTAGGGTGCTCAGAGCGAAGCTGCCTCAGTGGAGCTGGGCAAAAGGGCTGTGGCAGGGATCGGTCAGGTGCTTCCTCTCTTGGAGTGAAGCTGTCTCAGCTGGCCTGATCATCCAGCAGGAGGGGGCTCAGATCCATCGGCCCCCACCCCATTCTCCTACCTTCATCGCGCCCTCCCAAAGGTGCCCGAGCCGAGCCCACCACCCAATAACATGGCACCAGTGCAGATGACAGCTCTGCCCCTTCAGGGCCTCTGATTCGATGGTGGTGGCGGCCTGGGCATGGAGATGACATTCCTGGTGCTGCTGGTCCTCGAAGGAAAGCCGCTGGAGACGCCTCAGCAGTTTCCACTGCCACTGCTGCCTCCTGTCCTGCCCTGGCAGCATTTGATTCATAAGACGCGCCCAATTTTCAAAGTACAGTGGTACCTCAAGATACGAACCCCTCGTCTTACGAACAACCCGAGATACGAACCCGGGGTTCTTAAAATTTTCGCCTCTTCTTACGAACTTTTTTCATGTTACGAACCCCAAACCCGAACTTCCGGGTTCGGCGTTCGCCTGGCTGTCACCTTTTAAAACAGCCGGGGGGCTTCACAGCAGCCTCCAGAAGCCGAACCCGAATGTTCGGGTTTGGCGTTCGGCTTCGGGAGGCTTCTGGGAATCCCCCCGGCTGTTTTAAAAGGTGACAGCCGGGCGGCGGGGCTTCTCGGCGGCGGTGGCAGGTTGGTAAGACGGAAAACGTTCGGGTTCGGGAGCCCACTTTGGGTTTTTTTCTGGGAGGGAGGGCAGGAGGTCCGGCGCTGGGGGAGGGAGTCAGGAAGGTCCTCCTGCTCCCCCACCAGCGAAAAACCATAAAGACGGTCTGCCGCCGCATGACGGGCAGGGCGGAGCAGCCTGGAGCAAAGGGAGTCTGAAACCGCCGGCGGCTTCAGCTTCCCATTGCTCCGCGGGCGGCGGCAGACCGCCTTTGTATTTTTGGCTGGGGGGGAGCAGGAGGCGCAGGATCGGGCCGGCGGCGGGCGTGAGGCGAGGCAGCAGGTCTGCATCCTGGGCAAGCGGGCGGCGGGCGAGGAGGCGCGGCCGAGCAAGACGGGGAGGGCAGCGAGACGGGGCGGGCAGCGACTGGGGGCGGCAGCGGTGGCGGCGATGCTGTGTCCGACTCGGGGCTGGTGGCGCCCGACGCAGTGGGCAACATTGTCGGCTGCTCCGGGCCGCTCCCGGAAGCGGCCATGGGAGGGCGAGCTGCCTCAGGGAGGAGGAGGATCGGGCGGGACCATGTGGGGGCTGGAATTTCTCCGCTGGGAAGAAGCGGCGATGGATCCTCTGTCTACCTTTGTCGGCTGCCCCAGGCCACGGGGGCGAGGATGAAAGGGCGGAAGGCGTGCTCGGCTCTGCCGCTCCAGCCCCTTTTGATCGGCACGGGAGGCAGGAGAGGACCGGGCGACCGGAGAAGCAGCGCCCCTCGCCCCTGTGGCCCGGAGCAGCCGACAGAGGTAAGCGGATGATCCATCGCCGCTTCTTCCCAGTGGAGAAATTCCAGCCCCCACCTGGTCCCCTCCGATCCTCCTCCCTGAGGCAGCTCGCCCTCCCATGGCCGCTTCCTCCACCCTCCATCGCAAGCCCTCGCCACCACAGCCAACGCGCGCTGCGATCTTCAAGCCCGGCTCCCGGCCAAGCGGCTGCCTTCCGTCACTGAGCCTGGCTTGCCCGGAAGATCGTAGCGCGCGTTGGCTGCGCCGGTGAGGGAAGCCAAGCCGGCAGCAACGTCGTCGCCGCCGCAGCCAACGCGCGCTACGATCTTCCGGGCGAGCCAGGCTCAGTGACGGAAGGCAGCCGCTTGGCCCGGGATGCTGGGCCGAAAGGAGCCGGGCTTGATCCACTGATCCTGGCTGGCTTGGCTTCCCTCGCCGGCGCAGGCAACACGCGCTGCCATCTTCTGGGCGAGTCAGGCTCAGTGACGAAAGGCAGCGGCTTGGCCCGGGATGCTGGACCGAAAGGAGCCGGGCTTGATCCACTGAGCCTGGCTGGCCCAGAAGATGGCAGTGCGTGTTGCCTGCGCCAGCGAGGGAAGCCAAGCCAGCCAGGCTCAGCGGATCAAGCCCGGCTCCTTTCGGCCCAGCATCCTGGGCCAAGCGGCTGCCTTCCGTCACTGAGCCTGGCTCGCCCGGAAGATCGTAGCGCGCGTTGGCTGCGGCGGCGGCGACGTTGCTGCCGGCTTGGCTTCACTCGCCGGTGCAGCCAATGCGCGCTACGATCTTCCGGGCAAGCCAGGCTCAGTGACGGAAGGCAGCCGCTTGGCCCGGGATGCTGGGCCGAAAGGAGCCGGGCTTGATCCGCTGAGCTGATGTTCCCCGGTGCGTCGGGTGCCGCCAGCCCCGAGTCGGACGCACCCTCGCCGCTGCGCCCAGCCGCTGCCCGCCCCGTCCTAGCCGGAGCCTGAGCCGGTCGGTCGCGCCTCCTTGCCCGCCCGCCCGCCAGCCCAGGATGCAAACATGAAAAACGTGGAGGTTGGTGAACAAAGGCCAGAACTTTCGGCTTCTGGGTAGATGGGAGGAGCTAAGCGGTGGGAGGAATCAATGCCGCTGGGCTGGTAACATCTCCCCAATGTAAAAAGCCGCTGGGCTGGCTTAGCTCCCCCTTTCCAGCCCGAGGCCAAAAGAAAAACGCGGAGGCTGCAGGAGTCGGGATGTGTGGAAGAGGTCCGCGGGAGAACTGGGGGGACCCCAGCCCACGCCTGCTGCTTGCTCTCCCGGAAAGACCCCAGCCCACACCTTTGGGAGCTTCCCAGCCGGGTCCCTTCCACGGGGCAGTGGCCACGGCTCCCCCCAGTTCTCCCGCTGACCCTTTCCACACACGCATACCATCCCCACCCTCCGTGCCGCCGGTTGGCTGTCATCTTCTAAAGAAGCAAGAAGAGGAGGAGGAGCTGGGCGCCGGTGGTGGTGGAGGAAGGCGCCCAGCTCCTCCTCCTCTTCTTGCTTCTTTAGAAGATGACAGCCGGCCGGCGGCGTGGAGAATGTGGCTCGGAGGCTGGGAGGGAGGCGGAATACAGGAGGAGGAGGAGGGAGGCCAGGAGGGAGAGGGGGAAGGAGGGAGGGAGGAAATCAGAGAAGACGCACGTACAAACCGCCCGTGCGTTTCCCTCCCTTCCCTTCCAGTCATTGCAAGCCAGACAGTAACTGTTGACTTTTCCGTGAATCCACCCACGAGGCTCCCTCTGGGCAGCCTGCGCTGTCTCCCCCCGTCTCCCCCCCTCCACCCTCACCCGAACAAAATCCGAATGCCGGCGAAAATGAGGCAAAAGGGGTGAATTTTGGGCTGGCACGGATTAATCGCTTTTCCATTGATTCCTATGGGAAACTTTGTTTCGTGTTACGAACTTTTCACCTTATGAACCTCCTCCTTTCACCAATTAAGTTCGTATCATGAGGTATTACTGTACTTTTTAAAGATAAAAAGGTGTGTCTTATACACCAAAAATATTGTAAAACTACATAAATGTTATGTACATGATTCTGACATGATAAAACATCTAGCATTAACTGACATCCCTTCCCCAAACTGGCCTAAAATGAGTTTTATTGTTTGAATTTTTTGACTAATAATAAGAATATATTCCAAAACAAGTACTCTATTGAGTTTTGAGATATCAAAAGCTTTAGCTAAAGTTTACTCAGTGGCTTGGTTTCATGGATTTGTATTGTAACTTAATTGCCTGTAGAATCTGGTGGTTTGTTTGCTTCAGGGTTGAATTCACAGCAAGCACTAGTTTTGAGCATATCTTGTATATTTGTTTGCTTTTTTTTTTTTTTTACAGCAAATGGGTTAAATGCCACAATTTCACGGTGGTATAACTAGTTTTAAAAACAAAAAGCCATTTGCTTAAGGCAAAGCAGTTGCTTAAGGCAAAAATGGACATAGTACATTTTAAAAAAATGTTTTATTCAGGAAGGTAGAATGGTGTGTAGTGAGAATGGGCAACTTTCTTTTACTATACATGGAAACTGTTTGGTAATTAAATATCCAACACAGAGAAACTTATGTACAGATGTGTATAATATGAGAATAGCCCAGAAAGGAATGCACCACATTTTTTTTCTCAGCCTACAGTAATGGTACAAATGTGAAACTTTAGATATACATTATTTGAATTGTCAGGAGTGCATGGGTAAATTTTGCATTTCTTCAGACAGATAGCGTAGCTGCAGCAGTGTTTTGAAATGGCGTTTGTAAGTGATATACGTTACAAGCAGTGTGTTGTCATTAAATTTCTCACCGGGGAGAAAGAAACTGTTGGGAACATTTACAAACCTTTGTGTACAGTTTATGGAGAATCTGCATTCGACAGAAGTACGGTTAGTCACTGGGCACAGAGGGTGAGGCCATTAGAAGGTGGTTCGGCAGAGCTCCAAGGCTTGATGACCAGAACAAGGAGTGGTACTGACAGGGCATACACACCCTTATGTCTTGCTGGAGGAAGGCCATAGAATGGATGGAGATTATGCGGAAAAATAGGGAGTGTAGAAGAAACATCATTCTTTCTTGTGTGTAAGTTTCATTGTGTTCAATAAATAATTGTTGAAGAAAAAAATGTGGTGCATGATATACGAGGGCGTATTTCCAAACAAACAATTGCATGTTTTAATTCTAAAAAATGTAAAAGAAATGCAATCGGAAACAAGGCTGAAATTAAAAATTTTCACCTGATGTATAGGATAGAAAATTTGAACAGACCTCCTGCTGCTAAGCACAAAAATAAGATTGGTTTATTACTGCAATATAGTAATATATTAATCCCAAGAACAACTGTGTGTATTAATCAGGGAAAAAAGTTAGGAATGTAGTGTATATATAATAGGAAAGTTTTAATTCTTTTAGATTATTGTAACTCCTAGTGACTTCAGAAAACCTGGTCTCCTTAGATAGACCTGGGCAAGGGGTGGCCCGCGGGCTGCATCCGGCCCGCCCGCTGTCTGTGACTGGCCCGCCCACTGTGACCGGGCTTTCTTGAAAGAACTGGCATTGTAACGGGAGTTAAGTGGATTCGAGCCCAGATAATCGCCATCTCCTCTGGCTGATAGTAGTTCTTCTTCCTCCTCCTCCTCATCCTTTCACCTCTCCGCTCTTTTGGCATTTTTACTACCGCCGGCGACCCTGACATTCCCTGACAAACCACCGCCAACCACAGAACCTTGCCCTTGACCCGCCTCCAGCAATCCGTCACCGGCTACAACACTTCTGCGAACTGGCACATCTGGAGAAGGGGCTGGCTGATTTTAAAAAATTCTTCCTGCAGGCATAGTGGTGAGTAAGGAACTTGTCCTTTAGCTCCTGGTGGGTAGCCGCGACCTCGTCCTCTTCCTCCGATTCCAAATACTTGTCCCTCATATTTGTGCTGCTGGAGGTGAGCAGCCTGTTCCTGTTTACTGCTCGGCTCTTGAATTGCTCCTGCCTCAGCTCGGCCTCCTCCTCGTCCCCAGTCGCTCTCCCACCCTCCATCTTCTCCATCCCGACCAGGCATTGGGCTTCCTGTGACCTGGCGCTTCTTCCAAGGCAATATGATGAAAGGAAGAAAGAGGGAGAGAGAAAGGGAGGGAGGGAGGGAGAAAGAGAGCGATAGGAGCTCAACTATTTAAGTGACATTTTGATATTGATATAGTCCCCCATTCCAAGGTCACTGTTATAGACACACAGTATTTTATTTTGAAATTCTCTGAGGCAAACTACGGTGGGTTTTTAAAAAACCAAAATATTGTATCTTTACTGCAGATTAAGATCAGCAAAAGAATATCAATCATCCAATTTCTTAATACACTTTAATTTTCATGTCTCTCAACTGTGTAAAAACCTTTGGTAGCTTATAATTAAAAAGAAAAATAACAAGTATGAAAAGAAAAATGCAGGCTACTGAAAAACCACATGCTTTCTCCTCTTTGGCAAGAGTGGTGGAAATTTGAGGAGGGATGATTGATTATTAAATATGGATTGACTATGCAATGATGGTAAAATATATATTTAGATGTTGTTTAATATTAGGATGTATTAATTTGTAAAATTGGATTAGAATTTTAGAACTACAATTACATAGGTAAAATTAATGGAAGATACATAGGATAAATAAGTGGTTAATAAAATGTACTGTATGATTTTATGACTTTACATTACGAAATTAAAATATGCTTGGAAATGTAGAAGATTGATGAAAGTTAATAATAGTAAATACTAAGTGCTTGAAAATTAATTGGAAATATTGAATGATCTTGGAAATATTGAATGATATTATGGAAAAGTAAATATGGAAATATATTAATTGATGCATTCGTGTTCAGATAGATTTTCATAGTATTATTAGATTACTATAATACTATGATAAATATTTAAGAAATGAAGATTTTAAAGCATGGATATATTAATAGTTGTGTTTTTGGTTTTGCTGGTTTTAGTAATAGATTTTGGGTTTTTTTATTATTAATTTCTTTTAATAAAAAAGAAGGGAATTCCCCCCCCCCCCCCATTAATTAGGAAAAGTTTGTATAAAAGTTTTTAGTTTCTTTTAAGAAGAATGTATAAGAAGGAGGAGTAGGCATGGCGGCCTATCAGATATGGGGTAGAACTGAGTTAATTATATTAGTCCGGCCCTCTAAAACCATCCCAATTTCTCATGCGGCCCCATGGCAAAATTAATTCCCCACCCCTGCCTTATATGATTTGGTCTTCAGTGGTCTTCAGTGCCAACCAGCATGATCGAGGCAAGAGCATTTGTGTATTATAGAACCTGAATCCAGAAAGCTCTGTGCTATCCATCTGCATATTATAATGTCTAATGGAAGCATAAAATTATAGGAAGCTCCTAGTGAAAACATGGAGATTCTTTACAGGCGGTCCTCACTTAACGGTGGTAATTAGGGTGGCAATTTTGTCACTAGGTGATAATGCCGCAGTTTGGGTTAACTTCATTAGGTGAATCTCACATGGTCATTAGATCATGTGATTGCTATTTATGACTTTTTAAAGTGTGTGTGTATGTGTGTGTGTGTAGATTTATTTGTTTATCAACTTTGAGAAAGACAAAAATGTATACAATTGTTACCAGTTTCTACAATCTCTTTAAAATGGTTGATCTTGGATTTATAAGAGCTTTAGAAGTCTGTATGACACATTGCCAACAATAGTTCCCCCTCAGTTTATTTAACAAGTTTTAAGATTGACTGCATAGTCATTGTTTTACAAAAAGAAGCATTCATCTTCTACCACGATAATCCCAAGTGTAAAATGCCTATGCTGTATGTCAACTGGAATGAAATTTTATCAGAAACTGCTTAGTTATTGTTCCAAGGGAATGTTGGATCTTGACTAAAGCCAATCTGTTTTATATATTTTAAAATGATCAGTTAATCATAGCATATCTCTGCTTAAGATCAGTTTGACAGCTAGTATTCTTTCCTTTCCCCCTTTTAGCTTTATACTTCTGACATGCAATATCACAGTTAACAGTTGTGTGATGTGTCATTGCCTGAAGAGTCATTATTTATATCCACACAAAGTTGGGAATTCTCAGCTATCAGCTTCTTGGGTTTTTTCAGCTACAGATAATGATCTAGCTCCTCCTTGTGGCACTTTGCTAGACCTGCAAAAGCAAAATGTTAATCTGAGTTTTCTAATGTGGTGAACAGAGGGCAAAGAAAATAATCCTTCTCCTCTCTGAATAATAGAATAAAACACTTATGATCTATAGCACTTTCCTCTAATTACAGTGGATTATAATGCTCAGGCACCACAATAGACTGTATATTATGAGGATCACAGTTCAATTTATCTGGGCATAGCCAATGGATAGAATTGATCTTTACATTAGAGAACTCCTGTTTTGCGGAGTATGCAATAGAATAATATATATTCTATATTTTCTCTCTCTCTTTCTCTGTCCCATCCATCCAGTCAAGGCAGTTTATAGTTTTATATAAAAAAAAACCCTAAGCCTAAATAAATATAATACTATTTTATACTGTCCTGATTGCTTATTTTTGTCATGAATTTATAACAGGAAAAACAGAAAAATACCCACATTCAGAATGAGACAAGAATATGTAAAATGATGTAGGCGATGGGATTTTAGCAGTGCCTACACATTATCGAACATTGGAAAGACCATGGGCATGATGCCTGTTTAGCAGCCAAGTTACACTTCTAAAAACAATTGATTTCCCCCCCTCAATATTTTCATTTCTTTATCTCCCAGTTTATATTTTTTCATTCTCTTTCATGAATGCATGTTTCCTCCTTCCTTCATGCTGAAAGAAGTATTCATTTGTATCCAATTTGAGAATAAATCAGTTTAATACTTTTCTTTTTAATGAATGAAAATCTTGCAACAATTCTTTTTTGTTGGGTACAGATATAAACACTATTTTTTAAATTCCCAAGACAGTTCATTAATGTTATATCAGAAATAGTCCATTCGTTTTCATTTAATTATCTTGTACTACTGCAGTATAGAATGAAAATTTTCAATTATAGAAGACATCGTCCCTCTTGATTTATGATATAGTCTGTTAAATAAAACAAAAGATTCACAACTTTTTATCTAACACACTTTGTTTCCTTCTTGTCTCTTCTTTCCACTTAGCTCAGGGTCAATCATCACAAAAAGCTTTGATGATATGAATTAGTGACAAGTGACAGAGCCAAGACAATTCAACAATTCCTATGAATTGAAATTACTTTAATCTGCCATAAACCTAGGAAACATTTGGTCTCAAATAATTGACTTGAGCTCAGGAATGTTACATTTATTTTGGCTAATTGACTGTTTAAGTGTTCCCTTTATTTATTTATTTTGAGCAGTGTATATTCTTTCCCTTGTGTAATATTCTAATCGATATTTCCTTAAGTACAAGAAGGAAAGGAAAGAAGGGAGGGAGGGTGGCAGGAAGGATGGAAGGAAGGGAGGGAGGGAGGGAAGGAGGGAGGAAAGAAAGAAAACTTATGACCACAATTGATACCAAAATTTGGTTGGAGCATTATTGAAACATTGTCAAGTGATTTTCACCACATTTTACAAGTTGGCTACCCAGCCAGTCACCTGACCACCAAGCGATGCTCACCTGAAGTCACACACATCTGACCACCAAGCCACATCCACCAAATAAGCCATGCCCACAGAACAGGTAGGAATTTTTTTTAGATTTCACCATAAGCTCTTAACTTTTGAAAGGGGCATGTCTACCAGATAGCTTTCTATTTCTGTTTGAATAAACAATTAATAATGCAATAATGAGGATCATACTGATTATTTTGAAAAATATTGAAAAAAATAACTTTTCTTGTTAATAAGCTGACTTAATTATTACATGCCTACTTCTATTAAAAAGAAAGATGTTAAAGTTCATGAAAAAACAGCAAATGATTCAGTCTGCAAGTCTTAATTATAGATAACACAAGTATAAAATCTTTTGAGACTCATGTTTCACAGTGGTCTAGTTACCTAATTGCTTTCAGTATGTTCAAGTAAGTAGAACATAACAAAAATAATTGCAGAAACAAGAGGGAATATTGAGATTTTACAGAATTAAAAAATATATGTGCATCTATTATAATAATTGTCTTTAATTTATAAACTACTACTGAAATACAGTATAACTTGGAAACAGGTAAAAAATGCATGACTAAATGCTGCAGAAATAAGCCCAATCGGGCTTTTGAGTGCATAGCAAAAAGATCAAGCACTTATTTCAGGATTCAATTAATGTCCGGTCAGTGGCCCACCCCTGCATACACATTTCAATTACACTTTGATATTAAACATTTTATACAAACAGAAAAATGTTACTTCTACAGAAAGACATTCAGAGTATTAGTCACTGGCAACTCTCAGGATGGCATCATCTTTAAAATATCACAAAGTTTAACAAAATTTTATGTCCCAAAAGTTGGGCATTGATTTTGATTCCACTTTTTAAAAATTTCTCTATAGTTCCCAGTTGGCTAGATAGCCACTTTCCAGATTTCCTGTCCTTTTGTCCTCTTTAAGTTATCTCAAGCAATCCGTTTTATACTTCTTTCGGCAACAAACACCAGCTTCTATTTTTTCTATCTTCTCCAGCACATAATCTTACACCTTCCTTCCCAGGTGACTTCGACCTTCAATAAGCAATCCATCCATTTATGGCTGCCAAGGCTAGGATGATGAATTGTTTCCCAGCTGCCACTGGTTGGGACCCCTAAGGGATTTGTCACTCTACCCAGGAGTGAACATCCTCACCCTGCCTGAACATTGAGCTGCCTCTCGCTCATCCTGCTCCCTCGTACCCGAGTGACAAAGTGCAGGGGATCAGCTCCAGATGAGCCATGTCTCCCAAAGCCGCTGCCTTTGGAGCCACAACAGGTGAGAGGCAGGCACAGTGACTGTTATGTTCAGGCAGGGCAAAGGGGGAGAATGGCTCCAGCTCTATTCCACCACGCCAGCAAAGAAGCATAGAGGTTCCAGCCCATCTGCCCCATGAATGAAGCGGGTGACATGAAATAGACCTGCCGTCCCTTCACCTGCCCTCCATGCACAAAAATGAATTGGTTCCTGCCCTGAACTCCTAGCCGCTTCCGTGCTAATGCGGTCCTGATCAACTATGCTTCTTTGCTGTTCTCAGAACTGAAGCCAAGAAGGAGAGATGGGTGGCTGTGAGGGCAACAGCACTCCAGGACAGCATAGCCCTCCCAGTCCCAGAGTACAGTACTTTCTTTCTTCTCCCACCACTGAGAAGAGAGAAAGAAAGAGAACGAAAGAAAGAAAGAAGGAAGGAAGGCAAAAAGAAAGAAAGAGGAAAGGAGAGAGCGAGAGAGAGACAAAGAAAGAAAGACAAATAGATAGGATGGGACAAGAGGAAAAAGGAAAGGAAAAAAGGAAAGGAAAGTACGAAAGGAAAGAAGGAAAGGGGAGAGGAGGGGAGGAAAGGAAAGAATAGAACAGGGGAAAGGAATAGAACAGGGGAAAGGAAAGTTAAGGGACGGAGGGAGGGAAGGGAGGGAGAGCAGGAGAGAAAAGGAAAAGGAGAGGAGAGGGGAAGGAAGGGAAGGGAAGACAGGAGAGGGGATGAAATGGGAGGGAAGGAAAGAGAAGGAAAGGAAAGGAAAAAGGAAAGGAAAAGAGAAAGGGATGGAACAGGAAATAAAAGAAAGGAAAGAAGGAAAGGAAAGAGGGAGGGGAGGGGAAGGGAGAGAAAGAAAGGAAAAGAAAGAAGGAAAGGGGGAAGGGAAGGGAGGAGAGCGTATGGATAGAGACGAAAGCACTGATGGGCTATCAAAATTTTTACTACCACACTGTGGGCTTGGCTTATGCATTTGTTTCAACATCTTTCAGTGCAAATTGGGTGTTCTTGGGTGGAGTTCCAAATTTTGCTACCGGTACTGCGTACCTGCGTACCTTAGGAGCCCATCACTGGGTGAAAGGAAAGGAAAGAAAAGGAATGGAACAAGGGAAAGGAAAGGAAAGAAAAGAAAAGAAGGAAATAAAAGAGGGAGCAACATCAGCAAGCCACTGTCAGTCTGCTTCACTTTCTTCACTCAGATTGACCATGTTTCTTCAGAGAAAGAACACAAAAGAGGTTTCAGGCTATGTGCCTGGACCAGGCACTTTCTCTCAAGTCTTCCACTTGGAGGCCTCGCAGAAACAGACAGGTGGGCCTGAAAGGCATCTGAGCTGTCCCCACTAGTGGTCTGCAGGATTTAAAATTATGAATTTGGTGGTCCCTGAGGCCCCAAAGGTTGGAGACCCCTGGTCTATCATACTCTTGAGCAAATCATGTGAGCCATTTCCTCTTTTCAGTGGTCCATGAAAGTATATCTATAATATGTAGATAATGAACAATATTTTTACAGATCTGTAAATACCTTGAAGCTGGGTGTGACAAGGAATGACTGGGAGAGGCGGGGCCAGGCAAAGTACCCCTTGATGTGAGTTGACCACACCCACTCAGTCATGTAACCACAAAGTCACTCCTACCTGGTCACATGGCCATCAAGCTGCTCTCACCTGGTCACATGATTGTCAAGCCACTCCCACAAAATTAAGGCACACTCACAGAGTGGCAGCAAAAAAAATTTTTTCCCGAACCCATACATGATCTGCATCATCATTCCTGTTATTTGCATGCTAGATGTAGGAGTACACATGAGTTTATTTATGTATTGGCTTGCAAAGAATTTATTTCAAAATAGAATAGTAGAAGAGCTCACTGGAATTTACAAAGCTATGTTCTCACTTTGCTTTGCCCTATTATTTCTTACACTATAACTGGAATCTGAAATATAAAACGGTAACTTAAAAGCATTAGGCAATTATCAGCTGTTGCTACTGATAATTCTATTTTAAAATAGAAGCCAGAAATGGAAGATACTTTTTAAACAACTACCACATCTGGAATGCAAATGACAGCAGCAATGAAAGTCAACAGTGAAGTATGTGAACTATGTATAAGAGGCATGGAAGTGCTTTTTTCAAACTGCACAAGCTATTGTAAGTACTGTACTTTGTATGAATGAGTTAGTAAAAATAGAAAGAAGCAACATATTTTATAGTTTTGAACACAGGTTATATGTTAAGTTATGAAAGTCACTAGGAAGTCCAATTTATTTATTTATTTTTATGTATTCAATTTGCATGCCCACCCATCTCAAACAGGTAATTCTGGATGGGAGTAATCATAAAATCAAGTAGCACCAATTAAAAATCACAATACAGAATGAAGAATTGTTATGTTTGACTCATGTGACATCAGAAATACAACCAGGGGTAAAATGCTCCCGGTTCTGTCAATCATTGGACAGCTGGTTGCAAAGGCAGCGCGAGGCCCCGCCTACCCACCCAGATGCCATCATTTCAGGTCTTTTACCCTATGTATATGCACAGAATGCTTTGCGCATGCACAGAGGGTAAAAGAACCCAAATGGTGGCATCTGGACCGGTGGGCGGAGTCTTGTGCTGTCTTCACGACCAGCTCTCCGACAACTGACAGACACGAACGAACCGGGAACATTTCGCCCCTGAATACAACCCATACTTAAATTACTGAGAGGCAGAGATACTATTATCCAAATCAAAGGACTATCAAATTATAGGAAATCTTGAGAAAAATGTTTGCAAGCTTAAACATAAAGCTGTACTGTACTTGCTTAACCTTCTCACAAGTTAATCAAGGATAGAATCTTACAAACATAAGGATATCTGGCTCCAACAGCCCTCAATTCTGAGTAGCTAGTAAATGAGGTCTGATTTCCTTGATACACACTTGGGTGACTGGTCATTAATAACTTGTGATTGTGAACCACCCAGAGTTACTTAACACGGCTAGGCATATAAATCTTTAAAATCAACTGACAAATCAATTAATCAATTAATCACCCAGTGAACTTCCATGGCTTATAATAAACATGAAGTTGGGTCTCTATTCTGCCAGCCCAGCACCGTAAGGACTATTTCATCATTATTTGGTCAATTTATTATCTATTATTTCAGGGAATCCCAGAACAGCTTACTCCTCCCTGTCTTAATTCTTGTTGCTAAGAAAATATGAAGTTAAATTTAAAAACACTGTCCTAGGGAAAGTTTAAAAGCTGCTATAAATATACATGTTGTGAGCCATTGTGTGAAATCTTGAGACAACACAATTGATAGTCTTTCTTTGACTTATGTTCTTTAGTCCAGCAAATTGTTTACTATATTTCACTTTATTTGAGACCTTGTTGCTACAAGTAGTAAATAAAACAGAAGCCTGTTTTCTGAAAAGGGTAAATGTTAACTCACTGTATGTGTTAATTTGGTTCTGTGTATCTTACATGGGACTAAGGTTTTAGTGAATGCAGTTCATTATGCAAAGTTTGCAAGATTGGTATATAATTTTGTTGCTGTTTTTGTCCATTTCACTTACCGTAATTGAATGTAAATTTATGCTAATAATAGAATCCATAATAGAAACCATTATTTAAGCATTGTGACTTTTTTGTATGCGTATTTTTACAGACCTCCATAGACATTTCAAAACATTAAAAAATAAAACAAGTAACAAAGCAAATGAAACTCTTACTGGAAGAAACAGTTGTGTGACTTTTTTCCCCAAATGCCATACATAAATAAGCGTTATCACTTTTTAAATTGTTTCAGAATAGAATATTTTAGGGATTTCCTTATGAAATTTGTATCTGTCACAATCCAAGCATTCTTTTAGCACCCCACAGTAATTATAAGGGGTGGGAGAAGCACTGAAAGTAAAACAGTCATGATAAAACCTAAAATAAAACAATAAACAAAATCCTGACCTCAGTAATTCAAGATCATAAATCACACAGTCATCCTATCATTCACCCTAGACTCTATGAAGCAACTTTATTTTCAGAAGTTTCCAGACAGCCAAAACTACAAGAGCCAACTTGTAGATTTCTCATGGGAAATTATTCCATAGCAGTGCCAATGAGCCTCTGTTCCATATCCATTCAACTGCTGGATCACTAGCAGTTTCTCAGTTTCAGCAGGACATGCAACCTAGATGTGCTGCTTGTAAGTGGAGACCAGAAAGCTAAAGTTAGAAATATTGCCCATGCATCTGCTGATATAATCTACAGAGGAATTATTTAGCCTGTCATTCATATCTCAACAACTGTCTGATTTGGTTCAGCAAGCAAATGGGACAGGTACAGACTTTAATGGATAGGTAGGACTACATAAAAAAGAATTGCATCCAGCCTGCCTTCCATTGGCAATCTGTATACAGTGATCCCTCGATTTTCGCGATCTCGTTCTTCGCGAAACGCTATATCGTGATTTTTCCACCCGATGACGTCACTCTCTTCCTTCCTTTCTCATCTTTCTTTCTCTCTCTCTTTCTCTATCTTGCTTCTTCCTCTCTCACACTCTCTTCCTCTCTCTCTCATCTCTTTCTTTCCTTCTCTCTCTCTTTCTCTATCTCTCCCCCTCTTGCTGGCGGTGGGTGGGTGGGCGCGCGCATCAGCGAGGAGCCGGGGTTTCCCCTTTGCGTGGGCGGCGGGGAAACCCAGATCTTCGTCTGCTCACTGCTGCTGCGGCCGCCCAGCAGCTGATCTGCTCGGCGGCAGCAGCGAGGAGCCGAATCGGGCTTTCCCCTTTGCTTGGGCAGCGGGGAAACCCCGATCTTCGTCTGCTCGCTGCTGCTGCAGGCAGGCAGGTGGCGGACAAGCGGCGGGCGGACAAGCAAGGCGGCGGACAAGCGGCGGGCGGACAAGCGGCGGGCAGGCGGCGGACAAGCGGCGGGCGGACCAGCGGCGGGTGGGCGGGCAGGCAGGCGGCGGACAAGCAGCGGGCGGACAAGCGGCGGACAAGCGGCGGGCGGACAAGCGGCGGGCAGGCAAGCGGCGGACAAGCGGCGGGCGGACAAGTGGCGGGCGGACAAGCGGCGGGCGGACAAGCGGCGGGCAGGCAGGCGGCGGACAAGCGGCAGGTGGACAAGCGGCGGGCGGACAAGCGGCGGGTGGACAAGCGGCGGGCGGACAAGTGGCAGGCGCGGCAACAGCGAGGAGCCGAAGATCGGGGTTTCCCCTTTGCGTGGGCGGCGGGGAAACCCCGATCTTCAGCTCCTCGCTGCTGCGGCGCTGCCGAGCAGATCAGCTGCTGGGCGGCGGAAGGAACCTTCCTTGTGTCTTCCCAGGTGCGGAAGTAAAAACACCATCTGTGCATGCGCGACCATGGAAAAAGGGCGCGCATGCGCAGATGGTGTTTTTACTTCCGCACCACTATATTGCGAAAAATCGAGTATCGCGAGGGGTCTTGGAACGTAACCCTCGCGATACTCGAGGGATCACTGTACTACATAAACCAGAAAGAGAGCAGAGAAAATATCTATAGACCCCTCACAACCTGAGCATAATCTCCCCTCAGGATACCGCTATAGAGCATTGCATGCCAAAACTAGTCACAAAGCTAGTTTTTCCTCCTGTGCCATCATCCTGCTAAACATAATTCTCACAGCATTGTCTCATTTCTCATCTTTTCTCATTCTCTCATTTTTTCTACTATCTTATTATAATTAAACAACTGCTGTTTGTAACTTATGATTAATGATTGTAACTATGATTTGTGTTCTATGACATAACTTGCTGTTTATATATGCCCTGTGAGCCTATGCACTGGAGACAAATTTCTTGTGTGTCCAATCACATTTGGCCAATAAAGAATTCTACAGTATTCTGTGCTGTTCTATTCTGTTCTATTCTATTCGTACAGTGAAAATTGCAGTGAGTGAGGGGGGTTGGTGCAGCAGTGAGGTTTACCACTGCTGCCTGTCACTACCACTCCCTGTCATTGCTGCCGCCATTCGCCACTGCTGGGGAAGTCTGGATCAGCCTCTTGGAATACTTCCATCAATCGCCACTGTTCACTGCTGTTGCCTATTGCTGCTGCCCACATTTGGCAGCAGCAATCAGCAGCCATTGACAGTGGGAGTGGCAAATGGCAGTGATGATTGGCAGTGATTGGTGGCTAGAACATCTGATCAGCAGCATTCTGGGAGGTTAGTCCAACCACTGATGAGCTGTTTGGCATCGAAGACTACAGCCTTCCATATGGTGAACACCCCCATCCCAGAGTACTGCGATCATCTGTTCTAGCCACCAATCACTGCGGTCATTTGCCTCTGCCACTGTCAATTGCCTCTGCCACTGTCAATTGCCACCAATTGCTGCTGCTGAACCAATCTCCTCCCTCCATCACAACATTTGCTCTATAAGCTGCACAGACATTTTTTCCTACTTTTTTTGGGGTGGGTGGGTGTCTTATAGTGCAAAAAATACAGTCGTTTGACTTAATCAAAATAAAGGAAGAAAATTATTTATTAATTTTGGCCAATCCATCGATTTATTTTAGTTGCTGTTTTCTAGTAACCTACTAGCTTTCTAGTAGCTTCTTTTCCAGGAAAGAGCAAAGTCACCCAAGTAATTGGAAGGTTACAAAAGCCATCTAAGTGGCCAACCATGAAAATTTAATTAACTGCATTAAATTCCCATTTCTAATATAGTCAGCTTAACCTAATCATACATTTCTGAATGAATAGTTATATTATTGGGATAGGAGAAATAGACAGAGTTTATTATGGTCAAAGGCAAGAAACACAAAACATAATGGGAATGCTATAATTGGCAGTGGATATACCACTGGGAAGTATCTAATTTTACAAGTAGCATAAAAATTAGGTAATTTCAAAGGAAGTAAATCTTTTTGTTTTGATAACAATATATATATATATTATATCAGCTCTCCAACATTTATGTGGGGAGAATATTTAAGCATTCTAAAGTCTTTGGAATTTAGAAACAGTTACATGATGCAAATATCTTGTAGATTTGAAGTTGCGGGGTGGGAGGTTTGTATGGTCAGGAAGACATTATTGTTGGGATTTGGTTTTGATATGTAGATTGAACATGATTGTATTTAAATACGAATTTGTACATATTTGCATATTTCTTATGAGTATTGGAATTCTGTTAAGCAGCATGCATGAACTTAGAGAAAGACAAATCATTCTAACATTTCTGTCTAGCTATCTTTTCAGTGATTGTAACATCTTTTCAGTGATTGTAACATCTTTTCAGTGATTATAACGTATTGATTATTTCCTAGTTTATTTGTGGGACAAGAAAGCAATTAATTTAAAGACTTTCTCCTCTCTCAGGGCACCTTTCCAGGTTGCCTTACTGCTAAATCTGGCTGGGGTAATCCTGTTACAGTTGGCACTAAGTTCAGTTAGCTTTTGGTGTTTGCTAAAGAGCTGCTTGCCAAGACTTTTGGCTGAACTTCTGCTACTGTGTCACTTAGCTTCTTTCTGTCTTTTGTTGCCATGCTTCTACGATATGGTTTTCATGTCTGTAATTTAGTATAGTTTTAATTTTTAAAGGGTTTGATGGATTTATTTGATTTACTCTAATCCACTTTATTTCTGAGGAATAGAGAACCAAAAATACTTACCTACAGGTGTATAGATTGTTCATTTGCTTCCAGGAAGCAAAGGTATCTGCAGAGCCAAGGTATGTAAGATAATAATAATAATAATAATAATAATAATAATAATAATAATAATAATAATTTATTAGATTTGTATGCCACCCCTCTCCAAAGACTCGGGGCGGCTCACAACAATAAAACAATATTACAATGAAACAAATCTAATATTAAAAACATATAAAACCCCATCATTTAAAACCATGCAGCACACTCATACCAAACATGAAATATAAAAGCCTGGGGGAGGTGTTTCAGTCCCCCCATGCCTGGCGATACAGGTGGGTCTTAAGTAATTTGCAAAAGACAAGGAGGGTGGGGGCAGTTCTAATCTCTGGGGGGAGTTGATTCCAGAGGTCCGGGGCCGCCACAGAGAAGGCTCTTTCCCTGGGGCCCACTAAATGACATTATTTAGTCGACGGGACCCAGAGAAGGCCAACTCCTTGGGACCTTATCGGCTGCTGGGATTCGTGCGGTAGAAGGCAGTTCCGGAGGTATTCTGGTCTGATGCCATGTAGGGCTTTAAAGGTCATTACCAACACTTTGAATTGTGACCAGAAACTGATCGGCAGCCAATGCAAGCCACGGAGTGCTGGAGAAACGTGGGTGAATCTGAGAAGCCCCACGATAGCTCTCGCGGCCACATTCTGCATGATCTGAAGTTTCTGAACACTTTTCAAAGGTAGCCCCATGTAGAGAGCGTTGCAGTAATCGAACATTGAGGTGATGAGGGAATGAGCGACTGTGAGCAATGACTCCATGTCCAAATAGGGCCTCAACTGATGCACCAGACGAACCTGGGCAAACGCCCTCCTCGCCACAGCTGAAAGATGGTATTCCAATGTTAGCTGTGGATCGAGGAGGATGCCCAAGTTGCGAACCCTCTCTGAGGGGGTCAATAATTCCCCCCCCGGGTAATGGACGGACAGATGGACTTGTCCTTGGGAGGCAAAACCCACAGTCACTCCGTCTTGTTAGGGTTGAGTTTGAGCTTGTTGACACCCATCCAGACCCCAACAGCCTCCAGGCACCAGCACATCACTTCCACTGCTTCATTGACTGGACATGCGGTGGAGATGTATAACTGGGTATCATCAGCATACGGAGTCTACAGAGAGGGACGGCATACAAATCTAATAAGTAAATAAATAAATACTGATGATACCTCACCCCATGCCTTTGGATGATCTAACCCAGTGGTTTCATGTAGATATTAAATAGCGGGGGGGAGAGGACCGACCCCTGAGGCATCCCACAAGGGAGAGACCTAGGACAGTGATTTTCAACGTTTTTTGAGCCGCGGCACATTTTTTACATTTACGAAACCCTGGGGCACATTGAGCGGGGGGGGGGGGGCTAAAAAAAGTTTGGACAAAAAAAATCTCTCTCTCTCTCTTCCTCCCCTTCGCTCTATTTCTTTCTCCCTCCCTCTTTCTCTCCCTTCCTTCCTCTTTCTTTCTCTCTCTCTCCATCCCTCTTTCTTTCTCTTCCTTCCTTCCTCTCTCTTTTGCTCTCTTTCTCTCTCCCTCCCTCCATGTCTTTCTCTCTCTCTCCTTCCCTCCCTCTCTTTCTCTCTCTCTCTTGCTTTCTTTCTCTCTCTTGCTCTCTCTCTTTCCCTCTCTTGTTCTCTTTCTCTCTTGCTTGCTCTTTCTCTCTCTTGCTTTCTTTCTCTCTCTCTCTTGCTTTCTCTCTCTCTTGCTTTCTTTCTCTCTGAGCTTCGCGGCATACCTGACCATGTCTCGCGGCAAACTAGTGTGCCCCGGCACACTGGTTGAAAAACACTGACCTAGAGGTTGACCTCTGACCCTCCACTAATACTGACTGTGATCGACCAGAGAGGTAGGAGGAGAACCACTGGAGGACAGTATCTCCCACTCCCAGCCCCTCCAGCCAGTACAGACGGATACCATGGTCAATGGTAGCGAAAGCTGCTGAGAGGTCAAGAAGCACCAGGACAAAGGACAAGCCCCTGTCCTGGGCCCGCCAGAGATCATCCATCAGCGTGACCAAAGGAGTTGGAGTCCCACCACCTTCTCAACAACCTTCCCCATAAAGGGAAAGTTGGAGACTGGACAGTAGTTATTAAGCACGGCTGGGTCCAGGGAAGGCTTCTTGAGGAGGGGGTGCACAAGTGCCTCCTTATAAGGAGCCGGGAAGGACCCCCTCCCCAAGGAAGCGTTGACAATCTCCTGGACCCAGTTCTGTGTCACCTCTCGGCTGGCCGAAACCAACCAAGAGGGACACGGATCCAGTAAACAGGTGGTGGAACTCACAGCTCCAATGGCCTTTTCCACTTCATCAGGTGTCACCAAGTCAAACTCCTCCCAGACAGATGGACAAAGATGAGCCCCAGTCACCTCGACTGACTCATTGTCAGCCGATACTGCTATGCAATTGGAGTCAAGGTCCGCCCGGATCCGAGTGACTTTATCAGCAAAAAATGAGTTAAATTCCTCAGCACTGCCCTGCAAGGGCTCCCTAACTCCCCCCTGATTCAGAAGGGAGAGGGTCACCCTAAACAGAGCAGCCGGGTGGGATTCCACTGATGCAATTAAGGCGGCATGGTACGTGCATCTTGCCGCCTTGAGCGCCACTTTGTAGGTCTTAATAAAAGCTCTTACAAGTGTTTGATTGGATTCGGACTTACTCTTCCTCCATCGCTTCTCTAGATGTCTCTTCTGGCATTTCAACTCCCAGAGCTCCTCTTTGAACTATGGAGCTCTACGGGGTCTGGTGCCACAGAGAGGTCGCAACAGCGCAATTTGGTCAAAAGCCTCTGCTGCAGCCCTATTCCAGTAAGATACTGTACATCTTATATTTGTTTTCTTGTCCTGTGTGGATAAAATGTTTTTTCCCTAGAAAACACTGATACAACTGGTTTGCACATGGTTCTTATGAAAATAAACACAAGAATGAATCAAGTAAAAACATTATATGCAATGTTTCCAGTGTAAGTCTCAGATCAGACTGAAATTTTCAAAAAATTTCTTGGCAGTGTTGAAGGGGCTTTTTTCCTGATCACAATGATAGTGATGTTTCATTGTATAATAAAATGAATCATTCAAGGTTAAAATGCAGAAAACTGGCACAGAGGCTGATTTTAAAAAGTAAAAAAACCATTCAAGTTTTACTTTTTGATGGTAACTCTTTAAATTGGAATGTGCTTTATAGAGCTCTACTCACATGTAAGCCAACGTAAGTCTTTCTAAATTTTACTGTGTTTTTTTTCTCTCTCTCTTCCTGTTTCCCTTCTCTCTACTCTACAGATTTACACTGACTGGGCTAATCATTATCTAGCAAAATCTGGCCACAAACGGTTGATCAAAGATTTGCAACAGGACATTGCAGATGGAGTTCTACTAGCAGAAATCATTCAAATTATTGGTAAGTCTCATACATTTAGCCAAAACCGGAGAGCTGGCTTCTGGGTTAGAGTATAAAACACAATAGAACTAGACCAAAACGTTGTGAGAGATGAGCATTAGATAGTTATGATTCAGTCTCTTTATTACTTTCTATATACTGTATACTTATTTTCAAAAATAGGCAATGCTTCCTAATTTTTTTAAATGTTCAGAAATTTTGATAAGGGTTTGCCTAAATCTATTTGTATGTGGTTCATCCCCTTTATAACCCAAGGATTGCGTTTCACACACTTGGCAGACTAAAGTGAATGCTTCATTAAGCCATGTGTCTCCAGTGTGTGCATTTTATTAACTGGAGCGGTTTATACTTTCTGAAATGACTTGAAACTGTATCTTGATCCCACAAAAACAATTGTGGAAGATTTCATGTCAGCAGTCCTTCGGCAGGGTCTGGAGAATTAGCAGCAACATTCTCCGCACTTCCACTTTGCATGAGGGAAGGAATTGCCGCTAACAAGAAAGACTGTTATTGTACATTTCAGCGTGCTGGGAGCAAAGTTCAGTATGTGCAAAATACTTGTGTGCCTATTTGCTTTGTCTCATCTTGTCTTGTTGCCTATTCTCAGACATGGTTATTTTTTTAAAAAAGCTTCACTGCTTTCTTTTAGCAAATGAAAAAGTTGAAGATATCAATGGTTGTCCTCGAAGCCAATCTCAAATGGTAAGAATTAAATGTATGTCTGTATGTATATATCTGTGAGCATGTGCGCACATTCATTTTGTAAATACAGTATGTACATTACAGTATATTGATAACTGTCACATTTGCATTATTCTTTATGTGTATTCCTAGGAAATACATATCAGAAAATTGTTTAGGGGATATCAAGAACTTAAGGAAGAAACATAATTGATACTTGCAAATAGATTGTCACTGTGCTCTTTTCCTAAATTTCTGTGTCTTTCAGATTTACACAGATCATTTCTTTCCAGAACTGCCTTTTAAATAGTAAATTGCAGAACCAATTTTAAGTGGAGCCTTTGTGTCTGGACTACTGGTTTGAAATACTGGGGTTTGCCAACTTTTAATGAATATAAATAGTCTTGCTACTTGTCCACAATATAGTCCAGTGAAATAGTCTGACTGCAGAGCACTTTTTGAATCACTTGCTATTCCTGCTAGAAGAAATGAACCTAAAGAACGCATTGAAATACAGTTTATCATCTGAGGAAAAATCATCTACCATCCAGAATGAGTTTTAATTTTTGTAGCATTTTAAAATTACTAACATTTATGACTATAGAATAAATAATGGAAATGATGCTTGGTTTTTTTTCCTCACTTAGTTCCTTTAGTTAATCTACTTTATATTGTTGCTGGGGTTGTTGTTTTTTTGATATTTTTAAAGCTTCTATTGATTTATTTTAATTGCTTAGATATTTCTTCTGTTAACCACTAACTGTTTGGTAGATATTTGAGAAAAGAGCCTGTTACATTCATTCTCTCACAGGAAGCTGCTAAAATTAACTCTTTACTGCAAGAAGGTGAGGAGTTATTGCTTGCTAAAGCACACTCAACAGTAGATGTTATTTTCTTTAAAAGATTATTTATTCAAGAGCTTTCTTTAACCTTGATTTTTCTATCATTTATATTGTTTTCAAAGTGTCTTACGAAATAGGTTTTGCTCCCACTGTATCACTGCATTACATCAGAGGTCAATAATATATTGCCAGTAGATGTCATAACTGACCTTTATTATTATAAAACCATTTAAAAAAATAAAAACAGCTGACCATTAGTAAGACTCAAAATCTCACGAGATGTGAAAAGAAATTTCCCTTCACATAATAAGAATCAGGGATTTCACAATACTTAGGTATTATGGTAAGCCCCCCAAAGGTGCTTTTCAAGGGGCAACTTGACTTCCTTGTTTTTCTTTGTCATGTTATTGTGAGAGATTGGATGGGAGGGAGAAGTAAAATTGCTGTAATTTCAAATCTCATGAAATTTTGAGTCCCTGTCCCATTGCATGAACATTATGCAATACTTCCTGGTAGTTGGAGAAAATGCCAAACTCTTGCTTTTTTTTGAAAATGTAACTTGATTTCTGCAAATAAAGAGCTGGTTTAATGGATTGATTAAAATATAGGAATATGATTGGGAACACCTAGTTTCAAATTATTCTTAATAACAGAGACTTGCTGGGTTACTGTGGACAATCATTCATTGTCAGCCCATACTACTGTATGTGTTTTTGCTATGTATACCATTATACAGTTTTTTAAAAAAATAAAAAAATCTTAAATGTGATATAATAATGTTGTTCCTAATAAATCTTATGAATCAAAAGGTCATCCCCCCCCCATCATGATCCTAATCTTTAAATTGTTCTTCTATAGGTGTAGACAGTGAAGGGCTCCAAAAAATTTTACTACCACACTATGGGTGTAGCTTATTTTGTAGGTGTGGCTTGCTGGTCATGTGACCAGGTGGGAGTGGCTTGATGATCATGTGACTGGGGATGGCTTAAAGGTCATGTGACTGGCTTAAAGGTGGCCAACTTGATGTCATTCACATCTCACGTCAAGGGTTTGGGTTAGGGTTAGGGTACCTGGCTTTTGCTCACCTCAAAGAGATACAATTTTCCTATCTTTTTACTATTACTAAATATCCAAAATATACTATTAATTCTATGTATACATGCCATATGTGTACATACATATTGCACACAGTCACACAAAAATATACATTATCTATTATATAAACTGTATATGTATGTATACACACACATATACATACACACACACACACAGCTCTTCTAAAATTATACACATTCAACCTCATTTACTGTGATAGGAAAAACATACCCAGAGCCCAGAAGCGAAAAAAAGAAAAAAAAACACCTGACCAAACTAGTAGGAGCCCATCACTGGATGTAGATTACAGTTACTAATGAACCATGATGCTGCTGGTTAACTTTGATTAAATTATGTATTAAGATAGTAAAAGTAAAAAGGAGAAGGGGGATTTCAAGAGAAGATTCCCATAGGATCTGTTGAAAGTAGATTAATCAATGTCAACATTTTAATTCAGCTAAGGAGAAGAAGAAGAAAGTATTCAGAAAATTTTGGAGTCATAGTAGATAAGTCAAGGAAAATTGCCCAATGTCTAGCCACCATAAAATTCTATGTCTGGAAACATTGAAAGAGAACTAACAGAAATGCAGCCAATATTATGATGTCCTTATAAATCTATGATGAGACCACATTTGGAAATAATGTATACAGTTTTAACTATTACACTTGAATATTGTATTCAATACTCTACAAATTCTACATCAGTATATTTATTGAAGAATTGAAAAGAACAATCCAAACAAAAGGGCAATCAAAACAATTTCAGTGATAGAACAGCTTATCCACTGGGAAAGACTTTAACACCAGTAATTCTTAATACAAATGGGACATGAGGATACTCAATAGACAGCAGGGAAAGGAAAACATATCATATTTTTGGAGTATAAGACTCCTAAAAGAGGCTGATAATTGGGGTGCGTCTTATACTCTGAATGTAGCTTCCCCCACCAGTCCTAACAAGCTGCTAATGATCTTCCTAGCTCTTACCCTGCAGGCTCTTTCATTGTTTCTCTCCGTGAAGAATGCTTTCCAAGCTCTAAGTCTTGGCAGGGTTTTTTTCATTGCGCTAACTTGCTTTGAATAAGTTTCTTTCTCGCCCTAACCAAGTGCTAATGATGTCCCCAGATCTTACCGGCTCGCAAGCTCTTTCATTGTTACTCTCTGAGAAGAATATTTTTCAAACCCTGTCTTTGGAGGATTTTTTTTTCATTCTCTATTTTCTCCAAATGTTTCTTTCCAGCCCTAACCAGCTGCTAATAATGTTCCCAGCTCTTACTGGCTTGCAAGTTCTTTTATTGCTACTCTCTGCAAATAATGTTTTCCAAGCTCTAAGACAGTGATGGCGAACCTTTTTTCCTTCGGGTATCGAAAGCGTGTGTGTACACACTATCGTGCCTGCGCAAGTGTCCACACCCATAATTCAATGCCTAGGGAGGGTGAAAATTGCCTCCCCTGCCTTCCCGGAGGCCCTCTGTAGGCCAGAAACAGACCATTTCCCAACCTCTGGTGGTTGGGTAGACCCATTTTTCACCCTCACTTCTCTGGAGCCTGGGGAGGGCAGAAGCACCCTCCCCCACCCCCCAGGAGGCCCTCTGGAAGTCAAAAAATGCCTTCCCAGAGTTACCACACAAGCCAAAAACCAGCTGGCATATGCGTGCTGGAGCTGAGTTAGAGCAACAGCTCGTATGCCAGCAGACATGGCTCTATGCCATAGGTTCACCATCACTGACCTAAGACTTTCCAGGGTTTTCTCATTGCTGTAACTTGCTCTGAATAAGTTTCTTTCCAGCCCTAACCAGGTGCTAACAATGTTCCCAGCTCTTAGCAGCTTGCATGCCCTTTCATTGTTACTATCTGCAAAGAATGTTTTCCAAGCCCTAAGTCTTTGCAGGGTTTTTTCCATTGCTCTATTTGCTCCAAATGTTTCTTTCCAGGTGCTAATGTTGTTCCCAGCTCTTACTGGCTTGCAAGCTCTTTCATTGTTACTTTCTCCGAATAAAGTTTTTTTAAAGCCCTAACCAGTGGATAAAATAATGTACTGGCTAAGAACACTAACCAGATGAATACCTAGTAAGCAGATTCTTTTCCCTATTTAATAAGTGAATTTTAAAGTTTTTGAGTTATTTAGTGGATGTCATTTTGGAAACGTTTGGGTTTTATTACAGGTCTAAGGAAGTCTTGAAATTTAATTAAGATGTCAAGTACTTCTACTATTATAAAGACTTCTAAAAAACAGACTTCATCTTCATCGTTGGCCTCACAAGAGTCTCCATCTGCATCTGCATCTAAAAAAAATGATAACAAGTATGTTAGCAAAAGAGAAAAGAGAAGGAGAAGGAAAAAGCTTCAACTCAACCTATTCTTCAAACCATTCAAGACACATTTTCTGTTATACAAGATTTTATGCAGAAAACTCAGATCTCTATTGACACCAATAGAAATGAAGCAAGACAGCAACACGAAGATCTGAAAGCTGAAATGGGAGATTTGAAAGCTGAAATGGGATATTTAAAAGTTGACACAGGAGAAATGAAGGAAAGAATGAAAGAAATGAAGGAAAGAATGAAAGAAATGAACATAAAAATTGAAGATATTCAACAAACCTTAAAAGAGAATGACCAAAGGATTAAGACGGTTGAAGATAAAATGGAGAAAGTAAAGCAGAAAATAGAAGAATTTTAGGAACACAGCAGTATAATAAACAGAGGATATGACGAGGCAATAACCCATTTAGAATTACAACGCGCTTCATACGGATTAAGATTTCAAAATATCATAGAAGAAAAAGATGAAGATTTAGGTTCAAAAATGGCAGAGATTATTACAGGTGGATCCTCAGGACCTGCTAAAAGAAATTGGTGAACTTTATAGAGTACAGACAAGCTTTGCCAGAAAACATAATTTACCGAGAGAGGTCCATATCAAGTTTATAAGAAAGACTATAAGAGATGATATTTTAAAATGGACAAGAAACCAAAGTCTGGACTACAAAGGTAAAGAAATTATAACCCTAAAACAGGTTCCAAAAAGAGTCAGGAAAAGCAGGAGGGAATACTATTTCTTGACTAGAATTTTAATCAAAGAAAATATTACCTTCCACTGGCTGATCCCTGAAGGCCTCTCATTGTACTGGCAAGGAGCAAGAATTAAAATTGAGAATGTAGATGAAGCTAGGGTTTTTTTTCAAGAAAGTAGCCTGAATAAAACTGAACAACCGCGCAAGGTAGCTATAAAAGCAAGTGGTGAGGAGCTGGGGGCAACCAGCCAGGAGAAGGAGGAATCGTTAGGTGCTAGAAGAAAACAACCACAAATTCAACAAGATTTAATCTTAAACAGCAGATTACGAGCACACAAAGATACCAGGAAATATTATAAATAGTTATGTCGATTGATACGAAAATATTTTTTATCAACGTGAATGGATTAAATAATCCAAGAAAAAGAAACCAAATATTTGCTAAACTTAAAAAACAAAGAGCACAAATAATTATATTACAAGAAGTACATATTAAAAAAATCTAATAGAAAATTACTATGTAATTTGAAATTAGGGAAAATTTTTACAAGTCTAGCTGATCAGAAAAAAAGTTATTGCAATGTATATAGATGACACAATAGATACGATACAATTATATAGTTACCAAGATGGTAGAATTTTAATAGTACAATTGAAATTAGAATGTGAACCTCTTGTTATCTTGTCCATCTATGCACCGAATGAAAATAAAAAAGAATTTTATAAAAAATTACACGACAAAATAAATGAATTGGCTATTGAAAATATGATTATAGTAGGAGATTTTAATGCAATTTCCAATAGCTTAATGGACCATTCTGGCAAAAAGAAAGATAAGAAAAAGAAAATGATTTTGCCAAAGACATTTTGGAAAATGAGTGCAGAATTATTTATTATTATTTATTTATTTTATTATTTAGATTTGTATGCCGCCCCTCTCCGTGAACTATTATTGAAAGAGATCTGGCGTAAGCGACACCCATTAACTAAACAGTATACTTTTTATTCAAATCCTCATAAAATTTGGACAAGAATAGATATGGCTTGGGCTACGGTGCATATTTATGAACATATTAAACATATTGCGATAGAAACAAACAGTTGGGCAGATCACAATCCACTAATAATTTTTTGGAAAGG
This sequence comes from Erythrolamprus reginae, assembly GCF_031021105.1. Classification (NCBI taxonomy): domain Eukaryota; kingdom Metazoa; phylum Chordata; class Lepidosauria; order Squamata; family Dipsadidae; genus Erythrolamprus; species Erythrolamprus reginae. The sequence continues at coordinate 50,164,576 of NC_091955.1, forward strand.
AAATAAGAGACAAATTAATTGGCAAATGAATAGAAATATTTTACGAGATCCTCAATATGCTGAATGGATGGAAAAAGAATTAGAAACTTTTTTTAGAATTAATAACTCGGAAACAATCCCACAAAATTTATGGGATACAACTAAGGCTTACATTCAGGGTTTGACGATTTCTTATACGGTAAAAAAAATAAAGAAAAAAAGAAACAATATGAACAATTAGAGAAAGAATTAAAATATTTAGAAACAATACTACAAAGTAATCCACATGAAAATAAGGTAAAAAGGAAAATGGATCTGTTAAAATATAAAATAAACTTGATTGAACAAGAACAAATAGCTGAAAAAATAAAAAGAGCAAAACAGGAATATTTTGAACACGCAAATAAACCAGGACGATGGTTAGCTTTTAAATTGAGAAAACATAGAGAATCTAAAATGAAAAAGAAATTGGAAGATAGTAAAGGAGCACTAAGACATAGAACAGAGGGGGGGGGAAAGAAATAGTGTTGGAATTTTATAAAACTTTATATAAAAAAAAGAGATTCTTAGATTTTTAAATTCCACAGATCCACCATTCTTATTAGAAGAACAATAAAAAAGGCTTAATGCTCCATTTACTATGGCAGAATTACAACAAACTTTGAAAAATCAAAAAAAATATCAAAGCTACAGGCCCAGATGCTATACCAGCTGAATTCTATAAATTAGATAGTAATGTACATACTTTGAACATGTTAGAGATTTTTAATAAGATTATAATAGATGGTAAAATTCCAAGATCTTGGTCGCAAGCCCTAATAACTTTAATACATAAGTCAGGAACAGAAAAGGATAAAATACAAAATTACAGACCAATATCTCTATTAAATGTAGACTACAAAATATTTGTCTTGATCTATGCATTTAGACTTAAATTTTAAAAAAATGAAATAATACATGAAGATCAGAATGGATTTTTGCTGGGTAGACAAATAAAGAATAATTTGAGGACAATTATTAATACATTGGAATTTTATGAACAACATCCAGAAAAACAATGGCACTGGTATTTTTAGACGCAAAGAAAGCTTTCGATAACGTTGACTGGACTATTATGAAATTACAATATTAAAAAATGAAGTTTATTAATTTAATAGATGCTATATATTCGAACCAAACAGCCAAAATTGTATTAAATAATGATCAAACAGAAAGGTTGGAGATACAAAGAGGTGTTAGATAGGGCTGTCCCCTCTCACCCTTGTTATTCATTTTAACACTGGAAACCTTATTAATAAAAATAAGGGCAAATAAGAATATTAGAGGATTAGAGATTAGCAAAGAATCTTACAAACTTCAGGCCTTTGCTGATGATGTCGTTTTTATTACAGAAAATCCTTTGATTTCAATACCAAATCTAACAGAACAAATACAAGAATATGGGTGTGTAGCAGGTTTGAAAGTTAATAAAAGTGAGACACAATTGTTAATTAAAAATATGACAGAACCACAGATAAAACAATTGGAAAATTTGACAAACATGAAAATAACTAAGAAAGTATCTAGGTATTTGGATTTCTGCCAAATCTATGTCGTTAAAAAATGATAATTACACAAAACCTCTAGGCCAAATTAGAAGGGACTTAGAGTTATGGAATAATTTACAAATATCCCTATTGGGAAGAATTTTGACTATTAAGATGAATATACTCCCAAAAGTATTGTTCTTATTTCAGGTAATTCCAATTAATCCTGGGAGAAATTACTTTAAAGAATTAACAAAGATTATTAAGAAATTTATATGGCAGGGGGGAAAAGCGAGAATAAAATTAAGTGCGTTAGAAGATATAAAAGCAAGAGGTAGGCTTGTGCCCCCAAACTGGAAATTATACTACCAGACTGCAGCCTTATCATGGATTAAGGAATGGTTAACCTTGGAAAATAGAAGACTACTGTATTTGGAAGGACATGATTTAATGTTAGGATGGCATGCCTTTGTTTGATATGACAAGTGTAAGACCCATTCATATTTTAAGAGACATATTATAAGAAAGTCATTATTGGACGTATGGATCGACATAAAAAAAGACCACTTTTTAACAATTCAAGAATGGTTTTCTCCAATCAAAGCAATATGTCACCCTAATCTAACACAAGAAGGTAAGATATGGAAATACAAGGATCTATTAGATGAACAAATGAAATTAAATACCAGACAAGAATTACAGGCAGTAGGAGTAACAATAGATTTATTATTTATTTATTATTTATTATTTGGATTTGTATGCCGCCCCTCTCTGAAGACTCGGGGCGGCTCACAACAAGTGAAAAAACAATCCAATACATAATCCAATTAATTAAAATATTAAAAGTTTTTTAAAAAACCCTATACTAACATACACACACACAAGCATACCATGTATAAATTCAGCGGGCCCAGGGGGAGATGTTTAGTTTCCCCATGCCTGACAGCAAAGGGGTTTTAGATGTTTAGTTTCCCCATGCCTGACGGGTTTTGAGAAGTTTACGGAAGGCAGGAAGAGTAGGGGCAGTTCTGATCTCCGGGGGGAGTTGGTTCCAGAGAGTCGGTGCCGCCACAGAGAAGGTTCTCCCCCTGGGGCCCGCCAACCAACATTGTTTAGTTGACGGGACCCGGAGGAGGCCCACTCTGTGGGACCTAATCGGTCGCTGGGATTCGTGTGGCAGAAGGCGGTCTCGGAGATATTCTGGTCCGATGCCATGAAGGGCTTTAAAGGTCATAACCAACACTTTGAATTGTGACCGGAAACTGATCGGCAGCCAATGCAGACTGCGGAGTGATGGTGAAACATGGGCATACCTGGGTAAGCCCATGACTGCTCTCGCAGCTGCATTCTGCATGATCTGAAGTTTCCGAACACTTTTCAAAGGTAGCCCCATGTAGAGAGCATTACAGTAGTCGAACCTCGAGGTGATGAGGGCATGAGTGACTGTGAGCAATGAGTCCCGGTCCAGATAGGGCCGCAACTGGTGCACCAGGCGAACCTGGGCAAACGCCCCCCTCGCCACAGCTGAGAGATGGTTTTCTAATGTGAGCTGTGGATCGAGGAGGACGCCCAAGTTGTGGACCCTCTCTGAGGGGGGTCAATAATTCCCCCCCCAGGGTAATGGACGGACAGATGGAATTGTCCTTGGGAGGCAAAACCCACAGCCACTCCGTCTTATCCGGGTTGAGCTTGAGTCTGTTGACACCCATCCAGGCCCCAACAGCCTCCAGGCACCGGCACATCACTTCCACCGCTTTGTTGACTGATGTAAAGCTGGGTATCATCCGCATATTGATGATACCTCACCCCATGTCCTTGGATTATCTCACCCAGCGGTTTCATGTAGATGTTGAATAGCAGGGGGGAGAGGACCGACCCCTGAGGCACCCCACAAGGGAGAAACCTAGGAGCCGACCTCTGACCCCCCACTAACACCGACTGCGACCGGCCAGAGAGGTAGGAGGAGAACCACTGGAGAACAGTGCCTCCCACCCCCAACCCCTCCAGCCGGTGCAGAAGGATACATGGTCGATGGTATCGAAAGCCGCTGAGAGGTCAAGGAGCACCAGGACAGAGGATAAACCCCTGTCCCGGGCCCACCAGAGATCATCCATCAACGCGACCAAAGCGGTTTCCGTGCTGTAACCGAGCCTGAAACCCGACTGTTGGGGACCTAGATAATCGGCTTCTTCCAAGGACCGCTGGAGCTGGAGTGCCACCACCTTCTCAACAACCTTCCCCATAAAGGGAAGGTTGGAGACTGGATGATAGTTATTAAGTACGGCTGGGTCCAGGGAGGGCTTCTTGAGGAGGGGGTGCACGAGCGCTTCTTTATACAGTGATGGAAAAACTCCCCTCCCCAAGGAAGCGTTGGTAATCTCCTGGGCCCAGCTCCGTGTCACCTCCCTGCTGGCCGAAACCAACCAGGAGGGACACGGATCCAGTAAACAGGTGGCGGAACTCACAGCTCCAATGGCCTTCTCCACTTCATCAGGTGTCACCAGATCAAACTCTTCCCAGACAGGTGGACAAGTACGTGCCCCAGTCACCTCGACTGACTCGTTGTCAGTCGACTCTGTCTTACAATTGGAGTCGAGGTTGGCCCGGATCTGAGCGACTTTATCAGCGAAAAACGTGTTAAAATCCTCGGCACTACTCTGCAAGGGCTCCCCAACTCCCCCCTGGTTAAGAAGGGAGCAGGTCACCCTAAACAGAGTGGCCGGGCGGGATTCCGCTGAGGCAATCAAGGCGGCATGGTACGCGCATCTTGCCGCCTTGAGCGCCACTTTGTAAGTCTTAATAAAAGCTCTTACAACTGTTCGATCGGATTCAGACCTACTCTTCCTCCATCGCTTCTCTAGATGTCTCTTTTGGCATTTCAACTCCCGGAGCTCCTCGTTGAACCATGGGGCTCTACGGGGTCTAGCGCCGCGGAGAGGTCGCAAGGGCGCAATCCGGTCGAGAGCCTCCGCAGCAGCCGTATTCCAAGCCTCCGCAAGAGACTCCGCCGAACTGTGGACGAGTGCCTCTGGAATAACCCCAAGCGCCGTCTGAAAGCCCTCTGGGTCCATCAGGCATCTGGGGTGGAACATCTTAATTGGTTCCGCCTCCCTGCGGGGAAGGATTGGAGCCAGGAAGTCAAGCCGTAGTAGGAAATGGTCTGACCATGACAAAGGCAATGTTTCTAAGCCCCTTAGTCTCAGACCATTACTCAATTGCTCGGAAAGGAATACCATGTCAGGTGCGTGCCCTCCCTCGTGAGTTGGACCCTGTACTACTTGAGTCAGGTCCATGGCTGTCATGGTGGCCATGAACTCCTGTGCCAACCCAGAGGTTTCACCGAGTGACGGCAGGTTGAAGTCCCCCAGGACAATAAGTCCGGGGAACTCCACCGCCAACCCGGCTACCTCCTCGAGTAGCACAGGCAGGGCTTTTGACACGCAGCTGGGAGGCAGGTACGTGATAAATAAGCCCACCTGAACCCCTAAGTCCAACTTCATTAAGAGAGACTCGCAACCCGCAATTTCCGGAGCAATGAGTCTACGTAGGCAAAGGCTCTCCCTGGCTATAATAGCCACTCCTGCCCCCCTTCCCTGGGGTCGAGGTTGATGCCATATCTGAAACCCAGCTGGGCAGATTTCAGAGAGAGGAACACCCCCCTCTGGGCCCAGCCAGGTTTCAGTAATACATGCCAGGTCGGCCTCCTCATCCAAGATCAAATCCCGGATGAGGAGAGCTTTATTTACCACCGACCTGGCATTGAGCAGCAGCAACCTGATTGGTGGCAATATGCTCAAATCCAGTCTAGATATCAAAAAGATAAAAAAAAGTATACATTTAGAAAAGAGAATAATGTTTTAGGGAATTTATTAATTAAAAATCAGTGGAAATTGATTGGAAAAGCATACAAGTATTTGATGAGCTCCAAAACTGTCGGTCTGATTCTAAAAGATAATATGATTAGTTGGTGTAGAAATTTTGGAAACGTGGGAAAGGGTTTGGAAAATAACTAAATCAGTTCCCATTAAAGAAAACCATATTAACATGTTTTAAAGATGACATCTACCCCCTAATAGACTTTCAAAAATGTTTCCAAATTTGTCTCCTAATTGTTGGAAATCTAAAAGAGAAATTGGTTCTTACTATCATCAGTGGCGGACCTGCCAAAAAGCCAAACTCTTTTGGAACAATATAGAAAGATGGATTAGAGAAATCACCTCACAGGAAATTATAAAAACTCCAGAATTTTTTCTACTAGGTATAACAAATCATAAATATAAAAAAGAAATCTATTATTTAATAACTCATATTTTGGTAGCTGCCAGAATTGTCTTTGCACAAAGATGGAAAGATACGGAAACCCCTAAAGAAGAGGAGGTAACTGAGAAAATTATTGAATTGCTGATATGGACATGATGACAAGGCGGTTAAACAATCAAGAAGAATCGGAATTTTATAAAATATGGGAGAAGGTCTATATTTGGTTGGATTAAAAAAATGCTTAATAATTTTTTTCTTTCTAAAATATATATATATATAGAGAGAGAGACAGAGAAATATCAAATATTATTAGTTTGAAATGTTTATAAATAGACAAATAGACAAATGTAATAGACACTTTTTATTCCTCTGAATTGATCTAATTAACAATAGTTTTTCCTTTTTGTATTATGAAGACTTCTATTTCTGAGTGGGGCGATTATAGCTTGGTTTGGTTTCTCTGTGTTTGTCTGTAATGTTTGTCCTTTTTTATTTGAAATGTAATAAAAATATTATATATATAAAAAAAGAGAATCAGAAGTGGCATATGTTGAATACTAGCTGCCAAGAAATAACAGTGATAAGAGATAATAATCTTTGTATTAAGTCTTCTGCATACAGCTGATTGAGCATTAAGAAATAAATTGTTGGCTGTTGCAGCATGCTTTTTATGGAAAACCTCTGGCTTTCCAAATGTTGCCGAGGTACATTCTCAGCACCCTTCACATGCTGCTAGCTGAGATACTAGCATAGAAATAAGGGTAGTTTTATAAATACTTTTCATAGCAAATTATCTTTAGACACTTTTTACTTTTTACATATTTGAATGCTTTACAATAGTCACTTCTTTTCAATTTCAGTATCTTTGTGTACAAGAATAGGTTGCTGGGTGGGAACTATGATACCAAAATGGCATACAGCAATAGGAAATTAATATTAATATTATTGCCTTTTTAGCTTAAAATTTGAGCAATTAACATTTTGGAGAAATATGTTGGAAACTAGAATCACTAAAATCTAATGTGACTTTTATGCAGTGAGTCTGCTTCTTATTAAAGTAATATTGACAAAGTTAGTCATGCTTAGAACACTTTATTTTTCAAAGGAAACATTTAGCTTCAGAAAAGTCACATCTTCAAAGTTCTGCAGATTAAAGCAGGAAATGGCCAAATTTCAAGTTAGCCTTCTAATTTTGATGATGCATTTCCTAAATGGGTTACTTTTTGTTCAACAACAGAATTACAAAAAGATAACCTATACCAGACATGGCAAACGTTTTTTGGTTTGCATGCCAAAAGGGTGTGTGTAGCATGCATGTCCATGCCCACACACGTTCCCTCCCACACACACAAGCGCAAACCCTCCTGCGCTATCCTGCACATGTGCACAAGCCCCCATCCCCACTCATGCGCACAGGATTCACTGAAGGAAAAACACATTTCTGGTTTGCCCATCATGCTGTTTTTTGCACTCCAGAAGTTCAGGGAAGCAAAAAACAGCACAACCGGCAAACCAGAATTTTGAAAAATGCATTTCCGTGTTGCCCGTTGTGCTGTTCTTTTGCATTCTGGGACTTCAGGAAGCTTCCCTGATCCCTCCTTCCAGAGTGAAAAAAACAGCACAATGGCAAACCGGAAGTGCATTTTCTGAACTTCCAGTTTGTCCATTTGGTGGTGTTTTTGCACTTCAGGTCTTCAGGAAAGTTTCCCTGAAGTGTCCAAAGGGTAAAATAGCCTTTCCCAAGACCAAAAATCAGCTGGCCAGCATGCGCATGCACACTGGAGTTAACATAGAACAACCTCTTGTGTGCCCTCCAATATGGCTCCACGTGCAACCTATGGCATGCTTGCCATAGGTTCGCCATCATGGTCCTATACCCACATGTACACAGATGTCTGTCTCCATATTAAAATGGTTCTCTGCTGAATGAGAATGGCAAAGCCAACTAATGCTGTTTTTTAAATGGCATGCTTTCATTATCTAATTTGATCGTCAGAATTTTCAACCAAGTTATAAATTCAAAAATTCAAAATGTAACATCTCGGAAACTTTATTAATATAGTTCAAATCTGCTGTTTTTCCCTTAGCTTTTTCTAGGCAACAGTACCATCCATCATACAAAGCATTTTCAGATGCAACCCCTTTGACAGTCTTCTCCCATCTGGTATCCTTCAGATATGGTTGAGGTAGAATTCCTTATATACCCAGCCAGCATTTTTTATGATAATTGCAAAACATTTGAATTTCCCCCAAGGCTACTCTTTCTGGACACAGGATAGATATAAAAAGGCAGTGAAATTTCTCCTTTAGTTTTACTCCAAAGCTCAATGGGTCATATAGATTCCTTTGTACTATTTTATATCAGTTCTTCTATGTTTCAGATGAAATTGTAAACATCATAAGGGTGACCAGAGATTGTACCTTCATTGTAAACTTGGACTGACTACTCTTTCCATCTGTTGCATGTGTTTCTCAATCTGAAAAAGATTACAATACTAAAGGTGATATATTCAGATTCATTTCCGTGCATAGAGTTTGAATTAAAAATCAGTTTCTAATCTGTATCACTTCTTCTTTTCCCTCCCATTCAGTTTTGTTCATTAAACTATTAGATCCATATATTGTACATCAAAATATATAGTACAATATATTTTCACTTTGAAGTTGTCATAGATGCATAAATTCTTGAAAAATATTTTAATAGAAAATTAGAATGGAAATTAATAAATTATTATATATATATTATGTCTCTTTCAATTACATCCTGCAGAGTTGAATGTGGGATGCATTACATTGATTGCCATTATAGCTATGAGACTTGTCAATACTTGTTGTAGGAGTTTAATATCAGTAGTTGGTATTGATATTTAATTCAAAGCTTGCCTGGTATTGGAAAAATACATAAAATAAAATATCATTTTTGCTGCTGTTACACATTAAATATTATTCAAAGTTCATTGAAGCAGAAAATATTTTAAAAAGATGTAAATACTGTAGCAACACCTGTTTGCTGAAGTAATAAATACATTTTTGTCAACCAGAAGGATTAGAAAAATATGTTAGCCCAGAATGGTATATTTAGATTATCTTTTTAAGGGAAAAATGAGAGCATGCTAAAGATACAAGAATGCTGAGAATGCTTCCCACTATTAAAAATAGCATCAATAAAATCATCTTCTTCAATGTGTATGACTAAGAGAAAGACACAGAACCAACTGGGATCTATAACTGGTTGAAATGTTCAATAAATAAGCTGCTGCTGAAACAAACATTTAGATGTTGGATAAGTGCTAGGGGAAAATATTATTTAGTACCGTCTTTCTCAACCTATGTCTCTCTAAACATGGTGAAACAGTCCCAACATTTTCAGCTGGTGTATTTGATTCCTCTGCTGGTTGGGAAATCTTAGACTTTGTATTCCAATTCATCTAAGGCAGTGCTTCTCAATTATTTTCTGTTACTCCCCCAGAAGAAGTAAACATTTTGCAACCCCAACTCTCCCTTGGGACTGTAAATAGTATCAATAGCAGGATTCAGCCTGAAACATAGCTGAGGAGCTCATCAGCTGTGCTTCAATGAAGAAATAATAATAAAAATAATAATAATTTCAACACCGGTGTTGTGCCAGCAAAAGAAGACAGAGAAGAAATAAAAGAAAGCAGCTTATAGGCAAGAAACTGAGAGTTATCCTTTTGTCCTAGGTGCTGCATTTCTCCCCCAAACCCGCACATACACTCACATACTCCTCCTGCTTGTTTGTTCCAGGGCTTGCAACTAAAGGCTTATTAGCTAAATGGCCTCCCCCCTCCTTAATCTGTGTCTTTTGTTTCACTACTTCTGGGATCACCTCTTCTTCCTAAGGACTTTTTCTTTTCTCAGTTAAGAACGCCACCTTTCATTTATTCCTCTCTCCCTCCCTGCCCCCCCATGCATCTGCGCTTGAGTAAGTGAAGCTGTGTTTATTTTCTTCTCAGAGCTTTGAAGAAGAGGACCAGGCAACGAGAACCCTGCCTTGCCTGCTTCCCCCCAACACACACACATACAAACACACCTTCTCCCCCACCCCACAACTCTGGGTCTGGGGGCTGTTTCATTTGGTTCTGACTGCCTATGTATGTGTCTGTTTAGAAGCGAGCATGAGCTTCCCAGGAAGCAGATTGGCAGACTCGAGTTCACCAACCAGGCAGAGACATATCCATGGCCAGCCCCTTCTCTTCACCAAAAATTCCCCCCAAAAGATGGTGACACTCATGGTTCACGTGCACACCGGCATCTAGAGAAGGGCGGCCTAGAAATCAAAATAATAAATAAACAAATAAATTGCTCTGTACCTCCCCCCAGGGGGTTGTGCCCCACTATTTGAGAAACAATGACCCAAGGGAAGAATGATCTATATATATGTATTCCATTTGGGGGGGAAATCAAGCCGCCCCGAGTTTTCGGAGAGGGGCGGCATACAAATCCAAATAATAAATAAAATAAATAAGGTTCTGGAAACTGGCAAATGGCAGCTGTCAACATACAGTAGCAAAAATTCTGTTCATGTGGAAATCTGAGTATAGTCTCTGCCTCATAATCTGAATAAAATGTTACATTTCTGTAATGTATTCCATAGTGTACTGTTTTGTGCAGGGGCAGATCTGAAGTTATTGATACTCTGAGCAAAATAGCTTCTTCCATTCATGAGTTCTGTCAGGTTTACGTGAGAGTAGTTGGGTAGCATCTCTCTGAAAACTACCAACCAATTGAACTAGTCACATTTTAATTTCTGGATGCCAGGAAAACGTTCTATTTAAGACATTTGAGTCATGACAACAGATGTAATGGTATGAAGGAATGTCCTTAAGAGACAGGGCAAAGAAATGCAACAAAGAGAATGTTCAGATAAAAGGCAGCTGAGCCTGCAGCAGTAATTTGTGTGGAACAAGGAGTTCAAAAGGGATTCTCCCTAGTTTCTTGGGCTATAAAATGGAGGGGAGGGAGATTTTTTCAGAGGTGCAGGAGTCTATTACTGTAACGTTAAAATAAAATAGAATTAGCTGATCTGGTTGTGTTATCTGTCTGGTCTGTCTCATAAGTCTATCTAAAATATTGTATTGCCTTCTGAAGGGGCAGATTGGGCAAGGATCATGATGGGTCTGGCAATTGTCCAAGAATTCTCAATGTTGAAGCCATTTGAAGACATGTTACCCTTCCACTTTCTAGTATGAGACAATCCAAATATGTGAGCTACATTTTTTTGAAACAATATTTAGTTTAATAGAGTATAATTTAAGATATTTATCTCTCTTAGACTTCGAGGCAAATATTGAAATGCTTTCCCCCTCTCTCCTTCCTTCCTTTATATTTTGTCTGAAATACTGTTGATGTTCTACCCTTCATTATAGGTGGTATTTAGCTAGATGCAGCAATAGTATAACATTATGAAATAGCTTCTTATATTCAGTGGAAAAACCAAGCCATCTCTTAACCTCAGAGAGCTATAAATCTATCTATAATGAAAGCCAATTTATCTGTAGCCACAACTATGTCAAAAACATAAAAGGGAACTTGGTACTTGAGGATTGTATTCACTGTTTTACATAGATGGTTTAAAACACTAGTCAGAATTAAAGTTGGACAATACTATTGTATTTCTGCAAACACTTCCTGAAAAAGGAAGTTCTACAGTAAATTGATTTTTCACTGCTATAAAGATGTTAAAGAATATTATCTAGAACTAATCAAATCAATTTGCCTGCCTTTAATAGAAGCTGGAGAAAATAATATATATATATAACAGTTAAGGAAGATAGGGCACAGTAACTCCAAGTCCACATAAATTCTGGCGGTGCAAACTTCCACAAATTTTACTGGTTACACTCACCAAGCTTTAATCTGACTTAAATCTAAAGAACCCATTGACTGGACAGTTTGAATGCAGGCAATAGCATTCCAGGCTACTGATGAAAGAAACTGATGCCTAGAATGGAACATTCAAATAATATAGCCCCGTTGTTTCCCCTGTGAGTCAGGCAGCCAAGCTGGGTTTTTAAGGTAAATCCTGTATTCCCAAATTATCTATTCAAGTGCTTGTAACATAAAATACACATAAATGTTTTATCATGCTTTAAAATGAATTAAATGTTTGTGAAACAAAAATATCAATTAGGGTAACTTCTTCCCCGTGATTGTTCTTTCAAACTTGGCTCCCAGGAACCAATGGATTTCTGCAATGAGAGCTCCATAACCATACTAACCACCAAGATTGTATTGATACTTTCCACCTTCCTCAAATAACAGCTACAAATTGGTTCTGCCTTCTACCACCATAGCGAGGTGCCAATGCTTCAAATCACAGCAAAGCACCCATAAAATTCAAAGAAAGTAGTCTCTCTCAGTAGAAAAATGAAGGGTATTTTAACTTAGAAGCCTAACTCCAAATTAATTCCAGATGACTATAACAAGGAATATCTCTCTCCCATCTTTAGCTGTCTCCAGTCTGAAAAAGCTGCTCAAGATACTTGACATAGGATAGCTATGCAAGAATTGTTACTGCGTGGTAGGATAAAACCACATAAAACAGTTACTTCTTGCTATCAATGTGACAGTAAAAAGCTCTTTCTTCTACCCACAGAATTTAAATCCAGTGCCACTGCTTCCTGCCTTTTGCATGAATTAGCCGACATCTAACTTCAAATTTTTCATCCTTGGATCCAGATGACAGTTAATAATTGAAATAATCAATAATCCTGCACTGAGAAAAGCTGACAATTATAAGATTGATGCTTTGGAAAGTGAGGTTTAGCAGCAACCATAATATAAAATGATCTTCATTCCCATGGTATTTTTATCCAGCTGGATGACATTTGCTCTAATTTTAAAATCCCTTATAAATGGTCTTTTAAAATTGAATATTGTTTTAAAACTTGCATTTTAAATATTTTCTTTAACGATAGGTGGCTTTTCTTTTTGTTATTTGTGTTGTGATTATTAGTATTATACCACTCTAGAATTTTTTTCAAGATTAAAAAGTGGCATAAAATAATATTATAATGTTTACTATATAGTAATTACCAGGTGTTCTGCCGGGCTCTCTGGTAGGAGCCTCCCGAAAATTCAAGGGTACAAATTGCAGACGCACACATGTTTGAAAATTCAAAACAATGTTCTTTATCACAAAATTCAAAATAAACTAAGCACTCTTTTGTATTGCAAAGAGCATTCGTCCCAAAACAACCGGGTAGTCTGTACAATTTCCCTTAAGCAGTCATTAAGTACCTAGCTAGCAGCTGTGAAGAAACTTCACACCCCTTCTTCTTCCAATGAAGTGAAACACACACACACACGTTGCTCTGCTTTGGTTTCAAAGGCGTGAAAAATCAACAAAGTCCAGAAAACAGCAACACAGGATTCCTGAAGAACTGTGATCAGATACTCTTTTACAATGGTCAAACCCACATGCTGCTATTTATAGCAGCAGCCCTAATTACTGGAGCCCCACCCAACCACAGGTGGCCTCATTTTCTCTTGTAATAATCCTTCAGTTGTTGTCTCCTATGCATCACTCTACGCATGTGTGGATGTGTCATTAATTCTTGTTCAGAATCCAAGGATGCTACAGATGATTGATCTCCTCCTGGGCTGTCTGCCAAACTCCCCTCTTTCCTGTCACTCATGCTTCCTTGGTCAGAGGAGGCTTCATCGGCAGATTCCATCGGGAGCAAAACAGGCCTGCGGCATGTGGATGTCTCCCCCACATTCACCTGCACATTCCTTGGGGCAGGAGCTGGGCCAGAGCTAACCACAACACCAGGTAAACTTCAACTTCACTGTAATAGAGCCCAGAACTTCCACTAATAGTCATAAGTCACATGACTGGACCCAATTTTATAACCTTTTTGCAGCAATCACTGAGCAAATAAATATATTCCTATGGCTATTCATTTTGTTGGAGATTTGGCAAAAGGCTAAAAACCAGCAAAGAAAATCATAAAAAGCAGTCTCTCTAAGCCAGGGCTGTCAAATTCATGGACCATCCAATCATGCCCACACCTGGTTTAGCAAAGGGGAAAAAGTTGTGATACATCATGTGGCAATGCCCTGCTAATGTGAGTTTGACACCCCCGCTCTAAGATGTTGCATAACTCAATGAAACGGCTACTAAGGGACTAAGTTACTAAAAGAAATCTCTAGATTGCTTGATCTGGTCTTGCTAAAGAGAATAAAGGCTATTCTACTCTATTTTAAGGACTGATATGTTTTAGAAATATTAATATATTTAATTTTATGAAAACAAGTTTTCATTCAAGCAAAAATAGCTAGGTTTTTTTAGACTAAGCAACTATGATATGAACCTGTGCTCCATTTTTCCATTGCCCTTGAAATTTTGAAAACTGTACACTATTGTATGAAAACATAATGTACAGGTCTTGTCAGGCTTGTCAATTGGACTAACAAAATAAGTGAATGAAAACATTTCATTTTCATTTCATAAATGCTTTGCTGAGGATTCCTAGCTAATTTTTTGTTATGCAAAATTTTGACTGTTTGACTATTTAATGTTTGTGAACCAATATTACCTCCCAGAGATACCTCTGGGAGGTAATATTGGTTCACAAATATTAAATATTTGAGGGTGGGAATGACATATAATTTTTTTGCCAATGCACATGCATAAAAGTGCAAGCACATCAGTATAAACATGCAATCTAATGCATACACTAGAATCCGTCAGTTTTTTGGGATTTAGTTGTCTTGTATTGTATCTCAATTCCCAATCAGAAAAGCAATGAACATTTGGTGGAGAGATCAGAGTACATTGCCTCTGACTGCTTATTTGTATCCTGACTATCATTAGTCAGGGTAGAAATGTCCCATGGGGAAGGGTATAGATAACCATAACGATCCATATGATTTAGGACTTGACCCAGGAAGAAAGCCACTTTCTCTGGACTACCATCAAAAGATGCTTTCAATGTTGGATGATCCCATTGACCCCCTGATATGATTCTTGATGGACTTCTCCTTTCTTTCATGTACACTGAGAGAATGTGGACCAAGACAAATTCCTTGTGTATCTAGTCACATTTGGGCAATAAAATTCTATTCTGTTCTGTTCTATTCTATTCTCTGAAAGGTGGAAGTTAGCGAAAGATATCATATATGTTTTAAATGACATTTCCTTCTGAGTAACTCTGCAGAGCATTACATAAAAGTTCTTATTTTGCACCTGGAAATTTCTGTATTGATGCTATATTATTGGCAGGGTTTTGTTTTGGTTTTTGCTTTTTCTTATTTGGATTTTAGATCAACAATATTGATCATCCATGAAGTAGTCCATTTTATGGAACCAAAAGAATTACAATCATAGATTGTTTCTAATCCCTGGAAGATTTAAGTTCACCATCTTGATAACTCATCTTGTCATACTCTTGCTTTAATAATTACTGTGATTTGGAAATTATTACAATAGATTAAAAACCGCTTCTGTCTTTATCACCTACAATGTATTTGTTAATTATTTCCTTAGGTCTGCTTTTCTATAAGATAGTATCTTTGGTTGGAGGAAGGTAGTCATTTTGATAGTAGGAAGAAAAAATGGGTATTAGCAGTGATGGAAACCTTAGAAGATCAATTATTCTTCCATTGTTAATTATTAAGAAGTTTAACTACAAAATTGAAAAAGGACTTTATATTTTACCTTTTGGAATCCAGTGCTGGCTTGGATTGGCAATGCTAATATTTTTGAATCACTGTTTCTAGCATCCTTAGAGACTAAGGATTATCTGCATAATTGATTCATCGGATTCATCAGAATTAATTATGCAGGTAATTTTACTCAGTTTTTTTACAAACTCCTCTTTAAAAGTAAAGCATAATATCACAATATTTTACTTTCTTCTATGTCTTCCAAAACCACTGAATTCCTACATTACAATAGAGGTTGCATTTCCTGGCATTCAAAATTCCAAAAAGTAATTTTAAAATGAATAGTTAAAAAATTCAAAACTTTCAAAATTATTGCAGAATGATTGATTTCACTCCAACAAATCAGTGCAAAAATGATTTTATAGTCCATTATAAATTATGCTCAGTGTACATTTATTAGTTGGTCTGTTAGTTATTATGTAATCCCTAACCATTCATGTTTAGTTTATAGTAATGTATCAAATAAAAACACAAGCATGGAAATACAGATAAAAGACAAAAGACAAAGAGGAGTGCTGTGAAGCAATGATGGTTTTATTACCCAGTATTATCATATTTGCATTCTATAATTAATTATGTTTGGAAGAAGAATAAGTATTGTCTACCAGAGAATGGAGATCAAAGCTATTTTTAGTACTGTAATGCCAAGATTAATAATACAGTGATCTCTCGATTAGCGCAGGGGTTACGTTCCAAGACCTCCCGCGCTAACCGATTTCCGCGTTATACTGGATGCGGAAGTAAAAACCACCATCTGCGCATGTGCGCCATTTTTTCATGGCCGCACATGCGCAGATGGTGGAGTTTGCGTGTGGGCGGTGGGGAAGACCAAGGGGAGGTTCCTTCAGCCGCCCAACAGCTGATCTGCTCCGCAGCGCGGAAGCAGCGAGGAGCCGAAGATGGGGTAAAGGCAAAGGGGAAACCCCATCTTCGGCTCCTCACTGCTGCCGCGCTGCGGAGCGGATCAGGTGTTGGGCGGCTTGCCGCTTGCCATATTGCAGCTTGGAGCCTTGCTTCGCCTCCTTCGCTGCAATACGGCAAGCGGCAAGCTGCCTGGGCGGCGCTGGGGCCATGCGGAGCCGCTCATCTAGGGGGGCGTGGACCGGCAAGGTGCCCTCCGCTCTCTCTCTTTCTCTCCCTGTTACCGGTGTGGTATAAGAGAGAGAAAGAAAGAGAAAGGAGGGCGACTTGCCAGTCCACGCCCCCCTGGATGAGCGGCCCCGCATGGCCCCAGCGCCGGACTCCGTTGCCGAACGCCGAAACCGGAAGGGGCGAGGTGGGGGGGGGAGAACGGGAGGCTCAGCATTCCGTCAGTCGCAGCGCTGGCTGTCAACTTTTCTTTTTAGCACTGGGGAGGCAAGTCAGCTCCTGCCCAGTTTTAAAAAGAAAAGTTGACAGCCAGCGCTGCGGCTGACGGAATGCTGAGCCTCCCGTTCTCCCCCCCCCACCTCGCCCCTTCGCCCCCCTGTGTTCCTAGGAGAAGTGCTGGTGAGGAGCAGAAGGTCTGTCTTGCCTCAATCCCCAGCACTTCTCCTAGGAACACAGGGAGGCGAAGGGGCGAGGGGGGGGAGAGAAAACGGGAGGCTCAGGAAGGGAGCTCGGGAAGGAGCTCACGGTCAGTCGGCTGCCGGCGGGAGGAAGGCGATTGTTCCGCTGCCGCCAGCATGGCCTGGCTGGCAGCGGAAGATGTAACGGAGCCCACGGGGGATTCGCCTTCCTCCCACCCGCAGCCGAGACTGATCGTGGGCTCCTTCGCAACCTCGGAGAGCTTCCAGGGCATGAAAGCTCACGAAAACCAGGAAGCTCTCCGAGGTTGCGAAGGAGCCCACGATCAGTCTCGGCTGCGGGTGGGAGGAAGGCGAATGCCACGGGGCTGGGCTCGGCTCCCCCCTCGGCTCCCCCCCTTACCAGCCCCGCCGCGGAAGGCTCCATTCTGTTCCCTGCCGGCCCGATTGAGCGGCCGGCAGTCTCCATTCAGGGAACCGGCACCCAGCGTCCCCACGCCGCCTCCACCTCCCGATAATGCGCCCGACCTCTGCCTCTCTCTTTCTCTCTCATATACCGCGCCGGCAACAGGGAGAGAAAGAGAGAGAGAACTAGCGTGGACTTATTTTTTATTTTTTAATATTTTATTTTAATATTTTATTTTTTTAATTAATATTTTTTGAAAAACCGCGTTGCAGCGTTTCGCGCTAATCGAGAACGCGCAAATCGAGGGATCACTGTAATAGACATTTTTAAGACAAGCCAGTAGAATTTCTGTTCACAAGTGAACTTTTCATGTAAGCCAACTAATTGAAAATCATACAGCATTGCCTTCCAACCCTTCATTTCATTTGTAAAATATTGTCTTGTAAAATATTGACACAATGAATTCACTCAACACCTTGAATTTTCAAGGTTTTAAGCTTATAGAGCAGTGATGGATGGTTAATATTTTCCATTAACATGCCTAAAGCATGCATACATATGCATGAATGCACGGGCATGTGCCTGAACCCCCAAAATGCAATGCAATCACAGCCCCTGGGCCTGTTCCCCACCCATGCGTATCCATGTGCCATCCCCACACAGGCATCCCACCCTCATGTACCCCATTCCATACTAGCATGCTAGGCCCCCTTATACACCCCACTCTCCTGTGCAAATATGTGCCCCCCGCATGCAGCCTGCCCCCTGCGCATGCATGGCAGAAACCCCAAAACCAAGTGACTGGTGGAAGGAACATGCATATGCATAGCAGACCTGAACTGGGGCGACGGCTCATGTGTCCACAGAGATGGTGGTGTTTGCCATCATAGATATAGGGCATATAGACATAGGGGAAGAAAACAAGGGATGTGTGTATATTTTTCTGGTGCTTATTACCAAAATTTGTATTGTTGGAATAAAAAACCACTACTTAACATATTGTTTATGGAGTGGAGAGGCCACGTGGAGGGATTTGGTTGATGGGAGCGGCTAATGGAGGCAACGGTATTAGAACTGAGGACACTGAGATTTGGACGCTATGCCTTTCCTTTCCTTTTCTTTGGCCTTGGAACCACGTGATTATTGCAGCTTTGGTCTCCATGAGGGAGAGACAAAGTGAAGGACTCCAGACTTATAAGATCAACCCCTATTTCAGGGATGTTGTTTCCTTTTTTGAATTGGACGCTCTGGAGGTTTTTAAAGAACCTTTCTCCCCTTTAATGGAAGGGAGGAGATACCCCATGGCAAAGGAGGGAATTATATTGTTTTCATATTGGAGATCTTATATTGTTTAATTCTTCTTAATCATTTTAAGGGGGGGGGGTTGTTAATATTTTTTAATCAGTTAGGGGGTGAGATTGATAATTTGTGAGTGTGACTGGAAGGGTATTATCTATGTTTTATGTTTCTATTGCTGTTGTTTTAACTAATTTATAAGGGGGTTAATTTATTTTAAGGACGATGATTGGAAATAAATGGATGGAGAGTATGAGTAGGATGAGCATTATGAATGGAAGGGCCAGCCTGTCTGGTGCTGTAGAAGCAGGAGGAGTGGGGGAGTCCACTTCTGGGATAGCAGAGGGCCGGAATATACGGGTCTTGCTGGGGAGAGGCAGATATGGTGGGAGCCATGGGTAGGCGATTCTCAGGGAACGAGACCTCGCTGCTTGAAAGCGATCCCTTATTCTGTGAGCTCGCTCTGGGGTACTGGTGATGGGTGAAATCTGGACCCTGGACTCCAGCTGCTGCTGCTCAACCCCAGCTCAGTTGTTAATAAAGTTCCCCTCATCCAGGACTAACTCCTGGATGAGGAGACTGACCTGTTTTTTTAAGGATTGTTTTTTATGTACACTAATTGGATCGGATTGATTTACTACTGTTTCTTTGTATACCGTATTTTTTGGTGTATAAGATGCACCTTTTTACTTTAAAAAGCTGCATCAAAAATGGGTGCATCTTATACACCAAATGTTGGGAGGTGGTCAGCGGCGGTGGTGGCTGTCCCCGAGGCCGCCCAGCAGTCCTTGGCTGGAGGCTAGCAGCTCAGCCCCGGGGATGAGTGGGGCACATGGCAGCAGCTTCGGAGAAGCGGGCGGACATCCCCTCAATGCATCCAGATGGCGGAAGAGTCTGCCAAGCTGCTTCAATCATTCGGGCACTCCGAGCAAAGCTGCCTCAGCTCAGAAATTCTGGAGCTGGCACCCTGGAACTTCTGCCTTTGGGGGGCGCCTCCCAGAGTTCCTCAGCCACCTTGGCTGGCTGATGAACTTTGGGAGTTGAAGTCCACAAGTCTTATAGTTGCCAAGGTTGGAGAACCTCATCTTAGAGCAGCTAAACTCCCATTTTCCAAGAGAGAGAGAGATAAGGCTTTAAGAAGCTGCAAGATTTACCAGGAAGTTATAAACTGGGAACACATCTTATCCCCCCATTATCTATTCTTATCTATTTGCATCTTTCCCATCATCTGCCTTTCCATGGCAGGAGTGGGGGCAGTGGGAGGTGGAAGGAAAGGTGGGCGTGACTAACCTACCAAGGGTGAGAGACACCAAGGAGAGCAGCACAGCAGCTCGGCACTTGCAAATCTTTTCCCCGGTCTTGAATCAACCACAAATGCCTCAAAAAAGAGTTGCAAGGGGCGAGCTGCATCTTGGGTGGAAGCAACTATAGTACCCACCTCTGTTGGATCAGGCAGGTGTTTTATTTCCCCAAAGTTTTTCTTTCTTGCCACTCTTGGAAAACTTTTTCATGTGGGAGGAAAAGTGAGCTACACACACACACACACACCACTTGCCGAGGTTGGAAAAGGTTGCCAGAGGTGTGTGTGTAGCTCACTTTTCTTCCCACATGAAAAAGTTTCCCCAAAAGGGCAAGAAAGTAGGGAGGGGGATGGAGGGTTGCAGAGAAATAATGGCTCCCCTCCCCACCCCAAAACTTTGGGGAAATAAAATGGGATACAGACCCAGGGGTCAGGAGAGATCCCAGGCCAGCCTGGCAGGTAAAGGGTGAGTAACCTGTGGCTACGGCCACAGCCAATGTTCCATCTAATTTTTTTTTAGTGTGGGTGGAAAAGTATAGTGTCTGAGTGGCGACAGCAAAGAAATATAAATAAATAAATAGGAAAAAAATTCCCTTCTTTTTTATTAAAAGAAATTAATAATAGTCATCGGAGAGGGGCGGCATACAAATCTAATAAATTGAATTGAATTGAAAACAAAACCAAAATCTATTACTATTTAAACTAAAACAACCAGCAAAACCAAAAACACAACTATTAATAAATCCATGCTTTAGAATCTTGATTTCTTAAATATTTATCATAGTATTATAGTAATCTAGTAATACTATGAAAATCTATCTGAAAACCAATGCATCAATTAATATATTTCCATAAATTATACTTTTCTATAATTTCCTTCAATATTTCCAAGCTCAATTAATTTTCAGGCACTTAACATTTACTATTATTAACTTTAATCAATCTTCTACATTTCCAAGTATATTTTAAATTCATAATGCAAACTCATAAAACCATACAGTACATAGCATAAAACCCTTATTTATCATATATATCTTCCATTAGTTTTACCTATGTAATTCTATATACCGTATATTAGTTTTGGTATTGAAGTCTTAGAGTCTTCTGTTATGAAAACAACGTCGTCGTCAAATGCTTGCGCTTTATATATTTCTTTTTAAATCTGTAATCCTTTTTCTGTTCTTATTTTTATTAATAATATTTATAATATTAAGATGAATAATAATGATGATATGGGACAGCTTTGTCTAACACCTCTTTGTATTTCCAATCTTTCTGTTTGTTCATTATTTATTATAATCTTCGCTGATTGGTTGGACTAAATAGCATCTATTATATTGAAAAATTTAGTTCCCACCTTCATCTTGGTTAGTTGCATTTTCATAAAAAGCCAATCTACGTTGTCGAATGCTTTTTTGGCATCAAGAAATACTAATGCCATTTGCTTTTCTGGATGTTGTTCATAATATTCTAAGGTATTTATTATTGTCCACAAATTATTTTTAATTTGTCTACCAGGTAGGAATCCATTCTGATCTTCATGAATTATGTTGTTTATAATATTTTTAAACCTATATCCATATATTGAAATAAAAATTTTATAATCTACATTTAATAATGAGATTGGTCTATAATTTTCAATTTTTTCATTTTCTGTTCCCTCTTTATGTATTAGTGTTATTAAAGTTTCTGTCCATGATCTAGGTAGTTTACCATCTGCTATTATCTTATTAAATATCTCTAACATATTTGTGGAAAGAATATCATTATCTAATTTATAGAATTCTGCTGGTATTGCGTCGGGGCCTATAGCTTTATTATTTGTTTGGTTTTTAATAGATTGTTGTAATTCACACATTGTAAAAGGTTTATTAAGTTTTTGTTGTTGATCTTTCCTGTATGCTGGTAAGTCTATAGAACTCAAGTACTCAAAGATTTCCTTTTCTTTTATTTCTTCATTCCCATATAATTTTTTATAGAATTCTAGTACTATTTCTTTCTTTTCATCTATTCTATGTCTTATTACACCTTTACTATCTAATAATTTTTTAATAATTTTAGATTCTCTTTCTTTTCTTAATTTATAAGTTAACCATCTTCCTGGTTTGTTTGCATGTTCAAAGTAATCTTGTTTAACTCTTTTAATTTTTTCGGCTATTTGTTCTTGATCTATCAGCTTTATTTTGTGTTCTCCAATGCACTTGCAAGGAGAGTCCAGGATGGGTTATTCTCAGCCTGATTGGCTGGGACTGAGTTTAATTTAAATATTTAATATTAGTCAGGCACCGCCCCCTTAGCCCTCCAGTCTAAAAAACTCAGTCGCAGTAATGGGACTTTGAGTTTGATGCTCCTGTTAAACTTGGTTTAATAGGGTATAATTCTGGTTTTAATAAATGTTTTGTACAATTATTTACTGTGTTTTAATACTTTTCTTCTTTTTCCTTTCTTTCAGGCACCAAGGGGCGGCTTCTTGTTGGCAGCGTGGGTTAATTCCCTCAGTGGGATTAACCCCCTATGCTGCAGCTCCTCTCCTGACTGGCCCTCAAGCCTGGAGGCTCGTTGAGGGTTCTGAGAGGAGCGCCCGGGTTGCCTGCCTCCACGGCAGCGCCCGGTGGACAGGCGGTCGGCTGACGCCATGGGGGGCCTGCTCCCCATGACGGATATGCCGCTCGAAGAAGGAGGAAGCCTGGAGGAAGCCTTGCACCCCAAAGGAGCCCCCGCCCCCCCCGGCGCGCCGAACGCCCATCGGGCCAGTCGGAGGATCAAACCTGCGTCCCCGACAACGAGCGTCGCCATCTTGGGGGGGGGATAAAGGCGGGAACGGAGAAGAGTTCCCGCCTGAATGAAACGGCCCTTTTTGCCTTCCCGTCGAGACCGCGGAGGCGGTCGTCATGACGACGACGGGCCAACCCTCCTGCAGCAGGCACGGGCGGAGGAGGAATCCCCGCCCACTTCCTGCTTGCTTATTTGTGCCAGGCCGTTCCTTCTATTAAGGCCAAGGTGGCTGTCAATCAGGATTGAGGGTTGTCATGGCAACGTCTAGCTGCCATACCGGGGAGCCAATAGAAGAGCGCAGAGGCCGGACCAGGCTGATAATGAGCTCTTCCTCCGACTCCTTTCTTGCCTGGTGCTACGCAGCCGCAATAGAGTCTCAGAAATCCATCTGTACTTCGTCATTGCTTCAAGTACAACGATAGGGATTTCTTGCTCGCCATTTGGACATTTTTCCTGGCTGACCGTGAGTTTATCTCAAATACAGTTATGGCTGAAACACCTTCTCACGCAGGGGAGGAGGCCACCACCATTGCTAGGCCCAGTACCCCTAAGGAAAAAAGCCAGAAAGCCAAATCTTCTCAGGGCACCTCGCTCAGAGAGGCTGAAAAACGGATAAGGGCCCTGGAAAGGCAATTGGAAGCCACACAAAAACAAGCTTCTCTACCTGCTAAAGGATTTGGCCCCACACCCCCGCCAGCCTCCCCCGTGATTCCAACAGGGGTAGCTGGCTCGGCTTCGGAGAGGGACTGGTCCCCTGAGAGGCCTATACTGCCTACTCCTGCAGAGGGATTTCCTTGGGGCAGACAAGCGGCCATGTGGTCTGGCAACCTGGGACCTCAGTCTTACATCCCTCCTCAGCATGCCCCAGCACAGTCCTCCACATTTACACCAACAGCTGCGGGGCTGCGCAACGCCCAGGACTCATGGCAGAGCATGCCACAGGCTCTGCAAGATTTGATCACGAATGTGTTTTCCCAAGGCGTTGAGACAGGGGCTCTTCAACAGCAAGCTATGGTGGGTCACCCCCCACCGAGATCCAGAGACCCCTGGGCTGCTCCAGCCTCACATTCCATAACCGGGTCTATGGAGGAGGAGGACTCTGTTAGGGATGACTACAGTGACCATGAGGATGACCTCTCTGGGGATGAACACCCTCCAGAACAACCTGCCTTCGCAGGTCTCTTTAAGTCATCACTGTTTAGGGTGTTACTCAATAAGGCCAAACTCACTATTGAGCAGGCAGGAGAGGGCAGCCAGCCGGATGACTCCAACTCATCCCAACCTAAGGCGGGCCTCTTCGTACTACCAAAGCAAGAAACAGTGGACATTCCCTCCTCCCATCTGTTCTTGGAGACTGTCCAGAGACCCTGGGAAAATCCAGCAGCGGCACAGGGCCCATCCAACCTGGACCGCAAATTATACACATTTGACCAGCAAATGAAGGACCTGTTAACGTTCCCAGCAGTGGACAAACCGGTCACCAGCCTAGTCTCCAATGCCCTGGTCCCCTCGGAGTCTCAGGAGGGTCTCAGAGCTGAGGACAAGAGGGCCGAAAATATCGTGCGTAAGACCCACCAAATGGCGGCCTGGGCCATTCGGGCCTTGTCTGCGGCCTCGTTTTTTAACAGGGCAACTCTCCTTTGGATTAAAGAGCTCCAATCACGGGTGGATCCTGAAGACGGACGCCTTCGGCAGGATCTGAATAAAATTTTAGCCGCCACCGAATTCTCGGCAGATGCGACGGTCAATGCGGCCAAGTTCGCGGCCAGGGCCATGGCTTCGTCGGTGTCCTCTCGACGGCTCATATGGCTACGCAGCTGGCAGGCGGACGTCAAGTCCAAATGGAGCTTGGCCTCAGCACCGTTTAAGGCTGGAAAACTATTTGGGGATGTCCTTGACGATGTTTTGGTTGAGGATAAGGACAAAAAGAAAGTCATGCCGAGGTCCAAAAAGCCGGAAAGACGATTCACCCCCTACCAAAGGCGCCAGCCCTTTCGTTCAGAGCCCTCCTTGAGCTCCGCCCAGGCATCGAGGCCTTACTTCCAGGGCTCCTTCAACCAGGGGTCGTTTCAATCGGATAGGTCAGCTGCTCACGACCGCGGCAGATCCTATCAGGGACGCAGACCCTTCAGAGGAGCTGGGAGGGGATTTAGAAAAAACAAATGACTCCCTCATCTCCGTTCCACTGGGGGGCAGGCTCACCCACTTCGCAGAGCAATGGTCCATGTTATCTTCAGACGCTTGGGCGGCAGCTACTGTGGCCGAAGGTCTGAGGCTAGAGTTCCTTCACCTCCCCCCTCAGCGATTTGTCACATGCCCAGTTCCCTTGGATGCCCAAAAGAAGGGCCTCCTTTACCAAGAGGTCTCTCATCTCCTGGAGATAGGGGCCATAGAGGAGGTGCCTCTGGAAGAACGGGGCAAGGGGTTTTATTCCCTAGTTTTCCTTGTTCCCAAGACCTCCGGAGGGGTCAGACTAATTCTGAACCTGCGTCAATTGAACATCTATGTAAAGTACAGACGTTTCAAGATGTACTCACTGCGAACCATCCTCGCCTCTATCAGACACAAGGACTTTTTAACATCAATAGACCTCAAAGAGGCTTACTTACACGTCCCCATCTTTCCACCGCACAGGCGGTTCCTCCGGTTCTCTCTAGGCGGAACCCACTTTCAATACAGATCAATGCCCTTTGGGCTTTCGTCCGCTCCAAGAACTTTTACGAAGCTCTTAGACGTTCTCACAGCTTCCCTGAGACAGCAGTCGGTACGCCTCATGGCATATCTAGACGACATTGTTATACTGGCAAAGACAAGGGACCAGGCGCTTCGGGATCTACACTTGACAATCACTACTCTCGAACGCCATGGCTTCACGGTGAACTGGGACAAGAGCCACCTGAGGAGACTGGCTCACTTGGGGACCACCATCGATACCACCCTGGGTATGGTGTTCCTTTCCCCAGAGAGGAGGTCCTCCATCAGGAGGCTCGTAAGAGATCTGGACGGTCAGCGGTTCCCAAGACTCTCATTCCTGTCAAAGGTCTTGGGGACCCTGGTATCCTGCATAGACGTCGTCACGTGGGCCAGACATCACTTGAGAGCGCTGCAATGGTTCCTGCTGCCCTTCCAAAGGACAAAATCCAGCCACCTGCACAGGAGGATTTTGCTCCCGGGCGGTGTTCGCAATTCTCTTCGCTGGTGGACTTCTCCAGCTTTGGACAAAGGCTCCTCCTACCTACCGAAACACCATCTCACGCTGACGCCAGACGCCAGTTTGTTGGGCTGGGGGGCCCACCTTGCCTCCCAGTTGGCCCAGGGCTTGTGGGACCATCGGGACTTACAACAATTCAACATCAACTTCCTGGAGTTGAAGGCGGTCTCGTTGGCTCTCCGGAGTTTCACCCCCTGGGTTTGAGGGCGTCACATCCTGGTCCTCACGGACAATGTGTCTACCCGGGCACATATCAACAGGCAGGGCGGAACACGATCTCGTCGCCTAATGGAGGAGTCAGAGTCCCTATTACGGTGGGCAGAGGCCAATTTAGCCTCTATTTCAGTGGAACATATCTCGGGGATAGACAATGTATGCGCGGACTGGCTGAGTCGGGAGACTCTGGACCCCGGGGAGTGGCGCCTGGACCCCACGATCTTCCAGGAGCTGGTAAGGAGGTTCGGCCTGCCTATATTGGACCTGTTTGCGACAGTCCACAACACCCAGCTTCCCCGTTTCTTTTCCCGCTTCCCCTCCCCGGGAGCGGAGGCAGTGAACGCGTTACATCAACAGTGGCCGTCGGGCCTTCTTTATGCCTTTCCACCAATCCCACTAATACCACAGGTGATCCGGAAACTATTGGAAGAACGGGCAGAGGTTCTCCTCCTAGCTCCCTATTGGCCGAGGCGCATCTGGTTTGCCGATCTGGTGGAACTGTCGATTTCGGCCCACTGGAGAATTCCGGACCATCGACTACTCCTCATGCAGGGAGCAATGAGTCACCCGGAGCCTCATTGGTGGCAGCTGACCGTCTGGCACTTGAGCGGGAACATCTGAAGAGTCAGCTCGTGCCAGACGCGGTCATAGACACTATGCAGGCGGCTCGCCGACCGTCTACAAGGCGGATCTACCAGGCGACTTGGGCGGCGTTCTCCGACTTCTGCAAACAGCGGCAGGTGGACCCACAGGGAGCCACTCCCCTGATGGTGCTCTCTTTCTTACAAGCGGGTATGGACAAGGGTCTCGCTCCTAATACGCTTCGACGCCATGTCGCGGCCCTATCAACGGTCCTTGTCAAAGACCACGGTCGGCCCCTCTCGAGGCATCCGTGGATCAGAGATTTTCTGCGAGGAGCGAACAACTTGAAGCCCTCGGCGGTTCACAGATTTCCTTCCTGGGACTTGTCCTTGGTTCTTCATGCCTTGACAGGTCCGCCCTTTGAACCTTTAAGGCTCATATCCCTGAGGTTTCTCTCCATCAAAACTGCCTTTCTGGTGGCTATTACATCTGCCAGGAGAGTCTCCGAAATCTCAGCGTTGTCAATACGGCAGGACCTCTGTAAATTTTATCCGGACAGAGTTATTCCGAAAGTGAACACCTCCTTTCATAGATCACAGGACATTGTGGTGCCAGACTTTTGCACCCATGGTAGCCACCCTTCTGAACTGAGGTGGCACAAACTGGACGTTAGACGTGCTTTAAAAATTTATATACGTCGGACTCAAGACTTCCGGTCTTCCGAGGGTCTCTTCGTATCCTTCTCCACTAGGGCGATGGGGAAGAAAGTGTCACCTCCTACGATCAGTCGTTGGTTGAGGGATTGTATTTCCGAGGCTTACGCTGCTAAGAACACTGCAGTTCCACAAGGGATAACAGCTCACTCTACCCGGAGTGCGGCCACGTCATCGGCCTGGAGGACTCAAGCCTCACTTGAGGACATTTGTCGAGCAGCCACGTGGGCAGCTCCGTCCACCTTTATAAGACATTACAAGATTGATTCGTTTGCTTCCTCGGAAGCAGCCTTTGGAAGGAGGGTCTTGCAAGGGGTGTGCTCATTTTCAGCGCCCCTGGTCCAACCTTCTCCCTCCCTCTGACTATAACTTGGGTATATCCCATCCTGGACTCTCCTTGCAAGTGCATTGGAGAAGGACCGTTGAACTTACCTGAACGGTCTTCTCGATGCACTGCAAGGAGAGTCCAGACCCGCCCGGTTTCTTGGGACCAGGGTCACAGTTGCACTTTTGTTCTCGTTGGCACTTGGGAATTGTTTTCTCTGGTGAATAAATTGTTGGTTTTTTTGCATTACTGCTCCTTCGTAATTATTAGACTGGAGGGCTAAGGGGGCGGTGCCTGACAAATATCAAATATTTAAATTAAACTCAGTCCCAGCCAATCAGGCTGAGAATAACCCATCCTGGACTCTCCTTGCAGTGCATCGAGAAGACCGTTCAGGTAAGTTCAACGGTCCTTTTATTACATTGCTCTGATTTTTAATTTTATCATCCTATTCATTCCGTTGCATTTCAAGTTCTAATTTTTTAAATTCTGCTATTAGTTTTTGATATTGTATTTTTTTCTCTTTATTTTTTTTTTTTGCCATGTAAGAGATTGTTAGGCCCCGAATATATGCCTTTGTTTTATCCCAAAGATTTTGTGGGGTTGTGTCATTATTTTTATTTATTTCAAAAAAGGATTCTAATTCTTTTTCCATCCATTCTTTATATAAAGGATCCCGTAGAACATTTCTATTCATGTACCAGTTTTTAGGTTTTCCCTTCCCTTTCCAATATATAACTAGTGGATTATGGTCTGCCCAGCTGTTAGTTTCTATTTCAATATCTGTAATCTGTTCCATTGTATGGATTGGTGCCCATGCCATATCTATTCTTGTCCATATTTTGTGGGGGTTTGAATAAAAAGTATATTGTTTATTTTGTGGGTGGTATTCACGCCATATATCTTTTAACAACAGTTCAGTACTCTTTTTCCAAAAGGTTATTGGTAAAATTGCCTTTTTTCCCTTTCTCTTCCTTTTCCCTGAATAATCCATTTGGCTATTTGGAATTGCATTGAAATCACCTACTATTATCATATTATCTATTGATAATTCGATTATTTTATCATGTAATTCCTTGTAAATTGTTTTTGATTATCATTCGGTGCATATATAGATATAATAACGAGAGGTTTTGTTCTAAATCTAGTTGCACAATTAGAATTCTACCTTCACAATCGTTATATACCTGTTTTGACTCTTGTTTCATCAATATACATTGCTATACCTCTTTTTTTTGGTTTGCTAAACTTGTATATAATTTCCCTAATTTTACTTTTTTGAGTAATTCTCTGTTTGATTTCTTAATATGAACTTGTTGTAAAATATTTATTTGTGCTCTTTGTTTTTTAAGTTTAGTCAATATTTGATTTCTTTTTCTTGGGTTATTCAATCCATTCACATTGACTGAAAAGATTTTTAAATCTTGTAATATCTCTATTTATAGTATTTTTTGGTTTCTTTAGGTTCTCTCAATCTGCTATTTAAGACCAATTCCTGTTGAATTTGTGGTTGTTTCTTTCTGAAATCTTGCATTTCCTCCCTCTCTTTGCTGGCAGCCCCCTGTTCCTCTTCTTTATTTTTCAAATCTTTCCTAGATCTTCCTTCTTCTTTGTTCTATCTGGCTTTTATGCTGTAATGTATAGTCAATATATTTTAGTTGCAAACTAAGCCAATATCCATAACAGTGAAGGTGAAAAGAAAAAAAAAACCCTTTATAACAGTTCAAAATCCTCTGCCTACAGTCCACAATACACAGGAGAAGAAGGGGAAAAAGTATATAATAGTAATAAAAAGAAAAAACTTTAATACATAAAGTCCACGCTGATGTTATTTTCTATTTATAATCCAAAATTTGGGAAATCAGTTCATTTATATATAAGTTCGTTGTATAAAAGATTTAATCCATGCCCTGTAAATTACTAAGAAAAATAGTCCATTTAAAAGTTTATCAGGGTCTCACAAAAGTTCGTAGAAATTCTTTTTATAAAATCCAAATAGGTTATATTAGCAAAGTTCAATCAAGAATTTCCAAAATTCAAAGTCCAAAATCCAGTATTTAATATTTAACTATTGTTGTGGTTAGCTCTGGCCCAGCTCCTGCCCCAAGGACTGTGGATGTGGGGGAGACATCCACATGCTGCAGGCCTGTTTTGCCCCTGGTGGAATCTGCTGATGAAGGCTCCTCTGACCAAGAAGACATGAGTGACAGGGAGGAGGAGAGTGTGGCAGACAGCTCAGAAGGAGATCAATTATCTAGCTCCTCCTTGGATTCAGAACAAGAGTTAATGATACAGCCACGCATGCAGAGAGCGATGCATAGGCAACAATAACTGAGAGATTATTATCAAAGAAAATGAGGCCACCTGTAGTTGAGTGGGGCTGTGGTAATTAGTGAGGCTGCTATAAAAAGCAGCCTGTGGGTTTGGTCATTGTGGAGGATTATCTGATCGTTGTGTTTTGTGACTGCTTTACTGACTTGGACCTTTTGTGTGCTGATTTTTCCCCGCTTTGAAACTAAACCAGGGCAAAGTGTGTTTCACTTTGTGAAAAAAGAAGGACTGTGAATTGCCTCACAGCTGCAAGCTAAGTATCACAGAACTGATAAGGGACTTGTACAAATTACCAGTTTGTTTGGAGACGAGTGCTCTTTGCTATCCCAAAAAGAGGGCTTGGTTTAAGTGAATTTTCATTATAAAGAACATTGTTTTGAATTTTCAAACGTGTGTGTGTGTCTGAAATTGTATCTGGGCATTTTTGGGAGGATTCTACCAGAGAGCTCGACAGAACAAGTATAAAGTCGTTTTTTTTAAAAAAAAGGCAATAAAGCAAAGAGAAGTAGATCCGGTCTTGACTTAATTTTGTGGAAGGATTTAACTCTCAAAGATATACTTTTTCTCTGTTCGCCTTTTAAGCTCAAGTTCTTCGCTTTTAAAGGATTAGACCCAAAATTTTACCTCATTTTGTGCTTACATCTTTCTTTCTGTAGATCTTCTTTCTGCAAACTTCTTTTTCAAAACTTTGACTTCCTCCATCTGCGAATTGCTACCGGGGTTGGGGCACGGTTCTTCATCGCTGCAGCCACGGGGCTTTCCTTACCCTTCGGGGCAGTGGCGTTCTGCCCTTCAGGATCCAGGAGAACCCCTATACTATGACAAGCCCACCGAGCTCAGTCAAAGCGCAAATTGCGCCCTGCAGCTAGAAAAGGGAAAGAACGGAAACAGAGCACTGTCTCCGTCCTCCCAGCGCGAACCGATCACCACCCGGAAGTCCCTACTGTACATTATTTCAATGATGTTTATTAAATGAAGTTGATGGAATATAACACTATTGGAAACTGTAGTTTCCAATAGCAACAATGATTTGGTTTAGATCAAAGAATAAATTCATGCTAAACTAAGAATTATGTATGGGGACTAGTAAGCCAGGTCTTGAATTATTATGTGCTTCTCACAATAAATTCTAAATATAGTTTATTAGTAGAGAAGTCAAAGCTATGAATGCCTTTCTCTTGGAATGGTTTTCTGGTTCTATTATCTGCTACTCCCCATCTCCAACAAGATAATAGAAGAAAGAAATACTCAACAGAAAGGTAAAGGTTGGTGAAGTGTTATTTCCATTCATCTTAAAAATAAGATAGCACAAAAGAAATGCAAGCTGGAGCTAATTTTTTTTAAAAAAAATAACTGAAGGCTTGCATTTCTTTTGTCAGCTGCCTGAACTGAGTGATAATTTTCCAAGCCCAATTTCCACATACTAGTTTCAAAAGATTTATTGAGATGAAAGGAATAGGTATAAAAGAATTTCAGCAAATCCACTATTTTCAAGTGAGGTTTATCACATTTATGTACATTAATATTAAGCCATTAGACTAGAAACAGAAGATTGTGAGTTCTAGTCCTGTCTTAGGTATGAATACAGCTTGGGATCTTCAGTCCTAGGAAGAAGGCAGTGGCAAACCACTTCCAATAAACCTTGCCAAGATACAGGGTAGACAAATGTCAGGAATCAGAAAATGACTTTAAGACACAATAAAATACATTAAATTGAGATTAGATTAGATTAGATTTATTGGATTTATATGCCGCCCCTCTCCGCAAACTCGGGGCGGCTCACAACAATAATAAAAAACAGCACAGTACATAATACCAAATCCAATGCCCACCAATCTAATTACAATTTAAAACTAGTAATCTCATAAAAACGGTATATATAAAAAACGGGCACACAGTCAATCAATCAACAAAACAACATGGGCAAGGGGGAGGTGTCTTAGTTCCCCCATGCCTGACGGCAGAGGTGGGTCTTAAGGAGTTTACGAAAGGCAGGGAGGGTGGGGGCAATCCTAATCTCAGGGGGGAGCTGGTTCCAGAGGGTTGGGGCCCCCACAGAGAAGGCTCTTCCCCTGGGTCCCGCCAGACGACATTGTTTAGTCGACGGGACCCGGAGAAGGCCAACTCTGTGGGACCTAACCGGTCTCTGAGATTCGTGCGGCAGGAGGCGGTCCCAAAGATATTCTGGTCCAGTGCCATGAAGGGCTTTATAGGTCATAATCAACACTTTGAATTGTGACCGGAAACTGATCGGCAACCAATGCAGACTGCGGAGTGTTGGAGTGATATGGGCATACTTGGAGAAGCCCATAATTGCTCTCGCAGCTGCATTCTGCACGATCTGAAGTTTCCGAACACTTTTCAAAGGTAGCCCCATGTAGAGAGCGTTACAGTAGTCGAGCCTCGAGGTGATGAGGGCATGAGTGACTGTGAGCAATGACTCCCGGTACAAATAGGGCCGCAACTGGCGCACCAGGCGAACCTGGGCAAACGCCCCCCTCGCCACAGCTGAAAGGTGTTTTTCTAATGTGAGCTGTGGATCGAGGAGGACGCCCAAGTTGCGGACCCTCTCTGAGGGGGTCAATAATTCCCCCCCCAGGGTAATGGACGGACAGATAGAATTGTATGAATGAGTATGAGTGTGATGGTTGGGGTGGGTGGGAATATGGTATGGATGGGATGAGTGACAGTAGTATGAGTGACAGAATTGGCCCACCTGACGCTCGGGAGGCAGGGGAGGAAGGGGCATTGATCTCTGGGGTGGCAGAGGGCCGGAATATCCCTGTGTTGCTGGGGAGAGGCAGATATGGCGGGGGTCACAGAGTTAGCCGTTCCAGGGGAACGAGAGACCGTTGCTTAATAACGGTCCCTTGTTCCAACTCTGTGAGCCCAATCTTGGGTACTGGTGATGAGTGTAACTCTGGCCCTGGACTCAGGTTGCTGCTGCTCAATGCCAGGTCGGTGGTAAATAAAGCTCTCCTCATCCGGGATTTGATCCTGGATGAGGAGGCCGACCTGGCATGTATCACTGAAACCTGGCTGGGCCCAGAGGGAGGTGTTCCTCTCTCTGAAATTTGCCCAGCTGGGTTTCAGATATGGCATCAACCTCGACCCCAGGGAAGGGGGGGAGGAGTGGCTATTATAGCCAGGGAGAGCCTTTGCCTATGTGGACTCATTGCTCCGGAAATTGCGGGTTGCGAGTCACTCTTGATGAGGTTGGACTTAGGGGTTCAGGTGGGCTTATTTCTCACGTACCTGCCTCCCAGCTGCGTGTCAAAAGCCCTGCCTGTGCTACTCGAGGAGGTAGCCGGGTTGGCGGTGGAGTTCCCCAGACTTATTGTCTTGGGGGACTTCAACCTGCCGTCACTCGGCGAAACCTCGGGGTTGGCACAGGAGTTCATGGCCACCATGACAGCCATGGACCTGACTCAAGTAGTACGGGGTCCGACTCATGAGGGGGGGCACGCACCTGACATGGTATTCCTTTCCGAGCAATTGAGCAATGGTCTGAGACTAAGGGGCTTAGAAGCAGTGCCTTTGTCATGGTCAGACCATTTTCTACTACGGCTTGACTTCCTGGCTCCAATCCTTCCCCGCAGGGAGGCGGAACCAATGAAGATGTTCCGCCCCAGACGCCTAATGGATCCAGAGGGTTTCCAGACGGCGCTTGGGGTTATTCCAGAGGCACTCATCCACAGTTCGGCGGAGTCTCTTGCGGAGGCCTGGAATACAGCTGCTGCGGAGGCTCTCGACCGGATTGCGCCTTTGCGACCTCTCCGTGGCGCTAGACCCCGTAGAGCCCCATGGTTCAACGAGGAGCTCCGGGAGTTGAAACGCCAAAAGAGACGTCTAGAGAAGCGATGGAGGAAGAGTAGGTCTGAATCTGATCGAACACTTGTAAGAGCTTTTATTAAGACTTACAAAGTGGCGCTCAAGGCGGCAAGATGCGCGTACCATGCCGCCTTGATTGCATCAGCGGAATCCCGCCCGGCCGCTCTGTTTAGGGTGACCCGCTCCCTTCTTAACCAGGGGGGAGTTGGGGAGCCCTTGCAGAGTAGTGCCGAGGAGTTTAACACGTTTTTCGCTGATAAAGTCGCTCAGATCCGGGCCGACCTCGACTCCAATTGTAAAACAGAGTCGACTGACAACGAGTCAGTCGAGGTGACTGGGGCACGTACTTGTCCACCTGTCTGGGAAGAGTTTGATCTGGTGACACCTGATGAAGTGGACAAGGCCATTGGAGCTGTGAGTTCCGCCACCTGTTTACTGGATCCGTGTCCCTCCTGGTTGGTCTCGGCCAGCAGGGAGGTGACACGGAGCTGGGCCCAGGAGATTACCAACGCTTCCTTGGGGAGGGGAGTTTTTCCATCACTCTATAAAGAAGCGCTTGTGCGCCCCCTCCTCAAGAAGCCTTCCCTGGACCCAGCAGTACTTAACAACTATCGTCCAGTCTCCAACCTTCCCTTCATGGGGAAGGTTGTCGAGAAGGTGGTGACACTCCAGCTCCAGCGGTCCTTGGAAGAAGCCGATTATCTAGGTCCCCAGCAGTCGGGCTTCAGGCCCGGTTACAGCATGGAAACCGCTTTGGTCGCGTTGATGGATGATCTCTGGCGGGCCCGGGACAGGGGTTTATCCTCTGTCCTGGTGCTCCTCGATCTCTCAGCGGCTTTCGATACCATCGACCATGGTATCCTTCTGCACCGGTTGGAGGGGTTGGGGGTGGGAGGCACTGTGCTTCAGTGGTTCTCCTCCTACCTCTCTGGCCGGTCGCAGTCGGTGTTAGTGGGGGGTCAGAGGTCGACTCCGAGGTCTCTCCCTTGTGGAGTACCCCAGGGGTCGGTCCTCTCCCCCTTGCTATTTAACATCTACATTAAACCGCTGGGTGAGATCATCCAAGGACATGGGGTGAGGTATCATCAATATGCCGATGATACCCAGCTTTACATCTCCACCCCATGCCCAGTCAACGAAGCGGTGGAAGTGATGTGCCGGTGCCTGGAGGCTGTTGGGGCCTGGATGGGTGTCAACAGACTCAAGCTCAACCCGGATAAGACGGAGTGGCTGTGGGTTTTGCCTCCCAAGGACAATCCCATCTGTCCGTCCATTACCCTGGGGGGGGAATCATTGACCCCCTCAGAGAGGGTCCGCAACTTGGGCGTCCTCCTCGATCCACAGCTCACACTAGAGAACCACCTTTCAACTGTGGCGAGGGGGGGGCGTTTGCCCAGGTTCGCCTGGTGCACCAGTTGCGGCCCTATCTGGACCGGGACTCATTACTCACAGTCACTCATGCCCTCATCACCTCGAGGTTCGACTACTGTAATGCTCTCTACATGGGGCTACCTTTGAAAAGTGTTCGGAAACTTCAGATCGTGCAGAATGCAGCTGCGAGAGCAGTCATGGGCTTACCCAGGTATGCCCATGTTTCACCATCACTCCGCAGTCTGCATTGGCTGCCGATCAGTTTCCGGTCACAATTCAAAGTGTTGGTTATGACCTTTAAAGCCCTTCATGGCACTGGACCAGAATATCTCCGAGACCGCCTTCTGCCGCACGAATCCCAGCGACCGATTCGGTCCCACAGAGTGGGCCTCCTCCGGGTCCCGTCAACTAAACAATGCCGGTTGGCGGGCCCCAGGGGGAGAGCCTTCTCTGTGGCGGCACCGGCCCTCTGGAACCAACTCCCCCCGGAGATCAGAACTGCCCCTACTCTTCCTGCCTTCCGTAAACTCCTCAAAACCCACCTTTGCCGTCAGGCTTGGGGAAACTAAACATCTCCCCCTGGGCACGTTGAAGTTATATATGGTATGCCTGTATGTGTGTATGTTAGTATAGGGGATTTTCTTAAACTTATAATATTTTAATTAATTGGATTGTATTGGATTGTTTTTCACTTGTTGTGAGCCGCCCCGAGTCTTCGGAGAGGGGCGGCATACAAATCCAAATAATAAATAAATAAATAAATAATAAATTGTCCTTGGGAGGCAAAACCCACAGCCACTCCGTATTGTCTGGGTTGAGTTTGAGTTTGTTGACACCCATCCAGGCCCCAACAGCCTCCAGGCACCGGCACATCACTTCCACTGCTTCGTTGACTGGACATGGGGTGGAGATGTACAAGTGGGTATCATCGGCATATTGATGATACCTCACCCCATGCCCTTGGATGATCTCGCCCAGCGGTTTCATGTAGATATTAAATAGCAGGGGGGAGAGGACCGACCCCTGAGGCACCCCACAAGGGAGAAACCTCGGGGTCGACCTCTGACCCCCCACTAACACCGACTGCGACCGACTGGAGAGGTAGGAGGAGAACCACTGAAGAACAGTGCCTCCCACTCCCAACCCCTCCAGCCGGCGCAGAAGGATACCATGGTCGATGGTATCGAAAGCCGCTGAGAGGTCAAGGAGCACCAGGACAGAGGACAGGCCCCTGTCCCGGGCCCGCCAGAGATCATCCATCAACGCTACCAAAGCAGTTTCCGTGCTGTAGCCGGGCCTGAATCCAGACTGCTGAGGACCTAGATAATCGGCTTCTTCCAAGGACTGTTGGAGTTGAAGTGCCACCACCTTCTCAACAACCTTCCCCATGAAGGGAAGGTTGGAGACTGGACGGTAGTTATTAAGCACGGCTGGGTCCAGGGAGGGCTTCTTGAGGAGGGGGCACACAACCACCTCCTTATAAAAGGGCGGAAAGGACCCCCTCCCCAAGGAGGCGTTGACAATCTCCTGGACCCAGCTCTGTGTCACCCCTCGACTGGCCGAAACCAGCCAAGAGGGACACGGATCCAGTAGACAGGTGGCGGAACTCACAGCTCCAATGGCCTTGTCCACTTCATCAGGTGTCACCAAGTCAAACCCCTCCCAGACAGATGGACAAAGACGTTTAGCCCCAGTCACCTCGACTGACTCGTTGTCAGTCGACTCTGTTTCACAATTGGAGTCAAGGTCCGCTCGGATCCGGGCGATTTTATCAGCGAAAAACGTGTTAAAATCCTCGGCACTACTCTGCAAGGGCTCCCCAACTCCCCTCTGATTAAGAAGGGAGCAGGTTACCCTAAACAGAGCGGCCGGGCGGGATTCCGCTGATGCAATCAAGGCGGCATGATACGCGCATCTTGCCGCCTTGAGCGCCACTTTGTAAGTCTTAATATGAGCTCTTACAAGTGTTCGATCGGATTCGGACTTACTCTTCCTCCATCGCTTCTCCAGACGTCTCTTCTGGCGCTTCAACACCCGGAGCTCCTCGTTGAACCATGGAGTTCTACGGGGTCTAGTGCCGCAGAGAGGTCGCAACGGCGCAATCCGGTCAAGAGCCTCCCCTGCAGCCTTGTTCCAGGCCTCAGCAAGAGACTCTGCCGAACTGTGGACAAGTGTATCTGGAATAACCCCAAGCGCCATCTGGAAGCCTTCTGGATCCATCAGGCATCTGGGGCGGAACCTCCTAATTGGTTCCGCCTCCCTGCGGGGAAGGATTGGAGCCAGGAAGTTAAGCCGCAGTAGGAAATGATCTGACCACAACAAAGGCAACACTTCTAAGCCCCTTAATCTCAGATCATTACTCAATTGCTCAGAGAGGAATATCATATCAGGTGCGTTCCCACCCTCGTGAGTCGGACCCTGAACTACTTGAGTCAGGTCCATGGCTGTCATGGTGGCCATGAACTCCTCTGCCAGTCCAGAGGAACCGCCGAGCGACGGCAGATTGAAGTCCCCCAGGACGATAAGTCCGGGGAACTCCACCGCCAGCCCGGCCACCTCCTCGAGTAGCACAGGCAGGGCTGTTGACACACAGCTGGGAGGCAGGTACGTGAGTAACAAGCCCACCTGAACCCCTAAGTCCAACTTCACCAGGAGGGACTCGCAACCCGCAACCTCTGGAGCAATGAGCCTACGCAGGCCAAGACTCTCCCTGGCTATAATAGCCACTCCTCCCCCCCCTTCCCTGGGGTCGAGGTTGGTGCCATACCCGAAACCCAGCTGAGCAAATTTCAGAGAGAGGAACTCCTCCCTCCAGGCCCAGCCAGGTTTCGGTCACACAAGCCAGGTCGGCCTCCTCATCCAGGATCAGATCCCGGATGAGGAGAGCTTTATTTACCACTGACCTGGCATTGAGTAGCAACAACTTGAGCCCAGGGCCAGAATTACACTCATCACCAGTGCCTTGAGTTAAGCTCATGGAGCCTGAAGAAGGGATCGCTACTAAGCAGCGATCCCTCCTTCCCCTGGAATGGCTAGCTCCATGGTTTCCGCCATACCTGCCTCTCCCCAGCAAGACCGGGCTATTTTGACCCTCTGCCACCCCAGAGATAAGTGTCCCTTCCCCTCCTGCCCTTCCAGCGTCAGGTGTGCCAAAAATTCCATTCATGTCATATTCATTCATTTCATACATATTATAATCCCCCCACCCACTCCATTCCATCTATCACCCCCCTCCGATTCATTTTCATTCACAGTATTCCATTCATTCCAATAATTACTAAAATAATCCCATTCATTCATGCCATCACTACCATCCTCCCATCCACTTAAAAATCCCCACAATAATTTAATTAAAAAGAGTTAATATAAAAATAACAGTTCATATTATTAAAAATATTAATTATTAAAAAATATAGATAAATATAAGTAATAAAAATAAAAATATAGGTAGAAGATATTTCAACTGGTCAGTTAATTAATCAATTAAGCCAAGTTCATATAGATATCATCCAGTCTAAAAAGGTGAGTCCAAGGGATGTATGATGTTATTAGTAGGACAACAGTCCTGAGTATAAACTCTGTCCTCTGTCCTCCCAGGCTTTTTCTTTGCCACTGTCATTGTTATCAGCTTTCTCACCTCCACGGCACCCCCGGTCTCTCATGGGTCGCCCCAAATGTCTACCAGTACCTCTGCTGTTATTTGGGAGGTATCTCTGTATCTCCTGGTCTTCAGTTATAGCATCCAGCAGCCACAAGGTTTTCATACTGTCAATTTCAATCTGGCAGTCTCTTTCTCACAATCTCCTTGTTCACTATAATGGCCGGCCTTCCTTCTTCCAAGCACTCCAGCACCGAGTGTGTCCACCGCAAAGCCCTCCGACGTCGAGCGTGCCCACCATGTAACCACTCGGCGTCCAGCGTCTATCCGGTAGATCCCGTTGTTTTTGGGAACGTCCTGTTGTTGTGGGGGACGTTTTCCTCCATCTACTTTCCTCCTCGGCCCGTGCACAGTCCGCCCAGCATGCTCGCCCTGAACATTCACACGCTCGCTCGCTCCTTCTCAATCCCTCTCCACCTCTCCTTTTCCACCTCTGTCCGTGTCAGTATGGGTCAATGCCGGGCGGCAACCACCACTCTTCTTATCTCTGCCAGCCCCCGGGTTGAGCCTCAATGTGATTGCAACAATACAGCTCACCCCACTGCAGAATGCTCTTAAAAAGCGTGGATTCAGGGCAGAATCAAGCCAGCTCGGTCGCGGTTGCCATTTTCCGAGCCCCAGCTGATCGGGGCTCCCAGCTTTCTCACAGCAGGGAATAAGGAGAAAAGCACTGCCGAGACACAAGGTAACACGATCCTCCGAAACGGGGGAATCTAATCCTTCTGAACTATCTGTTGTTTTTCAAAATTAACTGAAAAATTTCCCTATGTTTGATCTTAATGCCGTAGTCCAGCGGAGCAGCAGTCTCTTCCCTCCCTCCTGCTGCTCAACCGGAACCGGACTCTTTTTTCATAGTCTATCTTTCATTAATGACATGTCTAGGTCAAAGGAGAGGTTTTTAAAAGCCGCTGCTTACAAATCAGTCTCTCAACCTCTATAATATTTTAGGCTGCAACTCCAGTTTGAATGCTCTACTAATACCTTGGAGAAAATGTCTTTTGATATTTAACTAATGTGTCAAAGAAATATCTTTGTTGTTGCATCAAAACAACAAGAAAGCCCTAAACTACAACGAGAGTTTTAAAAATATTTCTTCAGGTAAATAAAAATATATTTTTCATATTTATGGCATTGCAGCTTTTAATCTACTCTAAAATACTAGTTTTTTCTTAATTATTTCAAGTAAATACCATTTAACATGAAAACGACATCCTTTGATCTTTCAGGCAGTAGGACTATTTTGAATTCAATCATTGTAGCTCTGGAAAACTAGTCTATTTTTTAAAAAAATAAAGCAACATTAAAATATAGACCAATGTGTTTATTTTAAAATATTAGTTATCATATTATTTACATTTTGTAAGTCTTAAAAAAATAAACTGGGGAGAGGTGTTTTACCCCATATCTGATAGATGATAGTAGTCCTTTAGACACTGTTGATAGTATATGAATAACTACTTTGATAAATGTTTGTTTTTTACTGCATTAACTGAGTGTGTTTCTTTTCTGCATAAATATAGCTGTCTAGACTCTTGACATATTCCTTAGCTCTTAAAGAAAGAGCCCATGTATTCAAACCAGATTTGGTGCCGGTTTGGAAATGTTTTCTTCTATATGCTACATTGGACAATATTTCTAGGTTTTGCAAAGTTAGTTTTCAGTAGCACCATAAAGGAATTCTCAAGCATCTTTACATTCTTTGGACCAACATAATAAACAGCAAGTAATATGAAATATGAAATACCGGTAAATCAGTTTATCCCTCCAAAGTTCTAGTATCTTTATACAACAAAAGAATCAGCTGCCAATTAAAATATAAGACAAAGATATTTTTTTTAAAGGCAGACTTGATGGAGCACTAGGTCTTTTTCTGATGTTTTCTATATTTATATAAGGGGTGGGGTCAGAGAAAACTGGAGAAGGGAAGAGATTAAAGTAGATATTAATTTCTGCAAATTCTGCTTGCTGTAGTTGAAAACTTGTTTGCAGTGAATATATGAGATTTTGGCTGGCCCAAAGATGGCGTTCATAAATTTTTCAAATCATCCAAAAAATGTAATAAAATAATTATTAGACTATTCTGCAAGTCTTTATAAAAAATATAGTATAAATTATTCCATTACCACAAAGTAGAATATTTTGGCATAGGGTATCTTAAATCTGCCCTCAATCAGGGTAAAATGTTAAAATATAGTAGCATGAAAGCTTTGTGATATTTATGTACAGTAATATCATTAAAAAAAACATTTTCCATTTATAGGTTTTGCCAGTGCATTGGCCTCAAATGATGCAGAAATTAAATAGTGTTAGGGAAAGATGCAATGTTTTGTGCTCTTAATTCTTGCTTCCAAGAAGTGCCCTGCAGTGTTCCATTTACTCCCAAACTAGTATTGTTGTTCAGTTTATACAGTATATGTCATATACAGTACTGTATAAACTGAACAACAATACTAGTTTGGGAGTAAATACTATGTGAGGTTATAATTATAATAATAATTTATTAGATTTGTATGCCGCCCCTCTCCGAAGACTCGGGGCAGCTCACAACAATAATAAAAAACAATATTATAGCAAAACAAATCTAATATTAAAAAAGAAGCATATTAAATCCTATCATATTTAAAAACCAAACAACACATACATACCAAACATAAAATATAAAAAAAAGCCTGGGGGAAAGATGTCTCAACTCCCCCATGCCTGGCGGTATAGGTGGGTCTTAGTAGTTTACGAAAGACAAGGAGGGTGGGGGCAGTTCTAATCTCCGGGGGGAGTTGATTCCAGAGGGCCAGGGAAGGCTCTTCCCCTGGGCCAAATGACATTGTTTAGTCGACAGGACCCAGAGAAGGCCAACTCTGTGGGACCTTATTGGTTGCTGGGATTCATGCGGTAGCAGGCGATTCCGGAGGTACTCTAGTCCAATGCCATGTAAGGCTTTAAAGGTCATAACCAACATTTTGAATTGTGACCGGAAATTGATCGGCAGCCAATGCAGGTTTATGAGTGTAAGCAGACCATTTAAGACAATTTTTAACAAAAGTTCTCCTTGAAGAGACTTGTCTGAAATCACTAATTTTGTGACGGGCTTATGGATATTTTTGGATATAGCTATCTCCTAAATATGCTTAAAAACAGATTTTGATTTTATATGGAACATTCAGCTTTTAAAACCAGCACAACAGAAATAGAATGAATGCAATTTTTCAACTAGGGAGAAATTGTTTTGCACAACTACTTTATGCAGGAAATTCTGTTTTTGACCAATTTTGATGAAATTGAAGTCTTCAGAAAGAAGTTTTGGACTCATGATCATAACCTCTTCTAGGTGGTCACTAGTTGAGCAATTATTATTTGTAAGATTCACAAATTAGTTTAACAGACCAGCATATATTTTAGTGTATCAGGTAATAAATACAGGTACATGGTGTCTTATGTCTTTTCCAAGGGCAAATAACAGATGTGTCCATTGACAGAATGCAAGATAGATTCCCCTCTTTAATAAGATTTTTTTTGTTCGTATAAATAAATTTAAATCTTCTATTGCAGAGTAAATATAATTTGTAGACTGAATAGATATTTATAATATACTA
This sequence comes from Erythrolamprus reginae, assembly GCF_031021105.1. Lineage (NCBI taxonomy): Eukaryota > Metazoa > Chordata > Lepidosauria > Squamata > Dipsadidae > Erythrolamprus > Erythrolamprus reginae. The sequence goes on from NC_091955.1 coordinate 50,207,141, forward strand.
ATGAGATCCAACTGGGCTTCCTGGTCTACATGAGCCTGTGGAATGGCTGCAAGGAAGGTGTCAGCCTTGAGTAGACTACAAAATCCAGTGCCGCTCTCAGTAGTTTTTTCTCAAACCCCCCCATCACCTGCATCCACAGCCATAAGCTAACTTACCTTTAGGCAGCCACACGAGGAGACACCAGTAACTCAGGTAGGCAAGCAGGGAAATCAGGAAGTGACAACATGAGGGCAAGAGGCCATATAGTAACTGCAGTCTATATCAGGCTCTCAGAGGTGGGGCGATCGGTGAATCAGCTAGTCAGTGAGTAGCAGGTGGGTAGGCAGGTGATACAAGCATGGTGCGGATGGGTGGAGGGAGCAAGCAAGCGAACAATCAATGGATAGGGTGGCAGTGCATGTGGAGTACCAGAAACTCAGCTTCTGTGCATGTACAGAAGAAAATAAAATAAAATTAAAAAAATATTCAAAAATATTTTTTTTAAATGATGGTGGCGCCCATGGACTGGCACCGGCCAATCTGGTTCGGTGAAATCATCGTAATGTCATCAGTGGGTTGCTACTGGTTTGGATGAACTGGTCCAAACTGGGAGGAACTCACCCCCGCAGAAGTGCCATCAAATCTGCAAAACTTTGGAAAGATTATTTAGTTAATTATTTAAATTAACTGGAGTCTCTCTGGGTTTGCACGCAAACTTAAGAGGGTTCTGTCATTAGAATTGGGGTGATCTATAGGCCTCCAGGGCAATCTGAGGATTATGACAACAAGATGATGGATGAAATTACCCAAATGGCAGTAAAGGCAGATATTGTGGTTATGGGTGATTTCAACATGCCTGACATTGACTGGAATATCCCTAGTGCCCTTACATGCAAAAGTAAGAACACAGTAGAGGCCCTTACTCTTGCTCTGGCACAGCTGGTTAATAGTGTTGGGCGAATCGAACCCGCACAATTCGGCATGCCGGACCCGAATTTTTTTTTACATTCGTGATTTAGTTTGCCGTTCGTGCCGAACACCGTGAAAGCCACCGCTTGGCTGTCATCTGCTGAGAAGAGGAGAAGGAGCCAGGAGCCGGTGGCAGCAGAGGAAGGCGAACACCGGGGAGCAGTTGGCCCGTTGGGAGGATGGGAGGGAGGCACAAAAGGAGCCGGGGAATCCCTCCCATGAAGAGATTCCGGGGGCGGAGCTTTGATGTCACGTATACCAGCAGGTTGCTAAGGACGCCAAGGTGATCACTTCCTGGATTCCATGGAATCCATGGTCCTTAGCAACCTGCCGGTATATGTGACGTCAAAGTTCCACGCCTGGAATCTCTTCTTGGGAGGGATTCCCCAGCTCCTTCAAAGGGAGGTCTTTTGACGTAATTTTTTTTAAATTTATTTTTACGAAAATAAATGTGTTTGGAGGAGGAAGAATGCTGAGTTGCATCCAAAGAACACCATACCTACTGTGAAGCATGGGAGTGGCAACATCATGTTTTAGGGTGGTTTCTCTGCAAAGGGACCAGGATGACTGATCTGTGTACAGTGTTCCCTCGATTTCCACGGAGGATGCATTCTGAGACCGCCCACGAAAGTCGAATTTCCGCGAAGTAGAGATGTGGAAGTAAATACACCATTTTTGGCTATGGACAGTATCCCAAGCTATCCCTTAACACTTTAAACCCCTAAATTACCATTTCCCATTCCCTTAACAACCATTTACTCACCATTATTACTGGTACTCACCATTGAATAAGGTACTTAGTGATCCTGATATTTATAAACATAATTATTTATTAACAATAATTATTATTTTTGTTATTTATTTGCAAAAATTATTAGTTTGGCGATGACGTATGATGTCATCGGATGGGAAAACCGTGGTATAGGAAAAAAAACGCGAAGTATTTTTTAATTAATATTTTTTGAAGAACCGTGGTATAGGCTATTCGCGAAGTTCGAACCCACGAAAATCGAGGGAACACTGTACATGAAAGAATAAATGGGGCCATGTATTGTGAGATTGTGCAAGGGGTAGTGATTTCTGAATCTCAAAATGGGCGAACAGTGCAGTCAGGTGGTAGGGAAATAAAGTAGAATGCTTGGCTGCATAGCTAGATATATAACAAGTAGAAAGAGGGAGATTGTGATCCCACTGTATAGAGCACTGGTGAGACCACATTTGGAATGCTCTGTTCAGTTCTGGAGACCTCACTTACAAAAAGATATTGATAAAATTGAACAGGTCCAAAGGTGGGCTACAAGAATGGTGGAAGGTCTTAAGCATAAAACGTATCAGGAAAGACTTAATGAACTCAATCTGTATAGTCTGGAGGACAGAAGGGAAAGGGGGGACATGATCGAAACATTTCAATATGTTAAAAGGTTAAGTAAAGTTCAGGAGGAAAGTGTTTTTAATAGGAAAGTGAACACAAGAACAAGGGGGCACAATCTGACTTTATTTGGGGGAAAGATCAGAAGCAACGTGAGAAAATATTATTTTACTGAAAGAGTAGTAGATGCTTGGAACAAACTTCCAGCAGACGTTGTTGGTAAATCCATAGTAACTGAATTTAAACATGCCTGGGATAAACATATATCCATCGTAAGATAAAATACAGGAAATAGTATAAGGGCAAACTAGATGGACCATGAGGTCTTTTTCTGCTGTCAATCTTCTATGCTTCTATGTTTCTATTAGTGCCAATTTAGTATGGCATTTGAGAATGAACTGTGCTTCAAAGCAGTTTAGACTGTTGACTAAAAATGTATTTATTTTATATCTTTAGAATTTTGAGGCATAGAAGAAAATTAATCTTTCCCCAAATTATCCAGCTAATAAATCAACAAATCAACAATTGTAGCTGGCCATAAATCCAAAATAGCTATTCTGCATTCATTTCATTGGTGGGAGGCAGGCAATTTGATTCACTGAGCATTTAGTTTTATACTTCCAGCAATTTTTCCATGTCTCATCCCTTTGGTTCTATCTCATATTATGTGTCACTCTTTTTTTAGAAATGTATCTTTCTAGATATGTAGAACATTTCCTCAGTATTAATTGACAGTGTCTTTTAATATCACTCAGCTATCCCTGTTCTGAGATAACAGTAACAAGAAGAGATTTTTATATCAGTGCACAAATGTTTAAGTGGCATTTGAATGTCCTACAAATTACTACAGTGGTGGAGAAATGGCTCTAGTTTCTTTCATGAGTATGACTGGATCCAGGGAATTTCCATATTTGGTTTATGTTAGTATAGCATTACTCCATACAGGGTTCAATTTGGAAGGTCTATTGGATTAATGGCTCCTGCTTGAACAGCAAGTGGCAGTCATGGTTGACTACACAAAGATATTTTGTGTGCCAGTTTTATGCATTTCTGGATGAGGAAGTCTTACTTACAGTCTGCCACACATTTGTCAACTTTCATCTAGACTACTGTAATGCAGTATACATAAGAGTGCCCCTGAAGACTATTTGTGAACTACAACCGGTCCAAAATACAGCAATACAGTATAAGTAATTCGAAGCATGCCTCAATATGCTTAGATAATATCTTTACTATGTGAGCTATATTGGTTATCAATAAGCTTCTGGGTCAATTCAAGATGGCCTGTAACACCATTATTGGCCAGGGATGGGCAATTAATAAATCCCAGGAGAAGCAGTTTTTCTTTTGCTGCACCTACTCTATGGAACAGCATTACCGCTGAAATTTTGACGGTTTTTGTCGTGCCTGACTTTTGGATGACTCTAGAGATGCAGCTTCCCTTCAATAATGGGTTTTGTGCAGGGGTGGGCTTCTGCCCGGATGGGGGGGGATGCAGTGGGGTAGCAAAACTGGAGCTCCACCCTGGAGCACCCAATTTTCACTTAAAGATGTTGAAAGAAAATGCAAAGCATCCTGTATAAGCCACACCCACAGTGTGGTAGTAAAAAAAATGGTACCCCTTCACTGTTTTTGTGACAGTCTGTCCTGATGGTTGCCCTTGGATGGTTGGATAAAATTGTCCCCAAAATAATATGTTTTATTATTTGTAATGGTTATGGTTGTTTGTTATATGTCATTTTACTTATCTACATACTCTGATTTGAATGTGAATTGGATAGCTATGTAAATAAATTGATTAAAATAAATAACATTACCAATTTAAACTAAACCTCAAATGTTACCATAGTAGTAAAGGAATTTGCTTACAGACTCTGGCAAATTTGAAGAGATCTTTTTCAGACAAAGTTTAAAAATGAGTTTGTTTACAAAATCACATTTCATTACACACATACATACAGACACTTATTGCTCTATTGATATTTTTTTCACTGAAGTCAGTCCCTAACAATTTAAGACATACCACAATATTCAAACTTGTATGGAAACTTTCATTGTTGTTTATGTGAGTGTTCAAAATCCAGTTTTCTTGTACGTAGGTGGCTTGGTGATTTGTCAGCATGCCATTCTGGATCAGCCCTTTATGAATTGTTTTTAAGCACCAAAATGGACAATGAAAGCTTTTATAGCAACTGCCTAATTAGCAGTAATCATTCTTGTTAACTTTGCTAAAGAACTGGATTATGTGATGAATGTAAACTATTCATTTTGGGGGGTTTTCCCCATACCCATTTGCAGCAAGCAAGTTCATCTTGTAAAATAGCCTGTAACTGCTTTGCTATTTCATGTTCATTTTGCAGATTGAGAATGTTGATGTCTGCCTTAGCTTTCTGGCAGCTAGAGGAGTAAATGTCCAAGGTCTTTCTGCTGAAGGTAAGAGAACCACATATAAACCAAGAAAGTAAATTATCTCTCTAAAAAGTTCATGAACTCTATTTTCAGCTTGCCATCTTGAAAAAAACTCTTTATTGTGAATTACCCACTTTATTATCTTGGAATCAGTTGTTTCCATATAAGAAAATAAATATTTCATTTGGAAGTCAAATTATTACTCAAATTATTGATTTATTCCTGGCATATTTTGTCCATTTAATGTCTTACCTATATTTATTATTATTATTATTATTATTATTATTATTATTATTATTATTATTTGATTTTTATGCTGCCCTTCTCCTTAGACTCAGGAGACTTATATATTTATAAGTATATACTTATATACTTATATATTTCTAAACATATATACTGTGTAATTTCCAAGTACCGTACATTGCTGAACATAGCATGAATACGATACAGTATTGCAATGTGTAAATCACTGAAATTTAGCATGCTCAATAAACCTATAAATTCACAGGAATTTTGAAGTAACAGATCTAATGATTTAATTGCCTTCACCGGTTCTGTTAACAATTATATGCATTCATGTCACACTGTATCAAATGCTTTCAAACTGTTTTACTCTTTGTGTCACATATTATATTATCCGGGAGCAAATTAGAATTTTTTAAAAATCTGTTTTTTTAGCTTCATGATTAATATTTGAAGCGATGTCAAAAATGATTAGAATTTTCAATTACTATTTTTGAATTATATTTTCTGTTTTATATGAAATTAATTATGTTATTGTCGAAGATTTCAGATTCATTGAAATGTTATTGTTCATTTCTTGAGAAACCTAAAATAAATTATTTATTGAAAAAGAACTAGGTAATATAAAATATTCTAATTTTTGTTTTGTAAGAATGAATCTCAGTTTGAAAATATTTTGATATATTACTCAAATATTTACAAAATTTAAAAATGGTTGATTATGTATTTCTGTCTTTCAGATTCACAATATCAATATACATTTCCTTTTAAATGTATAGCATATTGATATCAATATCAGTAAACATTTATCAAGAAAGTAGTAACATAATTTTATTTAATTGTTTTTAGTTTCAGTTAAAGATGCATAAGCTTTCATTATTTTTATAACAACATCTGTCATAACTCTTTTTATAAGATAATTTTTAAAAAGTCAAGATTCAGGGACTGGAAAATGTGCCCTACAGATTTTTATTTTAACTTCTTTTGATCATAAAGAAGATGTGATTAAGCATAAGAAACATTTTAACTTATTTTTACTTTTTTCTGAGAAATTAAGATGGAATTCTCAAATATATAAGCTGGTATAATTTCAGAGGAACCAACAATACTTTTTTGATGTAAAAACCAGATCTGAATAAATGGAAGGAAAACTAATTATTATACCAATATAATAATAAACGTGAAGTTTTGGTCTTATTATTAGACACAGTGAGACCGCTGGCTCCCATAGTTAATGCTCAAGAGCAGGAATTAACAGTGGGATATTGAGAACATACTTTATGATCTTAAAACAGTTCTTTCCTCTCAGAAGTAGTTTAGATAAAATCAGAAGTAGTTTAGATTAAAGATAAAAAATTAACTACTTTTCTGGTCATCTTCTGTATGCACAAATGTGTAAGTATTATAACAACAACAACAACAACAACAACAACAGTATGTTCACATATATTTATATTCTTCACATATATTTAGCTTTTATTTGTTTTCAAAATGGTTCCCTTCTTGTAAAGTTTGTCACTCATAATGGATGAAAAAAAGATTTTAAAAAAGGAAAAAAATCAATTTAAGATAAGCAGGAAATAACATCTGTACATTAATGTTATATTATAGGTGGAACTTTGGCATTTGTAGAAGTAGTGATTGGATGTTTTTATTTATTTAGAATAGTAGAGTAGAGTAGAACACAACAGAACAGAACAGAAGAATAGAATAAGAGTTGGAAGGGACTTTGGAGGTCTTCTAGTCCAACCCCCTGCTTAGGCAGGAAACCCTATACTACTTTAGACAAATGGTTATCCAACATCTTCTTAAAAACTTCTAGTGTTAGAGCATTCACAACTTCTGGAGGCAAGCTGTTCCATTGATTAATTATTCTGTCAGGAAATTTCTCCTTAGTGACTTCTCTCCTTGTTTATATAAAACATAAGATTCCATCAAAAAAATCTCTAAAAATCTTGTGATATTAAATTAAAATATAAGGCAGTTTGCAGAACTGAAACAAAGAATAATGTCCATTAGGCACATCTGCGAAGGAAAGTAATTTCGATATTTTCATTTCCTTCTTTTTGTCTGTGCAGAAATAAGAAATGGAAATTTGAAAGCCATTTTAGGACTGTTTTTTAGTTTGTCTCGTTATAAACAGCAGCAGCACCAACAACAGCAGTACTATCAGTCCTTGGTAGAGCTACAGCAACACATCTCTCATTCTCCGAATCCTCCTGAGAGTGGCCAATCCAAAACTCAGCAAGATATGCAGTCCAGGTAGGTCAGATTATTTCCTGAATTAAATTGTACCTGAGATGGCTTTCTTTAGGCAACAAATCTTTTCTAGCTCCACAAAACAAAACTGAAACTGTGATGCCAATGAAGTCCTATGTGGAAGTAAGCCTTTTATAAATGTTCACAGAACTGTAATTGCTTAAAACAATTTATAAACTATTAGTTTATAAACTATTATTCAGATATGTTTAGGCATTTAACTTTTCCCCCTTTGTTGGCAATTAGATGAAACTGGCTATTGAAAACTCACTACTTACACTGAAGACCAATAATACTTCATCTGAAGGAAGCTCATTTTAAGGAAATTAACTTTTGAAATTAGTAAAGAAGAGAAGATAATCTTGGGGTGTTTTTTTCACAAAATAGAGCGAATTCTTAATTTTATCATAATTTCTGTTTGTTGAACATAACAGAAAAAAAATATTTTCTTCCTCTGATTTTAAATTGCTTTTATTTCAAATCTAAAATGAAGTAATCATGTTTTTCTCCAGATAATTTTTTCATCAAAGAGGTTTGGGTGTTACCACTGTGGATGAATGTTACAGTATACTGTATGAGAGACATACAAAACAAAACATTTTTTTTAAAAAATTAGGAAGCTCCCCATAGTGAATGCAACCCAGCTATTGCTTATCTAAATACAACAATCAGATGGCAGGAAAGGAGCTGATATTAAGTATTCTAGCACTTAGTGCAGTGGTCTTCAAACTTGGCAACTTTAAGACTTGTAAAGACTTGTACAGAATAGCTTGCTAGAGAATTCTGGGAGTTGAAGTCCACAAATTTTAAAATTGCCAAGTTTGGGAACCCCCTCTTTCGAAAGATCAGACCTTTAGAAAGAGAAAGAAAGATAAACTATAAAATAGAGGAAAGCTCATTGGTATAACAAAACAGTGTTTCCTCCATCTAAAACAAATTTGTTGTTTTGTATTATGCAATTAGAGATTGAATATTTTATTTAGTTATAATTTTTTTTAAATTATGGGTTTTTTTCAATGTTCTGACATTCAAAATCTTAATGATGACTGTGAATCTTTTTCTTCCCATCAAAATCATTCAGATAAGAGCATAGATTAAAAATAAACACATACATTTTCTGTTGGCTTTACTTATAATTATTTATATAAAAGATTGTGATATGATTTGAACAGTAATGTGGCAAGCTTGCTGGACTGTGGCGGGATTAATACGGTAGTTTTAGGACTTCACGTTCATGGTTCAATGAAGAAAAGAGTGTTGCAAAACTCTCCTGCACATCTCTTGCTGATTTTAAATTCTTAGCATATCAACCTTCCTTTAAAATCTGTGGAGCAAAAACGTCCGTGTCAGAATGATTTCATGAGTAGGAATTGCTTTGCTTTTAAAAACTGAATATATATTTTTTTCCATTTACTATTTTTATGTATTTTTCCACCTCAAATAAACTATTTCTTCACTATTCTTTAAAACAAAGCTTTTAAAACTATTTTTTTTCTTTTTAAAGGACAGTTACATATGATCTCTGGCTTGACTGAGGTTTTCTTTAAAGTTTCCAGGTAGATAAATGGGGAGATACATGGAGAGCAGGAATGTTGGAAAAGATCAAAAGGACCCTTGAGGGATGAGACACAAAAATGGAGGGTGGAACTTTTAAATACATTCACTATATATTTAAAATGGTTGATGTGTCAAATTAATTTGTTTCCTCATTAACATACTTTTTTTTAATATTCACACAATCTATTTCCCATAATGTTTATGTTGGTTTTTCTCAAATTTGGCAATCTTAAGCTTTATTACACAACCTGTAATCTAGTGGGTCTCTGTTTCAGAGAGATTTCCTTATCTAAACAAAGAAAGAAAATGACTAAGGGATGGCAAAAAAAGCAGTGTGAGAGACAACAATTTCCACTGTTCTATTGGTTTTCTAGTTAAATTTCCTTGTGGAAAGCTGGTAAGAAGATTTAGAAATCCTCCCTCCCTCCCTCTTCCAAGTGGAGAGTGAGTAAGGGGGAGTGTGGGTCAGAAATAGTACCTGGGATGGGTTAGGCTGAGAGAGAGTGTCCGGCCCAAGGTGGTTTTCATGGCTTTCATGGCTCGTGGTAAATTGAAGTCAACACAGCTTAAGGTTCTCAAGGTTGTCAAACACTGGTTTATTTGAATATTTTGCTTGTGTATAACCAACACTTATATGAATGTATATACTGTTGGAAATAGGTTTTGTTAGGATTAAGTAAAATATAACAGCCAACACTATATTGCACTTTTTCTTTAAAGGTATATTTATAAATAAAGATGCTTTATGCGGCTTTCATTATTTTTCTAAATCAGGTAATTTAATAATTATAGCTAATACAACAAAACATTGTTCATATTCATTCCGACTTATTAAAAAGTGAGGAAGAATTGTTAAATAAAAATACGACTTTGCATTGTGGTTATGCTTTTGCACGAGGAATTAGAAAATGCGTACTTTTAGTGATTGCTTCTAGTTGGGCTCTTGTAAGCATAGCTATGCTTATGCTTCCACCATAGATAGAAATAGCCTGTGATTTTCAAAGGACTATATCTGTGATCATTGGAAATATCTTTCTTTCATACACTATCATACTAGATGTTAAAAGAGAATGGTCAATTCATTGTCAAGAACTCCCCTCCCCAATGTATATTTTACTGTGCTGAAGCAAAATTTTTCATTGCATTAAGAAAGTTCAAGAATAATGAACAGCATGCATTCTTAAAATGAAAAATAAAACATTCAATTCAGACGTCATCACCTAATACAAGAATCTACCAGATGTGCCAATACTGACCAAAATGTCTTAAGAATTATAATTCACAAAAGTATGTACAACTAAAGCCTTCCTACCCTTGGAGCTTGAATTTTATCAGCCTAGGGCTTTGTATGACAACAATAGTCTTCATTGTGCATGAGCAGACATTCTTCAAATACATTAAGGAGTCTTACAGTATTTTTAAATATACCAGATTGATACCCATTGCAATCATGATATGTCCAGCTGTCCATTTCATGATGAGAAAATGTTGCATAAAATTTAAAAAACACAACAATATTTGTAACTGTGTTGCTTTACAGCTTCTCTTTCTATCTTATCTGAAGGTTTCTTGGACTATACCCTAAACTGCCATTCCTTGTGTACAGTATATATCATCTCCCACAAATAACATTACTTCACAGCTATATAATTGTGAAGCTACAGTATATAATTGTTATATCTATATAACAAGAATATGTATACTGGCACAAACATATAGTAAATAAAATGCTTTCATTTAAAGAGCTTAACACCTCAATTGCAGAAGATTCATAAAGAAAGACCTCCCACAAATGATTGTTTATCCAAGGATATGTAAAATATAAATTTTACCACAGAGGTATCATATTTGAAAATGGAAATCACAGTGGTTTGGAATCCTGGCAGTCATAATTCTAAGAGACCTCAAAGACATGAAAATAAGAATCTTAACTAGCCGACTGCTTTGTTGGCAAGATCAATAATATTTAATCTATGCAACAGAGATAAAAGCAGAGATAAATATATAGGGACTGATATATAAATAAAAGCTCTTACTATGTGATGACTTTCCAACTACCCACATACTGAAAGAAAAACACTATTGGTTAGACAGAAATTGATTACAGAGCTGTCAGCAAAATCCTAAAATATAGATACACTAATATGACCTGTAGACATAGTGGTAACAATTTTAGATTCATCTGGATCTGATTAATTCATTAGTTTACTTCCTATTACTTTAAATACACAATGCATTTAGTTTGTGGAACCACAAGTCATTTCTTCACTGTAATTGATACACTGTCTTTTAAACAGGAGCTACATGAATGCTAAAATCCATTGGATCAGCAGTAAACTTTGTGAAGTTTAATAAATACAATAGTTATGAAATTGAAACAATATTGAAAGTATTTTATATGTATTATGGTTTGAGTACAAAATATCCTGTGTTCAGCCATACTAGTAGGGCCAAAATAATATATCATAAATTAAGTCTACCATTTCATTACTGTGTGAGCAACAGTGGTGGGAATTGTTATTGTTTTTACAACATTCCTGCTTCAAAAGCAAGCAGTTTTTTCACTCTTTCTACATCCCTGGTTTAAAAATGTGAGGGTAGAATGAAAAATAATGCCTCCAATGTATAAATTGCCAACAGATGGCAGTATTGATATGCTAGAAACTCTGTCATTGAATTCATCTTTTTCCCCTCCACTTCAGTTGGCAAGGACATTTCTGTGATAAATAGTTGTCTTATTATTGTTTATGAAAGCTATGTGACCACTTGTCAATTCAATGATGAATTTTTTAAAAGCTGAAATAGTCTTTCCAATTCAAATCCAACATGAGATGCAGATTGTTTATGACACTGGTTATGTTGACATAAATACTGTGTGATATTGAGTAAAAAAATATATAAAGTTGATGAATTGATCCTATGCATCTCCCATCCCAATTCTGCCCTTCCAGGTTCTGCCAGGCCTTGGGATTGATCCCTACTCACATGTCACCCATTGCACACTTACCTTTTTCAAGACCTCTGGATGCCATGTTAGGGAAAGAGGGCAAGCTAACCACCATTGGGCTGCTTCCTGGAAGTGGCCACCAGTGGTGCACTCAGTATTCCTTACCAGAATGGTGGCTACTTTCAGGAGGTTGCTGTAGGACCAGGATAAATTGTTTCATGCTGATTCCTCAATGTGGTCTGCACAGTGCAGCTTATTTCTGCTTTAAAGTTATTATTTTCTGTAACATTCTGCCAATGAATTTCTTTTCCATAAAATATTTCTTCTTAAGTTTCAAAGATGTTTAATTATTGTAAGGATTTTAATACCAGTCTTTTAATCTTTTCCCTAGTTCTACAAATACATGGAACAATAACAAATGTTAGTACTATTATAAATAAATAGGAATTACAGTACTGAGTTACAGGATGAAACGGAAGTCCGGAGGTGGGGTTTCCCAGCGAGGGGAGCCTCAGCAAAATTGCAGCATCGCAAAAACATGGACGTCCTCAAAACCCTATTTCCGGACTTCTGTGTTTTTGTGATGCTGTGATTTCGCTGAGGCTCCCCTTGCTGGGAAACCCCACCTCCGGACTTCTGTTGCCAGCAAAGCACCCGTTTTTACGCTGCTGGGATTCCCCTGCTGGGATTCCCCTGCAGCATCACAAAAACATGGAGGTCCAGAGATGGGGTTTCCCATGGAGAAGAGCATCAGGGGAATCACAGCAGTGCAAAAATGGGCGCTTTGCTGGCAACAGAAGTCCAGAGGTGGGGCATCCCAGTGGTGGCGGTTTGGGTTTGTAAGGTGAAAATAGTTTGGGAGAAGAGGTAAAAAAATCTTAAACCCTGGGTTTGTATCTCGAATTAGGTAATTTATTTATTTATTTATTTATTCAATTTTTATGCCACCCTTCTCCTTAGACTCAGGGCGACTTACAACATGCTAGCAATAGCACTTTTTAATAGAGCCAGCATATTGCCCCCACAATCTGGGTCTTCATTTTACCCATCTCGGAAGGATGGAAGGATGAGTCAACCTTGAGCCGGTGATGAGATTTGAACCGCTGACCTACAGATCTACAGTCAGCTTCAGTGGTCTGCAGTACAGCACTCTATCTTCTGCGCCACCCTGGCTTTAGTGTTTATTTCATGTAATTCATATATTACATGAATGGGATTAACAAAGTTGATACTTTTTGAAGAAACAAAACCTGAATTCCATGAAATCAATTTACTGGATGCCTTCAAATAATCTATTTTGCCATACCCAAATTAAGGCATTATCATCCTCTTTATTTAATTTCTTCTATAAGGAGTCATAAATGACATATCATTAACAATAACTAAAATATTCAAATACTTATAAATCTAGAATTAATGGAATAACTACTTAAGGGAATTAGGAACATTTTGCCAGCCTCAAGGATATTAAATAAAAAAACAATTTTTTTAGAATTAATTTTAAACAAACTCTCAATGCTTTAATTATTTAGAAGAAATAATACTGGGTTAGGTATAGTAATGGGTGGCTCTCCCCATGGGTGTGTGTGGACTCAGTGGGGTTAGTAAGTTTATGCACTATTTATTGAATACTTAATAGTTTTTTATTGTCCTTCTCTAGTACTTTAATATGATCCTTAATTACTTTTAAAATAGGAAATAATTAAATAGTATGTTTTAACCCATAAATGCTTTAATCATTTTAATCATTATCTAGAACTTACCTTTTATAGCAATGAAATAAAATTGAGCTACTTGCCTAAACTGTTATCATACTGAACCTTGTGGGTTCAGTACAAAAACTTAAAATATTACTGTGCTTCTCAACAAATAATGCTGTCCATCATTTGTCCTTTTTGTGGCTATTCAAATAATGTGACTTAATGAACCAAAAAAGAGTCTAAGCACCTATTTGTAAACCTACCTTGGTTGAATAACCCATTCCGACGCAGTCATATGACCTTCAAACCATCACCGGTCACACGATTGTCAAATCACTCCCACCTGGTCACATGGACTGCAAACCATTCCTACCTGGTCACATGACCATCACATCACACCCACAAAATAAGCCACACCAATAGTGTGGCAGTAAAAATGTTGGCAGCACATCACTGGTTAAGTATTATATTCAGATAAGTTAAAGGCATTATATTCTCTTCTATGTTCTGCAAAATAAAACAGGCAACAGCTTAAAATAATTAAAATTGCACATGAAATACTTAATAGTACTTAGTCGCAGTATTAAGTGTTTAATGATGAGTTTATGCAGGAATCAAATAAACCATTTGCTATGTTTCTGTACTGCTGAAAATCCTGTGTAGAAGAAAAAGGAAAGTAGTTTTGTTCTCCATTCATGTACTTAGCTTTTGCCCTAATTCTCTAAATTGAGAAATTGCTGAATGAATAGGAGTTAAAGTAATTAAAAGAAGAAGAGAACAATTAATCCTTATTTTGCAACAATGTGCAACACCTTTCAACTTCACCCATCTGCAAATTTATAAAGCATATCTGATATATTTTACAACATTGTGCAATACCTTTCAACTTCACCAATTTGCAAATTTGCAAAGCATATTTGATATATATAGTACTGTGTTTCCCCAAAAAATTATTGATTCAATTTTTTTTAATGCCGCCCTTCTCCTTAGACTCAGGGCTGTTTACAACATGTTAGCAATAGCACTTTTTAACAGAGCCAGTGATATATAACTGTCTTTTGGAACTTTGAAATAAGCACTTGGCCAATTGGGCTTATTATCACGGGATGTCAAATTTTGGGAGAAATAGGGTAGTGACAACTTATAGAACATAGGTACATGTGCCTATAGTGTATTGCTCTTAAGATAACCTAAAAGCTTATAGGATGCTATTCTATCCTAGGAACTGAAATAACATTCATCTTTTAGCTTGCTTGTACTTCTGCATATGGAAGGAAGATCATTTTAGCATTTGGCAGTAGGAAATATTAATATGAAAGTATGAAAGAAAAGAAATAGCCTGGGGCAAAGTGAAAATATTCTTCTTTGTCACTCCTCAGGAAATATGGCTCTTAAATTATAGGATTCCTTAAATTAAAATAACAAACAGGTAAGTCTTCCTACCATATCTGATATTAAGGTTCTACCGATATGGAACAACTCTAAATGTTAAAAAATCAGTCCTAGCAAAAGAAAGTAAGTCTTCAATCTTTTAGTGATGTTAAAGATGCTTAGATTATTAAAATTAGTTTTAAGACAAAGTTTAATTAAAATATTACGATGTTCCCATACATTAATTCTTTCTATGTGTAGGTCTATATTAACAATGAAGCTATAAATATGATTTCATTGAATATTTGAAAAGGAGAGATTGCAGATAGGCAGGCAGGCAGACAGGCAGACAGGCAGACAGACAGACAGACAGACAGACAGACAGACAGACAGACAGACAGACAGACAGATAATTACAAATGATTAAATAACATTTTTGTTTTTACATTGAGGAAGTTAGCTACCTTTTTAGCTTACTAGCATATGGGATTAGTACTGCATGCTGTTTCAATCGAATTAAGAAATTTATTTAGTGTATTAATCTAGTCTAAGAATAATTATCAATGTTTACAATCAATATTTTCTTCCCTTATGGCTTTTATGGTCTGAGTTTTGGGTTGAAAATAGATTATTTTATTGCAAAATAAGCTGTACCTTGACCACCCTCAACACAATTATTTTAGTTCCCTTCTCCAAGCAATTCCCTTGTTGCTTAGCTTTAATTCTACATTCCCAAAAGAATATAGAAAGTCTTATTTATTTATTTATTTATTTATTTATTGATTGATTGATTGATTGATTGATTGGATTTGTATGCCGCCCCTTTCCAGAGACTCGGGGCAGCTAACAGCGACAATAAAACAGTGTACAATAGTAATTTGGTATTGATGATTAAAAATCAATTAATATAAAAACCAAACATACATACATACATACCATGCATAGAATTGTAAAGGCCTAGGGGGAAAGAGGATCTCAATTCCCCCATGCCTGGCAGCAGAGGTGGGTTTTAAGTTGTTTACGAAAGGCAAGGAGGGTGGGGGCAGTTCTAATCTCTGGGAGGAGTTGGTTCCAGAGGGCCGGGGCCGCCACACTGAAACTAAATTTTAGCTTTTGCTGATGTGAAATATGATCACATGAAAGTGACTGAGTTACTGTATATAAATTGTTTATCATGGAATAGGGTTTTGTGGTTGGTCTTATTTTTGATTGAGTGATTGTCAAATAAATAAGCAAATTAATGCTGAATCAAACTGTCTTGTCATTCTCTTTCTGCAGTCTGTATTCTTCACTGTTGTTTCCTACTATTGCATTGTTACTTCGGGAAAAAATACCACTTTAAATAGTTCTTTAGCCAAGTGCTATGATTTTTTTCATGACATTTTCCAAGCTTTTGCCTATTAGCTTAATGCTAAATATCTAGACCAAAACACTGCTTTGTTTGCTATTTCTAATAGAAGCAGAATTTGCCAACCCTAGGCATTAAGTGAAAGCAATGTGGATAAGGCTCAGCTCGACAGAATTTTCCTGCTTTCCACTTCAGTCCTTGTCTTACTGCCTACCCCTTCTGTATATCTCAGCCAAATTTCAATCATCTCTCTAGTGTTTTTTTTTTACGTTTTAGAAGAATGATATTTTCAGCGTGACTTTTTTTAAAACCAGCATTCTGACAGGATGCAATTAAAAAAGAAGTTGACCAAAGAATGAATTGTCTATTCATATCACATCCTTGGTTATTTAATATATCAAATAAAGTCATGTCACTTTTCACTTTCATCACTTTTTAAATTAGCTTTATTACATTCTTGTCAATTCTAGTCTAGCACCTATTTTCATCTTTAACATTCTATCTCACTGTTGCCATGTTGCTAGCATGAGATGTGTTTACAAGAAATAATCATCTACTCCTTGACTAAGGATATTTCCGCAGCAGTAAGAGTTGGATTATTATGGATGACTGGTTTATTTTATAACAGTATGGTCACTTAGGCAACGGAACCAAGTGCTTAGAAAGGTAGTGAATATATTGAAAGTTAGTTTGCTCAGTGTGCTATAGTGGAGTTTGGGTAGCCTTCTGATGCTTATAGTTGGATTACTAGATTGAGCACAGAATGGATTTGGTAATCTAAATAGCTTATTCTGACTCAATGAATGTATTTAATACTGTAGTTGAAAAATTATCTGCAGGGTATGATAATGAAAATTCATAGCTACCTGCTGCTGGGCAAAGTCGTACTGATTCTTTGCCAGTCTGTAGCCATAAAATGCTATATAATATTCTCAATAATCTGAAAAAATCACAGTCTATTAGTGATCTTTAATGGGCATCTTTTAAAATATTTTAATCTTCACTTTATATAAACAATAGAGTTCTACACAGAAGGGTCCTTTGACCATAAAAGTGGAGAAGGTAGAGAATTCTTCAGTAATTTCAGAAGTGTTTTAAAGCAATTAAAACAGTGGAGAGGATGTTTTTCTATAAGTTAAAATAGTATGAAGAGCATCTCATTATAACGTAATTTGCATTTTAGAAACTCTGTCTAATAACATTACATTTGATTTTTAATTTGCTTTCTATTCATGTTCTATCCATGTTCTGCATTAACTCATCAGTTGGTGGTAAGTTTGTGCTTTTTATGCATATTCAACAACATTCTTTAATTCAATTTATCTGTTTCTTCTCATGCAGTCTGACAGCCAGATATACAACTCAGTCTAATCACAGTGGAATTGCAACCAGTCAAAAAAAGCTTTCTAGGTCAGTTAACATCTCTAATTTATTGCTTGCTAGTGATGCTTAATAGAGTCACTGCCCACTGGCATTTTTATTCTCTGAGCCACGATAAATATTAAGGTATTTTATTATAATATTTCAGATGTAGGTTTTAAAGGATGTTCTGTTGGTTAGTGGCAAACTGGCCATTACTACAGTAAAGAATCTATAGTAGGATTGTTGTAGAGATATCTTCAGGATGCAGCTTAGCAATGTAACATAAATATTTCAAAGGAATTGTTCAGTTACTTAAATTGAAGGTTAAATTTGTTTAACCTAAGATGCCTTAGTCTTTATGTTGTTCAGAAGTGTTGAATCATGCAATATGAGCGTTAGTTGGGAGTAATAGCAATTTAGACTAGAACCAATCTTCCAGACAGATAATAAGCTGCTCTGGTTGAAAGGTGTACAAATTGTACAAATTGTATAGCCATGTGTCTAGGTAATTTGATTTCATGTACCAAACAAACAAGGTTTAGATTTTGCATCTTAATTGGCTACATCTAAGTCTAGGATTTAGAATTTTAAGTTGTACTTTAGCACCTTTCGAGGGAAAACAGTAGGGAAAAGACTTGGAATATATATTTTAGCTCTGCTTCAGAATCTTGTTTGCAACCGATGGTTCCTTCTTAGCTTCATTTCTAGGCTTACCTGTTCTGTTCACAGTGATTGGGTTGTCACATTTTACATTGCATTAATCCAGATAATTAATTCAGATACCTTGGTTTGTTGAATAAACAAGTATGTTCAATTTTTTATCTACTACCAAGCCAAAGTGGTAGGTTTATTCATTATATTTAGTAAAAAATAATTTTGGTTAATTGATTAATAGAGTTCTCATCCATCAACCCCCCCCCAATCTTATTCAGTTATTGGCCTAGCCTGAAAGAAGAGAAACTGAATTGTGTACCAGTACTTTATTCTGGAACACTAGAAAAAAACTCCAGCCCTCTGTCTGTGGGTTTGGAAATAGAAGTGCACAACTGTCTTTGAATTTGTTTTCCATTATCATTTTTCACATAAAAGAAGAACTTTTAGAAAAGACTCTGGCTTGGTACTAAAGCATACATTCTACAAGTGATTGAGATCCTGAAGGGTCTAAACTAGAATAGGAAATACTCCTTGATTTGAAAATCCCTGTCAATCTGTTTAGATGTGGTATTTATGTGGAATATTAAAAGTGTACTAGAATAAAAACAATTTGTGCTTTCCAATGCATATCAAAGACACTTTAAAAGGTTTTAATGAAATGAAGTACAGTATTTGGAGGCAAGCATAATTTCTGTGAAAGCGGCTAGAAACAGAACATATTTTCAGTGGAAATGGTACAGCTCTTAACAGCCTGGATGTCAATGTAACCCTGTCATTCTGCCAGGCTTTGTGGCTTTCTTACTTAGAATTACTACTTGCAGTTCATTTATTTCCTAAAGGAAGACACCTAGTTCCTCCTTTTGTGTTCAGTCTGTGTTGATTATGTGTATTCCTTGAAAAACAGTTCATTACCAGCAGTGAACTATCAGTTGGGTAGTCCATGATGAAGTCATTCTGTCTGAGTTGCTAAGATAACACAAAATGAACTATACCAGTGCAGTTGTTGTGCACCTGTGCTCATAGATTTTTAGTCTCATTTCTTATAGACTCTCTTGTCTCATTCACAATTTGTTCTGTCTAGAAATTAACAGTTGTTTGTCCAACAGTATAAATTTATATGGATGTTTTGTAAACTTCTAATCAAAAGTATGTTTTTGTAAATTATTGTTTCTTTAAACTTTGCATTTCCTTGGTTGCTTAAAATGATTCTATGGTTGGAATATCTATAAATTGAGTTAATATATTTATTTATTCAATTTCTATATTGTGAAAAATTGCCTTATATTTCACATTTCAGATGGATTTTAACATAGTCAAATATAATTACTTGGTAGTTTCAGAGGTCATAAAATTAATGTCTCTAAAAAAAATTCTAGAAATGAAACAATATGTTCTTCTTGTAGCATAGACGAAAATAACTCAGAATAACTACCAGAACATATCCTCCTGAAAGCTGAACACTGAGACATAAAACTGCGGTTTATATCATAGCAATTAAATATGAAATGGAAATATTAAATAACCAGTTGCAATCATAGTTCCCTCTAAGCTGAGCAGTGAGCAATCGCTCACTTAAAAATCATCATCAACTCAGAGTTTTCCAAACCTGCCCAGAAGCCGAGAGGGAAAGAGTGAGAAGGAAGGAGAGAGAGAGGAAGAGAGGAAGAGAGAGAAACAGATAGAAAAAAGAGAGGAAGGAAAAGAGAAAGAAAAAGAATGGGAGTAAGGAAGACAGAAAGAAAATCAAAATCTAGTTTGAAACTAGCTCAACTATTTAAGTGGCATTTTGATATTGATAGAGTTGCCCTATTATGAGCTCATTGTTATAGACACACAGTACAGTATTTTATTTTGAAATTCTCTGAGGCAAAACAGGGTGGGTTTTTTGTTTGTTTGTTTGTTTATTTATTCGTTTGTTTGTTTGTTTGTTTATTTATTTATTTATTTATTATTTCTGTGCCGCCCAGTTCCGAAGGGACTGCCACTCAGACACTATACTTTTCCGCCCACCCCCCAAAGAAATTAGAGGGAACACTGGTTGCAATTCAAGACTATTTAGAAATAATGTATAATTTCTAGGTAGAAAAATGTCAGGATTTTCTGGAGGGAATATAGTTAAAAGGTTGACACACAGAAATATTAAAAATATCCTTTTTTTTCTATTTATGCTGTGTTATCTTTCCTTTATTGCTAATGGTGATAGACGTTTTTTATTTTTGTTTTTAACAAAAGTATCTGAGTTCAGTATCAGTAAAATTCCATGCTGCAAAATCTCTACATTTATGTCTATGGACATAATTTGAAGTTGTCTAAAAATGTTTATCACTAAACCAGGCCATGAAATATACATAGCATAATATGAGTTTGTAGACAGCATTTTTATTAACTTTACTAACCAGAAAGTTTCAGATGGTGGCAGCAAACACCAATAAATGCAATATTTGACTGGAACTGTGGTAGACCGTTCATTTTAGTACAGCAATTTTTATTTCCAGACAAAAGCTTCTCAACTACAGAAATCAGTACTCATCATCAAATACCTATCTATAAATAGGATAAAGAACAAGTATTATGGTGCCTTAAAGCTTACATATTTATTATTTATCAATGCCACAAGTATCTTTGTTGTTTTTGCCATCGTAGTTACCCTGTTGTCACACCTCTATTTATATAAGAAATGGTTCACACAGTGTAACCTCAAATAAACTCTCCATTAAGATTGACTTTTATCATCTTAGAAAACATTAGAAAAAATTGAATAGCTTACGAGCATCCAGGAACTCATTTGTGCACTGTGAATGGAAAATGCAAAGGGTCCTTATGTCTTTGTGATCCTATACAGCATCTATTCTTCATTTGTGCCCTTTGAGACTGATAATCTCATGGTAATGGCTAACTAATCTGGAAACACATGAATGTTTGTTTGTTGTTGTTCATCAGCGCTATGCATTTGTTTATGAAACCATATTATCTTACACATATTTGTAACTACAACACATTTATTTCTGACTGTACTGTTTTAGGCTTCCTGGGCCTTCAAGGGTGCCAGCTGCAGGCAGCAGTACCAAAGTCCAGGGAGCTTCCAATTTAAATCGAAGAAGTCAGAGCTTTAATAGCATTGACAAAAGCAAACCTCCACAATATGCAAATGGAAATGAAAAAGGTGAGTGTTTAATAGACATTGTCTTACTGAACCAGAAACCTAAAGAGATCACAATTCCTGACATTGTCCTGGCCTTGAGTTTTGTAGAACTTTAAATTAGAATACATAAAGCCACCTGGGCTGTTTCAAATACAGTAACCAGTAAGCTATTTTTTTGAAAATGGGACACAGAATTATCATAAGGTGTTGAAGCAATGTCTCAATTCTATTTGGAGAAAACTGAGGGCACAGAATTTTGATTCTGGTTGTCTCCATACCAGTACTGTATACGGTATATGGAAATATTCTTCAGAATTAGATTTTAAACATCAAAATTGGATATAATCACAAGTCTTTAAAAGTTATATGGCATTTTATTCTTATATTATTTATTCACATATTCAAAGTGAGATATTTAGGAAAGACTTGACTTTTTTAATTCTAAAAGCAGTGTGTGTGTGTATAACATTACATTCAAGATGTAATTCTTGATCTTAACCAAAAGTCAAAAAGTGACTATTCAAGAATATAAAGTAATATCCATAGATTTTGAAGTTATCTTCAATATTTTTGCTGTTGAGAAGCAACATTATTAGTGATGGGCGAACCGAACTCGCACAATTCAGGTCCGTACTGAATTTTGCGGTGTTTGGTATGCCGAACACGAACCCAATTTTTTTTAAAACTTCGGGCAAAGTTCGGGGTCGTGTTAGGTGTTCAAAGCTTTGAAAAAGGATGCCGCAGCAGTGCTGAAAGCAAAGGGCGGTCCTTTCACATAATTTTTTTTTTTACATGAAAGGACCGCCCTTTGCTTGCAGCGCCACTGCGGCGTCCTTTTTCGTAAAAATAACAATGTCTGTTTTCCCTCTGTACTACACCCTTCCCCTATTTCCCTCTCTTCCTCCCTGTCTCCCTCTTTCCTCCTTTCCTCCTGCCTCTCTCCCCTTCCTTTCTATTTCCATTTCCTCCCTCTTGTCCCTTCCCTGAATATATCTAATCATAAACCATTTTATGTTTAACAGATGAGCAACTCAAGTCCCTAGCTTCATTCCATATTCCCCCTTTTCTACTCTTATCACTGTAAATTCAGTGGTTGTTTTTTTTTTACTATCAGTCCTTTTTCCTTCAATATACTTTTGTTGTTCCTCATTTTTATTTTCCAATACCATAGGTTCTAAATGTTCTTATTCTTTATTTCTGCTGTCTTATTACCTCTAATTTCCAAGTATTCTGATATTCACTCTTAATATATTCCATTCCATTTCATAGTTTTATTATCTTCCTTCTGATAATAAGTCAGGATCAAACACTGTAGCACAGCATACACTCCTTTTAGATTCTCAAAGTTTCAAGGTTAGTTTTTCTTGTAAACAAAGTTAATCCTCACCACTGTCAACCAATTTTCCTTTTTCTCTATCTTTCAACAAGTTGTTGCAATATTTCTTCTAATTTCTAATACAATGAACCAAATAATTCTCAAAATTGTGCAAAACATTTTAAATCCACATATGGGATATTTTCTTCAAAATTTTGATTCTTTTTCAGTCTCTTTAACTTCCTCCAAATCCAATTATAAAACCATCCTCAAACTTCTTAGGCTTTTAAACTCTGTTCATTTAACTTTCTTTCTTTTTGTATTTCTTCTTTTTATCTTTAAATTGGTGAAACACTCACCCAACTTCAACAGTTCTTCACATCTCTCCTGCACCAATGCTTAGATCTTGTCACCCAGCCAATCCACAATCTCTCTATTCCAATTGTTCCAATCATGGTCATCCCAGCTAATGGCAAATCTTCCTCTTGCTGGCCGAGAGGCTGGTGCCAGCTCTCAGGGGGGCTTGGAAGTCCTCCCAGTCCACCAAAGGGTGCCTCTCTTCTTTACCACCCCTCCAGGGTGGTTCCAACCTGGTTCAAGTTTGGTTCCAGGTCCCCAAGCAGCTGAAATATGGGCTTTCCTGCAAAGCACGGGAGACATCCGGAGCACTGCAATGTTGGCCATGCTCCCTCTAGTCAATGAAGCAGCCATTTTTTTGTGAAAATATCTTATTTATCCTATACAGAATGATATTTTTGTGACACATATTACCTTCTCCTTGTAAATTCTATATCATTTACTTTTGAACACAATTACTTATAGAATTATATTAATAAAATATGCTAATTAATAATCTTAATTTTCAAGGTAAAGGAATATGAAATTTTAAGCATATGTTTTAAAAACTACATATACTATGCTTACCACAAGGTGGGAGTAGATATCTTTGAATAATAGTATTATCTTGGAGAATTCTTCTTGGTTGGAAAATAACTATTACTGGATTTTAATTAATTAATAAATTTAATTAATTAATTAAATGTTAATTGCTGACTAACAGTGACTGGTTTTTAAGTAATAATCTAAACAATGCTCATAAAGAAACATATTCCTCAATCTTTGTATTTCTTTGAAAAATAGTAAATTCAAAATGTGAATTTGACCATTTTTTAAAAAATGCCTTTCTTGTGGAAATCGTTCTTGCTGTTACTTTTAGTTCTTCCCATCTGTTTTCATATGGTTTTGATCATCTTTATGTTAAACTGTTTCTGGCTTTGGCTGCTGATGCAGGTTGATGGAAGATTTCTACAGTTTCCCAAATTTGGCATCTGATTGTTCATTAAGAGTATTATAGCAACATCAGTGTGTCTAATTTGGTAAACATAGGCACGCAGGTAGATATGGTTGGCATTAGCAGAAGACCCGCTCGCTTCCCACATCCTAAATGAGAGGGCAACTTACAATATTAAATATATAGATTTGTATGAAATTGGCATTAACTATTATGATTTTCATTTTCAAAAGGACCTCTGGAATAATACTGTTGTTTCAGTTATTCAGTTATTTACCTGCATGGGCAGGTTTTGTTACTCGCACGCTAAATATGCTTGTTTACTGCAAAACAATTTTGCACTTCATGTTTTTCTTGCCCATGTGACTCACAGAACAAATGGTGCAATTACATGTGTTAATTTTTAAAATACATGATTGCCACTTTACTCCCCATTTATATTAGAAGTCATTAGACAACTTTGTAAATTGCATTTTCTCTCTTTTACCAACTAGAATCACCCAAAGGTCCTCACCCATCTACAGGTATAAATGGAAATGTACAGCATCCCACCACCACTGGGCAGCAGCCGGTCTCTGCCATCCCCTCTCCAAGTGCCAGTAAGCCTTGGCGCAGCAAATCAATGAATGTGAAACACAGTGCCACCTCTACCATGCTCTCTGTGAAGCAGCAGAGCCCTGCAACCTCACCTACACCACCTGCAGACAGACTTAAACCACCTCTTTCAGAAGCTCCCAAAACACCTTCCTCTGGGCAGAAATCTATGTTAGAAAAATTCAAACTGGTTAACGCTCGGACTGTTTTACGACCCCCTTTGTCATCATCAAATTCAGGCCCCACTGACAGTGGAAAAGATGATGAAGCTTTTTTAGAGAGTGGTGAAGTGGATGGCTTCAGTACTCCTGGATCTACCACCAACAGCCCCAAAATATCCCCTAAATTAACTCCTCCAAAAGCTGGAAGCAAAAATATCAGCAATAAAAAGTCTTTGCTGCAGCCAAAGGATAAAGAAGAGAAGAGCAAAGATAAAAATAAAGTTTGCACTGAAAAGATGGTAAAGGATGAAAAAGAACAGATGCCTGAGACACCTGCCAAAAAGACCTCAAAAATTGCAAGCTTGATTCCCAAGGGGAGCAAACCAACTTCAGCCAAGAAAGAAAGTCTAATTCCTTCATCTACTGGTATACCAAAACCTGGTTCAAAAGTACCTACTTCGAAACAGAATACTTCACTAGCATCTTCAGGAAGTAAAGAGACAGAAAAACCGAGAAATACAAAAGGAAACCACCCCTCATCTACGACAAAATCCCAAGGGAATGAGAAAAACTATGTTTCTTCCAGTTTCTCAGCTTCTGAAGGAAAACAGTCTAGTACTGGTCTTAGTAGTACATCATTTTCTTCTTCTTCAATGGCTTCAGTCAGTGGGCAAGTCTCAGGAAGTGGTGTTGTCCAACTTCCTCAGCAGCAACAATACAACCATCCAAATACAGCCACTGTAGCACCATTTATTTATAGGTAAGTTGGGTTCACTCAGACTTTACCATTTTAACAGTCTTTAATGATAAATCATAGATGATAGATAGATACCCTGTTTCCCTCAAAATAAGACATCCCCTGATAATATGCCCAATCGGGCTTTTCAGTGCATGGCAATAAGGCCGAGTGCTTATTTCAGGGATCAAAAAAAGATAAGACAGGGTCTTATTTTCAAGGAAAAATGAATAGACAGACAGACAGACAGACAGATAATGCATATATATACATAAATACTTGAAATAGTGGAAAATATAAAATGGATCACATGGAGACAGATTCCTAAGCAATTTAATTAGCACAATGGACTTGAAGTTTGTGTTGCTGGATATATTTATCAAATATGTTTATGAAGACTATTATTTTTTTTTCTTTTCCCATCTCAAAAATATTAAGAACTATAGTGTTGTATTATTCCAATATCCGATATATTACTTGTACTGATTTCACCTTAAATTATTATTTATGATTTTACAGTAACCTAAAATTACTGTTCGCTAAATTATTTTAGCATTTTTCCTGCATGAGGTCTCTATGCAACTAGTTATCATCATTCTGTAGCATAAATAGTGGAATTAAAAATGACATAACAGTTTCTGGATAAACTTGGAGAAAGTATATTTTAAGCAAGAACCTTCTGTATTATTGAAGGCCAGTGTTTGCTTGATTTATTCAGATTTTGGTTAGGAACTTCCATCAATTTTGCAAACAATAATTTAATAATTGACATTTCCTAAGATTTGTTTTTGCTGTCATGAAAGAAAGAAACAATAAATCTACTGGTAAAGCAAAAATATGGTCATTTAACAGAAGAAATTAACTATTCAATGTTTAAAAATCTGATAAACATGTATTTATTTATAACATGCTTTCTAAAATTATATATTGTAAAAATCTATTTTAACTGACAATCTGCCTGTTAATATAGAATATCCATTGAACAGGAAATATTTGCAATTTATGCCATTTGAAGTAATGATATCAATTATGTCATTTGCCTGTTATGTTAATACTGCAAACTGGCAAAATATAAATCAACTATAAGGGATTGAAGTTCCTTATTGATTAGAGAGTATATTCCTGAAAAGAGGAAAAAGCTGTATATAACTAAAGTCTATTTAGATTATTGTTCTGCTCTTACAATGGCCAATTAGATGACTAAGAAATCTGTCAATGGAGTTTCATTGCATTGTATCCTCTGCGTTGTTTTCCTCAGTAAGTTACTCTGTAACTATGATTGCCATTAACCATTTAGCCTTAAGAAAACAAATCTTAAGAAAGACTTAGGCATTCTCTAATATCATTTAGATATTATTAAAATTGTATCTAAAGTATTTGGATTTATGCATCCCACATAAGTGTGGAGGAACATGCCCTATGTCAGGACTTTTATAATTATGTCAGAATTTAAATAAATAACATATTTGTCACCAAGAATTAAAATCACAGGCTTTTTTTTCAAATTAAAGTTGAGTCACAGATTTGGATATAATTAGCAATGGTTTCATTAAGATGAAAAATAGCAGTGAAGATTCATGGCTCCTTTTAGGATATGAACATTTGCATTCTGCTGTCACTTTTCTTGCCATGACCCCCCCCCTCCCCGCAAGGAAATATTCCAGTATGAGCTTCATTTTTTAATTAGAAGAAACTCAAGAAGCAGATAGTTTGGAAAACAATTTCCTACATATCTTTACAGTAAAACCCACTCCAAATGCTGGATTTTGAATTTTGATCAGGTTATGGATATTGAAGTTACTTCATCATACCAATTTTATGTTCTATAACTCAATTTTTCCATTCTGTGCTAAAATAACATTATGCTATTATAAGTGTTCAGGCTGTGAAAATAGTATTACAGACCTCATGACATTATTCTAAGGTGTTTCTAGGTTCTAACACTATTTTAACAAACTGTTAATTTATGAGAATGAATGATCATTGCATTGGTCATTCATGTATTTGTACTTCAAATAAGCAACCAGGCTGATATGTTTTACTGACTGAGACGAAATTATCTGAAAATTCATTTAAGAAGCCGACCTTTATCTAAATACTGTATATGTCAACTGCTTGCGTATGTCAACTAAAGAATTAAAGAGATTATTGATAGTAACCAGAATTCAGGGTATACTTTGTTACTGACTATGTTACTTAGCCATGTAAGTGATACAAAGTAATTTCATCCACAGTTCTATAAATTTGCTGCTTTTTAAATCTCCATTTGCTGCTTTTTTCTAGTAAATTGGAAAAAAGTTGGATTTTTCTCCTTTGATATTTTCCTATTTTTCTAGATTGAATTTGAAATGGAAAGAATGTGTATTCATTAAAGGACACAGTTTGATTTTATAGATATTTATGTGCTCAGAGTTATGCACATGGATCAAATTGGTATAGCCAATAACCCAGAAAAAAACATGTGTGCTGTTTAAATGAAATGTTCCAACTGAACTCAGAAATCAGTTCATATAGCTCCATTGTCAATGCTAGTACTGAAAAGATGGAAGGTACCTTTGAGCTATGCTTTTTTGATTGATGTTTAATCATCTTTTTTTTCATGCATAAATCTACTTTATCTCCTTTCAAGACCCACTATAACTTCTGTGACTTTTGATATATATTTGACACACAAACTCTGTAATTCTGAGCTTTCTGCAAGCTGTTCTATTCCTAAAATGGCAAATTAGAGACACCAGCATGCTAGTAAATTTAACAGTTTGTGTCACTTGCAGTCATTGCTGTGAAATTAAAGTGGCAACATGCCAAACTCTGTCCTCAAAGCTAGGATTCTCAGCAAATGGGCTAAATTATTTTCCTATATATATTTTTGGTTAAAATCTTTATCTCAAATTATATATGCTGTAAAGATGTACAGATTTAGGATATAGTAAATGGAAACACAATTAAAAAACCCCAAGCAAATAATCAAGGAATGCTTTTCTTTCTAAGTCCTAACTTCTTCTTTCATCTGCAAGTAGCTGATTTGACTTCCAACTTTCCTAATGTTTTTATTGTTATGTTATGTAAAGTGTGTATTTATAATTATGTACATTTGTAAATACTAAAAAAACCCTACCCAATCTTACTGAAGCTTTGAAATCCCAGAAAGCTGCAACACAGGGTAAGATATATTTGTGAGAAAAATTGTTCAAAGAATAATGGATTTTCAAAATAGAAGTATAAAGCCAGATTCTTGCTCAATCAGTGTAGTATCATTTAGCAATAATCATTAAGTTATGGCAGTAAATTGTAGACAGACTATACATGTACTAATAATATAATATATCAAAGTAGTAACTAGATAAAAGGAATAATAAGAATCTTGGTTTGATGGAACAACTAGTTAAAAAAGAAAATGAGAAAAGGAAAATAGAGGCAATATCTTGGTTTGTGGTATAACTAGAGCTGTGCAGAACAAACACTCATAAAAAATCGAAATAGATTGATTCCTATCAACCCAAGAGAGCTTCTGGTTAGTCATTCATTGGGAAATATAGCTGAGTTTTATTGAGTGTTCAGATTTGTAAAACTTAATTAGTATGCAACATTATAAAGAACTAGACAATAATAATCTTTAAAACTTAGATAAACATACAAATCTGTTAAATGAAGTCATGCTTGCACAATAATATTTAGTCATGCTTCACATTAGCAAAGCAGAAGGGGTGGGGGGAACCTTAGAATATATTGTGTCCAAATTCACCCAATTGTGATGTATCCCAATTGCTTAAGTTAATAAGGTATAGATGAACTTATGTTTTCTTTTTTTAAAAAAATACTGGCCTTCTAGTTCAAGATTTTTCAGAAAATGACACTTCTGACAGTCTCAAAACAGGTAAACAGTGCGGTCAGGCGGTAGGGAAAGCAAGTAGAATGCTTGGCTGCATAGTTAGAGGTATAAGAAGCAGGAAGAGGGAGATTGTGATCCCACTGTATAGAGCACTGGTGAGACCACATTTGGAATACTCTGTTCAGTTCTGGAGACCTCACTTACAAAAAGATATTGATAAAATTGAACAGGTCCAAAGACGAGCTACAAAAATGGTGGAAGGTCTTAAACATAAAACTTATCAGGAAAGACTTAATGAACTCAATCTGTATAGTCTGGAAGACAGAAGATAAAGGGGACATGATCAAAACTTTTAAATATGTTAAAGGGTTAAATAAGGTTCAGGAGGGAAGTGTTTTAATAGGAAAGTGAACACAAGAACAAGGGAATACAATCTGAGGTTATTTGGGGGAAAGATCAGAAACAATGTGAGAAAACATTATTTTACTGAAAGAGTAGTAGATGCTTGGAAAAAAACTTCCAGCAGACATGGTTGGTAAATCCACAGTAACTGAATTTAAACATGCCTGGGATAAACATATATCCATGCTAAGATAAAATACAGGAAATAGTATAAGGGCAGACTAGATGGACCACGAGGACTTTTTCAATCTTCTATGTTTCTATGTTTCTATTTATTCACTTATGAGAGGATGTGTAAGGGATGAGCAAAACAAATCATTTGAGCTTGTTAGCCAAGCTCATGTTTAGAACATGATGTCAAACTTAATGTTACATCCGAACCACAATTTTTACTTCAGATACTGCCTGATACAATACAAGCAGATGCTAAAATGAAACACGAGAGAAAATATCTGCATATTTTCTTAAAGAATAACTCAAGCACATTATATTCTACAAGCTTCTGTTTATGATGCCATTTTATTTTTATTTTTTAAAATACTCAGAACTGTGTTTTCCCATCCCTTGCAGATGGTTTTTGAAAAAGAAAAACAATAGATAAGCAACTTAGAAGTCATAAATATAGCAGAAGAACTGACAGGTTGTTATTTTGCAAAAGAGATGTTTTTAACCAAGCTTTCCAAGGTGCCCTCTAGTTGGTTGGATGTTATTTTTCTTTAAAATTGGAGACTGAAAATAATGAAATGTAAACTTGTTAGCATTTTGTTAAAATACTATCTAAAGGTATAATATTATCTAAAGGCAATCCTACCAGTTAGTATAATCTTGTATAATGATACAAGAATGTGTAATGCTTTTTTAAAAAACCATTGATAACAGTCTACTAACCAACATATCTTAGTTTTTATTGGAAATATAGGTCTTATTTCACTATTAGTCTTAATTAGCAACATATTGCTGTTTTCCTGTTTGGTATTATTACTATTAGCAACATAATTCCAGAATCAATCATTTGGAACATGTGCATGTGGTTAAGTGGTGGCTTGATTTACTTATTTTCTCTGTCTCATTTCCTATCTTGAAATGAAAGATGTTAGAAACATTTTGTCTTTGACACCTTGACTGAATTAATTTAGACAAATATATCTTAGTGGTATATTTTCTTTATTTACCCTAAATGAATACAATATTCTATCTCATGAAGCATTTAGCACTTTACCCTCTAGATATGTACAAAGAAGTGCTAATGATATTTCTGTTTTTGATTGTATATACTGAATTATAAGTCATCACTGTTATGATTTTATAGATGTTACCTTCCATCTCTTTAATTCCAGAACTCATTCGGAAAATGATAGTTCTTCTATCCCATCTTCTGACTGTTGTATCAGTCCTACAAAATTGGATTTGGCATACAGTAAAACTGCTAAGCAATGTCTAGAGGAAATATCTGGTGAGTAATATATAATCATTGGTTAATAGTCATATATTTCTGAATTATTTGTTGGTGCTGCTGTCATGAAGCAGTTCTTGGGGCATGGATGGCCTAGCTGCGTGGGCCCTCAGCTAAACTGGTGCGCACACAAGGCAGCTCACCTTACCTCTATCCCCACCTCTCCTCACCACGTGTTGGCATCACAAGTAACCAAACGGAATGGGTGGCTGGCTGGCTGCACGGGCACTTAAGTAGGTCTTATTTTGGAGAAAACAGTACAAATCTCCCCTTCCTGAGATATTCATGTAGTATGTGAAATTCTCTGAGCTTCATGGCTTGCTTGCAGACATTTAATCCTCTAGATCAGAGTTTCCCAATATTTCCGGTTGGAGGAGATGGTTTTTTGTGGAGTGCAGGCTCATGTGTGAGCACCCATTGCTTGCATGAGTGGGACCAGGAGTATCTGCGATGCTGCTGCGAGTGGGGCTGTGTGTGCACAAATACACATGTGTACCAACTGGCCACTCATATGGCCTGGTTGCAAATAGGCCACAGACTGGTAGTGGGCTGCAGCCCACAAGGTGGGGCCCCCTGACCTAACTAATCAGGATCAGATGTTATCTCTGTCTGTTGCACCTGAAGTTTAGGGAAGTTATAGCATAGTAACACAGGTGAAGACTTTCACCTAAATCAGGAAGATATGCTTTCTAGGACATAGTCGCTATATTTTTATTTGCACAATTATAAAAAGAATCCTGCAGAAAAAATATACAGTATTATCAAGAAATGAGAAACTGCTATATGAGCAGAGGCTAAATTATATTTGGCTTTTAGTGTTAAAAAGTCATTACATATTATCACAATAAATTTTAAGAATTTGTAGTGTGAAAACCTAGTCTGTTATTCCTTTTTATATTGTACTAGAATTAGGAGAAACTAAACAGTAGATTTCAGGACAGAAATTAGCAAGAGGAGCTATTATTTTCAAGCTATGTTTTTGAGTTTCCGTGGAGATGTGTTTGGCATTGTGTGATACTGGTTACTAAACCTTTTTAAATATATTTAATTTTTTTTTTTAAAATCATTAAAATATTTTGTGTCTTCGAATTAGTAATTTTATTAATATGTCTGCATATACGAGTATGCTAATACATTAGGATTTCAAGCTAATTTTTTTGCAGTGGCATGTAAAATGTAGGAATGAAATTTTTTAAAAAGAAGAATTCAATGTGTCTATTACAATTACATTTTGGTGGATACAGTGATCTCTCGATTAGCGCGGGGGTTACGTTCCAAGACCTCCCGCGCTAACCGATTTCCGCGTTATACTGGATGCGGAAGTAAAACCACCATCTGCGCATGTGCGCCATTTTTTTCATGGCCGCACATGCGCAGATGGTGGAGTTTGCGTGTGGGCGGCGGGGAAGACCAAGGGAAGATTCCTTCAGCCGCCCAACAGCTGATCTGCTCCGCAGCGCGGAAGCAGCGAGGAGCCGAAGATGGGGTAAAGGCAAAGGGGAAACCCCATCTTCGGCTCCTCGCTGCTGCCGCGCTGCGGAGCGGATCAGGTGTTGGGCGGCTGAAGGAACCTTCCCTTGGTCTTCCCGCCAGATCACTTGCCGCTTGCCAGTCCACGCCCCCCTGGATGAGCGGCCCCGCATGGCCCCAGCGCCGGACTCCGTTGCCGAACGCCGAAACCGGAAGGGGCGAGGTGGGGGGGGGGAGAACGGGAGGCTCAGCATTCCGTCAGTCGCAGCGCTGGCTGTCAACTTTTCTTTTTAGCACTGGGGAGGCAAGTCAGCTCCTGCCCAGTTTTAAAAAGAAAAGTTGACAGCCAGCGCTGCGGCTGACGGAATGCTGAGCCTCCCGTTCTCCCCCACCTCGCCCCTCGAGAGATCACTGTAATCAAGAAAGTCCAGTTGCCTTTTGAAAGAAAGCACTTTTGGGACAACCATGGAAGACTGAGAATCTCCAGAGACATCCTGTCACTCTTGTCCAAGTCCTAAAGCTACCATCCATAACAGGGAGTCTCCCATTCCCTCAAGGGAGGAGAAATCAGCCCGCTGCCAGAGAGGCTACTCGTCTCTCTCCTTTGGGAGCTCCGTTGCCCACCGAGATGCAGCAACTCAGCAGCGATAGCCTTGCCGATGCCCGTGCCTCCGCCCGTCACGATGGCCACGTGACTGCGAAGGAGACCAGCCGCCAGAATCCCCCTGCCACCAAACGCCGACGCCGCCATCTTCGCAGCTTTCCGTGGTCCTCCTGAGCCTGAACCCCCTTTTTTAAAAAGTCATTCATTTCGCCGGGAGCGCTCCGGGTCACGTGACTCGAGCCGCCCCGCCCCTTTCCCATCTCTTTCGAAAATCGGAATGCCCCCTCTGGAATAGCGGCAGTCTTTTGTCTGCCACGCCCACCCGCGCGCGACGAGATGGCGAGAAGGGTGCGTCTCTTGCTCAGTGCAAGTTAATGGCATGTGAATGGGTTGCCTGAGAGGGAGGGGGGGAAAGAAGAGAGGTGTCGCAAGAAGGTTTCGCAGCGCTGGCTGTCAACTTTTCTTTTTAGCACTGGGGAGGCAAGTCAGCTCCTGCCCAGTTTTAAAAAGAAAAGTTGACAGCCAGCGATTGTTCCGCTGCCGCCAGCATGGCCTGGCTGGCAGCGGAAGATGTAACCTTCGCAACCTCGGAGAGCTTCCTGGGCATGAAAGCTCACGAAAACCAGGAAGCTCTCTGAGGTTGCGAAGGAGCCCACGATCACTCGGCTGCAAGCGGGAGGAAGGCGAATCCCACGGGGCTGGGCTCGGTTATCCCCCCGGCTCCCCTCCTACCAGCCCCGCCACGGA
The DNA here is from genome assembly GCF_031021105.1 of Erythrolamprus reginae. Taxonomy (NCBI): domain Eukaryota; kingdom Metazoa; phylum Chordata; class Lepidosauria; order Squamata; family Dipsadidae; genus Erythrolamprus; species Erythrolamprus reginae. The sequence goes on from NC_091955.1 coordinate 50,241,055, forward strand.
AGGCTCCATTCTGTTCCCTGAATGGAGACCGCGGGCCGCTCAATCGGGTGGCAGGAAAGCGAATGTCACGGGGCTGGGCTCGGCTCCCCCAGCCCCGCCGCGGAACGCTCCATTCTGTTCCCTGCCGGCCCGATTGAGCGGCCCGCGGTCTCCATTCAGGGAACAGAATGGAGCCTTCCGCGGCGGGGCTGGTAGGAGGGGAGCCGGGGGGATAACCGAGCCCAGCCCCGTGGGATTCGCCTTCCTCCCGCTTGCAGCCGAGTGATCGTGGGCTCCTTCGCAACCTCAGAGAGCTTCCTGGTTTTCGTGAGCTTTCATGCCCAGGAAGCTCTCCGAGGTTGCGAAGGAGCCCAGGATCACTCGGCTGCCGGCGGCAGGAAAACGAATGTCACGGGGCTGGGCTCGTCTCCCCCCCCATAGCAGCCCCGCCGCGGAACGCTCCATTCTGTTCCCTGCCGGCCCGATTGAGCGGCCGGCGGTCTCCATTCAGGGAACAGAATGGAGCCTTCCGCGGCGGGGCTGGGGGAGCCGAGCCCAGCCCCGTGACATTCGCTTTCCTGCAGCCGAGTGATCCTGGGCTCCTTCGCAACCTCGGAGAGCTTCCTGGGCATGAAAGCTCACGAAAACCAGGAAGCTCTCTGAGGTTGCGAAGGAGCCCACGATCACTCGGCTGCGGGTGGCAGGAAAGCGAATGTCACGGGGCTGGGCTCGGCTCCCCCAGCCCCGCCGCGGAAGGCTCCATTCTGTTCCCTGCCGGCCCGATTGAGCGGCCAGCGGTCTCCATTCAGGGAACAGAATAAAAAAAAAATTTTTTTTTAAAAAATTTTTTTTTTAAAATAATATTGTAATATTTTATTTTTTAAATAATATTTTTTGAAAAACCGCGTTGCAGCGTTTCGCGCTAATCGAGAACGCGCAAGTCGAGGGACCACTGTATTTCAACCAAAATAAGTAATTCCTAATGGTAAAAGTTATACCAAAGAGAAACATTTTGCCTTGAGTTTACATGTAATCAGTTTATCCATTACATGCAAACATAGATATGAAAAATTATGTAATGTGCATATAAATGTGTCATTAAACAGAAAGTTGACACACTTTTTATTTCAGGAGGCAATTTTTTTAATACATTCTTTGAATGAATTTACATTTTAATCAGATTAAATCTAAATTTACCTGGAGGATGCATTGCTAACCACAATGAGTTTTATTTATTAAGTAGAAGGGGGCCAAACCGAGTTCTGGTACATATGCATGCTTATACTTTTCAGAGGTCTGATATTCTATGTACAATCCTTATTTTATTGATCGCATGTATTATTCTCATTTTCTGAGATGGTGGATTTGGGGTTTTCATGAGCTGTACCCCATAATCATCATAATTATGACAATCACAGCTTGAACTATCTTGCCTTGCATGTAATGAGTCTCTCTCATATATTACATTTCACCTTTTAAGTTGCATTACTAAAATAAATGAACTTTTGTATGATATTCTAATTTTTTGAGTTTTACCCAGCAAAGGGCTACCCAAATTTTTACTATCACACTGTGGACGTGGCTTATGCAGGACGCCCTGCATTTTCTTTCAACATATTTCTGTGCAAATTGGGTGCTCTGGGGTGGAGCTCCATTTTCACTATCGCACTGCGTGTCCCCCCGTCCGGGCAGTAGCCCACCCCTGGTTTTACCTTATATCAGTAATATCTGATTCTCCAGTCAATTCTGGTTTTTTAAAATTATTTATTTAAAATTGCTGATTACTTAATTAAAAATTGAATGTTTTAATTGGCCAAAATTTGAGCATTTTCCTATACAATTAATATAATTTTTATATTTAGTTTAACGAAATAGTCATCAGCCCACCATTTGAGTTTACCACTATGCAATATGTTCATAGGAACTTGCATTACACACAAAATTTCTAGATATAAAAGTGCCTACAACATTCCTGTGTGTATTGCACTGCCACACTGAAATATACAGAAGTCATCAGGCTATTAGACTATTGAGAGAGAGATACCAGTCTTCTTTCTGTAATGGGTTTTCCACCTCTGCTCCAGTCTATCACAGAAAGTGTAAAAAAGAATAATGGACTTTATAGGAAGCTTATTACTACTTTAGTGATAGTGAGATGCTCAAAGAAAGTAAAAAGTGGGAAACAGATATGTGAGTCAGAAGAGACTAGAGTGTGAAATCTTTGCTAAAATAGGTTAATTTTTATTTGAACAGCAGGTTGCAAATATCCACATGTGGTATTAATGAACATTGTTTTTTGAATAGTTCACTTATGGAGTAGGTGCTTTTTATGTGTATGAATATTTCATCATCAGGGAATATTTATTATTGTTTCCTATTTGTATGTTTGTTGTCATGCTGATTTTGATATTATCTGTAGGGTTTTCTTTTTGTTCCTTGAATAAATTGATGTGCAAAAGCAACAAGAAACAAAATGCTTAGCTATTGCATCTTACTACCATGGTAATGGAATTTCTCATGAGATATCATTATTTCTGATGACAGTCACAGTGGATTTAAACATTCCTGCTTTCTTAAAAAGGACATACAAGAGTGGATGCAATGTTTAAGCATTTTTATTCCATTCATTTTATCCAGGGCAGTGGATGTTGTATTTATGTGCAAGATAAGAAACTTGAATGGTGACTTGCCCTTTTATTGTTTCAACAGTGAAACCTTACTTTAATAGACCACTTGGGGAAATAGGCTATCAATTATTCCCGTCCATTAAACCCAAAATTAGATCGTTTGGAGTGATTGAAATAATTACCTAATTATATCATATTATATAATACACATCATATGCATTATTTGATCATTATATAAATGATGTAAATAAAATGCATTTTTAAGTTAGCATATGGAAATTATCTAAACAATTTCATGTGTATCAAAAATATCCATAACTTGGGGGAAGGGGTAAGATAATGGTTTTTTTATTCTTGTCTACAAAGTCTGCTAAATCAAGTCTGTGAATGGCAGCTATGACATTGATATGCTCTTTTAGTAGCCATTAATATTGAACTGATGCTATGCATTTTGTATCCTGTAGTGGAGTAGCCATTTATTCCACATAAATTCCATGCTTCTCCAACAAGTATTTCCTCTACTAATCCACAATTCCTTCCAAGGTTCTTCTCTGTGGCCTTCTCTGTGGCAGTTACAATCTTTGGAATCAACTCCCCCCAGAGATTTGTGCTGCCACCACCCTCCTGGCCTTTTGTAAGGCTCTAAAAACACATATTTGCCGGCAGGCTTGGGACTGTTGAGTATTCCACTTTTGCTCTGGCTGATAGTATGAGTGAATGAGTATGATTGGATTTTAGTTTAATGCTTTTAATTGCTTAGGGTTGTAGATTGGGTTTTTATATTGGGTTTCATTTATTTTGTACTTTGTATTGTACTCAGAGAGTCCTCGGAGAGGGGCGGCATACAAATCTAATAAATCATTATCATTATCATTGTTATTATTATGTCAATACAACACAGCAAACGAGATCACTATGCTGGATTTCGTATTTCATCACCAGTCGGGCTCTTCCCAAGCACCTAGGACTGCGTGATGTAGCGGCGAATTATGTTTGCCGATCCCAGCAAAGCGGCCTTTTGCAATTGACAGATAGAGATTTTGTCAATTCCGATGGTTTTCAAATTATTATTATTATTATTATTATTATTATTATTATTATTATTATTATTGATTTTATCGTATAAGCTGCTCTGAATCTGTTGGAGAAGGATGGCCTAGAAATCCAATTCTCTCTCTCTCTCTCCCTCTCTCCTTCTCCCTCTCTTTCTCTCTTACTCTCTTACTCTCTTACTATCTATCTATCTATCTATCTATCTATCTATCTATCTATCTATCTATCTATCTATCTATCTATCTATCTGTGGATACATGTTTGTAATCCAAGATCAAAAATCATTTCTTCTAAACTTAGGAAGTTGAGCTTTTCTTGTTAAAAATGTTTTGGATTTGTATTCATTATTGCTTCAGTTCTTTAATTTGCTACTGTGCCGGCACCATTGCTCAATTCCTGACTACTGTAACTGAATGTCTATTTAAATATTATGCTATGCAATTATATTCTCTTATTTGAGAAAACATGCTACAATTTTGTGTATTTAGCTATTATTTATTCAACCCAGACAGCTATTATTTATTCAACCCAGTTTTGAAGGCGTGTGTGTGCCTTCAGAACTATTTTGATTAAAGACAGTATTCCGGTACGAGTTTGCGGAGAGGGGCGGCATATAAATCCAATAAATCTAATCTATATAAGTAAAGTCTAAGGGTCCTTAAAATGCATTTGCAAATTCTTCTTCTTTTAGATATTTAGTGGTCAATTTACGTCATATGTTTTCTTCAAAACAAAATATAATTTGTGTTGTAAATTACCCCCAAAAGAACAAGTTTTGTTTAATTACACTTTCCTATATTTTATACTTGCCAGATGGAGCCCTACTTGTGCCTTTGTACTGCAGATGGATAGAATGCTTGATGAGGACCTATAAAATTATTTTTTTAAAAAAAAATACTTGCAATAGTTCATATATCTTGACATAAGCAGCATGTTACATTTAGTCATATATTTTATTTCAGGCATGTTGGTAACAGAACAAAAGTTATAGGCTAAATAGAATAAGATTACTTCTTTGAGCATGCTGTCAGAGTAGCTGCTTCAAATGTTCTAAAATTCTCTGCAAGGAGAAATTTTAAAAACCCAAAGGTATATGGCATTTTATAAATTATGATTGAATGCAATTGATTCCTAAACTAATTATTTCATCTAAAGTGCATAATGTGCATACAAAAATTATACATTATATATAATACATGCTTTTCTGTATTATTGAGAATTAATATTGGCATGTAGCTACTCCCATCAAGATCACATATTATTTCTAATATCATTAAATTGGAAATTAATTATTAGAATCAGAACTAATCAAAATGCAAAGCATGGTTTAAGCAAGGTTTAAATAATATTTTAAAGCTAAAGCTAGCAAGATAGAATATTCAGTAGAATAGATATTTATAATTGTAACTGTCTGAAGTTTGGCAAAAAAATTGATACACATTTCATATTATAGATAAAGCCATTTTTTGGTGAAATTACACAATTTTTCAAGAAGTTAATGAAAATTCATTTCTATCTCTTTTTTCATTTGTAGGAATATGTTTATTAGTATTATTTTGTTCTGGAAGTTTTGTATATCTATAAGTATGACTGAGTGTTACAAATGTATTTTAGCTTGTCAGATAAGATTTATTTTTAAATCTGTGCTAAAGACTAATCAAAAGTAATCTTAGATCACATATGCATCCTTTCATATCTCATTTAGAATCTCATGCAGTTTTTAGCTGCATGATTAAATTTTGGGAAGAACTACGTTTTCTCTTCTTAAGGTACCTTTATGCCCATATATTTTATGCAAATATGTATACTTTTTTCCCCTACCTAAGATTTCTACTTTGGAATTTGGTAGTCAGTTCCATCTGACATTGATTTTTTTCAGCAGGTTCCAAAAACTTGTTTTTTTTCTTAACATTTCTAATTAATTGTAATTTCACAATGAATCAGAAATTAAAAGTGTTACTGTATAAAAGGAGTAAAATCTATTTTACTTTGTAGCATTTCCATAGACAGCAATACTGCTTTTTCCTCAAATTCTCTATTACACTATAGCAAGGAACCTTTTCAGTATATTGCAAGATTCAAAAGCCACTTCAACTTTAGCCAGGGAAGGAAGGAAGGAAGGAAGGAAGGAAGGAAGGAAGGAAGGAAGGAAGGAAGGAAGGAAGGAAGACATTCCAGGGAGTGTTAAGTTAATGCCCACCCCATTTAGCTTGTGCTGTATCCTTAAACTCAGTATTTGCAGAATTGCAGAGGGTTGGGTCCTTCTGTTTTAATTTGCCAAGCTGTTTGCTGCCATGGCAGCCAGCAGCATTCACTGCAGTTATAGAGAACAGCCATAGATCTGGGAATGCACGTTGAATACTAAAACGCAAGGAAGCTTTCACAGAGCTTTGCTTCCTTGGTTAATTTGGGTCTTATTGAGCTCTGACGTGCTTGGCTGCACTTGCTTTTCTATTAGCTATCCAAAGTAAAGATCTGCAGGCAGGAATCAGTCATGATCTGGTGAGGGAGCCTGTGAGAAGACGGTCATTGGCACTTGCAGTTTACTTTTGGATTTCAGAAAACAGCAGCCACAGAGAAGGATGCAGTCCTATTAATCCGAAGGAGAATGATGATTGGATGATAGAAGGAAACATCACTGGCTTTTATGTTTATTTCTATGCTGGAGTAGATTGTTTAAGCAACTATCCTTCTGCTTGAAATAAATTCCTCTAAAATGATTATAACAGACTGGAAAAGACTAGCTTAGCATGAAAAGAATCAAAATGACTGTGCCTGTCTAGTCCTTAATAGCCTGCACTCTGGAATGCTTATGCTGTGCTTTTTGGACACCGGAGGAATGAGGAGCTACAGGGCATGTAAACTGGGTACTGCTGAAAGGTTAGTTCTATTGCTGAAAGATCTTGCCTTCTCTGCAGCTAGAAATGTGACATTTGATTTGTGTTGAGCCTTTGGATAAAACTATGCAACGATCTGCTGAACTTTCAGTGTTCAGAGGCAAGGATGCAAGAAACAGAAGTGCTCGTCTCCAGAAACAGAAATCTCTGACTAATCTTACTCTCCTAAATGAAACTGAAAAAAAGAAATATTCTTCCAGAGAAAACTGGTTTGGCAGTGCCTCAAAACCTAGCCAGGGTCTTCATCAGTCAGAGCTTGGGAGTAGAGGCTTACTTTCTAAAACACTGTCAAAATCAGCACACTCCCTTTACCATGCCAGCAACAAGTCACCATGGGAAATGGAAGAACTACCACCTGTTGGACCCAGAGCCTCATGCCAAAGGCTCAGAGGATACCTGGTTGATGAAGCTGTTCAAGGGGAGACAAGCAAGTTGAGTGAAGAAGATGTGTCCTTTAAGTCAAAAATTACTAGCCAATCCTGGGTGGTAGAAGAGGAAGGTTGTTTACGTGAAGGGACTGCACAGCTTGATGAGGATGTTATAAGGACAATGCTTGGAGACTTAGAACAAGCACTTTACAATGATTATTTGGGTAAGTTAACTTCTGTTTGACATGATAAAATAATTACTAAGTAATAATATACTGCATGGGAGAGACTCGGTTAATAATAATCATACATTTTTTTTACAATATACTGTCCTTGCAGCATATTTTTGTCTATATAGTATGATGAAGCACGGTGTATCACATTCTTTTTTCAGTTAGATTCACAGACCATTGATTTAAAACTTTTTGGCATTTTGAAGTCATGCCAGTGATGTCACCCAATTTTCATCATAAAATAAAGTTATATTAAATTAATCTTGAAGCAGCAAAAGAAGAAAACTTTAATAATTTTATTCCTGTTTGAACCTGACACATGGGAGTATTTGACAGTCATGCTAGCTTTTCCTTCGACCTCAATTTGGGAAGGACGGTATGAAGATGCATTCTTGGTTTTTTTCTCTAAATATTAATGTGAATTCTATCTTACTAGAAAGACTTCAAATGTATTCACAACTATTCTTATTCTATATTAATAATTTTCCATTTCATTAATATAAAACTTACTAAAGCTTTTTTATTTAAGCAATATCATAGTTTACCTTCTACTCTACTTTAAAAATATTTAATTAAAAATAATATCCCTGTGTAATATCATTAAAACAGAATCTTGTGTCTGGAGGCTTTACATCTGATCTATATATGATGCAAGCAAGTTGCTATAGCTTATCAAAAACATAGGGGTTGTAAAGCATTTATTTTCAAGCCAGTTGTACTTGTGATCTCCATTTAAATATATGTCTGTTCAAAATGATGGATTCAAGAATTTTATAGCAGTATTCCATTGCTAAAGCAATGCAATGTAAAACTAGGAAACGATTAAAAGTATGGAAGAAAAATATGTCTGATTTTGTTGCTGATACATGAATCCAGGAAAAAACTTGATTCAAACTTTGACTTTTGCTATACAGCATATTTCCATAATGCTGATATAGTTGGATATGTATCTAGGTAGGGATGATTGATTGATTATATTTTTGTAGACAAATAATCATGTTACAATTCAAATATGTATGTATGTATGTATGTATGTACATGTAAGTGATATTGAATGTTCCTAAGATGGAAATATTTTATTAATGTGACATAATAAAAAGCAATAGTATTATTTTTTTAATTAGAGAATGTTGGAAAGATGTGGTAAAAATAGCTTATACAACTGCATAAGATTTTTTAAAATATTGATTGTTTCTTCATTGCTTATTTGACCCCTATGACAATCATTAAGTGTTGTACCACATGATTCTTGACAAATCTATATTCTTTTATATACACTAAGAGCATATGCACCAATTCCTTGTGTGTCCAATCACACTTGGCCAATAAAAAACCTTACTCTATTCTGTTCTGTTCTAATGTCTCAATTTATCCATTTGAAATCAAGAAATGACATTTCATTTCACTTATATAATTAATCCATATCAGTGGTTCTCAACCTTTCTAATGCCATGACCCCTTAATACAGTTCCTCATCTTGTGCTGACCCCCAACTATAAGTTTAGCAGCAATTCTTCCAACAGATCTTTAAGCTGATTGGCAAGAGGTCAGAGGGACACCCGCCTGTAAACGCCTGATTGGTTGGATTGTAAAAATATGTTCCGAGATGCCAGAATAGAAGCTTTAGTTGCTAACACCATTGCAAATTTGTCTTTTCCCATGGTTTTAGGCGACCCCTGTAAAATGGTTGTTCGACTTCCAAAGGGGTCCCGACCCCAAGGTTGAGAACCACTGATCCATATAATATAAAAAGAAATGTGACCTCTTGTCTGTAAACTGTCTGAACATAGAAAAAGAGTCCTACAAGTTGTTCACTATTTCTACCTATGCAATGGATATAAAAATCTACAACCATATGTAAAAAACCAAACAAAACACCAAGATAAATAATTTCAGAATATTTTCCACTTACAATATAACATATAAGTTGTACAATTCAACTGAAAAGCATTTTTTTTTAAAAAAAAATAACAATAAAAGCATACAATAACCTGGTTGCATAAGTATGCATAACCTTAATATAATGCTTTCTTGAAGCTTCTTTTGATTTTAATGGCAGCATTCAGTTTTTTGAACTGGGAGTCAATTAGCATTGGGAATCTTTGCCTGTTCTTTCTTGCAAAAGTGCTACAAATTTTTCAGGTTGCAAAGGCATCTTTTATGGACAGTCCTTTTCAGGTCACCCCACATACTGTCAATTGGATTCAAGTCTGGGTGCTGGCTGTGCCATTCTACAACTTCAATCGTCTTCTAGTTGAAACCAATCTGTTGTTGATTTGGAGGTATGCTTTGGGTTATTATTATGTTGAAAGATGAAATTTATCTTCATCTTCAGCATTTTAATGAAGGCCTAAAGATTTTCTGCCAAAATTGATTGATATTTGGAATGGTTCATAATTCTGTCCACCTTGACTAAAACAATCCACCTTCAAAGCATAATGATGCCATCACCATGCTTCATTGTGAGTATTATGTACTTTTGGTGATGTGCAGTATTCTTTTTGTGCCAAACATACTTTTGGAAATTATGGCCATAATGTTTAATCTTGGTGTCTGCATACCATAACATATTTTCCAATGTGCTTTTGTCAGACTTGATGTAGGTTTTTGAAAAATAATGTAGTCAGGCTTGGATATGTTTCTTTGTAACAAGAGGCTTCCATCTTGCCATCTTACCTCACAGCACATTAATATGAAGAATAAGGGAGATGGTTGTCACAATCAGTTCTTGCCAGAAATTCCTTCAGCTCTTGTAATGCTGCTGTAGGTCTTTAGATAGCCTCTCTGATTCTTTATCAAATTTGGAATGACATTCAGTTCTCGGTTATGTCACTGTTGTGCTATATTTTCTCCATTTGTTGATGACTGCCTTCACTATATTCCATAGTACTGTATATCCAAAATCTTGGAAATTTCTTTCTATCTTTCTCCTGACTGATACCTTCAAGCAATGAGATCCTGTCAGATCTACCATTGCATTGCTTTAGCATTCTGACATAAAAGGAGGAAGAGAGGAGCAAGGGGATATAGGGAGGGGAATGAAAGAATGACAGGATGAACCAGAGGTGCCAGGCTGGAACAGAGCCTGGAAGATCCAAGAACACAAGTGTGAGAACAGAATGCAAACACCCACCAAAAGGCACCAAAATGCAGGGCTGTTTCCAAAACACCTAGTTTGAGTAATCTTGGACATTTATAAAAGGAGCAAATGGGGGAGAACTTGGGAGAAAGGAAAAGCACTGGATTTACATAGGAATATTCAGATTTTTGCTTTGCTTATTCTGTTACCATCTGGCTTTAGTAAAAGGGTGCATTTCACTAAAATGAAATGATGGATCTTTCTTTCCTAAATGCCCAAGCAGGGAAAAGCCCTGACAGATCCTTTTGATCCTTGAAAGCAATTTTCAAACCATGGCTTTTGTCAGATAAATCCTACTGAATGTTACATGGTCTTGGTCAGAATAACTTTAATTGTGGCAGATGTGTACTGGCTACTATGAAACATGTTTGAATGTGATTGATTAATTCTAAATACAGCCATATGCCTACTCATAAAAGGGTGTGTACCAGTAGAGGGTTCCTACCAGTATGGTTGACGCCATCATACCAGTAGTAAAAATAGAGTTGGGTGCACAGCTTCGAATCACCAGTGTGCATGTGCATGCACAGAAAGCAAAATCTTGTGAGGGAATGTGTGTGTGAATGAAATTTCAGCAATCTTTTGCTTCGGTGCATGCATGGAAGTAAAAAAATTGCTGAAATCTCATGCATGCATGTGTACCTTCACAAGATTTTGCTTGGAGGCACACACACGCATGCCGGAGATGTGGAGTTGCATGCACAGCACATCGATAGTGGCAGGAGCAGCAACCCCCACCTGATGTGCACACATATGCAACCATGACAGTGTACATTTTTATTATTTTCCCCTAAAATATTTTATTTTGCTTTTCAACTGAACTATGTATCTTATTTTATTGTATTGTATTGTATTGTATTGTATTGCATTGTATTGCATTGTATTGTATTATATTATATATTATTATAATATTATATATTAAAGATGAAAAGAATTTTAAAGTGATTATTCTTCTGATATATTTTTTTACATCTGAAAGTCCTGATATTTTACCAGATATGTGTAGACTTTTTATGGCAACTATATGTTATTGCACATTATATTTGCAATTAGGTTAGGATCAGTGACGGGCTCCTATGGGTATGGTCAGGTACGCAGAACCGGTAGAATTTTTTTTTATTTTTTTCCCTTTTTTCCCCTTCTGGGCTCTGGGATGTTTTTCCTATCACAGTAAATGAGGTTTAATGTGTATAATATGTACCGTATAAGTGAAGTTGAATGTGTAAAAGAGTTGTGCATATGTGTGTACGTACACATATAGTAGATAATGTATATTTTTGTGTGCCTATGTGTTACATGTATGTACACATATGGCATATATACATATACATAGAATTAAATAGTATATTTTCAAAGTTCAGTAATAGTAAATAGATAGGGAAATTGTATCTTTTGAGGTGAGGAGCGGCCAGGTAACCTAATCCTACCCTAACCCTAACCCAAACCCTTGACATGAATGACATCAAGTTGGCCACCTTTAAGCCAATCACATGACCTTTAAGCCATCCCCGGTCACATGATCGTCAAACCACTCCCACCTAGTCACATGGCCAGCAAGCCACGTCCACAAAATAAGCCATGCCCACAGTGTAGTAGTGAAAAAAAATGCAGCCCTTCACTGGTTAGGATGTACACATATAAACTCCTATATGCTTTGAATATAGAGCAAAATACAAACATAAACAAAGTTATATATTTCTGTAGTCATATATAGTCATATAATGTCGAGGTCATCCACAGATTAATATGATATAAAATGTCATTTTATTACATATTATATTTATGATATATAAATATAATTGCTCACTAAAAAAATTAGATACTCAGAAAAAAACGTGCTAGAAAAACCTGAGATTGGACGTGTTTATTGCTAAATATGTAGGACAAAGAAACAAATGACAGAAGGACAAATGTTTTTCCAAGCATACATTTTTGCTTTTGAGGATTCATCTTCTGTTTGTACAGAAAGAAGACTCCTGTTAGGAAGACATCAGCAAATGAAATAAATTCCAGGATACAAAGATGCAAGTGCAGGGCATATAAAATGCATAATCATTCCTCAGTTTAAATAGATTGTTGTCAGGCATGAAAGACCAAGTCGACAAGTGAAGGTTCAATTAAACTGATTTATAGCTAAAGGACTATGAACAGGAGTCTTCTCAACTAACAGTCAACATCTAGTTAGAGTTAATAGAAGTAAATGAAAGATTTAATTTGTGACACAGTCAAATTAAGTATGGGTCAATGGGACTCAAGGGGGATTGGACTTAATTCGTTTGTGACTATGTAGGGATTTTAGAATGATCACTCTTTTCACTCCACCCTAGGTTCTGCTGCTCCTTTTCTAGAATTGCAAGCATGTGAACACTAATTGTCCATAACTGTTTTATATAGTAATTATTTATACAAACATATTTTCATTCCAGAGTGATAATGTCTTCTTTCTGATGTTAGTGTTTTCAAGCAAATACTAATCCTTATCAATAGCATGTTTTACTATAATAGTAAATATAGTATAGGACTAAATTATTATTCAAGTCCACAGTTACCAATTCCCAAGACAGATTTTCAATACAGTATTTCAATATTAATTACCAGATAAAAGGATAAAGTGAGTGCTTCTTTGTTTTCAAAGGTTGCAAAATTGAATAGGATTAGTTTACATTGTGGAATAAATAATAAAATTCAAAGCAATCTTGACAGGTTCGAGGTGGATTAAAAGTAACAGAATGAAATTTTAATAGAAGTAAATGCACTAGATTGGGACACAGTCAAGTGCACAGATATAAGTTATATAATATCTGGCTTGATAATAGTATTTGCAATGAAGATATTGCATTGCATTGCATTGGCATGACCATGGTCTTGAAAGACCATGGTATCATGCTCTGGATTCCTCAGAGCATGAAGCCAGGGTAGGTTGAAGACATTACCATCGTAATTAATTGCAAACCGAGTCAGCATTATAAAGATTGAATTTCCAAATTGTAAGAAATATTTTATTGATTCTATTCTGATTTGGCCACATCTACCTTGACTAATGGGTTTATTCTAACAAGATTCAGTGAAATTACACACATTTTGAAAAGGACAATCAAGATGATTAAAAATATGCCCTAAGGGCGATTGACCCAGCTAGATACCGGTATGTTTAGTCTTGAGCAAAGACTATGGTGGATAGGATAATCATCTTCAGATAATGTGATTATCCAGACATGATTGTACCTACTGTTACTACTGCTGATTTAGCTATCTTTTGAAAATAACTTTTATGTTAAAATGATTGAAAAACCTTCTCCTGTGGAATTTTGGGTGCTTGTGATACAGTGCCCATAATACAGCAATGTAGTGCAATATTTTGCACCAAAAGCACTGGTTATTTAACCCACAGACAGTATTTATTATTTATTACACACTTTATTTATATATATCACATAAATGCTTCAGTACTTTGTTTCCCTTTTGCATATTTCAAGAACAGAATAGGACAATTCACCATGACTGACTTGATGTGGCCAATTTGCCACAGGCCAACTTGGTGTAGCCAACATGTTACAGAACAATTCAATTTTGTTTAATTATTTAAAATAATTTAAAAATATTTTAATTTTTGTCATTCATATTTTATGTTGTCCCTCCTTTTGCATCCTTTCTTTAATGATTCTACACCACCATTTCTTTAATATTATGTAACTTGTTCTACCATGAATTGTTCTGTAGTGAGTTGACTGCAGTGAGTTGGCTGTGACAGGTTGTCCTAGACCCTGTCCAGCAGATGGGTCCTCTGAAATCTGCCAAATCTCAGTAAGCAGAAAGTGTCTATGACCCTGACTTCTGATGACTACATAGACACGGCCATGCAGTATTCTTTAGCAACATTTTTAGAAGGGGTTTTCTCTATTCTAAGGCTGAAAGAAAGGAAGTCTCATTTTCTGCCTTCTAATAAAACATTTAACCCTTCCCTAAAATGGTTCTCAAATATATTACATACTCATACTATTTCTAGTAAAATGTTTCTTTTCCTTGATCTAAAAAGTAAAAAAAATTCCCATTGTTGTATATCATATGTTGTTTATTGCAATCTGTTATTCTATTAATCTATGTGTTAATTACAGGAAAGTCTATAATTTTTATAGACACTTTATGCCAACTTCACAACTATAAAATTACAGTTGATTCTATATATTCAATAAAAATTACTTTTAAAAAAATTACAGTTGATTCTCCATTGCATAGTCCGAAATAAGTTGGACACTTTGGACAAATTATTATAGCCAAAAATCATTATACTGAGAAGCAGAAATAATATTCCATAATTTCTTGCCTACATTTTTATATGTTCTTAAACAATATGCTGAAAGTCAGCTGACTTCCCCAACCAACTTTTTAAAATTGAATTAAATTTACTTGGCTTAAAAATGCAACACAATTTTCAGAAAGCTTGACTTTTAAATAGGTTCATAGTATTTAGGAATACAGTGGTACCTCGTCTTATGAACGCCTCTACTAACAAACTTTTCGAGATACGAACCCGGTGTTTAAGATTTTTTTGCCTCTTCTTCCGAATTATGAACCCGAGCTGCTGCCGCTGGGATGCCCCGCCTGTGGACGTCTGTTGCCAGCCAAAGCGCTGGGATTCCCCTGAGACTCCCTTCACTGGGAATCCCTGCCTCTGGACTTCCGTTGCCAGCTGATGTGCCCATTCTTGCGATGCTGGGATTCACCTGAGGTTCCCCTCGCTGGTATTCCCTTCATTTTTGCCAGTGCTGCTTTGAATCCCAGCAAGGGGAGGCTCAGGGAAATCCCAGCAACGCAAGAACGGGCGCTTTGGCTGGCAATGGAAGTCCGGAGGCGGGGATTCCCAGCAGCACAAGGCAAAAGGGGTGAGTTTTCAGATGGATTTAACTACATTATTTGCTTTTACATTGATTTCTATGGGGAAAATTGTTTCTTCTTACGAACTTTTCTACTTACGAACCTGGTCACGGAAAGAATTAAGTCCGTAAGACAAGGTACCACTGTACTTCATTACTTTAGCAATACAACAAAAAAGCAGAAAAATATGAGAAGCAGAAGAAATATGTGAAGTTGCATTCAAGGTTATGTTTCTAACTACAAAGCATTGAGGTAATTATATGCACTATTTCATCCTTATCAATATATTGCATACTTAGAGTTTTAGTGAAGGTCTGCTTTCTAATCAGGAAACAACAGAGATTAATGAAATAAGAGTTTATTCTTTTTGAAAGGATGAGTATATTAGAGCTGGATATATAAACTATAGAGTGCTCAAAAAAATAAAGGGAACACTCAAAGAACGCA
This sequence comes from Erythrolamprus reginae, assembly GCF_031021105.1. Lineage (NCBI taxonomy): Eukaryota > Metazoa > Chordata > Lepidosauria > Squamata > Dipsadidae > Erythrolamprus > Erythrolamprus reginae. Next base: position 50,256,673 of record NC_091955.1, read on the forward strand.
TCCTAGATCTGAATGAATGAAATATTCTCATTGAATACTTTGTTCTGTACAAAGTTGAATGTGCTGACATCATGTGAAATTTATTGTACATCAGTGTTGCTTCCTAAGTGGACAGTTTGATTTCACAGAAGTTTTACTTACTTGGAGTTATAGTGTATTGTTTAAGTGTTCCCTTAATTTTTTTGAGCAGTATATAATAAAGAAATATGTTGTAATTTAGAAATACGCTTATTCTGTTGGTGATGGTGGTAATGATGATACATTTAAGCATACACTGTAAAATCATAATAATTCTGGAAGGCTTAAAGAAAACAAAAGCAGAATGAAACCATAAAGCATAGGCTTAGCTTTGTTTATTCTGTGATTAGATTTCTGGATTCTTAGGATACAGTAACAGTCTATTCTGATTTTCAGATAGGGTTTAAGTTTTAAGTTTTAATTGGATTTGTATGCTGCCCCTCTCCGAGGACTCAGGGCGACTCACAGCATATACAAAAAACAGTAATAAACTATCCAATTAATAATACATTAAAAAAAAACAATCCTTAAAATTCTGATTTAAAAAAACTATCAGGAAGGAAGGAAGCAAGAAAAATAGGAACAAGCAGCACTCAAGAAGGAAAGTCTACTTTATTTCTTCCCTGTGCTCACAAGCCATTAGTTTCAATACTGTCTTAATTTGTATTACGTGGTCATTCAGACTCAGGAGTACTCTCATTTATACTCATTTTCATCATGGTTTTGATTTTAACATTGAAATTTTCTAGTTCATATTGTCTTGCACATTTATGGTATGCTTTATGTATTTTCCATACTTGTATTCATTGGTTGGTTGGTTGATTGCAGGAGAAGATCCTGAAACAAGAAGAATGAGAACTGTAAAGAATATAGCTGATCTGAGACAGAACTTGGAAGAAACTATGTCCAGTCTTAGAGGAACCCAAATAAGCCACAGGTATTGTTTACTCGTGCAGTTAGATACATGGAACAATAAAGCAAAAACAGTGAAAAAGTATATAATCTAATCAGAATATTCAGAGTGTTAAAGTCTGGTCAATTAATTTTCTTAACCTTTTAGTAAATGTTTTGTTTCTCCTTTTTGTTCTCCTTCATTTTGAGGATCTACCCACAAAAGTTTAAGAAAACATTAGATATAGGTTTTAACATAACGTAACATAAGTACACCAAGCCTCAAGAAGTGAGTTTAGATGATTGTTATTTAAGCAATTTAAAGGTTTGGTTTAAAATGCATTGTATGGTAAAAGAAATAAATATCAAAAAGTGATATTTAATCATTGTACAAAGTGCAGTATTTCAGAAAATAAAATGTAAATTGTCTTTAAAATGCTAATAAAATCAACTTGTATTGCTCATATTTAAACAATGCCAATCCATAATATATGCTGTATAGATGAGGCCATTCTGAATAATAAAACATTGTGTGTTACTTGTAATTTGAATCTTGCCACTTGTGTTAAAGTAAATAGTTTTAATTGAATTTAGTCTTGAAACTGTTTAAGGATTGAGAAAGTAGGTCATTCAAAGAAATAGTATTTGTTAATGGTAATGGCACAGCTGAGTGACACCAGAGTTGCCAAATTCTATTAAGAATATTGTGCTTATCTTTATTTAGAATATATTTACTGAAACAAATTGGAAACATTTCATACTTAATTTATTGTCATATTGGAATGAAAACATAACTTACCGTATATTAATTTTAGCTACTGATATGTGTGAGTGATTAATTACATTTTACAAGGAAGTCTCTGATTTTTTTTAAAAACCCTCCCTTTTATTTTACAGTGCTTTTTCTTTTCTACTAACATCTTGTCACTGCATGTCATTTGGTGAGCACTTAATAGGCTTTATTTTCCATTACAAGGTTCATCTTATTTTATTTAAATCTTATATATTAATATTAGTTTTATCTCAAAGCCCACTATTGCTAAAAATGTGGAAAATAAATAAATAAATTTGAAAATAAATAAATAAAATTAAATCTGAGAATACAAATTGGCTTTTTGCCAAAATGTATCAGCCTTAGAGTGACATCTTTAAAAACAGGTGCTATTTTCTCCCCTGAGTCATGTTTATTTAAAAGTAGAATTTTCCTTTGTTTACCTTTCATCCCATATGCATAGAAATATGGACACCATGGTTCAACAGTTTTTGTTTTGCTTGACAGCACACTGGAAACAACATTTGACAGTACTGTGACAACTGAAGTGAATGGACGAAGCATCCCTGGCTTAACAAGCCGATCTTCTCCAGTGACCTGGAGGCTTGGACAAGCTAGTCCTCGACTCCAGGCAGGTGATGCTCCTTCCCTGGGTGGAGGGTACCCTCGCAGTGGTGCTAGTCGCTTCATCCATACTGACCCTTCTCGATTCATGTACACCACACCTCTTCGTCGTGCAGCCATCTCTCGTCTTGGGAACATCCCCCAAATTGACATGGGTGACAAAGGAAATAATGATCTGGACATTTCCTCTGATGTTGATGTTGGAGGGTACATGAGTGATGGGGACATTCTTGGGAAGAGCCTTCGAGCTGATGACATCAACAGTGGGTAAGTTTTTCTTTTTGGTAAAAATGAGATTACAAAGAATTGTGATTAAAAAAGTAATTCACATATCTATTAATAAATAGAAAGGAATGAGGCAAACATCTGAAAAATATGGTAAATGTGTTCATGGCTGGATTATAATAATTTTCTTGTTAGACTCCTTTATAGTGGCAAATATATGATTTTCATGTTTAATTTTTCTGATGCAGATCATGGCTCACTCTTTGTTAGTTTTTAGAAAGGCCTCGTCTTTTTGAAGCCTATTTTATTTTATTTTATTTTATTTTATTTTATTTTATTTTATTTTATTTTATTTTATTTTATTTTATTTTATTTTATTTTATTTTATTTTATTTTATTTTATTTTATTTTATTTTATTTTATTTTATTTTATTTTATTTTATTTTATTTTATTTTATTTTATTTTATTTTATTTTATTTTATTATTTTTATTTATTTATTTATTTTTTTTTATTTTTTATTTTACTTTACTTTATTTATTTCATTTCATTTCATTTCATTTCATTTCATTTCATTTCATTTCATTTTATGTTTTGGATTTATATGCCGCCCCTCTCAGGACTATTATGCATTTATAATCTTAAATGACATGGCTTGAGTTTTATATCTTATGCTTTCTAAAATTAGCATTTAGATTATACATAAAATTGGAATAATGAATATCCTGAAGATGTGTCTAATAAAGAATATAATATATACCTAACAGAAAGGAGCCCACTGCTTCTGTGAAATAAGACTCCTTGATAAATTGTTTAGCCTTAGAATATGTCTCCTAATGTTCAACTATAATCTGCTTTCCTGGTTTTGAAATCCATGATTCTATGGCTGGCTTTTTTGGAATGACACAGAATTTTTGTTCACTTTCTCCAGTGTTTTTCAGACACTTGAAGATTCTGCCATATTCCCCTCTATGAGTTGTTATTATCAAAGTTAAACTTGTATAGTATTTTCAATCTATCTTCTAGAATGTAGATACTAATTTCCCAATACTTTTATGATTGCTTTTTCTGAACCTATTCCAATTTGTCTAATTCTGCTGGACATAATACTCAATGTAACCTCTGTGAGATGTTATCTTATTTGCTTAATATATTATTAAGCATTAAATACATATAATATATGTATAAAGAATAATTACAATAATGTGTTGTTTGGGTAAATAAGTGTACAGGTACTTTTAAAATTCTTTATTGTAATTATAAAGAATAATTGCAATAATGTGTTGTTTGGGTAAATAAATATACAGGTAGTTTTTAAATTCTAAAAAGCAATTGATTTGTGTTAAATGTTAATTTGATATATGAGGAATATTATTTTAAAAACTAGCTGTACCCAGCCATGTCTTGCTGTGGTTAACTGGAAAAGAAAAAAAATGAGAAATTTCTCCCTCCCTCCCTGTCCCCTCCTTCTTTAAGAGACTGGCCCAACCCATTTGCCAAAATATGATAAGATTGGCCTACCTCACAGGATTCTTGGTTCCACCCAAGCATGCAATACTTAGGAGGCAAACATCACAATTTGCAGCCAAATCTGGTTTCTTTATTTTCTGAGAAGAGTTTCCTGTGGCAGTTGAAACAATTATCAGCAGCCAATCAAAACGTGCCTGCTATGTAGGTCACCAGTCTCCATGCCAAGCAACACTCTGTATTTCACCAGCCAATCAAAATGCGCCTCCTATGTTTTTCACCATTTTTACCTGTCACAGGTATAATATCTATATAATATAAGTATATCAAAAAAGCTGTGTTTGAATGCAATGCTGGGTCAAAATTTCACAGCAATCAGTGAAGTACTTTCTGAAATTTGATGTTCCTAACAAAGATACATGTACATTTTTATTAAAATAGGTTAAGATATTAAGAATCAGGACAGTTATTTTGACTGGGAAATTGGAGTGACTCACTGCAAACTAAAATTAGAGCAAGGAGATAAATTTGTGATCTTTGGTAAACTGTTTACCAAATATGGGGAAAAGATTCTAAGAAATGTGAATATCTATAGCAAATTGATAATATATGTTCCATTAAGAGGGATAAATATTGCTCTTACTATAAGAGTGTGCTTCTACTTATTTTTTTATATAAGAGTGAGAGTAGGGTATGACAGGAGAAACATGAAAGTAAGTTTCTGTGGAGATTATCAGGCATCCACGTCATAGTTGAATCAAAGGTGCTTTTTCAAAAGCCAACCGTACGGTTTTTCTCCTTGAGAAAGAAGACAACATTTTCCTTTTCCCATCAAGAAAGTTCATCAGTTTGGACAGGGTGATGGAAGGGAAGGAAGGATTGGTTCTGATAAGAATGGGGGGGAGGGGATTTTGAAGGACCATATTTCTTTGCAGTCATTCATCATTAGCACTCTCCCTAAGATCTCTTGACATCACATGGAGTTTATCAGTGCACTCAGGGCCATCTATATCAGAGTGCAAATGGAGGTGGTGTTTCCTTGAAACTACTGAAAGGACTGTGTTGTAGACAAGAGATAGGTGGTGTCCAGTGATGGGTTCTAAATTCCATTGTTACCAGTTAACTCTTATGTGTTCATGCAATGCTTCTGTGCATGTGTAGAAGCATCCAGGGCAGGTGGACAGAGCCTCCCAGCACCACCGCTACCAGTTCATAGAACCATACTGTACCGGTAGCAATTCACTGCTGGTGGTATCTTATGTTCCCCTCTATTGAGAGAGAGCTCAATGTTAACATAACCTTCAAACATTGTGGATAGGGAGGACCATTGGTTTGAAAAAGGGATAAAGGAGAACATTTATATTAATAGGATAAAAATAATAGTTGCTGGTGTAATATGTTTTTTCGTGACCACTTTGGTATGATGGCTCAAATATTTCTATAAATCAGGATATGCAAAACAGATAAGTTATAGACTAACTGATCTGTTTTGCATATCCTGATTTATAGTCATTTGCATATGACTACCAAGTCTTTCAAAAAGTTAAATAATCATAATAAAATTAATTAAATTGGTCATGGACTCAATAGCAACATTTATGATTTTTTAAAGACTTTCAATAGTGAAGTTGCAGCAAGTTCATAGTTTCTTCACTTGGAATATAATTTTGTCATCTCATAATGCTGTAATGTTCTTCCTTATCTTGGAATATAAAATACAATTCTAAGCATGTACTTTTATGGTCTGTTTGAACCAAAATTATGTGACAGTTCAGATTGGGCCAATCAGCTTTCAAATAATTGTTTAAGTCTTCAGAAATCTTTGAACAACTCTAGGAAACTCCAGGATTTAGCAGAAAGAGTTTGGATATAGTCTGGATTGATATATAGTCTGGATTGATTCAAAGCTGAAATCTAAACACTGTAAATCATATTTAAATCCAATTTATTTCTAAGTAGACCAGCTGAGAACTGAGTTATATTTGTTTTGTTCATTGATTCCAAGCTCTGTTTTGACATTTAGTACATTAATGAAATGGTTAAACAGCTAATAGGGGCAAATACAGGCAAGCTACACCTCCAGATCACTGGGTATGCACTGGCTTCTGAGGATCTTGAGCTTTAACACAGGAGGAGATACAAATATATGCACTCAGCTGTCAAAACTTTTGTATTAAATGTGCTTTGAATTCTTGGTGGATATTAACTATTTTTGCATAAATATTTATAAAGGATGAACACTTTGTTTACAAAGTGTGGCTTATGTATGTGCATGTCATCACACTACTAAGACTAATGTTTCCAAAAAGATTCATCCTTTGTACAATCACAGCCCCTTGTATTTCATTTAAGTAAACCCTGTTGTCAAAGATAAATCTGAAAATAAGCCACACCTTATTTTCAGAATACAGTAGAAGTTTGAGAAAAGGAAGGCTGCTTTAATGAGATTTAATAAATAGTGGGGAGAGTGCTGTGTTTTTTTATGTGTGAATTATACAAATACTTACTTTCCTCTCAGACTTTGTAGATGGTTTTGCTGTAGATGAATTCTTAAAAAATTAATATGTAAAACTTGTTATTTTCTTCTATAATTGTTTTTGCAATTATACAATTATACCTTACCAAGAGCAGCTGTGGGCCACTCTAATCATTGCAGGATTCACCTTGTACCTGCTTAGAAACAAAGATTTAAAGCCACAAAACCAACAATTAAATCAGTGAGGACATGGACTGAAGAAGCAAAGTTAAAGCTACAGGCTTGCTTTGACTGCACAGACTGGAATATTTTTAAAGACACCTCTGCAGACCTAGATGAACTCACAGATACTGTAACATCATATGTCAGCCTCTGTGAGGACCTGTGTGTACCAACCAGGAACTTGCAAATATCAGTAACAATAAATCTTGGTTCACAGCCAAACTCAAGCAGTTACGTCATTCCCAAGAGGAAGCCTACAGAAAAGGTAATAGAATGCTGTAAAATCAGGCCAGAAATATATTAACAAGGGAGATCAGAGCAGCAAAAAGGAACTATTCTGAAAAGCTAAAGAATCAATTTTCAACAAATGAACCAGGAAACGTGTGGAAAACTCTCAAAAACATCACAGGTTCCAGCAAACCACCTTTCCCAGCTGAAGGAGATCAGTAACTGGCAGATGAACTGAATGTGTTCTACTGCAGGTTTGAAAAGAAACCACAACCACCTATCTGCACAACCTCCATCCCAGACACACCAACAACAGCCAAATCTTTTACAACTGAACCCATTCCATTGGGTTTATAACCCCTAGTGAACACAGAAAAGGAAGTGAAAGATCTATTTCACAGACAGAGGCCTGGAAAAGATAAGATAACAACTTCTTGCTTAAGCGTCTGTGCTGACCAATTGGCCCCCATCTTCACCCAACTCTTCAACAAATCACTAGAGTTGTGCTATGTTCCTTCCTGCTTCAAATGCTCTACTATCATCCCAGTGCCAAAGAAGCCCTCCATCAAGGAACTGAATGACTACAGACCAGTTGTTCTAACATCTGTAGTTATGAAAACCTTTGAAAGGCTAGTGATGTTCCACTTGAAAACCATCACAGATCCACTGTTAGACCCCCCTGCAATTTGCATACCAAGAAAATAGATCAACAGATGATGCTGTTAATATGGCTCTACACTGCATCCTTCAATCCGAGCTTCAGGGGGTAATTTGCATACTCCTGGTGCATGCTGGGAAGAAGCTAAAAGCTCACCGCGAGGCAAAAGAACACCGGGTTTGCTGACCAGGGAAGCAGAGGAACTCACCACCCAGGAATCTGAGCTTCAGGGGGTAATTTGCATACTCCTGGTGCATGCTGGGAAGAAGCTAAAAGCTCACCGCAAGGCAAAAGAACACCGGGGGTTGCTGACCAGGGAAGCAGAGGAAATCACCAACCCAGCAACAAGAGCAGACATGTCACCTCTGCACTCTCCCGCACCCACCCTGCAACCTACCACACACATAAAGAACAACACAGAGAGAGAGAGAGAAGATACACCAACCATGCTCACAGAAGTCACTCCCCGAACAAGCATAGATGAAGACGGAACTGAATCCATGGTGTGCTGCAGTTTGTGCTCCATGTACTCACTCCTCCCCTCAAACCTCCAAAACTTTACCTGCAACAAATGCAAACTCATCCAGCTACTTGAGGAAAAAATCGAAAACCTAGAGAAAAACCTAACAACCCTGAAGCACCAACATCACAATGAGAAAATCCATCAGACTCCCAACAAAACCAACACCCCAGAGGAGCTAAGCCGAATCCACGCCCCAGAAGCAGTAAATAGCTGGACACACATCACCCTAAGACGAAAAAACAAGCCTCCACCAACTCCAACCCTCCTCCTCCCAACCCCACTGCCTACAAGCAACAAATACTCAGTACTCTCGGGACAAGAAAACCTGCAAACATCTGACAAAGAACCACCAAGAACCAAGCACAACACAACTCCACCAAAAGCCTCAACAACAGAAGCTAACCTCCCTCACCCCAAGCCAGCCAAAAAGAAAAGGAGAGTACTGGTAATTGGAGACTCAATCCTCAGGGAAACTGAGCCTCCCATCTGCAGACCAGACAACCAATCTAGAGAGGTGTGCTGCCTCCCTGGAGCTAAAATCTCTGACATAACTGAAAACCTCACCAAAATACTCAAACCCACGGACTACTACCCACTATTGGTGATTCATGCAGGAACCAACGACACAGGGAAAGACATGAACCAAATTATGAAAGACTATGACCACTTGGGCAACACAATCAGAAAAACAGGTGCTCAGGTTGTTTTTTCTTCCATCCTCCCCACTAGAGGACGACACCCCACCAGAGAACGCAAAATCCCGCAGATAAATCACTGGCTTAAAGGATGGTGTCGCCATAAGAACTTCGGCTTCCTCGACCATGGCCTGCACTATCTCCAAGAAGGGCTTCTAGCAAGTGACGGGCTACACCTCACTAGAGCGGGGAAGAACCTCCTAGGCAACCGACTAGCCCAACTCATCAGGAGGGCTTTAAACTAGCTCTGAGAGGGGAGGGTGACCAAACTATACAGCAAAACACTGAACAAAACAAGGAAGGGGAACGGGACAAGCCTACAAACAAACCTGAGAATAAAAAATTTCTACCTGCAAACAAACACAAACATCTAAAATGCCTGTACACGAATGCACAAAGCTTGGGAAACAAACAGGATGAACTGGAATTATTAATACACGAGGGCCAATACAATCTAATTGGAATCACAGAAACCTGGTGGGACGAAACACACGCCTGGAACACACAGATAATGGGTTACAACCTCTTCAAGAAGAACAGGTCAAACAAGAAAGGAGGAGGTGTTGCACTATACATCAAAGACCACTACACTGCCACAGAACTACATCCAACCAAAGATGATAACCCCCTAGAAATCATATGGGTCAACATAAAAGAAAAAAAGAGCAACACCACAATTGGAGTATACTACAGACCACCCAATCAAACAGACACAATGGACGACCTCTTCACATGCCAACTAACAGACATATGCAACAAACACAGCACGACAATAATGGGGGACTTCAACTACCCAGACATCAACTGGAAAACTAACTCAGCACCAAGCGGAAAGTCTGCCAAATTTCTTTCCAGTCTAGCTGACAACTTTCTAACCCAAAAAGTTGAAACAGGAACCAGAGGGAATGCTATATTAGACCTAATACTAACAAACAGGGAAGAAACAATAGAGGGAACAGAAGAAGAAGGGAAACTGGGAGAGAGCGACCACGTCATCCTCAAATTCAACATAGTGCAATCACTAGCTACTATACCCAACACCACCACAGTCCCAGACTTCAGAAAAGCGGACTTTAACAAGCTCAGAGCGAACCTTGAACAATGCTCCTGGAACGAACTCTTAGAAGGAAAAACCACTCAGGAAGCCTGGGTGATCCTAAAAAACAGCATCATAGATGCCCAAAACAATGCAATCCCCATGAAAAGGAAAAACGGGAAAACCAAAACTAAACCTGCATGGCTAAACAAAGCCCTCGCAGATGACATAAAAGGAAAAAAAGCTAAGCACAAACAATGGAAAGAAGGACTCATAACCAAAGCGGAATATCAGCAAACAGCCAGTTCCTGCAAACAAAAAATAAAAACAGCAAAGGCACAATATGAACAACACCTTGCAGCGGAAGTCAAAGACAACAAAAAAAGATTCTTCCAACACATCAACAATAAGAAGAAAATCAAAGAAACAATCGTCACACTAAAAAACGAAGAGGGTAGAGAAATCACAGACAGCAATGACCAAGCACAGCTACTCAACGCCTACTTTGCATCAGTCTTCACACAAAAGGGAACCTCCCTCTAACCAATCTGCAATTTAACTGCAACAAACTGCCCCAGAACCGAACTCAACATAGACAAAAGCACAGTGAGGGACTACCTGAGGGAACTCAACGAATACAAATCACCAGGGCCAGAAGGACTTCACCCCAAAGTCCTAAAAGAATTGGCAGACACCATAGCGGAACCACTCCTCCTCATCTACCAAATATCCTGGATCACTGGAGACCTACCGGAAGACTGGAAGCGAGCTGACGTAGTCCCCATCCACAAAAAAGGCAAAAAGACCGACCCAGGTAACTACAGACCAATCAGTCTGACCTCTATACCTGGAAAAATACTGGAGAAAATAATCAAAAAACAACTTACCCACTTCCTAGAAACAAACAAGATCATATCCAATAGCCAGCACGGATTCATCAGAAACAAATCATGCCAAACCAATCTCATATCATTTTTCAACACCATAACCAAGTCAGTTGACCAACGCAACTCAGTGGACCTCATATACTTGGACTTCAGTAAGGCTTTTGATAAAGTTGACCACAATCTCCTAATCCTCAAACTAGAAAAAAATGGAGTAGATTACTACACATGTAGATGGATAAACAGTTGGCTGACCAACCGCACCCAACGAGTTGTCCTCAACGGCACCAAATCCACATGGAAAAAAGTAGACAGTGGAGTACCACAGGGCTCTGTCCTGGGTCCTGTACTCTTTAACATCTTCATCAACGACCTGGACGAGGGAATAAAAGGGGAACTAATAAAATTTGCAGATGACACCAAGCTGGCGGAGGTAGCTAACACCCTTGAGGACAGGCTCAGAGTACAAGAAGACCTAGACAGACTATCACAGTGGGCCCATACCAACAAAATGAGGTTCAACGCCGACAAATGCAGAGTCCTCCACCTCGGCAAAAAGAACCCTAGACATACATACAGCCTGGGAGATATCCCACTCAGCAGTAGTGACTGCGAAAGAGATCTTGGAGTCTTGGTGGACAATCAACTAAACATGAGTCAGCAATGTGCAGCAGCAGCCAAAAAAGCCAACTCAATCCTAAGCTGCATCAACAGAGGAATACGCTCCAAGACCAGGGAAGTACTAATACCACTCTACTACGCCCTGGTCAGACCCCACCTGGAGTACTGCATCCAATTTTGGTCACCTCACTACAAAAAAGACATCGAAACTCTGGAGAAGGTGCAAAAAAGAGCAACCAAAATGATTAGGGGACTCGAAACCAAGACTTACGAAGAGAGATTGAGAGAACTGGGCATGGACAGCCTAGAAAAAAGAAGGTCTAGAGGGGACATGATAGCAGTTTACAGATACTTGAGGGGTTGCCACGGTGAGGAGGGGGTCTCTTTATTCCCCAGGGCACCAGAGGGCCGGACGAGGAACAATGGTTGGAAGCTGACCAAGGAGAGATTCAACCTGGAAATAAGGAAGAACTTCCTGACGGTCAGAGTGATCAACCAATGGAACTGCCTGCCAGGGGAGGTGGTGAACTCCCCAACTCTGGACACCTTCAAGAGGAGATTGGACTTCCATTTGGCTGGGGTGCTGTAGGGTTTCCTGCTCAGGCAGGGGGTTGGACTCGATGACCTAACGGTCCCTTTCAACTCTATTAATAAACATAAACATCTTGACTGTCCCATGACCTACGCTAGGGTCCTCTTTGTAGACTTCAGTTCAGCATTCAACATCATCATACTGGACATTCTCCTAACCAAACTAAATCAGCTAGCGGTACCTGAACACACTTGTAAGTGGATCACAAGCTTCCTAACAGACAGGAAACAGCAGGTGAAGCTAGGAAAAATCACATCAGATGCATGTACAATTATCACAGACACCCCCCCCCCCAAGGCTATGTACTCTCACCACTTCTCTTCTCTCTATAGACTAATGACTGCATCTCAAATGATCCATCAATTAAACTACAGAACTTTGCAGACAATGCAACAGTGATCAGACTCATTCGAGACAATGATGAATCCACATACAGACGGGAGGTTCAACAAATATCCTTCTGGTGTGACCGGAACAATCTAGAACTGAACACACTCAAAACCATAGAAATGGTGGTAGACTTTAGTAGAAACCCTTCCATCCTTCCACCTCTAACAATACTAGACAACACAGTATCAACAGTAGAGAGTTTCAAGTTTCTAGGTTTTATCATATCTAAAATGGTCACCTAACATCAAAAACATCATCAAAAAAGCACAACAAAGAATGTTCTTTCTGCGCCAGCTCAGGAAGCTAAAACTGCCCAAGGTGCTGCTGATACAGTTCTACAGAGGAATCATTGAGTCTGTCATCTGCACCTCTATAACTGTCTGGTTTGGTTCTGCAACCCAACAAGACCAACACAGACTTCAGAGAATAATCAGAACTGCAGAAAAAACAATTGGTGCCAACCTGCCTTCCATTGAGAACCTGTATACTACACAAGTCAAAAAGAGGGCGGTGAAAATATTTACTGACCCCTCGCATCCTGGACACAAACTGTTCCAACTCCTACCCTCAAAACATCACTACAGAGCACTGCACACCAAGACAACTAGACACAAGAACAGTTTTTTCCCGAATGCCATCCCTCAACACTGTCAAACATTTTACTAAGTCTACACTTCTATTTCTACTAGTTTTTTTCTCATCATTCCTATCATCCTTTTCCTCCTACTTAGGACTGTATGACTGTAAATTGTTCCTAATTATTAATTTTATTAATATTGATTGTTTCTTCATTGCTTATTTGACCCGTATGACAATCATTGAGTGTTGTACCACATGATTTGTGACAAATGTATCTTTTTCTTTTATGTACACTGAGAGCATATGCACCAAGACAAATTCCTTGTGTGTCCAATCACACTTGGCCAATAAAGAATTCTATTCTATTCTATGTTACTTTACCCTAAGACTGATATGTTCAATCTAGACAAGTATTTAGTTTTAGATTTATATTCCACTATTTATCATGTATTGTAAAAGGGAGTAGTAGATGCTGTCTGGTGTTATATCTGTATTCTTGGGGTTGAGACTGAAAAGGGAGGAAAATCATTGTTCTACTAGCCTTTCACACACAAAAGGTGCCATTCTTGGCATTAAAAGCATAAACATATTGAAAATGTTAATAAAAGTGAAAGCTTGAATAAGAAGGTTGATTGCTGATTTTTGTTGAATACTTTACTGCTAGTAACCCTTGACTAAAAGTGCAAAAATGTATTAATTGGTTTATCGAAAGAGAAAATAAATTAGGTTGCCTTTCTTGAATAGAAATGATCGAAATGGCAGTGCTCTTAGCTAAAATATTTTTAAAGTACTGTTTCCATTTTATATTAAATAAGGAAAAAGGCTAATAAGCACTAAAAATACATGCTTCACCCAAGCATGCCAAACCTTATCTCTTTCATTCCTGCTTTAATTACTTTAAACCTTGAGGACAACCATCCAGGAATAATTAAGAATTAATATAAGAGAATACTCTATTTCATATGTGTAGCCTCTCAACTAAAAATTTAACCACCTGAGACTAAAGTACCTTGAACTCTTAAATATGATTTTCACCTTCTTTTTCTTTATTTTTAATTCTTTTAAAATGAAGCTGCAATAGTTTTACCCACCCTCACTAAATCCCAAATATATTTCAACTTACAAAACAGCCTGCACATTTCTTGTAGAATTCATATTAGGCATACAGTTGCTTCAAAATATGTTCATCGCATGTAGGAGTTCCTCTGAAATATCTAATAAATGGAACTAAGAAAAAATGAGCTTTTCATTGATCTGGTGTAAAAAAACGAATGAATAATAGCTTACTGTAGGCTAGTAAACCAATGTTTGAAATCACCGTTTATTTTTTGTTTACTGATTGCAAATGCATGATATGTGAAATACACTTGGTTTATATCTAATATCTTGGTTTGTTCCCAGTTTGTTTTTAAGCAATGTCTAGGTTTTGAACTGTTCACAGATACAACAGTAATTAAAAAGATTGAAAAGTAAATAAGATATGGGCTAATAAACCTTGACTATTTTGCCTGAGGTTTAAAATGTGAGGTTATATTGGCATCAGATTAGAATTCTAGCTAATTCTATATCATTGTGACCGTGCAGATAATTTACCTAGTGGTAAATTCACTAGGAATATATTTTATGTACTGCCCACAGTTGGTAGAAAGAGGATACGTACTGGAGCCATAATTCTATCCTCTCCTACCCTTGCAGGAAGTATGATAACATATGCATGTATCCTCTGAAATGCATCAGTTTTGTTCATAAGCCCATTTTAGTCAGGAAGACAATGCAGTATCAAATCTTAAATATGTCTTTTGTGTGTAACTAGAAAATAAAGAAGAGGGTTATTATTGGCAATCTGAGATACCAATATGAAAATTTCCGCAGGGAGAGGGAGAGAGAGAATTTAAATAGAAGGAAACTCATCAAATTTACAGATGACACTTGTTGTGGTTCAGCCTGAGTCAGATCAAAGACCAGCTGCGTCTCTGATGGCTCCATGCCCGGGGGAGGCTGAGAGCGAAGAGGAGAGTTCTTGGCAGCCAGACAGGGGACATTACAGTGAGGAAAGTGACGAGGCAGAAAGGCCTGGGAGCCCTGGGGAGGGGCTCTCTCAAGCAAGTAGCTTGGAGTCTTTGGAGTCATTGGATGATGAAGCACAAGCTATCATTAGTATGCGACAGAGACGCATAGATCAAAGGAGGAATCAACTGAATAGATATTATCCGCATTGAATGAGGAATACCAGGGCTTGGGTGTGGTCCTCATTAGCAGGGAAGGGTTTATAAGGCATGAGAACCGTTCCAGCAGCCTGGAGTGTTATCAAAGTGGAGTTGGAGTTATCTGCCTTCTCTCTCAGTGTTTTGTTCCTGGCTCGTGGCCCAGCAGTCTTGAAGACCCGTGGGAGGTTTGTGCCTGTTAGCAACAGCCTCGTTTGTCATCAAGGATCCTGTGTTTTTGTATGAACAATTGCCTTCATGTATCTATTTGGAGTTCCAGTGTTTTCCTGACTTGTAAGGACATTTTCTGTTGGCTTCTTTTCTCTTTACCATTATAAAACTGTGTTTGGATTCAACCGATGTGTCTGGCTTATCTTTTTGGGTTGGTCATAGCTTCCGGAGTGACCCAGACAGAACAACACTAAACTGACAGGAATAGACACCTCCAAAAAACAAGCTTACAATTCAAAATGATCTTGACATACCAACAATGAGCCCTATCCAGCAACATGACATTTAATGTGGAGAAAAGCAAGGTTTTACACTTAAATAGGAAAAACAAAAGGTATTGTTCTGTCTGGGCCCAGCACCAGTCAGAAATAAAGAGACACAAATGTTGTTCCAATTTTGATCATAAGCAAAATCTATTGGTAAAGCAAATCATACAATCCACTTGTTATTTCTAAGGAATGTCATGCTGGCAGCTTCTCTCTGTAGATAAGAGAACCTGGGCTGCGAGCCAGATGGCTATAAATCTTAGTCCTTGAAGTTTTTCTGGCAACTTGATCAAAATTATGGTTCAGCAAAAAGGTGTAAAGCATCACGCAGGCATGAAGGGAAAGGATTTGAACTCAGAAAATCCTCTCAGCTCCAATTCTCTAGCAGCCGTGATGAGGAAAGTTGGCAAGGCGTGGCCAAGTGTCTCATAGATCTATTAACGCCAGGAACCCCTTCTTTTCATATATTCCTGTCTAGACCACATTCTCCTCTTTCATCTAACAGGGGGTCTTGTTCCTCCTCTATTTCTCCAATGTCCTTTGACTCACTAAGTCCAATAACTGGGGGGTGGTACAGTCTCTGGTGGTTCCTCAGTCTCCAATTCCCTTTCACTCTCGCTCTCAGACTCAGATGGCAAAAGCACTAGCCTGCAATGCCAATACTCATCTATTTCCTGGTCCTCGAAATCCGTTACCAGCTGAGCCAGATTTGGACCACTCACAATAGGTACTAGTACAAATTAGGCGAAATGTGGCTCTAAAACAGTAACTGTAAGAGAGACCCTGGAGTCCTAGTGGACAATCACTTAAACATGACTCAACAGTTTGTGGCAGCAGCCATGAAAGCTAATAAAATCCTTGGTTGTATAAGCAGAAGCATAGAATCAAAATCATATGAAGTATTTGTACCACTTTATAAATCCCTAGTAAGACCTCACCTTGAATGCCGCATCCAGTTTTGGTCACCAGATTACAAAAATGTTGAGACTTTGGAAAAAAGTGCCAAAAAGATTAAGGGCCTAGAGACAAAAATATATGATGAATGGTTGCAGTAATTCAGTGTGTCCAGTCTAGAGAAAAAAGTACTGGGAGAAAATGATAGCAGTATTCCAGTATTTGAGGGGTTGCCACAAAGAAGAAGGGGTCAATTTCCAAAGCACCAAAAGGAAAGACAAGAAACAATGGATGGAAATTACTCAGGAAGAGAAGCAACCTGGAATTAAGGAGAAACGAGGACAATTAACCAGTGGAACAGTTTGCCTTCAAATATTGTAGGTGCTTCATCACTGGAGGGTTTTAAGAAAAGACTGGTCTGAAATGCTATTAGGGTCTCCTATTTGAGTAGGGGGTTCAGCTAGAAGATCTCCAAGGTCACAGAGAGAGAGAGAGAGAAAGAGAGAGAAAGAGAAAGACAGAGAGGGAAATAACATATATATTACTGTTAGGTTATGACCCAGGGAAAGTAATTGTGATTAGAATATTTAAATTAATAAGGGATATTAATTATAGAGATGTTATTTTATCATTTGATTTAACAAGGTTTACTCTGATTAAGATTACATATCCTTAGAGTATAAGATGCAAGCTATAAAAATATTACCTTTAATTCATATCAATAATAGTTGCACTGTACAGCATAACAAAAATGTCTGTAAGTGTTAGTCTTTCCTACTAATTCATTTTTATATCTTCACTTTTAGTTACATGACCGATGGAGGGCTCAATTTATACACAAGAAGCTTGAATCGAATTCCCGACATAGCTGCCTCTCGAGATGTCATTCAAAGAGGAATTCATGATGTGACAGTGGATGCAGATAGGTAAAGCTTTGTTTTTCTATACAAGTTTGAAAGAAAATAAGAGCCTTCATATTTCTAATTTTTTATCTCTTTGTACCAATTGGGAAGACTATCTAGCAATAGCAACACAAAATGCTATTGTTAATATAAATGATTAGTGATGGGCAAACCCAACGCTGTTCGGGTTCGGCAAGTTCGGACATGTTTATTTTTACGTGAAAGGACATCCCTTTGCTTGCAGCGCTGCTGTGGCATCCTTTTTCGTAAAAATAAATGTTTATTTTTACGTGAAGACCTCCCTTTGAAGGAGCTGGGGAATCCCTCCCACGAAGAGATTCCGGGGGCGGAGCTTTGATGTCACCGGCAGGTTGCTAAGGACGCCAAGGTGATCACTTCCTGGATTCCATGGAATCCAGGAAGTGGTCACCTTGGCGTCCCTAGCAACCTGCCGGTGACGTCAAAGCTCCGAATGCTGAACACGACCCCAAACTTTACCCGAAGTTTCAAAAAATTTCAGGTTCGTGTTCGGCATACCGAACACCACAAAATTTGGTATGGACCCAAATTGTGCGAGTTCAGTTCGCCCATCACTTTAAATGATACTTTGCTTAGCCCAGAAATATATTTTAAATTACATTTTATTTAATTTAATTATTTTATTTATTCAGTTTTCTACCCTAGATAGTATTAAAGATTTCTAACAATATTAATTAAAATTAACAACAACATACTGTAGTTTCTAAATTAATTTATGAATTTAAATTATGGCAAAAGTTGTGTCTTTACACATTTTTCTAAACACTGAAAAATTAGAGGCCAAATACAAATACAAAGTTAATTTCCTGGACATTTTAGTAGCCACTCAGTTAAGTAACAGAAATAAGATTCTTTTGATAATCTTAAACAATTTAGGATTATAAAGGAAATTACAAACAATTTAAATTTTGCCTAATAGGCAAGTGGCAAGCATAGATTTTTAGAATAATATGATTAGAAAAGCTTATATTGGTTAACATCCTGGCTGCTACTCTTGTACCAACTGCAGCTTCTAAACAAGTTTTCAAGGATAGTCTATGTGTAATGTGTTGCGGTAATTTAGATAAATATATAAAATCTGACTCATTTTATGTCACATGAGAAGTATGGTAATTATCATAGACATCATCTTCAAATCCAGTGACAGCCAAGGACCTAGGTGGACCCCCAATGTGTGAAACTGCTTGTCCATGGAACGTACAACCCCATTCAAAATAGATACTCAATGATACTAATTATGCTCAATATAGCCAGTATCATTCAACTAGGGAAAGCTGAGATTCCAATTTACAGTAGACATATCATGCCTCATCCTATACTGGAAAGAAAATTATGATATGAAGCAATGCTTCAAAAGATAACATCAGTAGAACTGCATAAATATTTGAATTAGACAAAGTGATTGACTTGATGTTCTGTAGTACTGATCTAAACAAGACTGCTCACAAATAGTTTCTCATCAGTCTAACAAGATGAATCAAATGTCTCCCTGGGAATCTTTATGCAAACTGATACCCTAACTTCAAAGTTCTTGTGAAGCAAGAAAAGTTCGTTACAGTAATTACATCTCAACTACATCCATAATGTACTGAAATTAGAATTAAAATATTATGGAATGATTAGCTATCAGCCTCAAAGTAACATACTAAAGGGTGAGGGTTGGTTTTTTTTTTTGAGAACTAGAGTAACTATTTTTGTTCTTTACTACAAACATAGACTTCAACCTTCATTCCCAATTCTATTTTCCTTTTTAAATGAAGCAAGACATTAATTAGGTTTGTATCAATTATGGGACCAAAGGAGGAAAAATCTAATTACAGTAGAACCTCTGCTGACAGCCACAATTTGTTCCATAACTTTGGTGACAAACTGATTTGGTCATGACCCAAACCTAATTTTGGAAATTTGGTGTTTACAAAGAAAAATTGCATGGATGGGGAAATCGGCCACGGGGAAAAAAAAATGTGAATTTTTTGGTCGGAACCCGATTTGTTCACGGTCAGAAGCTTTCGTGACCAGTGGTTCTACTGTATGTCTTTTCTATATAATTATTGCTATGTGTTTTTTTCTTTTTTGCTTTTGTGACATTTTAATTTATATTGTTTCTAAATTTTAACTAGTGAATTATAATTAAGGAATGGGTTAGTTTTGTTGTTTTGTTGTTGCATAGTGAATGCTATTAATATTTTCACACATTCATATGCAATAAAAGTTTGATATAAAAATATTTTGTGATATGTTTCCGCTACTGTTCAGGATGACACAGAAAAAAATAATTTGATATCTTGTTATCATGTATCATGATAATTTGCTGATAAATGCATTTTATCTTAAATTAATTTCATAAGTGAATATTTTTTCATATGTAGGAATTATTGCTTCATTTTTTTAAACAACAGCAAAAAAATTTGTTTATAAAGGTAATATTTGTAATCTTGAACTAAAACTGTATAATATTCCAAACATGGATTAAAATTTAAAAAGAGTTTCTATTATCTAATATAAAGTTCATTAAGCAATATTGTGCATTACATTCATGTAGTCAAATATTATTTAATTATTTTGCTTTATTTAGATTTTTTCTTATTCTCATGTTACTATCCAGTATTATGCTGGATGTAATATTTATTTAATAAATTTAATAAAAATTAACAAAGGATTCTTCTCATCCTATTGTTTCATTCACATTTTAGTATCCTGTCCTTCATTTTATCTTTTGTCTGTTCAAAAAACAATTGTCCGTATGTACAACAATATTTTTTCAAGATGACGTTCAAGTCATTTGACAAGCTTATATGACTCTTTATTGTCTTCTCTCTTCACTCCATTGCACTTTTTTTCATGTGTGAAGATGCATTGGAAAACTGGCACTTTGTTTTTCCAAGTTTAGTTTTTATACAAAAAAAAAAATCATAATATGTGAAATGAGTAATGAATTTTATACCTTGCTTCCTTGCCTGAAAATAAAAATGTGGATGGTAAATGAAAAGATATGCATTTCCCACCTTGCCCTTCAGGAGTGAAGTAAGAAACAGAGCTACTGCAGATCTCTTTTTGGGTTATATGCCATATGTTAATAAATAATATTGACTTAAGAATAAGCAATAAAGTGACCATATTATTTGTATAATAGTCAGTGTAATTTATAAAAGGTTTCTTTAAATTAAGTAGTGATCTAAATAGCACCTATGGTTTAATAAGTGTAAATTGTATTCACAGTCACTCATGCCCTTATCCCCTTGAGGTTTGACTACTGCAATGCTCTCTACCTTAGGGCTACCTTTGAAGAGTGTTCGGAAACTGCAAATCATGCAGAATGTAGCTGTGCAAGCAGCCATGGGCCTCCTAAGGCATGCCCATGTTTCTCCAGCACTCCGCAGACTGCATTGACTGCCGATTGGTTTCCGGATGCAATTCAAAGTGTTGGTTATGACTTATAAAGCTCTACATGACATCGCACCAGATTACTTGTGCGACCACCTCCTGCCACATGTGTCCCAGGGATTGGTTAGGTCCCACAGAGTCAGCTTCCAGGTCCTGTCAACTAGACAATGTTGTTTCGTGGAACCTAGGGGAAGACTCTTCTCTCTGGGGGCCCTGGCCCCTTGGAATCAGCTCCCCCCAGAGATTCACACTGCCCCCACCCCTCTCGCCTTCCGTAAAAGTTTAAAGACCTATCTGTGCCACCAGTTGACAAATAATTTTAACACAAGTGTTGAACTTTAGGTGATTATTACCTCGTTTCTTCATGGAATCATTTTTTAATGTATGTACAACATATATCTTGATCTAAAACATGAACTGCAATTATTATGCTGCTTACTCACTTGCATAAGATGGAAGAAAATCAGTATCATTTCCTGATTTTTTAAAAAATTAGCAAGCAAATTATTTTAGTTATGCTGCCTTTCCAAAAATGCTTTCCTGTTTTAAAAATTAAAAAGCAAGCATCTTGAAGCTAAAAATGTCTCAGAATATTATTTTTGTATCTCTAGAGTGTTTAGGAACAGAATTCTAAACCAAATACTGTATATTTCAGTTCAGGATATTATTTGATATGAAAAATGGCTTATTAATTTCATTTACCTTTTCAAAGTTATTTCCATTTTTATTAAACTTTTTGAAAAACTATGCTAAGAAGTAAAACCCTATGTAATGCCATTTGTAAATATGTTGTTTATATTCTTAGTAGAGAATATTTTGGCTGTGAAAATGCTGATTAAATCTGTTCTGTGACCCACAAGTAATACAGAGTTTCTGCCACGATGATTGTCAGGCTTGAAAATAACAGATAATACATTATACTTGAGGTAGAAAGAAAATAAAGTATGAGACTAGTAGCACTTGTGGGCTTTTCCCTATGGAGACTATAAATATAAATAGAAAATTAATGCCTCTAGGGGAGTTACAGAATATTCATTGTCTAGTTTTACTTGCACTGCCCATCGCTTCATTTTTGTGTTGTCTGTGCTATGTTGAGTGTGGCTAAATAGTCTTAGTGTGGTTGTTTATGATATATTAGCAGACATGTCAATGACAGTCAATACAAAACAAGTGATGGATTGATTGCAGTGGGAGCTGGGCAGACTTTGTCAATTGTCGGTTATTTTGCACAATAAAAAAAAATTCTGAAACAAAAAAATCTCATTTTGGAACAATCCAATTCAAAAGGAAGTTTGTGAATAAATTCAACACAAATGCAAATTGTGTTCCAATTTGCACGATTTAATTTAATGTTTGATGAAGAAAGCTGCCAGAATGTTTAAGAGTCCGAATGATCTGTGAAATGGCACACTCATCTCTGTCATGTTCTTGTGAACCACACCACACTAAACAGGAAAAACTTCCAGTATATTCTGTGTCAAATGGATATGTTTCAGTGATTTTGTCATTTATGGAAGTTAACTCAGGATGAAAGAAAAAAGAATAAAATTAATGTCAATTGTACCTTGTATTTAGAAGTTCAATATTTAAAATGGAATCATTTGAATCAGCCTAAAGTTCAAACTGTCATATATAAATGTATAAATATAACTATATATTCAGTATATATATATACACACACACACACACACACACACACACATATATACACATATATGTGCTGAAGGGATCAGATCCTGTGGCCTAGAGATTAAATCTTTGCCTTACAAGACAGAAGCCCCAGGATCAAATCCCAGTAAGGGTATGGCTAGCTGATGAGGCCAGAACCCCTTGTCATACAAAATTTTCGAGATACGAACCCGGGGTTTAAGATTTTTTTCCCTCTTCTATCAAACTATTTTCACCTTATGAACCCTCTGCCACTACTGGGATGCCCCGCCTCTGGACTTCCGTTGCCAGGTGAAGGCTCCCCTCATTGGGAAGCCCCACCTCCGGTCCTTCTGTTGCCAGTGAAGTGCCCATTTTTGCGCTGCTGTGATTTCGCTGAGGCTCCCCTTGCTGGGAAACCCCACCTCCGGACTTCCATTGCCAGCGAAGCGCCCATTTTTGCAATGCTGGGATTCCCCTGCAGCATCGCAAAAATGCAGACGTCCGGAGGTGGGATTTCCCATGGAGGGGAGCCTCAGGGGAATCCCAGCAGCGCAAAAATGGGCGCTTCGGCTGGCAAAAGTGGTGAATTTTGGGCTTGCATGCATTAATCACTTTTTCATTGATTCCTATGGGAAACATTGTTTTGTCTTACAACTTTTCATCTGACGAACTTCGTCCTGGAACCAATTAAGTTCATAAGACAAGGTATCATTGTATTATTAGCCACTCCGAGTGTTCAGAGAGGGGTGGCATACAAATCTATCTATATATGTATATATGACTGATACGATATCTTAATAAAACTACTACTTTTGATTACTAGTATACTATGAACGCTAGTAGTATTCATAGGCAGTAAAAATAAGGATATTGATTACTAACATTTGTACTATATTAGAAAATTCAGAGTAGATTGTATTTCAGTTTGATCCAATTTGGGTTTATCTTGATAATAAGTTGAAGTTATTCTGCTATTTATTTCTACAATGATAAAAGGAAAAACAAACATTTCCTAATTCTAAATATAGAAAAAATCTTAGTTACAGAACACTTTATTTATATCTAAATATATATTTATTTCAAATAAATTGAAAACATATCTTGGTAAAAATAGAAGTAAAGTCTCCTGTCCAAGTCCCAAAATGAATTCACCCTAGGTGTTTTATTTCAAATAAAAAGAAATATGCTTTACCATTATCTTCTTCCAAAATGATATTTCCAGTTTTAGTCTATGCCTGGGGTCCTCAAACTAGGCAACATTAAGAATTGTGGACTTCAATTCCCAGAATTCTCTATCCAGCATACTTTTTGAAACAGCCATCATTAGTTATACTAACACTGCCTGCTATAAGATGGCTTTAATTTAGAAACAACTTCCAAGTATTGTCACTTTCTGCTGATAGTAAACCTGCCATCTGTTATTTATTCTGCTCAAGAGCCATAAAAAGCAGTAGCATATGCAACCATTAAGATCAGCAATTGTCTTCCATTCAGTGATTGGCTAGCCTTAAGGACTTTTGATGGTGGCAGTAAAAATGCTGCGCTGTCAATCTTATAAGAAGAAGATAGGCTGGGGCAATGTGAAGCATAAGTACATAAGGACATCACAGTTTCTGCTTTCTTCCTGAAAATAACAATGGTTGCTTGCATCCTTCCAGGTCTTTTCTGCAGGAATGTTTGGCTACCCCCCCACCAAAGGCAAATAAAGTTAACAATCTTTGTCTTTACTCCTCTTGGATGCTCCTGTTTAGGCAGACCCACCATAATCTTTTAGAATACTTTTAATTTCATTATGTTCAATTATGTTCTTGTTGTCTACCATGATCTCATTTTAATTATAGATTGTTTTATCTGTAAACTGTTCAAGCATCAAAGGGGCCTTGAAATTGGATAGAAGAGAAAGAAAGAAAACAAAAAATGGTGACTAACAACTCAAGCACAGCCACTTTTTCAGATGCACTGAAATGCTGATAACTGGGCTCAAGAATTTGAGGGTGGGGAATAATATGAATGCCAATTTACATATTATAAAGAATGCTAAAACTCAATTTTCATTTCAGGAATGATTTCTAAATTTGGAAATGACATCCTTCTTTCAACAATTACTTTATTTCACAGGAAAAATTTAGAGATTTTCACAGCAATGCTTGTCATTTGGCATGTGCAAAGTACTAGAAATAAATAAGATTCAAAACAGGAAAGTTTAAAGAATCATTAAGTGGATTTCCTTAAACCTGCAGCTGTTCAACATTCCTAAAATAATTGGGTTTTGCCCTGTCAGAGTATTTCTAATTACTATTACTTAGTGGCATGCAGTTTCTTTTAATACACTGTAGAGAGTTCATCCTTTGAAGAACAGCTGGGTGGAAGAGCAAAAGCCTTTTCCCTCCTATAGATAGATAGATGGACAGACAGAAAAATATTTTACTACAGTTATATACCAGCTCAGAAACAAAAGAAAAATGTATGATAAAGTAAAAACCACAGTAAAAGCCAGTGTAAAAAAATACACTGGTGTAGTTGTAAAAAATGTGACATTTTTACAAATAGTAAACAACCTTAGCCATGTTAAGAAAAATTGGTTCACAGCCAAACAGTTATATTGTACAATTAAGTTGCATAGTATAGTGTTTGTTGAAATGTTGAATTATAACTATACAAATCACCTGAAAAGATCACCAGTTCAATTCCATTTAAGTAACAGCTGGGCACTATCCAGAAGCATGTCTAATGTGCACTATTAAAATATTTTTTAAAAGCCCCCAACCTATACTAAGCCTGAATTGTCTACATGCAAATGCTACTTCCTCTCAAAACTGTATAATAGACAATTAACTGTTCTAATCAATTGTCTGGAACCTAGTGCAGATGGTTTGTAATGAAGGGAGATGAAACAATGTGAAGTCAATATCCAAAACACTGTTGCTATTTATTTGTAGGACAGGTAACAATAAGTAGGAAACTAATACAGTTCAGCAAAAATAGATAGGAATCAATTACAAATCTATAGCAGTACTGTCAGCATTTTTCATATGCATACAACATGCATAACAGACTGTTTAAATCTGAGTAAGTAAGACCATGACAACAATTTTCCAAAGTGCATTTAAACATTATTTTGGTACTTTTATTTCGTAGAAAATTTCTGTTCCATGTATCACTATATTTAAAAAATGGTGGTGAAGATCTAAAAATAACTTTATTCTTTCTTACATTGTTAATTGTAACCAGAATATCACTTATTTTTTCACGTACTGCCAACTTCAATCAACTCCAGGTGGTTTACAGCATTATGTAATCTAGTTGATACGGTAATACACGTGATATAGCAATCCTGGTCAAATCAATAGGTTTGGTGTAATAGTCCAAACATACGACTTCAGTGATTACCAATACTACCTTATCCAAGGCCTATGTCTCAACTGTGTAAACACTCTCCTGACTTACCTACATCTGGGTATTCAGAAGCAAATCTGATTTTTAAAAAGAATTCTGTCATGTCCAATACAGGTTGATAATATGAAAATAAATGCTTGCCAATATGTCTATGGAGTCTCTCAATCATCCAGGTCATGGTTGTCCCAAAGGTGCTTTTCCAAAAGGCACTGTACTTCTCTAAGAAAATCCAGTTAATATTTGGAAAAACACCTTTGGGTATCTACCAACAACTCTCTTTTTTTGTGAATTAGATTAAGGTCCTGTGTTTTATTCACTTCATCATCTGTTCTTAATTTATTAGCATTTGATTTATTTCTATATTTTTATCAAAGATTATCAGATTGTTGCTCTTTATTCTGAGTCACTTCACTTTTTTAGTTAGACTACAAAAGTATCTCCTAGATACTTTTGTAGCATCAATCAAGAATTCCAAAGGCAACAATGGCCACATAGTTTTTCTTGAGAAATTCTAAATTATATTAAATCCTGAATCACAACAAACCACCATAGACAACAAACAACAATAACACTGGTTATAAAGATATTTACCTTGATTATGGATTACTGAAACCTATTTCTCTCAGTTGTAGGCAAATGTCAAAAGATCATAGAAAGCAAGATGAAATATGGTCTTGAAACACACATGACAAGATACTGAATAGCACTGTGTTAATTTATATTACTTTATATCATGAAAACTGCCTGGAATGCAAAAAGGAGAACTATGGTGGAATGAAAATAATGTGTTACTATTGATATTATTTTCACATTCAGTGTTCTTTCTGAGAAAACTCGAAGTAGCACAGATTTATATTCTTTGAATCTTACTTGATTTATGTTTATTTCCTTGAAGAATAACCAACCTAACCTTAACCCACACCAATTTCTGGTAAAGCCTTGAAATAATCTAAACTAATATTGGAATAAAATTTAAACTAGAATCCAAGGTTGATTTAATGCAACTTTTATGCCATCTTACAGAATATGAGTCCAACAAACTACAAAGCAGCCTATTGTGGAGATCTATACTAGATCTCAATAAAGGCAGAAACTGCATATTTCATTATGTACAATCAAAGCATTTTTAGCAATACATGGATTGTTAAAGTTTATATTTAGCAATATTTTAATGAGTAAATAACCCATGAAATCAATTACATCAGCAAATGTCGGTTCCTGTTGAGAACAGATGAGATATCAATTTCTTTTTTTTCTCTGTTGTTTTTATCTCCAACAGTTGGGATGATAGCAGTTCCGTTAGCAGTGGCCTCAGTGATACATTGGATAACATCAGCACAGATGACCTCAATACTACATCATCGGTCAGTTCTTATTCTAACAGTACTGCTTCTTCAAGAAAGAATATACCTACCCATGTAGGTCTCATCTTTTAATTTTTCTGTCTAGGGTGGGATATTTATTCCACAAAGCCATTTGGATGCTTTGTCACTTTTTCTTAACATACTTGTTCAACACAATTCTTTGGGGGTGGAATGGTGAGACATTTGTTTATTTCTTTGGTTTTTTTTGTGTTTTCTTTGTTGCAATTATAGTAGTCCTAAGTCTTTTCTGACATGTTATGGTTATAATTAGAACTTCTGGTAAAGCCATGTCATAAAACCATGATGAAACAATTAATTGAACCAATGGAACAAAGGGATGCCTTCTGTGCACGATATTTCTATGCAGAGGGAGAATGAAGGGATAACCTATTTCCTGATCAAGGACCTGTGGAGAGTCGTAAACACTGCTGGAGTTTAATGACATGATTACATTTTCTATTGATCACAGCACGGTGTTGCCAACAACCCAAGGCAAAGTTCTGTGTTGCATATGGAGGCAAGATTGAGGGTTAAAGATATAGCAAAGTCTTTTCTTAGCATATCACACTCTTGGTTATAAAAAGAGTGGGAAATAACAACTAATCTCTAAGTAAACACATTTAGTCCCAATCACATGGCCTGTCAGTTAAGAATCATATTCCTGTCAAGCCACTTATTGCAATTCTGACAGTTTTGTAGACAAATTGAAAATCTTTTACAATTTCAATCTGAAACTTGCCTGTTAATTAAATATATGATCCTCATATTCTTAGGTGTAATGAAGAAAACAATCTCAAGAATCAGCATTAATTTTTGTTATGTATTATTAGTTGCTCTCACTGGTAAGTTAATATGCTTAGCACCAGCAATACAAATACCAAATATCAGTCAAAGTGGAGTGATCAACATTTTGAGGGTAAGATGTTAAGTAAATAATATCTACTCTACACTGCACTGATTGAAATAAAAAAAAATACTTAATTAATTTCATTCCATGATATTTATTTTTGGTAGCTGAAGACAGATTCTGAAAAACGTTCAGTAACTGATGGAGAACCTTGGGGAAGCAGTGAAGAACTGAAGAAGCCAGAGGAAGATCTTGAGAGCAGTCTTGATAACAGTGGCAAGTGGAAGAGCCATCCTCCTGGATTGCTTGAGGAGACTGAGAAAGGAGGGCAAAAAACTCCTCTTCCCATTTCTCAAACAGGCTCTTGGAGAAGAGGCATGACTGCACAAGTGGGGGCAACTTCATCTAGGCACAAAGCTGGAGGAAGTACTATCAAGACACCTGGTAGGAAAGGCATTGAGAGTGTTTCACATTACACTAATAGTTCCCAAAGTTGCGATAATCACCTCAATAGATGGGGAAACTCCATGTTTAGCTCCTGTATATAGAAAACTAGTAATACTGTAATATTAGATTTATCATACAGATAATTCGTGTAACTGAAGAGTATCACTTGGACAATATTCAGAAGTATTTGGTGGGGAATAATGATAGAGTATAATATTGCTACATTACCTTTGCAGTTGTGGGATTAGTAGACTGGTTTTCCATGAGAGTGAGTGAGATTTTATCTTTTCTTGTCAATTATTGGGTCTCACTCTCCATTCAGGAGTCAAGACTCCATTATGTCTGGCAAATTTCCCTATGAATATATCCAAGCAGAAAGTTAGTTCTGCCTTCAGTGTTTCCCCTGTCAAGTTGTTCACTGCCCAGTTATACCCTTCACCTTGAGAAAAGTGAAGGTGCTTTGCAAACCCTTCAAAAGAGGTGGTTTTGCAGAATTGGAAAGGTCATATGGGGCTACACTCTTTATATACAGTGTTACTGAAAAACTGAAATCTAGTAGACATGGATTTCTGCAGCAATTGTCCTCTTCTTTAGGAAAAACAGATGATGCCAAAGCTTCTGAAAAAGTAAAAACTCCCCTGAAAGGAGCTGCCATCCAGCGTTCCCCTTCAGATGCAGGAAAAAGCAGTGGAGATGAAGGGAAAAAACCTCCTTCTGGAATTGGCCGATCAACAGCCACAGGTTCCTTTGGTTTCAAGAAAACTGGAGTCAGCACTTCAACAATAATTACTGCAAGTGGAGCAACCATAACAAGTGGCTCGGCAACTTTGGGAAAGGTGCCTAAATCTGCAGCCATTGGTGGAAAATCAAATGCAGGGAGAAAGACCAGTCTAGATGGTTCTCAGAATCAAGAAGATGGTGTCTTACATATGAGTTCAAAGACTACTTTGCAGTATCGAAGTTTACCACGTCCTTCAAAATCAAGCACAAGTGGGATTCCTGGTCGAGGTGGACACAGATCTAGCACCAGCAGCATCGACTCTAATGTTAGCAGCAAGTCTGCTGGTGCTGCTACCACTAACAAACTGAGAGAACCTACAAAGATTGGCTCAGGACGATCTAGTCCTGTAACAATCAACCAGACGGACAAAGAAAAGGAAAAAGTGGCAATTTCTGATTCTGAAAGTGTATCCTTGTCTGGGTCTCCCAAATCAAGTCCAACTTCAGCTAGTGCCTGTGGAACACCAAGTCTCAGACAGCCAGGTTCAAAATACCCAGATATTGCCTCACCTACATTTAGAAGGTAAAAATGTTTTATGTGAAAATTATTTATTATTTACTTATTTTTTATTAATTGGATTTATATGCTGCCCCTCTCTGGGGACTTGGGGCAGCTTATAACATATAAAAACAATACAAAACTTCCTAAATCTTTAAAACTAAGTTAACTAATCTAAGACCAATCTAAAAACCCAATTTATTAAAAAAAAAATAACTCTCATTCTAACAACAACATTCCATTCATCAGTGGGGGCTGATGTCTAATGTCCCCAGGCCTATCGGCACAAATGGATCTTCAAATTCTTGTGGAAGGCAAGGAGAGGGGGCAGTATGAAATTCTGGGGGGAGTTGGTTCCAGAGGGCTGCCTCCCACACAGAGAAGGCTGTTCCCCTAGGCCCCACCAGGTGACATTGTCTAGTTGATGGGACCCAAAGAAGGCCGACTCTGTGGGACCTGACCACTCGCTAGGACTCATGTGGCAGAAGGCAGTCCCATAAGTAATCTGATCTGATGCCATATAGGGCTTCATAGGTCATAACCAACACTTCAAATTGCGTTCAAAAACCAATCGGCAACCAATGCAGCCTGCAGAGTGCTGGAGAAACATGGGTGTATCTGGAAAGACCCATGACTGTTCGTGTGGCTGCATTCTGCACAATCTGTAGTTTCTGAACACTCTTCAAAGGTAGCCCCCTGTAGAGAGCATTGCAGTAGTTGAACCTTGAGGTGAGAAGGGCATGAAGGAATAAAGGACTAAGGGAAATGTTCTTATTATAGCAGTCTTCTATTAAGGTCCTTTTGTAGTGGGAGGGGAAGTTCAGCAAAGTTCATATCTCCCTCTTTCCCATTGTCCCCAGACCATTCAGGTAAAGCTGTAACATTGCAGTTCAGGGAAAAACAGGCAGATGTCGCTAGCATGTTGGTATTGCTAAGCGTCCTCATCTGCAGATTTTCTTGTCGTCCTCCAGGTGTTTTTAAATGGTGGCAACAATCAAGTGGCTCTTCTTCTCCCCGGTCTCTCACAGTATTCAAACTGTCCTTATCAGCTTCTCCCACCCACTGACAAGGGCAGGCAATAGCCTCCATTTGGACTTACTCCAGTCCTTCCAGCCATTTTCACTTGTTGGTAGGCCCACAACACTGGTTTCTTTGTCTTCTCCTGTAAGCATAAGCATCCACTCTCTGTGTTCTGTTCCTGTCATCTTGCTTCTGTTGCCGGCAAATAAAAATGCTGTCAGCTGCTCTCATCTGCAGTGACTTGAGGCTTGGCAACTCAACTCAGCAATACAGTGGCAACTCCACTATCTCCCCAGATGTTGGTTGCACTCCCACCCCTCCAGCCGCTCTCACCCGCTTGTGGGCCACTAACGCCAACTCTTCATTCTCTCGACAGTACAGCAATAACTCCACTTCCCCAGGGTGGCGGTCTCACTCCCACCCCTCTAGCTGCTCTCACCCACTGGTGGGTCAGCAATACCAGTTCCTCTGTTCTCCTCTCTTCATACTCCTTCATGAGTGTGAGTGTGGGCATCCAATCTCTGGGTTTCAAGTTCTGTATTCCGCTTCATCCTGCTCCTATATCAGCCCACAGAGACGCTACCAGCTACTCTCACTCACTGGTTACCCAGGGCTCTACAGTTTAAGCAGTTCAGGCAGCGAAGGGCAGCAAGAAACAAGGGTAGCTCGACACTGATTTAATTCCTTGTGCTCCCGTCCACCATCTTCCACCTCCAGCTTGGATATCTAGTTCACAGGCACTGCAATGGACTGGTCGAAGTCCCCAAAACACCCAGCACTAAAACATACCAATATTCCTGGTTTCTTGCTTGGTCTTAAAAGTTTTTGCCAGTGTCATAAAAGTTGTTAAAGTTGTTAAATTCACTGTTGTTCTCGGCAGCATCCATCATCTCCTCTCTCGTCGCTGCTAGAACCAGGGTGGGGGAAATTGTGATTCTTGCCCTCTCTATCTTTCTCAAAATAGGTATACCTCCCATAGGTATATTATGGAGTTGGCTTCCTTTGGGATCCTATTTTGTTGTTGGAGCATAAAGTATCACTGTAATCCACCATTTAGAAACATTGGGCTCCCGTCATGGCTATTAGTCATGATTGATGGGCATAGTAGTCTAATTCATATGGAGATGGTAAAAACTTCACTGGGCTTTTCATAATTTTTCTCAGTACCCACCCTCAATTTTAGAATTTAGGATTTTCAGTTAGGGGTGGATGCAGGACAGATGCAAGTTATACATATCCATATTCATTCATATTCAGATTTTGCAATTTCTCTAGGAGAGTATACTAATGAATATAAACCTGAATTGAGAACATAACTATCAATAGATTTCTTTCTTTCTTTCTTTCTTTCTTTCTTTCTTTCTTTCTTTCTTTCTTTCTTTCTTTCTTTCTTTCTTTCTCTCCCTCCCTTCATTTATCAGACAAGTGTGATTGGATACACAAAGTATTTGTCTTTGGTGCATATGCTCTCAGTGTACATAAAGAAAAATAAAATACATAAATCAAGAATCATATACACACAAAACTTAGCGATAGTCATAAGCAATCAAATCATGCTAGGAAACAAATAAAACAATATACATTGTAAAAATACAAGCAACATTGTTATAGTCATAAATGGGTACAGTTAGGTACTAGGAAGAATGAGAAGAATAACAGTAATAAAGTCTTAGAAAATAGTTTGTCAGTGTTGTGGAAATTAGTTGTTTAGCATAGAGATAGCATTTAGGAAAAATGCTAAATGGTGTCTAGTTGTTCTGATGTGTTGTTCTAGTTGTTTAGCATAGAGATAGCATTTAGGAAAAATGCTAAATGGTGTCTAGTTGTTCTGATGTGTTGTTCTAGTTGTTTAGCATAGAGATAGCATTTAGGAAAAATGCTAAATGGTGTCTAGTTGTTCTGATGTGCAGTGCCCTATAGTGTCATTTTGAGGATAGAAATTGAAAAAATGTATGCGCAGGAAGTGAAGGATCTGTAGATATTTTCACAGCCCTCTTTTTGATTTTAAACAGTATAATGGTCCTCAATAGAAGACAGGTTGCTAGCAATTGTTTTTTCTGCAGCTCTAATTCTATTGAAGTCTGTGTCTGTCTTGTTTGGTTGTGGAGCTAAACCAGACAGTTATCTATAGAACTGAAGCTCTTTTGGAAATTTGTGCTTTCTGAGTTGGTGCAGAAAGAACATTCTTTGTTGTGCTTTTTTGATGATGTTTTTGATGTTAGGTGTCCATTTTAAGTCTTGAGATATGATAGAACCTAGAAAGTTGAAAATCTCTACTGTTGATACCAGTGTTCCCTCTAATTTTTTGGGTGGGTGGGTGGGTGGGTGGAAAAGTATAGTGTCTGAGCGGCAGTCCCTTCGGGACTGGGTGGCACAAAAATAATAAATAAATAAATAAGCAAACAAATAAATAAAAAACCCACCCTGTTTTGCCTCAGAGAATTTCAAAATAAAATACTGTACTGTGTGTCTATAACAGTGAGCTCATAATAGGGCAACTCTATCAATATCAAAATGCCACTTAAATAATTGAGCTAGTTTCAAACTAGATTTTGATTTTCTTTCTCTCTTCCTTACTTCCATTCTTTTTCTTTCTCTTTTTCTTCCTCTCTTTTTTCTAACTGTTTCTCTCTCTTCCTCTCTTCCTCTCTCTCTCCTTCCCTCTCACTCTTTCCCTCTCGGCTTCTGGGCAGGTTTGGAAAACTCTGAGTTGATGATGATTTTTAAGTGAGCGATTGCTCACTGCTCAGCTTAGAGGGAACTATTGTTGATACTGTTGTTTAGTATTGTAAAGGGTAGTAGGATAGAATGGTTTCTCCTAAAATTTACCACCATTTCTATGGTTTTGAGTGTATTTAGTTTAAGATTGTTCCAGTTGCACCACAAAGCTAGTAGTTCAATCTCCCATATGTATGCAGATTCATCATTGTCTCGAATGAGATCAATCACTGTTGAATCAGCTGAAAACTTCAGTAACTTAACAGATGGATCTTTTGAGATGCAGTCATTGGTGTATAGAGGGAAGAGAAGTGGAGAGAGAGAACATAACCCTGAGGGGCTGCTGTGCTAATTGTTCAGGTATCTGATGTGATTTTGCATAGCTTTACCTGCTGTTTCTTGTCTGTTAGGAAGCTTATGATCCATTTACAAGTGTGGTCAGGTACAACTAGCTGGTTTAGCTTAGTTAGAAGATTTTTTGATGTTAGGTGTCCATTTTAGATCTTATGATATTAGAACCTAGAAATTTGAAGTTCTCTGCTGTTGATATTGTGCTATCTAGTATTGTAAGAGGTGGAAGTATGGGTGGGTTTCTCCTAATCACAATTTCTATGGTTTTGAGTGTGTTCAATTCCAGATTTTTCTGATTACACCACAAGGCTAGTTGTTCAACCTCCCATCTGTATGTGGATTCATTATTGTCTTGATGAGGCTGATCACTGTTGTGTCATCTGTGAACTTCAGTAATTTAGGAGATGGATCGTTAGAGACACAGTCATTGGTATATAGAGAGAAGAGAAGTGGAGAGAGCACACATCCTTGCATAGGTCTTTGGAGATTCAAGATTTTGTAGGATGTGCAGACCTATATAAACAGCACCTTGTTTGCTTAGTATGCAAATTGCAGGGGGTCTAACAGTGGATCCATGATCATTTTCAAGTTGGATAGACTAGCCTTTCAAATGTTTTCTTAACTACCAGAACAACTGGTCTGTAGTCATTCAGTTCCTTGATGGTGTGTTTCTTCGGCACTAGGATGATAGTAGAGCATTTGAAGCAAGAAGGAACATAGCACATCTCTAGCAATTTACTGAAGCTTCGGGTGAAGATAGGGGCAATTGGTCAGCACAGACCTTTAAGCAAGAAGGAATTATCTTGTCTGGCCATGTAGCTTTTCCTGACTTTTGTCTGTGAAACAGGTCTTCCACTTCCTTTTCTGTGATCACTTGGGATTGTGAACCCAATGGTATTGGGTCAGTTGTAGGAGGCTTGGCTGTTATTAGTGTGTGTGCAATGAGGATTGTGGAAATAGGTGGCTGTAGTTACCTGCAGTAAAATACATTCAGGTCATCTGCCAGTTGTTGATTTCCTTCAGCCTGGGAAGGTGGTTTGCTGTATTTTAAAGACTTTTTCTCATGTTTGCTGATTCATTTGTTGAAACTGATTCTTTAGCTTTTCAGAATAGCTTCTTTTTGCTGCTCTGGTCTCCCTTGTTATACATCTCTGGCCTGATTATACAGCATTTTATCACCTTTTCTATAGGCTTCCTTTTTGAAACAACGTAGCAGCTTAGGTTTAGCTATGAATCAAGGTTTGTTGCTGCTGTATATTCGCACGTTTTTAGTCGGTACCCCTAGGTCTTCATAGAAGCTGACATATGATGTTATAGTATCTGTGAGTTCATTCAGGTCTGCAGAGGTCTTTAAAAATATTCCAATCAGTTTAGTCAAAGCAAGTTTGTAGCTTAATTTTGCCTCCTCAGTCCAAGTCCTGATTTAATTGTTGGCTTTGTTGTTTTATGTCATTCCCTGTAAACAGGTACAAAGTGAATCATGCAATGATAAGAATGTCCCACAGCTGCTCATGATAAAGACCGATAAGCATCTTTTAGTATTGTGCATGTTGACTAACGAAACAAAATTTTAAAACTTCCAATTAGGTTGAAAGTTGGTCTGACATCTACAAATAGTTGCAATCAATTTTCTCTTTTTTTGGAAGCTATGAAATGCTCATCAAATGTTCAGTGGGTAGAAAAATATAAAGCAGTATCTAAATCTAATTATAAACAAATATTGCCAGTCAGAATGCCTAATGGGACAGGAGAAAGCCTGTATCAACATAATTTAATTGGTGAAGTCTACTATAACTAGAATAGTTATCTATTCAAGAAAATATAATTGGAAACCTGCTTTTACTTGTGTCTGGTTGGCTGATAACAGACTAGGAATAGCATAATATTAAGGATCCTGTACGTGGTAAGGTTGTAACATCATAATTTCATTATAGCTAACCAGTGGATCAATGTTCATTAAAAAATAAACATCTCCTTAAAGTTATGAATTATAAATTATATTCTAAATATCTTATTATATACATGATGAAAGACAAATTATATAATTTACAATATGTCATGGATGCAGTCACAAAAATGCTTCAGGTCTAATTACAGATTGTATCATTCTACTGGATGCCAAAGTTAAATATATTTGCTATCACCCAAACTTTCTATTTATTTTCTTTGTTTCTTTTTCTGCACATATATGCTAACTTCCAAAGAAAGGATTGAACTGCATTAAACTACACTTTTTATTTTCTGAGTAGCCCTATTGATCTAGATAGGGCACACAAAGAAACTGAAGGGTAGCACACTGTTTTAATTCTATTAACCTGTCTTTTAAGAAAACAAATGTATTTTTAAAAAAGCATATATTAGTAAGGTAGAGGAAGTTTTGTAGAAATCAGGGCAGATGCCTGAGATATCTAAGTATAATGTCTCTTATCTTTAATCATTATATGTTGCAAATTGTGCAAAAATATGTAGCCCATCTTGATTTGGAGATTTTTAAAACCACAGTATTTTCATCAGAAATGTCCCCAAAATTAAGAATGAAAATATTAAATAATATTGGCTATCTCTGGATATTAAAGCTTGACTCAAGTTATCAGGACAAATTATTCTATCAAAAACAATAATCTTGAAAGAAAGCTGGGACTACCCTCTTGTGGCCAGTCACCAATACAACATTTTACTTAGGAATAGTTTACCACTGTGACTATATTATGTACAGTATATTGCTTTTCATTACCATTCAATAAACTGTAAATTTAGAAAAGCCTTCTTGAAAAATTTATAGAAGGACAGACTATTTTAAATCTTTTAGAAATGCATTTTTTTGCAGTTTCCAAAAGAAATCTATTTTATTCTGCTGGAGACTGCTGGCGTGGGCTTGGAGAATAAATTTAGTGAGATAAATAAAAATGAACTTTCATGCATATACATAGATACATACGGAAAGAAACTGAAACTAGCAGTTTGCACCTAATTTCATATTCGAGAAAAATATTTATTTAGTGACTGTCATAATCATGCTATAATAGTTTATTAAAATATCTCCTGATTAACCTTTTGAAACACTGGTTAAGCTTTGATGAACATTTAATCTTTTTAGGCATCTATATAAAGAGGAATTATTGACTTTATTATCTCTGTGAAAAGGTCCATATTTCTTAAAAGACAAAATTTGAATGAATTATTATTTTTTTAAAATGACATCCAATAATGCATAATCAAAATGAAGTTCCTTGTGAGAAATGTAAAAGTTATTTGTGCTGATATTCCAAATATTATGATGCAAAACTTTAGTTTCTAACATTTAGGTTGTTGGTTTGCTTTTAGGTTGTTTGGTGCCAAAGCCAGTGGCAAAGCTGCCACTGCACCAAATACAGAAGGCGTGAAATCTACATCTGCCATGCCCAGCCCTAGTACCACGTTAGCTCGGCAAGGCAGTTTGGAATCTCCATCTTCAGGTACAGGTAGCATGGGCAGTGCAGGTGGGCAAAGTGGAAGCAGTAGCCCCCTCTTCAATAAGCCTTCGGACTTAAATACAGATGTTGCAGGCCTAAGTCACTCCTTGGCTTCAAGTCCAGCTTCAGCCCATTCTTTCACATCAGGTGGTCTTGTGTGGGCTGCAAACCTGAGTAGTTCTTCTGCTGGTAGTAAGGATACACCAAGTTACCAGTCAATGACTAGCCTTCACACCAGCTCTGAATCTATTGATCTCCCTCTTAGTCATCATGGCTCCCTTTCTGGATTGACCACAAGCACTCAAGACGTTCAGAGTCTGCTCATGAGGACTGGAAGTGTCAGATCTACTCTGTCAGAAAGGTGAGTTAATCATAAAGAGAGAGAAGAGAGTGAGATAATCATAACTGAGGTTGGAGGTGGGGTTAACTCTGAAAAAATGAAAATTGAAAAAATTAAGAATTCTTTATTTCATTCAATAGATTCCTTCTACAGAATCTATTAAATTATGACTGTTTGAAATTAAAAGGCTTTGAAAACATTTTTAAAATAATGATGACATTAATAAAATTAATAGTCACCATGGCTTCAAAATGGTGATTCTTAAGTGTTCCTTCATTTGCTTAGAATCTAAGCCTTAGATCCAAATTGCAGAAAGAGGGTAATAGTTTAATCTGACCAATATATATTATATGTAACAGTATAATTGTGCTTAATAAATTATAGGTTACTTTATATTTAGTGCTTGGAATTTGGGCATAAGCTACAAAATGATTGTCTTCTAGGGTAGCATGATATAAATAATCTCTTTTCCCCTCTCTGAAGATTTCTCTAGAAAGTCTCTTTTTAAGATAATTACACACTGCCCAAAGTTCAAAATTGTTTAACTTTATCTATGAATAGTGTTAATCTTGTATGAGAAAGTTTTAACCCTAAGACACCTTAATATTTATTTTTATGAAAAGAAGTATATAATAAATTAGTATGGAAAGATTGATAAGTAAGCAATTCAGTTTCATAAAGTTCAACAACCTTTTCTCACTCCTGACATTTAGAAGAGTTGAATTGCAAATCTCTTGTCAATTCTAACAAGCAGGGTGATTTAGCCTTTTGTGTATAGTTGATTGTAAGAGACCAGTTTGGGAAGGCTAAATGTAGTATTTAAATGATTTGTTTGAAAGTAAACATAATTAAGAATTAATACAGTATGAGACCTTTTAGACATCTCCTTGTGGTTGTGGTAAGAAGGAATAAGTTGTGTCAAGGCTTTGTGAGCCCAAAACAAATTGATGCGTTCTTGGCAAATATGAGATTCACACTAGAGTCATCATGAAACTATATACTGTGTACACAGTATTTCTATGTACAATGTTGCATAAATTTGTGTGCGTGTGTACATGCTTTGTTACTTCTTGGAATACCTGTGATTTTCAGACTCTTGATTGTGTTTATAGATTTATGCTATAGTTGTCTTCACAAATGTTGAAAGAACAATGAAGCAAGCAGCATAAAGTAACACAGATCCAAAGTAACAGCTGCATAAGCTGTCCAGCACCGGATGCAATATTTCTCACGGACATTTCTGAAGACATACTAAAATAATATTTCCCCCCCTCTTCTGCTCCAGGCTGGAAAACTTCAGTATTTTAGCAAATGGATAACAATTATATTGGACTGAATAGCTTATACTCATAGAAAACAATTATTTAATTGTATTGGTTTTTCCCCCTGACTAAATATATCAGGAAAATAATCGAATATTTAAAATATTTTCCATAGTGTAATAAATTATTACTATTATACTATAGTAAATATTTTAATATTCAGTTGTATTGCTGAATATTATCTGGTGTAATATAGTTTAATTATTCCTCATTTACTGAATCTGTTTGATTTACCTTTTACTAAGAAATTACAACCCTAAGTCATATTTTGTGAGTTAGGTAGCTATATAAATGTGTTAAATAAATAAACCAATAAGATGCTTTAGTGAATATTTTTAATAATTGGTCATATCCCTATCTTGTTTTAGTTGTATTCTTTTTATTGCCATTTCAGCATCATAAACATGAGATGCACCTGCAAAGCCAGATAGTCACAATTAATTGCTTGTGACCCATTCCTTTGACTTTGTAAAAGAAATTCCCAATGTACCAATAGCAAATTTATTTAATTAAATTTTTATTTCAATCGGCCAGGCCTAGTGATCAGGCCTAGTAATCTATTCTTTACAGATCTTAAATAGATTTTTTTCTTGAACTCCTAGATTTTATTACAGAGAATTCTCCTGGCAGGTTTTTTTCTTCTCTACAGGTTTTTAATGTCATCTAAACGCCTTAGGAATTCTGTATGGGTGATTTTATGTTTGTCTTCCTGTGATACTTGCCCTTCTACCTTGCTGATTAACTGGAACCCTGAGCTTGGTATATTTATTATTTTCCAAGATGGGCCTTATGTCAATATTAGAAGATACATTTTGGCTAATTTTTAATCCTCCTCTGTGTGAAGATCTGCCATATGTGTTATGCTACATATTCTCTTAATAAGTACATAGGGACAATCCTCCATCTCTACAAAGTTCCTCTCTCTTTCCTATCTTTCCACTGAAAAGTTTAAATAGGATACATTGGCATTCATATCTTAGGCCAAATATTGATGAATAATGGGCAAAATACATGTATAGGTTATGACTTATATAGCCATCCAGGCAATTACTTTTTCCAAACACCTCCTCACATTTTTAAAAATCTCTGTCCATCCCTTCTTGGGGGGTTTCCCTCCAAATGTTAAGTACAGTCCTTGATCCCTTACTCTCATGCTATCAAGAAAAAGATGTAACATTAGGCCATACAAGAAGTTTGTCTCTTGACAGACAGGTATTCAGATTTAGTGGTCACTTGTTCATTGCTGTTCAAGTAAAACACAAATATGATTTATTTAGTTATTGTTCATATGCATTGTGAAGTGGTTCACAGTTCAGGACACAGATTTTATTACTTCATTTGTCAATTTGTCTTTGTACTGTCAAACCAAGTCTGGCACTAAGGATATCACAATAGTCCAACAGATTCTTTTTTTATTATTTGGGGACTGTGATTTATTTTCAGATGCTCAAGTAGAAGGAAAGCTTTACTTCTGTTTATATGAGGACAGGTAGTTGTTGTTTAGAAAAAAAGAGGTAGGTTTTGTATTTGTTATATAAGGAGATTCAAGAAAGCAAAAGTTACAGAATTAAAACTTATATTTACCTACCAAATTACAAACTAGGCATAAACCCCTATTATAATGTGTTTGAAAAAAGATACACTGACATTATATTTTAAATTGTTTTTATAAATCAAAACTGTAAATTGTTAGAAACAATGTAATGTTAAAACATAAGAAAAATCTATTTTTTTAATTTTTGCATTTTTAATAATACAAATCTAAATTATTGTTTTCAATAAATATTTGTTTTTGTTTTCTATAGTAGTTTTAGTTTTTCAAAAAAAATATTGATTTATTCATTAGGTAGAAAATTAATCATATGAAAAATTAAGACCTTTCGATTAGTGTTCATCTTTCAGCCTGATTCTTAGTGTCATCTATGATCTTGGTTTTCAAATGTTGGCATTGTGCGCTTCATAACTATTATATCAGTAGCCAACAAAATATAATGACATATGACTGGAACAATAAATTTCTGTAGTTTAAGCATCAATAACTGAAATAAGCTAAAATTTCAAATCTTCAGGTGCGAAATCTGTAGTTCATCTGTAGAGAACAACTAATATAGTACTTCCATCTATGTTTAGAAATTAAATTGTTAAAAAGTTAAAATATTGATTGTCCTTTCTTGACTAATAATCAAGGAAAAAATTCTTGAGCAGATCTAGACAGAAAAGAAATCTAGACTCAGAAGAATTTAGTCATCCGGAGCTTACATTAAAATAATATCTGAACCCAGTTCATTTGTTTAGGCTCTCCTGTCAACATACCTACATTTTCAGCTATTTTATAGCTTCAAATTTCATAAGAATTGGAGATAGCAAGATATTCAGCATTTTATATATTTACCTCTTGTAAATGAATTTGCCTTTTGAAAAGAAAGAAATCACATTAGCCCAATAAATTGAAATTATGCCATCTGTATTATCCAGACATTCGTCCCAAAGAATATAAGGATCTGAATTAGATAATAACTAAAGAGAGATATGATTTCAACATTGTAAAAATGTAAGAATAGACCACTGTTACTGAAAAGTGAAGGATAATCTTTGTACAGTACATACCTCATTTACAGATTTGACATTTTCCATTAAAAATAGTATTTATAAAATACAATATCTGCAATTCAAACCTTTTTAGACCTTTTAATTTTGAAGTATTCTGTTTACTGTA
Organism: Erythrolamprus reginae; assembly: GCF_031021105.1. Lineage (NCBI taxonomy): Eukaryota > Metazoa > Chordata > Lepidosauria > Squamata > Dipsadidae > Erythrolamprus > Erythrolamprus reginae. Next base: position 50,298,395 of record NC_091955.1, read on the forward strand.
TGTCTTTAGGGCTTTTCTTTGTTTTAACAGCATGCAGCTTGACAGAAATACACTGCCCAAAAAGGGATTAAGGTATATAATATTTTATTCAGCATGGCTGCTGTTTCTCTGTTGTTCTGTAACTTCTCTCTATAATACATCATCCTTTTCTTGTCACGTATAATCTGTAGCAAACAACTAATATAGTACTTCCATCTATGTTTAGAAATTAAATCGTTAAAAAGTTAAAATATTTTATCTTTTTATAATGAGAAGAATAAGAATAATTTGTAGGCCGCATCCAGCAATTATAATAATCTGTATATTTACCTAACAAATTTTCATAACTGAAAATGTTTTTCCCCCAGGATTGTTCAACTGTTTCACAGAAAATTGTAAATAAGTTTCAAATTTTGCTTTGCTTGGTATCTTCTGACAATCTAAGCCAATAATTGTCAAAGTACTTTGACAAAACTTTGACCACCAATCATTTGCAAAAATCCATCCAATGTTGTTCCACAGTTTTAGAATTTCATTGGGCAGGTCCTATTTTTTGATCTAGGGTTCACTGTCCTAATATGCAAGACACTAAAAATGAAATTTGTTTGATCAAAACAATTTCGCTGATTTCTCAAATTTATCAGAAACAAGAACCCAGAGTTTGCTTCAAATGTTACTTTAAAGTTACTTTAAAGTTAAATGTAACTTCCCACTGCTCATAGTTTTCTCTTCTTTACAGATTGATTCCTTACAAATTGATTTCTTATTCAAATAAAAAATATCCATTTACCACACAATTATGCTGATTATTTAAACTGCCTCTCAGAGAGCAAACCTGCTTAGTTTCCAATAGTTTTTAATAATATACACCGCTCAAAAAAATAAAGGGAACACTTAAACAACAGAATATAACTCCAAGTATTCAACGAGAATATTTCATTCATTCAGATTTAGGATGTGTTATATAAGTGTTCCCTTTATTTATTTATTTTGAGTAGAAAGGATACAACATTCTTCTGTTGCAGTGAAGGTATATTTCAATGAATTGCCAGGCTCTTGAAGCTGCATTTGAGGTGGGTTTTCCAAGGAGAATGGTGGAAAAAAATTCTGAAAAAAGAACCAGTTACATCTACAGTTTTATCTACACTTTTGCTTATTGAAAATAATCATGCCACAATTGGTAGAACCATATTACCATATTTTGCAGTGTATAAGACGCACCAGTGTATAAGATGCAACTAGATTTTAGAGGAGGAAAACAAGGAAAAAAGTATTCTGAACCAAATGGTGCAGTAATATTTTGTTTAATAAAATACCAGTGTATCAGAATACTTTTTACAACCATGTACACTTTTTAAAACCATGTACACTTTTTACAAACTTCAAACTTGACAGCTTCAAGACTTGTAGACTCCAACTCCCAGAATTCCTCCACCAATCATGCTAGCTTAGAAATGGGAGTTGAAGTCCACAAGCCTTAAACTTGCCAGGTTTGAAGACCTTTGCACCCCTAAGCCCTAAGCCAGGATTCTTCAAACTTGACAGCTTCAGGACTTGTGGATTCCAACTCCCAAAATCCCTCCACCAGTCATGCTTGCTTAGAAATGGGAGTTGAAATCCACAAGCCTTAAACTTGCCAGGTTTGAAAACCCTTGCACCCCTAACCCCTAGGCTTCAAACTTGACAGCTTTAAGACTTCAACTCCCCGAATTCCTATGCTGCCGGGATCCACCTCCAAGAGTGACTCACTGCATTGCCAGATCATAAAGGCCTGGCTCTGAGTCTCCGAAGGGCCAAGGCAGCTCCTCCTCATCCCCTTCTCCCAGTTCCAGCCGAAAACCTGCCTGGAGCGCTTTTCTGTCGCCCGCCACTCTGCGCAACTTTCACCCTAAATGACCCTCAATCCCCCCCTCCACCACCTCTGTTGCCTCAGCTTATGGCAGCCCCTGCTCATCGCTCTGTAACCCTCTGCCCCCCCTTTCTTGCCCCTCGGAGCTTTGGACCGTGTGGCAGCATTTTCAGAGAAGCGGACGGCTGTCCCCAAATTTGCCCAGCAGTCTGGCAGCTGGAGCAGGTGGCTCAGACCCAAGGACAAGTGGGGCACGTGGCAGCAGCTTTGGAGCAATGGCGGTGGCTGTCCCCATGCTGCCTGTCCCCAAGGTCGCCGGACTGCCGGGCGGCTTGGGGACAGCTGCCTCCGCTGCTCCAAAGCTGCTGCCACATGCCCCATTCATCCCTGGGTCTGAGCAACCCACTCCAGCCACTGGACTGCCATGTGGCCTCGGGGACAACCGCCCCCACTGCTGACCCCACCCAACATTCGATGTATAAGATGCACCTATATTTTGATGCACCCTTTGGGGTAAAAATGTGCATCTTATACACTGAAAAATACTGTAAGTCCTTATCTAGGGAGAAAGTTTTGCCATTTTTCTTTTCCTTTATGTGAAGACATCTACTTCAGTTCTTTTAAAGAAAACTAAATAGTCAATTCCTGTGAAAATTATTATTAAGACTGGTTGGAGATACATTTTTATCCTTGGCAGCAATACCCCAAAGTCTATAGATAATTGTTTCCGAAGTCTTGGTTTCAGCAAACACATTTCTTCACAAGAGAGTATTTATTTTTCACCTTTTACATCTATCTATTTAGTGGTACAATGTGGTATCCCAGGATCACACTGTGGACAATTCATGCTTTTTTCCTATAAGCCCCATCAAGGGTCACTTAGAAACCCAAATCATTTATTTTTATAGTGTTGATCCAGTCTCGTTGTTTTCAACTTTATCTGTGCATTTTGACCGTCTAGCTATCATATAATATCTGACCACTGTTCTCTTTTTAGTTTTTAAATGTGTCATTACGCTTGAATTCCGATTTTGTTTTTGGTCTTCTAAAGTTTTAAAATATTTTCTGAACAATTTCCTTCTGCATGATTTTCTGTTAGACACCAATTCTCTCTCTCTGTTAATTAGTTGCCTGTCTTTTTCTTGGGTAACATTTACCTCAAATATTCTATTAAAATTCATCTGAACTGAAAGTGATAACAGTGTCTAATCTTTGGGTAAGTGTTGCACTGTAGTTGCTTACAACATGTGAATATTTTTAATTTGTCCATGGTCATTTGTTTCAGGTATACTCCATCTTCTCGCCAGGCTGGTCAAGAGGAAGGGAAAGAGTGGCTGCGTTCACATTCTACTGGAGGACTCCAGGACACTGGAAGTCAATCTCCCCTGATTTCGCCTACAGTTATGTCTTCCTCTGCAACTGGCAAATATTTCTCTAATTTAGGTAATAAGGAATAATTTTCAAGGATACTTTTTTCTATTTTGGCAAAGTCCTATCCTCCATTAATTTGGCAGAACTAATTCATATGTGTTTCCAGATTAAGTTTTCTCATATCAGTTACAGATTCTGCTGGGTTTTTCTTTTTGGGTGGTGGTGGTGTTGAGTTGAGTCTTTCAGAAATGTTTTAGCTATTTATTTCAAAACAAACGTTGCAAATGTTTATTTTAAAGCAAACAAATTATGTGACACAGTATGATAAAAATATGATAAATCTTGCTTTCTCTAAAGAAATATTGAAAGGATCAAAAGTCTTTCCCTTAAGAACCTTGGAAACTGACTTTTCAAATGATTATTCCCTGTATGTGAGGGAGGAAAGAAAAGAAAGAAGTACATATCTTCAGGACTAGCTCCTTAGCCTTATGGTCACTAGCCAGAGTCATCCCTATCTCCAGAAAAGGAGATCCAAGTAAAGAAAATTACAGTCCAATCTTTTGAGGTTGCGTCACTTGCAAAGTCATAGAATCAATCATAAACCAATCCATTACACTCCACTTAGAAACTAATAACCTACTCTCTAACAAACAATTTGGTTTCAGGAAAATATTATCCTGTAATCTGCAACTCTTATACTGCAAAAACATATGGACCACTCAACTTGATCAGGATAAAACAATAGACACAATTTACATAGACATTTCTAAAGCCTTTGATTCAGTAATACACAACAAACTACTTCTGAAACTGAAATCCTATGGCATCTCTGGACCATTACATAATTGGATAACCGTGTTCCTCCCTAACAGGCAAGTGGTCAAAATAGGGAGTGCCCTATCAAAACCTGCTTCTGTCAACAGTGGTGTCCCTCAAGGCAGTGTTCTAGGACCAACAGCCTTCATACTCTACATAAATTATCTTTGTGATCATATTATAAGCAACTAAGTTCTTTTTGCTGATGATGTTAAACTATTTAATACCACCGACAATGCTGCTATCCTTCAAAAAGACCTGGCAACTTCAAATCTCAAGTCTTACACATTGGCAAAAAGAATCAGAATACAAAATACAAACTTGGAGGAAATGAGCTTATAGATGACCCTCACTCTGTCTGGAACCCACATTGTATATCAGACATTAATACAATCGACAGAGTCCAGAAATATTTCACAAGAAAAGTCCTTCACTCCTCCACTCGCAACAAAATACCTTAATCCACCAGACTTGAAATACTGTGATTAGACAATTTACAGCTATGCAATCTCCAATCTGATCAAAATGTTGTTCATAAAATCATATACCAAAATGTCCTTCCTGTTAATAACTACTTCACCTTCAACCTCAGCAATATATGAGCATGTAATAGATTCAAACTAAATGTAAATCGTTCCAAAGTCGTCTGCAGTAAATACCACTTCAGAAATAGAATGATAATGCCTAGAATGCACTACCTGACTCTGGTTTCTTCCCCAAACCTCAAAAACGTTAACCTAAGATTGTCTACAATTGACCTCTCCCCATTTCTAAGATGTCTGTAAGGGGCGTGCATAAGCACACCACTGTGCCTACTATCCCTGTCTTACTGTCCTAGTGTCCTCTTTTATCATTACTTTTTACTTATGTTATGTTTATACAAACTACTATTATCCTATTCATGTTTGATATACAAAAAACAAACAAACAAACAAACAAACAAACAAATAAATAAATTAAATAGTATTTCAAATCATGGATAAAATCATCTCTATATCATGGAATTATCAAGTTAAGTTTATAAATAAATTTTGGTGTATTAGATAATTGTAACTGCTGCAACTAAGAAAAAAATGTCAGATATGTACAGCTTTGTCTAGTCCGAGAGGTTTACTTGGAAATGTCCCTTGGAAAAAAATATTTTATTTTCCTTCACATATAATTAAAATTTAGAGGAAATAATTTAATTCCTCATTTGATTTACCGTTCAATTCTGAAAAAAAGAAACCATTTTGTTAAGAATCTCTGGGACCACATCTAAAAATATGAAGCCACATTTAACCCTAAAGCCACAATGTATACTATACTATACTAACCATGAGCTTAAAATTATCCTAAAAATTGTTTTAATTGTTTATAAAACATAGCCAATATGTCACTTCATTCAATAGATTTCCCCTGGAATATATATTAAAATCTTTGTTTGACATTGCAGTAAGTCCAACAAATTTATCCCAGTTCAAACTTCCTGGACCTAGTATGATGAGGTCAAACAGCAACCCTGCACAAGATTCTTCATTTGATCTCTATGATGATTCTCAGTTGTGCAGTAGTGCTACATCCTTGGAAGACAGACCACGTGCAATCAGTCATTCCGGTTCATTCAGGGATAGCATGGAAGAAGGTAAGAGGATGAGAAGCAATGTAGAATGAACATAGTTCAATAGCCTTTGAAACATAATACTCTTAAGTTTATCAATAACTATAATCATTACATTCTTAAATACAATAGGCCTATTCTGTATTTCATGAATATTTTCATCATTTTATCACTTTCCTTTGTTAAGTTGCAGCAATTGTACATTACCTTTTCTGATTCCTCCTCAGACAGTTATTCATAACCACACCTGTTACCAAGCTGCTGAAGACTTTTAATCAAATCAAAATAGTATAAAATGAAATCAATCTCTATTATCATCATCATCAATGTGATGCTCATCAATCTGATTTTCTCATCAATCTGATTTTCTCATCATGAGTGCTGATTCTTTATACACACATTGTATAACTATACAAAACATTGTTTTTGTTTACACTAAGTGTTCCCTTCTGTTTTTCTGTATAGATCTGGCAGCATCCCAGATTTAATAAGCACTTGATTCTGGCATCTGAAGCAATCTAAGCTCATTTTGTTCTTTGCTTTCAGCAAACTGAGTTTGCTCGGAATTTGGGTGGGTGGAGGAGTAGGAAGAAGAGGAGAAGGACAGTCGCTGCCCAGAACAAAGGGAGCGTTTCTTTTCTCTGGCCGCTGGCAGAGGTTTATTTCCTCTCCAAGCGCCCAGAGAAAGGAAAATGCTTTGTTTGCTCTGGACTGCCAAAACCTCCTTAAGCGCCACCAAAAGGCTCCTCTGGCAGCTCAGAAAAGCCTGAGATGGTCGGAATTAAAAGGGGAATGGCAGGAAACTGGCTGGGCCTTTGTGCCACTCTCAAATTTCCTGGGAAATTTTTCCGGGGTCGGATTCTTAAGTAGAAAATAGTTCTTAAGAAGAGGCAAAAAAATCTTGAACACCAGGTTCTTATCTAGAAAAGTTCTTAAGTAGAGGCGTTCTTAAGTAGAGGTACCACTGTACTGTGTTATTAAAGAGATACTTTTAAAACAGAATTTATCTCACTTACAGTGAAAGCTGCCTGCCTAGCAATAACAACTTTTATCTTCCATGAAATGTAGAGTCCATTCGGCAATTGACACTTTCTGTATTTGCTGTACCAAAAATTGCTTTGCCAAAGGGCGACATTCAGATACTGTTTTCCTGTCAGAACAAAATAAATGACAATGTTGTTTACTAGCAAAGCTACAAAACGTATTGCTAAAATATTTGTATTGTGTTTTTTTTTAAGCATAGAAAAATCATTGTGTGGAATAAAAATACATTTCCAAACAGGCAGTCTCTGTAAGTTTTCTCTTTGGAGACAATTGCTCGAATTTAAAAAGAGATGTTCACTTATTGAATTTGACAGGGAATCACTCCTGTTGCTTTATCAATGTTATTCTAATATCATCTTTCGTGTTTCTGTTTCAGTACATGGATCCTCATTATCACTAGTTTCCAGCACTTCTTCTCTTTACTCCACAGTAAGTCTTAAACATATATTAAAAATCTTGGATGTTGTAAATTTTGTGTGTGGTTTTTAAAATTGGCTTGAAAACATCTAGATTGAAAACTGCTTTGAAGTTATTATATGCACAAAAATAAAAACAAGGTTCTGATATCTCCACTATGGAGGAATGACTGGTGAAGATGACAGAATTAGCAGAGATGGAAAAATTGGCTTGGTTGATTAGAGCAGTGGTTCACAACATTTTTTTGGCCATGCCCCACCTAAGCATCTCTAAAATCCTGATGCCCCTCCCCTGTGACTTATAATTCTTACTATTCAAAAAGTGAACTCCTACTCATGCTGAGGAAGCCTTAAAAGCCCATTGATTTGGTTGGAACAAGGTTCTAATTGCCCTCATTAAAATTCAAATTGCCCCTCTGTGGAGTATGGGCCCCATGTTGGGAACCACTGGATTAGAGGAAAGACAATAATATATTAGTTACTAGAAACCCTTTTTGAACCTTTTGCTGAAAAAAAGAGAAAATAATTAACTTCTTTTTTGATGATTAGAAAGCATAGACCAATAACAGAGAACCTTTTTTCCTTGGGTGCCAAAAGAGCCTGCATGCACAATTGCCCACACCCATAATTCCTGTCCTGGGAAGGGCAAAAACAGCTTACCCCACCCCTGGAGGTCACCCTCCCCCAGCTCCAAAGGCTTCCCTGGAGCCAGGGAAGGATAAAAACACCCTTCCCTATCTGCCCAGAGGCTCTCTAGAAGCCAAAAATGCCCTCCCAGAGCCTCTGTGTGAGCCAAAAATCATTTGGCTGGTGCACACATGCACATTGCAGCTGAGCTAGGGCAACAGCTCATGTGCCAGCACATATGGCTCTAGGTGCCACCTCTGGAACCCGTGCCATAGGTTTGCCATTACTGGCATAGTCTATAGAAAGGAGGACATTATTTTGTAGCCTTACAGTGAGAGAGGATAAATTCAAATGTTCTTCTAGCTGCTATTAAGAAGAGCAAAAGCCACCGTCCCTTCTCTTTCCTTCCGTTCCTTTCCTTTCCCTTCCTTCTTTTCCTTTCCCTTCCTTTCCTTTTCATTTTTTTTCATTCCTTTCCTCCTTTCCTTTCTCCCTTCCCTTCCTTTCCTTCCTTTCCTTTTCATTTTTTCATTTCCTTTACTCCTTTCCTTTCTCCCTTTCCTTCCCTTCTTTTTCTTCCTTTCCTTTTCCTTTTTCTTTTCATTTCCTACTTTCCTTTCTTCCTTTCCTTTCCTTCCTTTCCTTTCCTTTCCTTCTTTCTTTCTCTTTCCCTTCCTTTCCTTTTCCTTTTTGTTTCCTTTCCCGTTCCTTTCTCCCTTTCCTTCCTTTTCCCTTTCCTTTCCTTCTTTCTGCACCTTTTTACTTATTACTTTATTGCACTATCATTAATTTTCTTCCTTTTTTGAAATTTATATTTCTTTAAAAAATAAACTTTTATACAACATATGTAATGGAAAACATATTGACACCTGACAAGCTAAGAAACTATAAAAAATTATTACTGCTGTTTGAATGTAACACCTTCTTTGTGATTTCAAAAGCAGTATGCTCTTGCTTTCTTGAACTTTTCCTGGAATCTTTTGTTGTTTTCCTTCCTTCCCTTGACAGCAAATTGTTCAAAATTGTTTGCTGCTGCTATTTGATGTGCTGTATCTTTTTGGCTTGTTTTTGTGTACTTTAAAGATTAAGTGGCACAGTAATTGGTCACTCAGTGTATTGCTTTCCTTGTACTGAAAGAGCTTTCTCAATGCAGGAAATTGCAGCGTTGCTTTGACAGCCCAATTTTCAAACCTGGTATAAAGTGATTTATGGTGAGCCAGGTTGTAGGTGTTTTTAATTATTAGTAATGTATTTTTTCTTATGTAGGAAGTTTGTTTTGAGTTTATATGTATCAAGCAATATGAAGTTATGACAGCTCATCACTAAAATTTCATTATACACTTCATTCTTTAAAACCAGAATATTTCAAGATTAAAATTTTATTTTTTAGATTAGTTGCTTGGTTATACCCAATGTGAATGAACATTTTTAATGTCAATTGGGATCCAGTCACTGGAGAAAGGAACGCTTTTATTCAAGCAACCCTTTTTGCATATTAAAGTCATCTCTGTGTTGCTCAATTTTGGAAAAACTCCTTAAGGTTACAAACTTGTTAGAAACATATACAGGGTGGGTCCATTTGTGTATGAATTTTGAGATCAATACAGATCAAATTACTTTCTCTAAATGCAAGTTCTATTTTTATTATCTCTTGACCATATTCAAGCCATCAAACAAATTCTTCTAGGAGTTTTTCATGTAATAATGATTTTATAACTAGGCTCTCAGGGTAAGAATACTTTAATGTAGTTTAAGAATCACATTATAAAAGTTGAATGTCACAATATTTACACAGTAGTTAACATATTTTGTAGCTTTAAAAAATAAGTCCTATGCTTATTTCGGAATATTTATTTTTTTCTTTTGTTCAATTGTGTCTAATTCTAAGAATCAATGTGCTATAGGATCAAAATGCACAATCAATAATTTTATGTGAAAAATATTGTACTTGAAATATCTAGATATTAATAGGGTTTAATATGGTTTAACATCAAATACTAATGCCAGTAAACTGTAGATTTTGTTTCCTAAATTGTTACTGCACTAATGTCAACTTCTGGCACCCATAACTATAGTTCATCTCCATGATACCTTTTTTAAAAAAACAATCTGACCTTCCAATGGCTTAGCTGTTTCTACTGTACCTAAATCCATCAACTTTCTGCTGGTTACTTTCTTGTTATGTTCCAGCATTCTTTGGAGCACTAGATATTCAAATAATGTGTTTAAAGTAGAAAAATTTGAATCTGGTCATTTGTGTTTAGAATGAAAACTCTCAGTTTATTTGAGAAATACTCTACCAAGTGCTAGTCAGAAGTGTATTTCTTGTTTGACTTCTCCTCTACTATTACTAGTTGATCCTAAAGAGCAGAATCTGTATACCACTTTGATATATTCATTAAAAAGTTTAATTTAGTCTTAGCTATGTTTAGTCTTAGCTGTATTTAATTCTTTTTTTATTGTGTTCCTTGACTATTTTTACTAGAACTTGCATATAGCAACAGCAATACACCATTTCATACAGCCCCATCTAAGCAATTTTAAGTCAGCATATTACCCCCAACAATCTGGGTCATCAACCTCGAAGGATGGAAGGCTGAGTCAACATTGAACCAGTGAGAATCAAAACTTCAATCAAATAGTTGGCAGAATTAGCTACAATATTGCATTCTAACCACTGTGCTACTACAGTTCTGCACTTTCAGCTATGTGAGCAATATCATCAGTATAGTGCAGATTATTGTTTCTTCGTACAACTTTAAAACCCAATTCATCTTCTTAAGTTTCCCTTAATATTTCATAATATATTGATTGAATATACAGCCTGGTCTCACTCCTTTGCCATACTGGAGTCAGTGTATTTCACCACATTCTGTATATAATTATGGCTTCCTGATTTATATATAGATTTCTTGTGAGAGCAATGAGATATTCTGAGATTCTAATTTTTGTGAGTATGTTGTATAACTTGATATGATTGATGTAATCAGGGGGTCTTCTTTAACTAACAAATCCCATGCTGATTGTTTTTGGTATTCTTCCACTTTCACAGTTATCCAGTGTCCAACAGGATGCTTAAACCCCATTTTTTAATTACTGGGTTGTGCTCCTGCAATTTGCATCAAATTTTAGAATTTCAGCAGTGCAGGTTTTTTACATTTGGAGGACAAAAAATTAGAGCTTTGCATATCTTAATACCAACTATTATGTATTGAAAGAAACTCTAACTTTTTATAAATGTATTGAATTATCAAACCAATTATCATAGACCCTGGACTATTATAGATTAAAAACAAATAAATAAAAAATATAAACTTGAAGGAGAAAATAATTTCCTAATCATTTGTACTGAAATGATTATCAGGGTTTTTTCTCAGAAGACTAAGTTGAAATTAATGAAGCAAACTCATAAGAATTCAAGAACTTCTTAAAACTAATATGCAAAAAATGTAAGAACAACATTACAAAAGAATTCTACAAAGTACACAGTCTATTTAGAATAATCAATGTGTAAGTTTTGTTTTTGATAGTTTGTTTTGCACTTTTTTCTTGCTTCTTTTATATCATATAATTACCGTAATAATAGCATTAATCGACACTATTAAGAAAGTTGTCAGCATACAGCCAATGTAGCCATATAGTCTAATCAAGTAAATAAATAAATAAATAAATAAATAAATAAATAAATAAATAACTGCAATAATAGACATATATCACCACATCAGTTTAATCAGTCAAGAACAACCATTCCAAGATTTCAATAATTTGACCCTCTCCTATCTTAATTTTCAGCTACTTGACAATGCTTTTTTCATCATCATTTCAGGAGCTAGCTGTGATAATGGAATTTGAAGTACTCTTTATTAAGGGCATGGCATTCTCTTGATTTTAAAATCTTCAGCAGGATCTGTTTTGCAGCTCCTAATGAAGAAAGAGTGCTCAAATGGAAATATCATACAAAAGATTTAAATTTAAATTGTACAATAATATTTATTCTATGATACACAGAATTACAGAGTTGGAAGAGACCTTGGATGTTTTTTAGTTCAACCACCTGCTCAGGCAGGGAAACCTATACCATTTCAGACAAATGCTTGTCCAATTTCTTCTTTAAAACTTCCAATTTTGGAGTATCCCCACTTCTGGAGGCAAGTCATTCTATTGATTAATTGTTCTAACTATCAGAAAATTTCTCCTTAGTTCTAGATTGTTTCTCTCCTTGATTGGTTTCTATCTATTACTTCTTGTCCTGCCTTCAGGTGCTTTGAAGAATTGCCTGATTCCCTCTTCTTTGTGGCAACTCCTCAGATATTGGAACACTGTTATCATGTCATTCTTACTTCTTCTTTTCATTAAACTAGACATACCCAATTATAGCAACAGTTCTTTATAAGTTTTAGCCCTCAGTCCTCTAATCATCTTCATTGCTCTTCTCTCTCTGCTCTTTCTAGAGTCTCAACATTGTTTTTACACTGTGGCAATCAAAATAATATTATTTGGTAGTCCTCTGTTTCTTACATGTATGTTTTTAAAGTGCCCTAATTCAATGCATTATAGTAAAGGATATGTTTCAAAGTACAGACTATCAGCATAAAAGGTAGAGGATAATTCCCCCCCCCAATCTTTCTATGGTAGATTCAGTAATAATCAGTCACTGGTATTCAATATATTAATATATAATTATTCAATATATCATCCTTTGGGTAAACTTTGGTAAAAGCTTTTTTCTCTTAATTCTTCTGCTTTTATTCATTTATGTTGAATATTGTAATTTAAAGTTCATAAAATACGTTTGAGTCTTTCAATAGCATCATAATTTAAACAGTATGCAGGGAGGAACCCTTTTCTGCCTGTTCCAGAATTAACCCATTCAGTCTTAACTGAGAGCAGCAGGTGATCTCGATGGGAAAGCATTGGAGGGGTGGTGGCAATCCAATTACAAGCCATAAAACATTAGTCCAATTGCAATATTCAAAATAGCTGGAACACCCAACATGGCAACACTTGAAACTGCCCAATTTTGTTTCATGCTTCACACTATTTTGCTTTCCAATAGAAATAAAATTCTCAGAATTTAAGTGTTTTCTTTTATAGGAGCATACTCAAAATGGTTTTTAAGGTTAAATAGTTTTGCACATCTCTACTTGAGATTTGTGAGTCTGGGTAAATATTCACTAAAGTGGGGAGCTCAGTTTCAACTGCCGTAACTATAGCTTTAAGAATCATACTGTAAAGTTTGTAATCGAGTTTAGATTTCTATTTCTCTTAGACATTATTTTGGCAGTCTTTCTAAATGGAAACTATCCAACATAATATTAAAACATTTATATTTATGGTAGCATGGAAGGCTTTAAAAGCATATTACAGTATATTAATAACTTCGAACCTTTATTCAGAATAAGTATTTTATATTTATTTAGACTTGTTTCCAAGTGAATATTTATTGAATTGCAGCCAATAATCCAAAACTTTGATAATACTCCAAATTATTAAAAGACTCAGAAATATTTACAATTTATATTCTCATTCTAATTCTTATCTACAATTATACCTGGGAATTAATTTTCAACTAAACGAAAAGTCTAATGCTTTGATGTTTTTCTTTTCTTCTGTTGATAATCATGTAGATTCTAGACATGTGGGCAACTTGAAGAATGAAAATAGTAAGAGAATGTAGCAGAAAAAGGAATAAAACAGTATTAAAGCTTTGCTAATGTAAACTTTGCATAAATAATTTAGAAAACATTTTAAAACATCTATAAATAATGATTTTATTATTCCTCTAGGCTGAAGAAAAGGCACATTCAGAGGTAAATATAAATATACTTACTATTTAATAATAAGTAAATTTAAATAGTTGTGGTTGTGTGGCAATTTGTCTTAAGCTTATCAACTGATAATCAATGATACTTCCTTATTATAAGTTCATAAGGATCCCAATATTTACCACAACTTTTTCTTGGGTGTAATACCTTATCACATAAATTTCAAATATATATTGGTGTTTTATTTTCAAGAATGTCTATAACATTATACTATATTTTAATAGTACATTTATCTGTTTATTTATGACTACAGTAATAAATATATTGCTACAGCATCATGTATTATTTATTTATTTATTTATTTATTATTTAGATTTGTATGCTACCCCTCCCCGCAGATAATTATCGATAAGGATATTAATAACATCAATTTCTTAATTATCTTGTCATGTACCCAAACAAACCACAACTGTATTGAATCTATTTTAAAATGATAAACTACATTTTAGAGTACATTTTTCTTAATCTAATATTGTAGGTTTGTTGAAGAATAACTGCACTTTTTGATGGAATTATTTTGGGGTAATTCACCAAGCATATAAATTATTAAACCTGATTTTCACAATTTTAAAAGTAACGTTTTGTTTCAGGGTATAATTCAGCATTCACTAACTTCTGAAAAAATACTTCTAAATCCTTAAAATATATGTTTGTGTATTTGTTGTGTTACACACTGAGCTGCATATCATTCATTTTATAAAGATCAAAACAATGGAATTTATTGACATAAATGTGGAACGGGCAACAGATTAGATAGCTTTAAAAGAAGTTAAACCATTTTACAACTGATAAGCTGTCCCAAAGTACAGTTTAGTCATGATAGCTATGGAGAGAATGCAAGCATAATTGCATGATAGAATGCAAGATAGTATTCTTCCACCCTAATATCCAGCATAAGTATGAATAGTAGTTATTGGGGAGAGTGGGAAAATATTACTGCTCACATTATTTCCAAGGTGGCTCTCTATTCCAGGAAGCATTTGACTGTGTACAATACTATAGTTGTCTATATTTGGTTGTCTATGATACAGGAGAAGCAGTCTTTTATCGAATTTAGTCCTTGTTAGGGGCGATTACCCATATCAAACTGTCCTCTAGACACAACAGTCCTTGTATTCTTTACTGAAATATTTATATACCTTTCATATACCCTTCAATATTTATATACAACCAGGAACAAAAAACACAGTTATATTTTGTGTTCTAGATCAGGGCTGTCAAACTGGTGGCCCATGAGCCAGATACTACACCCATCCCAGCTCCACGAAGGGGATACACGCCATGAAACATCACGTGACGGCAATGTGATACGAGTTTGACACCCATGTTCTAGATTATTAAATGGTCTTTAGTCAAAGCAAGTGAATAAAATGTCATATTTTAGAACTCTTTGTATTTGTTGTCATACCTAGCAAATTCATAAATTACGACGGGAACTGGTTGCATCTCAGGAAAAAGTGGCCACCCTAACATCACAACTATCAGCAAATGTAAGTTATTTATTATCATAATAATTTTGATATATTTTATTCTGCATATAGATCCACACAGTGAAGGGCTACCAAAATTTTTACTACTGTGCTATGGGCGTGGCTTATGCAGGATGTCCTGCATTTTCTTTCAACATTTTTAAGTGCAAATTGGGTGCTCTAGGGTGGAGCTCTATTTTTGCTACCCCCCTGCATTCCCCCTATCCAGGCAGTAGCCCACCCCTGGATCCACAGTAAATCTGTAAGAAAGATTGATGTCACTGAGCAGATGGCCATGGAACCAACCAGGGGGAAAGGGATCCAGGACTTGGTTCTAACTAATGCACAGGATTTGGTTCATGATGTCTTTGTAACCAAACCCATAGGAACCAGCGATCACAATACAATATCCTTCAACTTAACCATGGATAGCAAATTGTAAGTGAAAACATACACAGAGACCTTAAACTTTCACAGTGGGAATTTTGCCAAAATGATGAAAATAGTAAAGAAGAAACTAAAAGGAACAGTAAAAAAAAAAGTCAAATCCCTCCAAAATGCTTGGAAACTGTTTAAAAATACATTACAACAGGTTCAACTCAAATGCATTCCTAAAAAAAGAAAGAGGACTGGAAAGTCCAAAAAGATACCAGTATGGCTTAGGAATGAGGTAAAGGAGGTTATTGGAAAAAAGAAAAACTCATTTAAGAAATGGAATGCACTTCCTACTGAGGAGAACAGGAAGGATCACAAACTGGCAGACCAAATGCAAGCCGATAGTCAGGAAAGCCAAGAGAGATTTTGAGGAGCCTATAACAAAGAATATTAAAACTAATAACAAAACCTTTTTTAAGTACATCAGAAGCAGGAACCCAACCAGAAAAACAGTTGGACCACTCGATGACAATGGTCAGAAGGGGATAATCAGAGAAGACAAGGAGATTGCTGAGAGGCTAAATGACTTCTTTGCCTCCTTTTTCACTGAGAAAGATAGAGAGCATTTGCCTGCCACTGAATTAGTTTTCTGAGACACCCCAAGAAAGGGATCTTGGGGTTTTGGTGGACAGCTCAATGAAGATGTCAACCCAGTGTGCAGCAGCAGTAAAAAAAGCAAATTCCATGCTTGGCATGATTAGGAAGGGAATCGAAAATAAGTCAGTAAGTGTTGTATTGCCTCTGTACAAATTGATGGTGAGATCACACTTGGAGTACTATGTACAGTTCTAGTCACCTCACCTCAAGAAGGATATAATGGAACTGGAATAGGTGCAAAAAGGGCAACAAGTATGATCAAGGAAATGGAGTACCTCCCTCAGGAAACCAGGTTGCCAGGCCTTGGTCTCTTCAGCCTTGAAAGACGGTGTTTAAGGGGTGACTTGATTGAAGTGTATAAAATCATGCATGGGATAGAAAAGGTGGATAGAGAAAAAAAATTTCTCTATCACACAATACTAGGACGAGGGGGCACTCCCTAAAGCTCATAGGTAAGAAAGCGAGGACAAATAAAGGGAAATATTTCTTCACCCAGAGGGTCGTTGATTTATGGAATTCACTTCCGGAAGAGGTCATAACAGCTGTCAGCCTTGATAGCTTCAAGGCAGGATTAGACAGATTCATGGATGCCAAGTGTATCGGTGGCTATTGAAACAGATGTCCATGTGCCGCCTCTATGTTGGTTCAGGCAGGCAGGATTCCCTTGAGTACCATTTGTTGGGGGTCAAGGGAAAGGGAGACTTTTGCCTTCTCTTTCTATTCAAGATCCCCATGTACAATTGGTGAACCACTGTGTGACACAGAATGCTGGACTCGATGTGCTTTGGCCTGATTCAGCATGGCTCTTCTTATGTTCTGATGTTCACTGCCACTTAGTGGTGAAACAGTATTAGAGATGATATTCTGAGTTTTAAATGAGCTAGATGTTACATCACAAACAAATGTCAAGAGAATTCTTCCAAAATGAATGTACTAATAAATTCTGCTTATAAATCATGAAAGTGGATTTAAGTACCAGCTGCATAAAAGCATTAAGTCATGGAACCCCTGGCTGGCCCTCATGGAACGCTGGGGTTTTGTGAAACCCCGGTTGAAAAACACTGTGTTAAGTGAATCATGGCTGTAATGTAGTAAAATGGTTGATAAACGAATCTGGCTTCCCCATTGACTTTCCTTGTCAAAAAATTGCAAAAGGTGTTTGATTCTATGACCCCAGGATACTGCAGGTGTCATAAATGAATCAGTTGCCAAACATCTGAATTTTGATCATGTGATTATGGGGATGTTGCAAGGGTCATAAGTGTGAAAAATGGTCATGTCACTTTTTGCAGTGCTGCTGTAACTTCAAATGGTCACTGAATGAATTGTTGTAAATTGAGGACTACCTGCAGTTTTAATCATTTTTAATCTGGATAAATCACTCCTAGAAGTATCAAGAATGGAGAATTCCTGAGAAACATAACTTCAAGTTTTCTTATATCTTTGGTCATTGAGAAAGAGGCAGCTGGATGCAAAATATTTGCTGTTCTTATGCACCAATCTTCATCTTTGTACTCTGCCAGGGAAATAGGAAGATCCTATATCTTTCAACGTTTGTGCTAGTAAAAACCAGATGCCCCATTTCTATTCCTATAGCGACCAGAATATTAAATATGCAACTGTAGGCACAGTGAAGATAATACCACTTTTCTGATATATATCTTCATAGACTATTGTATTTTGCTTTATTTATTGTTTTGATGTTATTCTAAGACAGGGGTCCCCAGCCTTGATAGTCTGGCTGCAGGGAGGGAGAAGGAAATCGGGCCACACAAGAGGTGGGCTGGCACACATGTGCACGCATACAAGTGGCAGGCCGGTGTGTATGCGCACCCAGCTTGACTGCAAGTTAAGATGTACACATATAGATATGCAAGCCAACCCTCTACACACATGAATTTAGCTGTGTGCCTGCTGGCCTGCCTCTCACATTGCCCTATTCCAAATAGGCCAGGGCCCTGTAGTGGGTCACAGCCATGGGAAGTGAAGAGTCCGGAGACAAGGCTAAGTAAAGACGGTTCCTTTATTCAGCTCTTAAAAGGGGAAGTGACAATCAGCGGAACACGTCTGCTCTACCTGGGGAGAAACCGCTCTTTTTATACATTTGCGGCTCCCGCCAAAAGAGAGCAGCCCGCGTCTGAGCCAATCAGGAGCGACTTCCTGTTTCCAGCTCAGACAGCGTTTTCAAATGGAACAAACTATTTACAAGGATACAACACCCCTCCCTCCTTAGTCAGAATACATCACTCAAGAAAGCCACGTGACGAAGTCCTCCAATCTGCTCGGTCTTCGCAGGGCTCGCTCCGACCTGCGCAGTTCATTTGAGTCCTCGCTTCCAACGGTGGAGGTTGGTTCGCCTGTACTTCCCCAGTGCGGCTGGGGCCTAGTTTGGGCTCCGGCCCGCTGAGTCGATTGGGCAGGCACAACACCGACCTCTGAGGATGAAGACGGCTCGGCGTCGCTGGAGGACCCTTCCTGACTGGATAAGTCCATTTGAATGTCCATTAATGCGGGTTGCGCATTACAGTCTATTAGAGTGGGAGAGTCTGTTTTAGCGGTTTGTTCAGGGGAGGTTTCAATGCGCTTTCGTACATGGTCAATGTGCTGCTTCCACATTCGACCATCATCCAATTTTACAATGTATGTTTTAGGAGCAGTTTGTTGTACAATTATTCCATTCATCCAATTGAAACCCCCATCAAAATTCTTTGCAAAAACACTTTGACCCAAATACAATTGTCTTTCAGGGTTCACATACATAGGATTATGACTACAAAACCTTGGGTGTAACCTATCCAGTGGGGACCTAAGTTTCCTTCCCATTAGTATTTCAGCAGGGCTTATGTGTGTGTGGGAATTTGGTGTAATATGTTGTGTTAACAAAAATTGGTCCAGATGCTGTTGTACATCTCCAGGGCCTGACCTGCGCAATGCCTCTTTTGCCACCCGAACGTATCGTTCTGCCAAACCATTAGCCCAGGGCGAGTAAGGCGAGATGAGAGCATGTCTGACCCCCAAGTTATCTAAAAATAATTCAAATTGCCTGGCTGTCAATTGGGGTCCATTGTCTGACACTAAGATGTCAGGACAGCCATGGGTGGCAAACAAATGGCGCAGAACCTTAATTGTGGCACTCGTGGTTATATTATTCATTGCAATGATTTCCACCCACTTGGAAAATGCATCTACCACTATTAAGAAATATTGTGACTCCACTGGCCCTGCAAAATCAATATGGACCCTGGACCAAGGCCCTGCAGGTTGTTCCCACTCTGCTGGAGTTGTTTTGGGGGGGGTTAGGCTGAGACTCTTGGCATGGATCACACTTGGCTACCCACTTTTCAATGTCAGTATCCAGACCTGGCCACCATAAGTGCCCCCTAGCTAGGCCCTTCATCCTGACAATACCAGGATGGCCCACATGTAACATTGTGAGTACTTTGGTCTTTAGACTCTCAGGAATGATTACTCGATCACCCCACAACAGGCAACCTTTAACATATGACAATTCCAATCTTTTGGTTTTAAAATCACTTAAATCAGATTCTACAGAGTCATTCTGCCACCCCTTAAGTACACAGTTTACCACCTTTTTCAAAATTGGATCTTGCTGCGTGTGCGCAGCCACCTCCCTTGCTGTTGTTAGTGGGTTATCTTCAAGCTCTATCATTAAAACATCAGCAGATGGGGCAGGGTCCTCTACTAACTCTGCCATTGGGCACCTACTGAGACCATCTGCGTGGTTGATGGTTTTACCCCCTTTGTGAATGAGCTCGTACTGGTATCCTGAGAGGAACAAGGCCCACCTGATTAATCTTGGAGACATAAATGGGGGAGTTGGTTTGTTGGGGGCTAAGAGGCCTAATAAAGGCTTGTGGTCGGTAACCAATTCAAAACTCCTGCCAAAGAGATAATTATGAAATTTCTTCACCCCAGCCACTAACGCTAGAGCCTCCTTATCTAGTTGGCTGTAATTTCTCTCCGTATTGGTCATTGTCCTTGAAAAGAAGGCAATTGGGGCCTCTGTATTATTTGGCAACACATGTGCCAAGACCCCTCCCACGCCATATGGGGATGCATCGCACGTAAGCCTGACGGGTAGTAAAGTGCTATACTGGACTACTACACTTGCGGAAGTTAACAACTGCTTTATTTGTAAAAAGGCTTCGTGCTCAATTCTCCCCCATGTCCAAAGAGTTCCTTTCTGAAGTAGTCGGTGTACAGGCTCTGCTGCTGTTGCCTTCTGTTTTAAAAAGACAGAGTAAAAGTTTAGGAGGCCTAAAAATGCCTGCAATTCTGTTTTATTCTGTGGCTCTGGGGCTTCCTTGATGGCTTTTAATTTTTCAGTAGTGGGGTGGATGCCTTCCCCATCGATTCTATATCCTAAGAATTCTACACTGTTGGTTCCCCACACACATTTGTCAGGTTTGATCCTTAACCCTTTATCTTGTAGTCTATGTAATACCTCTCTTATTCTTTCGTTGAGTTGAGATTGGTTTTCTCCTGAAATTAAAATGTCATCAAAATAGGGAATGGTCCCTTTAATTCCTGACAACAACCGTTCCATTATGCTTTGAAAAATCCCGGGAGCTATGCTTACCCCAAATTGTAATCTGGTACATTTAAATGCACCCCTGTGGGTGACAATTGTCGGTGCGAGTGCTGTCGGTTCATCGACAGGGAGTTGCTTGTAAGCTTGGGCTAAATCGATTTTTGCGAACACTTTCCCTTCCCCCAGGGAGTGAAGGAGCTGTTGTACCACTGGAATGGGGTAAGGGTGATGTTGGAGGGCTTTGTTGAGCGTAGACTTATAGTCAGCGCAAACCCTCAAAGAGCCATCCGGTTTAAGGGGCGTGACTATGGGTGTTTCCCATGGCCCCTGCTCTACAGGAACTAAAATGCCCTGGCTTATGAGCTTATCTAGCTGTAGGTCAAGCTTGGGGAGGAGCGGGAGGGGTACCCTGCGTGGTTTGAGCCGGACAGCAGGGACCTTGGGGTCAATAGAAAAGGAGATAGGGGGCCCTTTATACGATCCCAAGGTGGGGCTAAACACTTCTTGGAATTCCTGTAAGAAGTTAGGCATGCTATCAGAGTTAACAGTTCAGATACCAGAAATTTCAATTCCCAATGGTTCCATCCAAGCCAAACCCAGGAGAGAGTGTCTAGCCCCTGCAACAACAATCATAGGAAGGGTACATTTAACAGCCTTAAACATAATAGGTACATTCACTTGGCCTAGAACAGGTATTATTCCCCCTTGAAAATCTCTAATTACCAATGAGGTTTGTAAAAGGTCAGACTTTGAGAGGCTAGGCATGTACATTAAAAGCTTTTCCCACAGCATAATGGTGTATTTAGACCCCGTATCAAGTTCCATAGAGCATGGCTTGTTGTTTAGGAGCAGTGAAATTACAATCTTGCCCCCATTTTTTGTTTCCGTGCTATTCACGGAAAATTGATTGTTACCTCTTGAGTAGTCGCGGTTAGCGGTTGAGTAGTTCTTGCGGCCGGAAAAACGGGGAAACCGGTTTTCGCACGGTTGAGATGTTTGGGTCTGGAAACGAGGAGGACGAGGAGTGGAGAAAGATTCCTCAGGCAAAGGTGCTCTGCAGGCTTCGGCGATATGGCCGCGTCGGTTGCAGCGGCGGCAAATGGCGTCCCGGAAAGGGCAGCGTTGGCGCGGATGGTTTCCTCGGCAGCCGGCGCAGGGGGCGATGGGGCGAGGGATTCTGGGTTGTCTCAGCTGGTCCTGTTGCAGCAGGAAATAGCTGTCCTCGTTGAGGGCTGGTGGGCTGAGGTCGTCTGGGGCCTCAGCGTGGGAAAACGTGGAGTCAATCTTGGCGATGACTTCTCGCTTGTCGTGCTCCTTCAGCTCTTTGGCAGCAGCGTCGGCGACCTCTGCAGTTTGTGCCAGCTTGATTACTGCCTGGAGAGACGGCTCGTCTTCGGTGAGGAGCTTGTTACGGACCATGGCATTTCTCATGCCGAAAATTAAGGCATCAGTGAGGCGAGCTTCCGGACTATCAAACTTGCATTTTGAAAGCACCGTTCGAAGACGCGTAGCGAACTGATTAATGGATTCGGATTCGAGCTGGGCCATTCTTGAAAACTGGTGCCGGAAAACGACGGCTGGTTTCGTAGGCTTGAAATGGCTCGCGAGCTTGGTTTGCAGGACGTCCCAAGCGACGGATTTGGCTGGGAGCGGATCGGTGAGAGTCTGGGCGAGATCGAATATTTCTGGGCCGCAGTAGTTCAGGAAGATTGCCCGCTTTCATTCGGCGTCGGCGTCCCTTATTCCCGTGGCTTCGAGGAAGATCTCGAACTTGGCTATGTAGGCATCCCAGGAGGATTTCTCCGGATCGAAGAACTCCGGAGCCCGGCCGATTTGAAGGTTGTTCATTTTGCACGCGTGGTTCTTCCATCCGTCGTCGCCAGTGAAGAGTCCGGAGACAAGGCTAAGTAAAGACGGTTCCTTTATTCAGCTCTTAAAAGGGGAAGTGACAATCAGCGGAACACGTCTGCTCTACCTGGGGAGAAACCGCTCTTTTTATACATTTGCGGCTCCCGCCAAAAGAGAGCAGCCCGCGTCTGAGCTAATCAGGAGCGACTTCCTGTTTCCAGCTCAGACAGCGTTTTCAAATGGAACAAACTATTTACAAGGATACAACAGGAAGGTTGAGGCTCCCTGCTGTAGGTGACCTGAGGAAATAGGGAATTGAACCTTCTTGAAACTATTCTGTGTAAATGCAGGAAGTCCCAATATCATTTTTTAGTTTACATATAAAGAAGATGCTCTCCAAAGCAAATGGAGGAAATTTTCCGTTGCCCCACTCACTATGATTTCCATTGGCATTTTCACCATGTTTATTTTAGCCTCAAGGCAACATTGAAATACATTCAGCTTGTTTAGCAAACCATATCATTCACTGTAGATCCTCTTCTTTAAAACTTTCATTGAAAAAATTTGGTATAAACAAATAAACAAAAAATGGTAATGAAGACTGGCAATCTAGTGTGGAAATGTTTCCATACATTTGATACATAAATATAAAATCAAATTTAAAATATATAGTTTTGAACAAGTAAGGTTATGATTGAAGAAATTACTATAAGTAGAAGCAGACCTGTTGAAAATAATGAGATGGCAAAAATGCACTCCAATTTCTTTTCTGGATTTTACTGAACCCTTTAAAATCCTGATTATATTTGAATGTTTCCTCCTTTGTCACAGGCCCATCTTGTAGCCGCATTTGAAAAAAGCTTAGGGAATATGACAGGCCGGTTACAAAGCCTAACAATGACAGCTGAACAAAAGGTATGTTTGAACCAGCAGATGCTGTAATGTGGAGAATCTAACTTAAACCAATGGCACTGATTTGTATTAGAGTTTGCATTGATAGAGGAGTACAGGTATAAACAAACAGATGCATCTTTCTTTCATGACCCATGCTATCAAATCTTTACAATAAGACTCTATAAGAATCGCACTACTCATAATTACAGTTAGCAAGCTGTATCAGAAAGAAATGGATGATAAAGTATTTCATTTTCAGGTTTTAATTAAAATATTTGTGACTTTGGATTTAATGTGTATTAAAAATTTAACAACAAAAATAAACCAACAGAAGTAACTTGGCAACATTATCAGATTATGTAATACTAATTGACAATATTTCATGTTTTTAGCCTTTCATTCAATATTGTCTTGAAGGAGTAGGACAAATACATTTGCTTGACTTCACTGTTAAGTATATATAATATGTATGTAAATTTAGGATATAATTTTGGTTTATGTTGCGTCACATTGGGTGTGTAGTTCTTGACATTGCAGTACTCTAAACTAAACTTGAGTTTCCAAGGAACTCACAAAAGATTTTGTCTGGTTCCCAAGATGTTTTTCTAGCCACATAGTACTTTTTAAAATGTGCCTTTGTTCTGCCATTGAAAAAAGAAGGAAAAAGGAGTCCCATTTTAAGTGTTTATTGCAAAGGTGTCAAACCCGTCAAGTCACATTGCCGTCACATGACATTTCATGATGTTTTCCCCATTTGTGAATCTGGGGTGGGCATAGTGTGAGTCGTCAGACAGGGGGGCATACAAAAATAATAAGTTGTTATTGTTATTGTTATTGTTATTGTTATTGTTATTGTTATTACACATCCAACCTGTGGGCTGCCAGTTCGATACCTCTGATTTATAGGAATACAATTTTGTTTTAAGAATCAATGAAAAATTAAGTGAATCAAACCATTTTCCTTTACACTCATGTGTGTGTGTGGGGGGGGGGGGGGGGTGAGAGAGAGATTTAGAATTCTACCTAAAATTATCAAATATTTACAGTATGAGAAAAAAGGGAGAGCAGTGAAACTGGATAGAAATAAACTACATTTTATGTCAGTAGTTTAAAATTGCCCTAAATTCAGTGCTAAAAAAGTGAATCTAAAGTGATAACAACCTTGTAAGAATATGTGCTTTATGAATAGATTCATTTTGGGTACATGGGAAATTTGAAACCTTAAATATGAAAATGAATGAAAAATGAGGAATGGAGATATTCTTCCTCATGATGAATATAGCATCCTGGAATGGATTAACTATGCTCTCTGTTTGGACTGAGACTGTCAAAGCTGTTCAGGTCCCGCCCTTGTTGCTTTCCTTTACAACTTTTGCACTCAGTTGCTCAGCAAGGATTGGTATGCCAACCACTCCTCCTATGGAAATTGATTAGTTCTTGGTGGCTATTTCTATTGTGGTGATTCTAGAATAGTCTGAGGATATGTGAGTTTATTGTTTCATTGCTTATAGTTGGGAAGCAGTGACCTATCAATTGCATTGAGATTCTCTCAGGAGGCTTGAACTTTGGCTACAGCTTCCTCAGGCAGTTTGAAATTGTTGCCTGTCTGTGGGAGCTGTTTGTGGCTTATGGCATTGTAATCACTGAATGGCTCTATCTTTACCTGATCAGCTGATAACAATAGCCATGTTCTTTGGCCCATTCGCACAGTCACCTAGGCAGTTGGAGCAATGATCTTCATGCCATTCGCATAATCTGCAATTGTGGTAGCCATTTTGGGTTGTTTAGTGGCCATTTTAAAGGCATCGTTTTTAACTGAAGATTGCCGTTACTATCCAATTTCACCCTACATTTGGATGCCTTCTCAAAGGCCCAGAAGCACACTGCATGCAGAAATGATATGAATTTAGAGGGCTTAGACATCATGCCTTTGTCATGGTCAGATTTGGCATTCGGGAGAAAGCTGAGAAGTGCCCGGCTGTTTCAAAAGGTGACAGCCGGGCGGCAGCGCCCAGCGGAGCGCCTTTCTTGCGATTATTATTTTTTGCTTGCACGCATTAATTGATTTTACATTGTTTCCTTTGGGAAACATTATTTCATCTTACGAACTTTTCACCTTACGAACCTCCTCCCGGAACCAATTAAGTTCGTAATACGAGGTATTACTGTAATAGTAAACTACACATGGACCATCCAAAAGTCAGAGTCTTACTGGGGGGAGATTTCAATGCTAGATTGGGATCAGATGATTATACATTATATACAAAATATCATCATTATCCACCAGCAGAGGCTCCCATAAGAACAAACTCTTCCCTCACATGAGTCTCTAAAGACAAGAAAGAAAATTTTGCTGAACTCTGTCTTGCAAAGATGGCAAATAAACTTAATCTTTATATAGCCAACTGATCCTGGGCTGGAGACTATCCTGGTGAGATCACTTTTATGGCACGGTCCAAAACCAGCACCATTGATTATATTCTAACCTCTATAAACTTATTACATTATGTAAAATTTTTTGAAGTCCTTCCTTACCTGGAAAGCGATCATCTATCTTTATGTATATACATGAAGTCTCTCATCAGGCAGATGCCCTTCGCAGACCAATTTACCCCTGCAATTTCTCCAGCAGACCCAACAAGATGTAGGGTCAAATGGTCCCAACAACTTGACCAGAAGGTGAGAAGAGGATAATCTTCAAAAACTTCGCTCAGTCTTTATCATAGCCAACCCTTCTCAAAACTTACTAGAGTGATACACAAATATAATTCATAAGCTGCAACCAAATCTAGTATATGATCAAATCTTTTCAGCTAAGGGGTCCTATATTGCTTCGAAACAATGGTTTGACAAGTACTGTGTATAATAATAATAATAATAATAATAATAATAATAATAATAACAACAACAACAACAACAACAACAACAGTAATAATAATAATAATTTTCCTTGGTAAATACAGCCTGTCAACGTCACTGCGGGGGTGTAGTGCATGATGGATCATCATTAATTTTCTGGTTTTCCTGTCCAAGTTGTCCAGCTCTGCTTGAGTTCAGTTCACTCTGTCAGTTATGTAAGTTGGGCCATACCTGTCATTAGATACATAGCTGGCATAGTGAACTGGACTCAAGCAGAGCAGGACAACTTGGACAGGAAAACCAGAAAATTAATGACAATCCATAATGCACTACACCCCCGCAGTGACATTGACAGGCTGTATTTACCAAGGAAAATAGGCGGCAGAGGACTTTTGTAAGTGGAGCAGACAGTGGAAGAAGAGAAGCATGCATTAGCTGACTATGTGAAGGAGAGCAAAGAGTCAGCGTTGATGGAGGTCAACAATAGGAAGCTTCTCAAGGTGAAGCAAATTAAGGACCAGTACAGAAAAACTGTAACTTCATGTTGTATGGAGAGTTGGCGGAACAAAGAATTGCATAGCCAGTTCTTGGAGAAGATTGAAGGCAAAGTGGATAAAGAAAAGACCTGGTCATGGCTTACAAGTGGAACACTCACAAAGGAGACAGAAGGACTAATACTGGTGGCACAAGAACAGGCCATTAGAACAAATGCTATCAAAGTCAGAATTGAAAAATCAACAGACGATTCAAAGTGCAGACTCTGTAAAGAATCAGATGAAACACATACTCAGATGCTGCAAAAAGATTGCACAGACTGACTACAAGCATAGACATGATGCTGTGGCACAGATGATCCACTGGAACTTGTGCCAAAACTACCATCTACCAGTGGCAAAGAACTGATGGGATCATAAGCCCGAAAAAGTGGTCAAAAATGAGCAAGCAAAACTACTGTGAGACTTCCGACTTCCAACTGACTGAATTCTGAAGCATAACACAATAACTTGGAGTGGTGGACACCAGTTTTGGTGGTGCTATTCACATATATTGATTCCACTGGCTATGTTCCAGAGGATTGGGGCTTGGAAATTGTGGTCCCAATTTTTAAAAGGGGAAAAAGAGATGACCCTGCTAATTATAGACCAATAAGTCTATTAAATATAATTAGTAAACATTATGCCAAACACATACAAGACAAGCTAAAGGAGTGGCTGGATTCTGAGAATCTGATCACTGAGGAACAAGCCGGCTTTAGAGAGGAAAGATGCACTGTTGATCAGTGCTTAGTTCTCCGCCACCTCATTGAAAAATACATCTCAAATAGTCCCGTATCACTATATGCTGGATTTACAGATCTCAAGGCAGTCTTTGATTCAGTTAGTAGGTCTAAATTATGGGAGAAGCTGGAAGCTGCCTCCATTGAACAAAGGCTTCTTCATCTACTATGTGCCCTACATACCAAAACATCCCTCAAGGTGAGGTGTAATACAAAAGAGTCCCTCTCAAAGCCAGTTAAAACTGGAAAGGGGGTTAAACAGGGGCACATCTTGCCCCCCCTGCTTTTCAACTTTTATATAAATGATATGGCAAAATGGTTGAACAAACCAAATCACCACCACCCCAAAATAGGTGACCAAAACATCACCCTTTTGCTCTATGTAGATGACACCATGATCCTCTCCAGGATGCCAGTAGGCCTTAAAAGAGCCTTGTGAGCCCTCCTTCTGTATTGCAATAACAATAACCTGAGTATAAATTATGAAAAAACAAAGATTCATGGCCTTTGCAAAAAGGCCAAAACCTTACTCATGGTATCTAGATGGGCACAAAAT
This sequence comes from Erythrolamprus reginae, assembly GCF_031021105.1. Taxonomy (NCBI): domain Eukaryota; kingdom Metazoa; phylum Chordata; class Lepidosauria; order Squamata; family Dipsadidae; genus Erythrolamprus; species Erythrolamprus reginae. The sequence goes on from NC_091955.1 coordinate 50,326,408, forward strand.
AGAGCAGGTAACCACCTTCAAATACCTGGGGGTGGTCTTTCAGGCCAATGGCTCAAGGAAAGCACATGGAGAATATGCAGCTGCCTTTGGCCAAAGATCAGCGAGCTCCATTCTCAATTTTTTCTGCACAAAGGGAGGTTACTATGTTCCTGCTGCTATTAAGCTTTTTCTGGCCAAGTTGCTAGCTCAGCTTCTTTATGGGTCCTTGCTTGGACCGCCAGCTTCAGATTCACATTTTACACCACTAGAAATAGTTCAATCCAAATTTATTAGAGCAATTCTCCAGATGCCACATTGCATTTCAAACGCACTTCTGTGCCTGGAAACTGGATTGATAAAAGTCAAAGCAAGAATCTGTATAGCGTCTCTAAATATTTGGTTAAAGCTTACTTTTTTTCTTCAAGGTCTTGCTTTGTTAATCCTACACGACGAATTTTCCTCCTCATGGATTAAGGCCGTTGAGTTCAATCTTTACAAATTAGGCTTCTCCCCAGCTTCAATGCTTTATATGCCGCCCCGAGTTTTCGGAGAGGGGCGGCATATAAATCCAATACATGAAATAAATGAAATACTCGAGATGAACTATGATCTAGCAAGGCAAATCTTGCAACAAAGAGTGGAGAACATTGGCCACACTCCACCAGGGCACAGAAAAAATTATACCCCATAGCCCACTACCAAAGCAAGGCATCAATAATTACTGAGCCTCCTCAATCGGGCTAGTGGGGATCATTAACAGGGACATTAACAAGTCATTGGTCCTGACCTATCCAGCACATGATGTGGCATAATTCCTTGGAATATACAGCAGCCCTTCTGTGTTCATCATTAATCATGGCATCCAGGACCTCCACATAAGCCAGCTCTGACCCTAACAAAGGTCACAGAGGCCGTCACAAATCAGGTGATTCTGATCACATTTCCAAGATTAATAGAAAGGAACCATCATCATACATGTTCTCCAAGGCGTAGTGATGAGCAATGTCACCATAAAGTGCTGGATAAAATGTATGATAATGCTGTCACTCAAGAACAAGCCCTCTACTGCAAATGATGAGAGCATATAGGTATCGGGAGCCCAAGAAGCTGGTGCTTCCCATCTAGACTCCATTGTGCCCAGCTCCAATACTGAACTTTGGAAGCCTGGTTCGAGATTTCTCAGTGATTGTCCCGGTAACTATGGTTCACTGTAAAGCCACTCCAGAGGCCACTTTCATTCCGATGGCCTTAGGTCTATGGAGGAAACCATACTGGACCATTTGAAGGCTGTCATTATGAAAGCAATATGCCAAGGCATTTCAGAAGGCCTCCAACAATTGAGGCAGGAGTACCAGATGGGCACTAGTGGTGTCTGTAGACACAGACACTATTTGGAGTCTATCCTTCAAACAGACTATACTACTTAATTGGACCAGGGGTCTGACCAATGTTCCAGAGACATTAGGGATAGGGTTATGACCCAGATCTTGAACTGTCTGAGGATGACGCTGTCATATGCTCAATGTGAGGCAAGCACTACATATTTATATCAACAGGACTGTAGCATTCCACAAGTTGGAATAACTTTTTCTCTCATTTCAACCATCATCGGGCCATAAGATGATGCCACCCATGGTAGGCTCCTGAATACATTCAACAATAGCTAGAGCGTATGAACCTTAGTCACGGCTGGTGCCAGCACATATCACTGTACACTCAACAAGGAGTGCTGCCACATCAGCAGCATGAGTGACTCAAGCGTCTTTCAAAGATGTGGCATGTAAGTTATTCCTAAATATCCTAATTCAATTCAATTCAATTCATTAGACTTGTATGCCACCCCTCTCCGAGGACTCGGAGCAGCTCATAACATGCAATACAAACAATATGTATACAAATCTAATAGTTAAAAACAGTAAACTAAAATCTGATTATATAAAAAACAGTCAGTCTACTCAATCACATCCATACATGACATTTAACAATCAGAGAAGAAGCGGGGATGATCTAGCTGCCCCATGCCTAGCGACATAGATGGGTCTTAAGTGTCTTGCGGAAGGCGAGGGGGGAGGGGCAGTATGAATCTCTGGAGGGAGCTGATTCCAGAGGGCTGGAGCCACCACAGAGAAGGCTCTTCCCCTAGCTCCCATCAGACGACATTGTCTGGTCTACGGGACCTGGAGAAGGCCAACTCTGGGACCTTATCGACCACTGGGATTTGTGCGGCTGAAGGCGGTCCTGTAAGTAATCTGGTCCAATGCCATGTAGGGTTTTATAGGTCATCATCACCACCAATGTACCCTCTAAGGTGCATGCCCGCGTGGCCGCGCACCCCAAAACACCCCTCATGCACCCTTTTTCAAGGCCGCGCAAGGAGCCGCAGCCGCCCCTGCCCCCCAGCACCTCCAGCCCCCTCGCACCCCTGGCTTCTTGCCACTGCTCCCCCGCCCCCGCCCAATCCACCCCTCTTTCTCCTCCTCCGCTTCCCGCCTTGGGGCGTGGCTCCTCCCGCAGCAGTGGCTGCAGCAGCACTGGTGGCTGCGGCTTCTCATCCTCCCGACCCGGCTGCTAGCCACTTCAAGAACACCCATCCCGTCCCTCTCACAGTCCTTTCGTCCAGAGCGCTTTCACCCCGGCTGTCGACAAAGGGGCTACAGGAGAGGCGGGGCGGGTGTTCTTCTCTCAGTGGAGGCAGGCGAAGGTAATTTGGAATGTCGGGCGTGTGTGTGCGCGCACTCCCCATCCCCCTACCATTCAAAATAAAAACCTTCACTGGCCTCTGCAGAGAAGAAAGGAAGAGAGAGAAAGAGAGAATGAGAGAGAGAGAGAGAAAGAGAGGGGAAAGAGAGAGGGAAAGAGAGATAGCAAGAGAGAGAGAACAAGAGAGAGAAAGTGTGTGAGAGAGAAAGAAAGAAAGCAAGAGAGGGAGAGAAAACCAGAGAGAAAGAGTGTGAGAGAGAAAGCAAGAGAGGGAGAGAGAAAAAAACAAGAGAGAGAGAGAGAGAGAAAGAAAACAAGAGAGAGAAAGAGAACAAGAGAGAGAGAATTGAGGCAGAGAATGATAGGAAAGAGAGAGAAACAGAGAGAGAAGTGACTCTTGATTTAAAGCATATGCTAAAAGCTTAAATAATGACAGAGAAAAAACCCCCAGCCCTCACCTGTTTTTATTAATAATAGATTTTGGTTTTGTTTTATTATTAATTTCTTTTAATAAAAAAGAAGGTATTTTTTCCTTATTTATTTATCTATCTATTTATCTATCTATCTATCTATCTATCTATCTATCTATCTATCTATCTATCTATCTATCTATCTATTTATACTTCTATGCCGCCCAGTCCCAAGGGGACTGCCACTCAGACACTATACTTTTCCGCCCACCCAAAAAAAAAATTAGAGGGAACATTGATCACCACCACTTTGAATTGTGTCTGGAAACCAATTGGCAGCCAATGTAAGTCGTGGAGTGTTGGAGAAACATGTGTGTATCTGGGGAGACCCATGACGGGTCACGTGGCCACGTTTTGTAGTTTCCAAACACTCTTCAAAGGTAGCCCCATGTAGAGAGCGTTGCAGTAGTCGAACCTTGAGGTGATAAGGGCATGAGTGATTTTCAGCAGGGACACCCTGTCCAAATAGGGCCACAACTGGTGCACCAGGCGAACCTGGGCGAACACCCCCTTCACCACAGCCAAAATATGGTGTTCTAATATCAGCTGTGGATTGAGGAGGATGCCCAAGTTGCAGACCCTCTCTCAGGTGGTCAATGATTCCCCCCCAGGGTAATGGACGGACAGATAGAATTGTCCTTGGGAGGCAAAACCCACAGCCACTCCGTATTGTCAGGGCTGAGTTTGAGCCTGTTGGCACCCATCCAGACCCTAACAGCCTCCAGGTACCGGCACATCACTTCCACTGCTTTGCCGAGTGGACACGGGGTGGAGATGTACAATTGGGTGTCATCAGCGTACTGATGGCACCTCACCCCATGTCCTTGGATGATCTCATCAAACGGTTTCAGTAGATATTAAATAGCAGGGTGGAGAGGACTGACCCCTGAGGAACTCCACAAGGGAGAGACCTAGAGGTCGACCTCTGACCCCCCCACTACACCGACTGCGACCGACTGGAAAGGTAGGAGGAAAACCACCGCAAAATGGTGCCTCCCACTCCCAACTCCTCCAGTCGCCACAGAAGGATGCCATATACACATTTTTAAAAAAACCTTCTTGATTGACTAGTAACAACTGTTTTAAAGGATTTACATTTCAGTATATAAAATGAGAGATAGAAATTGTAAAGGAACAAGCAGATATAGTTTCAACCAATAGTGGTTTGTATATCTCATTGCTGCTAGTTTACTCATGTGCATGGGCATTTGTGCATGAAGCACTTTAAATGTGCAGAAGCATCCCAGGCAGGTGAGTGCAACCTTGCTACTGGTTTGCCGAACTGGGCTGAACTGGGAGCAACCCACCGCTGGTTTCAACTATATACTATACTTACTAAATAATTCCACACTACATTTTCTCTCTGTATTACATGTGAAATATCATGCATGTCTTCACAAATGTTTCTAATTTTTTCTAAAACTTGTTACTTGCAGCAGTTGTACAGACTTTACATTTGATTAGCAGATATGAGAAGCAAACCTGAAACCTATTTTTTCCTCAGTTTTACTTGCATTTTTCACGTACACCTAAATTTCATTCCATTTTGAGTATTTTTACCCCAGAAGATAAAGCCTAATACCTGTGACACATTTTGAGCCTTTCCCTCCTGTTCCCAAAGGAATCAGAACTCATAGAACTACGGGAAACCATTGAAATGCTGAAAGCTCAGAACTCAGCTGCACAGGCTGCTATTCAAGGAGCTCTGAATGGCCCTGACCACACACAGAGAGGTATGGTATTCTGTCTCACTTTTCAGGGCTGTAATGGTAGCTCATTACCAGCTTTCTGGTTTTTTTCAAAGGAATGGCTTTTATGCCGCATTGTAGAACCTTCCATATGAAAATGTATGTTTGCAAAGTTTCTAAATCTTAAAGAGTTCAACTTCAAAAAGATTTATTTATTTATTTATTTATTTGTTTATTTATTTATTTATTTATTTATTTATTTATTATAATTTGTCAAACACAAACAAAAATAATATTAAAATGCAGTGACAGGGACAATAGGCACATTAGTGCACTTATGCACATGCCCCTTAAGGACCTCTTAAGTATGAAGCGAGGTTCACGGAAGTCAATTTGTGATTAAGACTATGAAAATTTATAGTGAAACAACTGAATTAGGTAGGGCATTGTAGACAATTCGATTACAAAAACAATATTTTTTACTTTCAATTATAGAAGTTATTGATTTTCATTGCGTCTTCTGAGGAAATACTAAGCACTCCTTAGTTGATAAGTAACACATTGGTACTAGAATCATCTGTAGAGCTCAGGCCAACAATGTGAAATTGAAGGGCAGTTCTATATTTTTCAATTTTCTAACTACTTATATTAAATGGGATTGGAGATGGCATAAACAATGCCAACAGCAACATAATCAGGATCATGCTGTCTTTAAGAGGCAACCAAACAATTTTACATCAATCAGATCTCTAGCTCTTTACTCGTTTTTGCTCCATTTTTAGATGTCTAATGAGTTCTCGGTAAAATCCACATCCATCATATTTTAACCACTTATAATATAACAGCTAATATAAAGGTTTTAGAATGATTTTCTTAGTTATCAAATATACTTGTTGACTTCCTTTAGAATATGTAATAACTTCAAGATCTTTTAAATCACATTTATCTGAGGAAGAATGTAAGTATATATCTTCTTCAGTTTTAAAACATTGGCTGAATTACGCATACTTAGACTTGATTGTTCTTTGTACAGGATCAGTTTTCATTAATTTTATTCTGTAATCTGTAAGCCATTCCACATGATGTTTCAATAGACATGAGCAGAAGAAGAAAAGGATGTTTCAAAGGTGAACAGAACTTAAGAAAACAGTTTCATTATTTTATATTCTGTTCTGGATTTAGTAAAAAAAAAATCAAGAATAATCAAGAGATATATTAAATGCAATAGTCACAATTATATACTGGCTAAAGGATGTAAGAGAGTTTAAGATAATATTTGAAACACTAGAAAAGGAGTTACATTGGGGAAAAAGATATGTCCACATTATTTCCTTTCTCATTATATTATAGATTTGCGAATAAGGAGACAACATTCATCTGAAAGTGTTGTCAGCATCAATAGTGGTACAAGCCATTCAAGCATGGGTAGCAGCAATGATGCTGATTCTAAAAAAAAGAAAAAGAAAAACTGGGTAAGTACTCTATTAAGTAAAATTGACTGCCTGTCCTTTTGTATAATTCTAGTATAATGAATGAACCATGTAAATCATTGTTTTAAAGCCCTTTGTAAATATAGTTGTTGATGCTGATATAATGCTTATATACTAGATAGGGGTTTTTTTCAATCTTGCTCTATTGCAGTGGTTCTCAACCTAGGGGTCGGGACCCATTTGGGGGTCGAATGACAATTTCACCTAATCACCACATTTCAACTATATGGTCGAATGACCATTTCACCTTAGGGTTGCATAAGACTATGGGAAAAGACAAATTTCCTATGATGTTAGAAACTAAAGCTTCTTTTCTGGTGCCTTGGAACATATTTTTACAATCTGACCAATCAGATGTTTACAGTGGAGGTGTCCCTCTGACCTTCCTGCCAATCAGCTTAAAGCTCTGTTGGGAGAATTGGTGCTAGACTTATGGTTGGGGGTCACCATAGCATAAGGAACTGTATTAAAGGGTTGTGGCAGTAGAAAGATTGAGAACCACTGCAATTGTTTATATATCAAGATCACTTCATATTGTTGACATAAATGAATATGGCTAAATAATAACAGGCTTCAGAAGTTACTACATTATAGAATATATTTTTGTCCAAAATATTTTATAGGACAATTGTGGTCAAAATATCAACCACAAAGGTGCAATTGATGCTTGAATATTTTTTTAATTTGTCATGCATTAAAAGCAGGCATAACTTTTATCATATTCTTGCCAATGCTATCTTTTTTTTCCAAAATCACACTCTTGGTAGTTTATTGTTCGATGAAGTTTATTGTTCGATGAAAGAAATGTAGTAAATATCTTGAAAACATAAAAAAGATAAAGGTCTTGAATGGAGACACATACCTCAAGAACTCGAATTTTACTGACATAAAAGTAGGAAAATACTTTTTATTGTTTAAAATATGTTTATTACACAGGTAATATTTTAAAAATACTGATTCCAACGTCATTCCCTTGATTTGTAATTGCACACTCTTTCATGTTTCTGCAAGGTGAACTCTAGAGGAAGTGAGGTGAATATAAAATCCTGGAAAATTTGGCATGCATCTCAAAGAATTCTATCTTGGCATGATTGCTATTCATTTTGGCATTAGGCTTTTGTACCCTTTTGAAATATTATCCTTTATGTCTCCTTAATGTTTTTCTTCGTTTTACCTCCAACTTTAAAATCTGGAAAGGGGAAGTGTCGCCAAAATCCATTTCTTTCTCATTAGAAAATATAAAATAGTGAAAAGAAATGCTGGATGATGGTTAACCAGTTCTTAGCCTCCCAGTTCTTGAACAGGGATGAAGGAGAAAGTTGATTCAATTTCATAACAACCAATCTGTGCTTTCCAAAGTAACATGCCAACTGGAATGCAATATTTTTCCTCTATTTTGGTCCTTTTCCAAATAGTGCAATGCAGTTTTTCAAACAAAATATCTGCCAAAATACATATGTTGTAGAAAACTGCATATGGAAAGGTGAATACTAGTAGATATTATTTTTTTAAATGCAGGCAATAATGAAAATCATGTATAAAGTGTATCTTAAGAAAAAATATATACAAAATTATATTTTTATTAACAGAAATCAAAAATTCTGATGAGAAAAAACTATAGTATATATACTTCAAATAAATTGAAGTTCTAGCAAATAAAATAGAGACATATATCCAGTTCTATTTTTGAATTGATTCTTATGAAAATAAATATTCCAAAATTTAGCTGAAGGTAATAAAACAACTAATTGGGAACCATGTTTTCCTCTGGGTTTAAGTAGCATGCTTGCTCATAAGAAGGCTTTGACATTTCAGATGTAAAAGATACAGTGCTTATTAAAGACCTAGCTTTTGCCATCTCAACTATTGAAATAAATGGCTGTTTGGCTATTCTGAACCTTTCAGTAATGGTTAAGAGCTTTTAAACAATAAAGGCCATGCTTGCATATATGAACTTGCTTCTTTAAACGAACTTAAGCAAATGCTTTCTGTCTCCCAACCCTTTCAGCTTCTTGTCAGTGGAAAAGCAAATATTGCAGCTTCAAAATGCTTATTTCTGATCAGTGCTACTGCGGAAGTTATAAGATCTGATATTTCTGGAACAAAATATCTCCTCCCTCAAATAATGCACAATATCATATTGATTGGAATTCAATGTCTTTTTTATAAGCCAGTGAGTTTTTGAAAAATGTACTTATTTAAGACCGATCATCTTGAAGTGAATGCCAGAAAGAAGGTGTTTCACAACAGGTGTGGGGTTTTAAATCAGTATCTGTTTATGGTACAGTGCGTATTTCCTATAACACAGTCCTCAGTTAACTTTGAAAAGCATCCTGCCATGTTTCTAAAGATACTGTGTTGCACATGTCCTGCTTTGTCTATACACTTACCTCAGGTAGTAGCTAGTTGGCCTCTGCAAACTAACCTCCTAAAGAACTCTCTCAAGTATGAGAAGAGCTAAATTGTCAAAGATATTGATGGTCCTTTCTTTTCTCCTAGCTAAGGAGTTCATTCAAACAAGCTTTTGGGAAAAAGAAGTCATCAAAACCTCCTTCCTCCCATTCTGACATAGAAGAAGTCACAGATTCATCTCTTCCATCCTCACCAAAATTACCTCATGGCTCTGGAGACTGTGGTTCTACTTCAATCAGGCCATCCCAATCAACATCATTGTATGTTTATTCTTTATGAAATGTCTCTTTGGGAAAGTGTAATTTTTTAATGGGATAATTTTGGAAAATAAGTCACTATTATTTCTGAGCTATGGCCATGAGCTATCAAGAAGTATTGTCTCTTTTTAAAGATTCAAGTCATTTTAATTCTTTACAGGTAGTGCTTGCTTAATGACTATAATTGGAATCAGCAACTCTGTTACTAAGCAACATGGTTGTTAAACAAAACATCACTTATCTGCACCCGACTTACAATGCCACTTCCATGCTGTTGTTAGGAGAATTAGCCATGATTTTTAAGTGAGACTTTAAAAATTGCAAATGACTTGCAATTTTACTGTTGGCTTCTGCATTTTCTTTGCTTGTGAGAAACCGATATTCTTACATTTCATATTGAGTTGTTGCTTTTTAAAATTAGCTTCCACTTTGCTATGCTTTCTTTTTTTTTTAAAAAAAAAAGACTTTCTTATCCAAATGTTCATCTATTGTTATTTGTTTTTCTTTCTTTTCTGCCTTAAGTAATGTCTAACAGCTTGATTTACTCACATGGCTAAATGTGAACTAAAAATCTATAGGAAGAATTACCTGTGTATATTAGATCTCTCTCCTACATTTGTTTGTTGAGGTGCAACCTTTCAAATTACCAATTGGGCAGAGGCAGATATCAAATATCTGAATGTTTTGACATTCTGAAATAATATTTTTTGTACATTGTGAATCAGCCTATTAGGAAAGATATCCTGTCCTAGCAGCTTCTCTTAAAATGGTAAATGAAACCTGCCTTAAATATATGACATAAAATATCAATCTTGCATGTAATGATTGCACTCAAAAACATAAAATCACACTTAAAATTGTACCTTAATACTTGTACCTGTAGATTTTGGTTTTGCTCATTGTGACATATATTGGCCTAAACAAGAGTTGTTTAAACTATAGCATAATCTTCATATTTAGTTATCATTTCCCCTTAAAGCTTTTACTTTTTCATTCTACTGCATTTTTTATTCTGTTTCTTTCTTGGTTTCTTATCTTCTAAACCATTTCCTTTACTTTCTTTCACTTGCATCTGTCTGTCTAATGCGTGTATATGCAGGTCATCCCTATTCTGGGCTCCAAAGAAAAGGCAAAATGGTCCCGTGATCTACAAGCATAGATCCCGGTAAATTGGCACAAGGGGCTTGGAATTATTTATCCAAGAATTAGACGGATGTTCTCTATTTTCTCCCTAAATGTCTTTGCAGGAATGCTTTGAAAATACAGTATAATGATTATACGTTGTAGAAAACTTTAGAACTAAAAGACTATTAGTAAACAATGGTGTGGTTACTATTGCACATCAGTTAGTAATGAGCAGAAAGGACATGTCAGAAACAGAAGCATGATGTGAAGTATATGTATTTACTGCTGTCTGTTATGCCATGCACAAAGTTCCATATGGAAAACATTGAATATTAGTAATTTTGAAATAGTTACAGATTAATTCTACAGTCATAGCACAGATATTTTGAACACCATAAAAAGAAATCAATTAAGTCAGTTCACTTATACTGATATTTAAAATACGTATTGTGTAACCTCATTATATATGAGTTGGACTGAAAGACAAATCATCTGAAAAATCATATCAAAAGAGAAAAATAATAGTTTAATAGTAGCAATGAAGTTTTAAATTGTACTATTTTGGAAATTGTTTGCTTTTAATGAAAGCAGGGGTACTATTTAATACAGGAATGGTTTGCAAAATGCAGTCCTATTGAATCTGGAGTATAAAACATCATTGTTCTTGTAAAAGGAAATAAGTAGAAAAGTTTTAGAAAGAACCTTACAACCTTAACCTAGATATTGTTTCCCCTTTTCACTTTTTTTGATTCATATTGCTTTGATGAAATTCTCCCTCCTGCTCCTAGGAATCAGCAGCAGAAATCTTTTCTGATTCTTCAATATACTATAATAATACACCGCTGTGAGAAGAGAACCTTCCTTTAATTTTCTGTCTCTTTACCTTTTCCTCTTTATTTAGGATCTGTGAATGCACAGAAGCAGAGGCAGAGATAATTCTACAGCTAAAAAATGAGCTCAGGGAGAAAGAGCTCAAGCTGACAGATATTCGTCTTGAAGCGCTCAGCTCTGCCCATCATCTTGACCAAATTCGGGAAGCCATGAACCGCATGCAGGTGAGTTCTGTGGAACAACTGATTAGAACATTTTTTAAAAAAAATGCCCTATTGTAATCACCCTGAGCTGCACAGAGCCATGAAATGGAATCAAAGCTAATAGTCACTATTGGGATTGAAAAATAATTAAATGGAAGACAAATTAGATTGAACCATTCCTTTCTTTAAAACAAAACATACCCCCCCCCCCATTATTTTGTATAGTATCCCTGTGGTAGTTATTGGCAAAAAATCTCTATAATTATCAATTATTTTGCAACATGTTATAACTTATTCAAAAAGCAGAAGGACTTCTGAGTATTTTAGAAGTATTCTGGTTGCTTCAATCAGAACTGCACCAATTTTAAAGAAAATCTTCATAGCTTAGCTTATTTAGTCCGAGTCTGCAGAGAGGGGCGGCATACAAATCTAATAAATTATTATTATTATTATTATTATTATTATTATTATTATTATTATTATTTCAATGACTCAAATTGTAACTACTCAATATTATCTTTTTTTCTGCTATTGTCTTGTTCATCAAGTAAGGATGGCGAAATCTAAATATTTCACATTTACTATACTTCAGCTATTAATTCAAACATTTAATATGATTGCAATGCTGTGTTCCAAGTGAAAAATTGAAAGAGAGAGTACAATTTAGAGCAATCTGAAATCAAATTCCAAGAATTTTATAGAATGGTTCTTGTACGTGTGAAGTTTGAGCCCTATTTTATTTGTTTGTTTATTTGTTTGTCAAAATGTGTACAAGATAATAGATATGGTATAAACATAAACAAAAGCAAAAGAAAACTATGTACTGGTAAATTTGGACAGTAGACAGCAGGACACGGTCCCTAGGCACGATGGTGCACTTAAGCACTCCCCTTACAGACTGCTTACGAATGAAGTAAGGTTGACTGTAGACAGTCTAAGGTTGAAGTTTTATTTATTTATGATTTGATTTGGTTTGGTTTGGTTTGGTTTGGTTTGGTTTGGTTTGGTTTGATTGCCCTCTCCGATGGAGTTCGGGGAAGAAATCACAGTCAGGTATTACATTCCATGCATCAATCACTCTGTTGCTGAAGTTATATTTTCTGCAGTCGAGTTTCAAGCAGTTTACATTACAATTTTAGATATTTATGAACTACATTTAGATCAGATCGAAGGTGACGTAGCTCTACTTATCTAAGCCCAAAATTTCAAGTCTGGTGGAATAAGGTATTCTGTTGCAAGCAGAGGACTGCTTGCAACAGAATACTGAAGTAGACCCAGAGACAGGGTTTTGAGCAATCGGTACTTTTATTCAGCTCAGAGAACAAGTGACAGCTCAGCAAGGTAAAGTGACAATTCAGCGAGTACCGACTGACTCTGCCTGGAGAAACCGCTCCTTTTATATATTTGCGGTTCCCGCCAAAGCTAGAGCCGGCCGCGTCTGAGCCAATCAGGAGCGACTTCCTGCTTGGGCTCAGACAGCGCCGAAAGAGGAACAAACTATTTACAGAGTTACAAGGTAGCCATTACAGGATACAACACCCCTCCCCTCATAGTTGGACACATCCATCAAGAAAGCCATGTGACAAAGTCGTCCAATCGGTGGGGCCTCTGAGGAGCTCGCGCTGACCTGCGCAGTTCAATTTCTCCTTCGCCACCGACTGTGGAGGATGGCTCGCCGCTGTTCTCCCGGTGTGGCGGACTTGGCCTGGCCGGCCCAACGAAGGCTTCGGAGGACGAGGATGGTTCGGCGTCGCTGGATGGTTCCCCCTGGCCCGATAAGTCTCTTTGCGTGTCTCTTATTTCGGGCAATGTACTAAAGTCTGTTGAAGGGGGAGAGTCCATGTCAGCGGTTTGTGGCAATTGATTTTCTGTTCGCTTTCGAATGTGGTCTATGTGTCGTTTCCACAAACGACCATCCTCTAGTTTAACAACATAGGTCTTAGGTGCATTTTGCTTAACAATAATTCCCTTCATCCAGTTTACATTTCCATCAAAACTTTTTACATATACATTTTGTCCCAAATACATTTCTCTTTCAGGTTTTGTACACATTTGGTTATTATTAACACAGAACCTTGGGTTTAACCTGTCTAGTGGTGACCTCAACTTCCTTCCCATCAATAACTCTGCAGGGCTTACATGTGTGTGCGAGTTAGGGGTAATGTGTTGGGTGAGTAAGAATTGGTCCAAGTTCTGTTGCACATCCCCAGGGCCTGACCTGCGCAATGCCTCCTTTGCCACCCGTACGTAACGTTCTGCCAATCCGTTAGCCCAGGGCGAATAAGGCGAGATGAGGGCATGCCTGACCCCTAGGCCATCTAGGAACAATTCGAATTGCCTGGCTGTTAGCTGTGGCCCATTGTCAGACACTAAGAGATCTGGGCACCCATGGGATGCAAACAGTCTGCTCAATACCTTGATAGTGGCACTTGTGGTTATGTTGTTCATTGCTATTATTTCCAACCATTTGGAGAAGGCATCAACCACTATTAAAAAATACTGAGACCCCACTGGGCCAGCAAAATCAATGTGGATTCTAGACCAAGGACCAGCAGGCTGTTCCCACTCAGCCGGAGTTGTTTTGGGGGGACTGGGCCGTGACTCTTGGCACGGATCACACTTTGAAACCCAACTTTCAATATCAGCATCCAGCCCTGGCCACCATAAATGCCCCCTTGCCAGGCTCTTCATCCTGACAATCCCAGGATGACCCACATGTAACATTTTGAGTACCTTTCCCCTTAGGCTTTTGGGGATGATCACTCTATCCCCCCACAGCAAACAACCTTTTACATACGATAACTCAAGTCTCTTGTTTTTAAAATCACACAATTCAGGTTTCACAACATCATTTTGCCATCCCTTTAGAACACAGTTCACCACTTGTTTAAGGATTTGATCTTGCTGCGTGTGTGCAGCTACCTCTTTTGCTGTGGTTAGTGGGTTTTCCTCGAGTTCTATCATTAACACATCTGTGGAAGGAACAGGGTCTTCCACTAAGTCTGTTATGGGGCATCTGCTGAGACCGTCTGCATGATTGATTTCCTTCCCCCCCTTGTGGGTGAGCTCATACTGATACCCTGAGAGGAAAAGAGCCCATCTGATTAGTCTTGGAGACATAAAAGGTGGAGTGGGCTTGTTGGGGGCTAGCAGGCCTAGTAGGGGTTTGTGGTCAGTGACTAGCTCAAAGCTTCTTCCAAATATGTAATTGTGAAACTTCTTTACCCCTGCCACTAATGCTAGAGCCTCCTTGTCTAACTGGCTATAATTCCTTTCTGTGCTGGTCATGGTTCTTGAAAAAAATGCTATTGGGGCCTCTGTCTTATTAGGTAGAACGTGAGCTAGGACTCCTCCTATGCCGTACGGCGAAGCGTCGCACGTGAGCCTAATGGGTAGTGAAGCACTATATTGGACTATTACACTTTTAGAAGTTAATAAATTTTTTATTTGAGAAAAAGCTTCACGTTCAGTTTTCCCCCATGTCCAGCGGGCTTCCTTCTGGAGTAAACGATGGAGAGGCTCTGCTACTGTTGCCTTCTGCTTTAAAAAAACGGAATAAAAATTAAGGAGGCCCAAAAATGCCTGCAACTCATTCTTATCTCGTGGCTCTGGGGCTTCTCTAATTGCTCTCAGCTTCTCTGTTGTGGGGTGGATACCTTCCTTATCTATTTTATATCCTAGGAATTCTATACTGTTGGTTCCCCAGACACATTTATCAGGCTTGATTCTTAAACCTTTGTCCTGTAACCTCTTAAGTACTTCCCTTATTCTTTTGTTTACTTGTTCCTGGTTTTCCCCTGCAATTAAGATGTCATCAAAGTATGGAATGGCCCCATTTACCCCTGACAATAGGCGTTCCATAATGCTCTGGAATATTCCTGGGGCTATGCTTACCCCAAACTGTAACCTCGTGCATTTGAAAGCCCCCCTGTGCGTTACAATTGTTTGAGCGTTTGCTGTTTGTTCATCGACCGGAAGTTGCTGGCAAGCTTGCGCCAGGTCGATCTTTGCGAACCTTTTTCCCTCCCCCAGGGAGTGTAGCAGTTGTTGCACAACCGGGATGGGGTAGGGGTGGTGTTGGAGTGCCTTGTTTAGGGTCGATTTGTAATCAGCGCAAACTCTTAAAGAGCCATCTGGCTTCAGAGGGGTAACTATGGGAGTTTCCCATGGCCCCTGCTCCACAGGGACCAAAATACCTTGGCTAATGAGTTTGTCCAGCTGTATGTCTAGTTTGGGGAGGAGCGGCAGGGGGACCCTGCGAGGTTTTAGTCTGATCGGTGGGACCTTGGGGTCAATAGAGAAAGATATAGGGGGCCCCTTATATAATCCCAGTGTGGGGCTGAACACTTCAGGGAACTCTTTCACAAAGTTAGGCATATCATAACAGTTTACATTACACACACCCGAAATCTCGATCCCCAGTGGTTCCATCCATGCTAAACCCAGAAGAGAGTGCTTGGCCCCTGTTACAATAAGCATGGGAAGGGTACATTTAACATTCTTGAATGCGATAGGTACATTTGCTGTTCCCAAGACCGAGATTACTCCCCCCTGAAAGTCTCTAATCACCAAAGAGGTTTGATTTAGGTCAGCCTTAGATACATTAGGCATATACAGTTTAAATTTTTCCCAGGGCATGATGGTATATCTAGAGCCCGTATCCAGCTCCATTGAGCAAGGTTGGTTATTGAGTAACAGTGATATAACAATTTTAGCCCCCTTTTTGGTTGCCGTGTTATTCACGGAAAATTGAGAGTTACCTCTATAGTAGTCGCGGTTAGCGGTTGAGTAGTTCCTTTGACCCGCGTTGCGGAATGGTCTCCTTTCTCGCGCTTGGGGGGTCTGGTTTTGAGGTCGCTGGTATTGCGGTGTGGCAAATGTGTCCTCTGGCGCTGTTGCTCTGCATGCGATGGCGATGTGGCCTCTCCGGTTGCAACGGCGGCATGTAGCGTCTCGGAAGGGGCATCGATGGCGCTGGTGATTTCCCCGGCAGCCCGCGCAGGGGGCTGGGTGAGTAGCTCTCAGATGTCTCGGCTGGTCTTGCACCAGGAGGCAGTTGTCTCCGCTGGGAATTTGTTGGCTGTTGTCTGTTTCCACGGCGCTGGGAGACGCGGAGTCGATTTTTGCAATGAGTTCTCGCCTTCCGTGCTCTTTCAATTCTCTCGCCGCTGCGTCGGCTGCTTCTGCGGTTTGCGCCAGTTTAATTACGGTTTGTAGGCTCGGCTCTTCTTCGATGAGGAGTTTATTTCTCACCGTGCTGCTTTTCATGCCGAAAACCAAGGCGTCGGTGAGGCGAGCTTCCGGGTCTTTAAACTTGCATTGAGCAAGTACCGTTCGAAGCCGCGTTGTAAACTGGCTGATCGACTCGGTTTCCCTCTGAGCCATCATGTGGAATTGATGCCGAAAAACCATGGCTGGTTTGGTCGGCTTGAAATGGCTCGCCAGTTTTTGTTGTAGGACGTCCCACGCTGTGGCTCTTGCTTGTTCCGGTTCGGTGAGAGTTTGGGCAAGTCTACGGATTTCTGCGCTGCAGTAGTTAAGGAAAATAGCCCGTCTGCGATCGGCTTCGGCGTCCTGCATTCCCGCCGCCTCGAGGAAGATCTCGAAGGTGGCCATGTACTCGTCCCATGTCGATTTCTCGGGATCGAAGAGTTCCGGAGCCTGGCCGATCTGGATTTTGTCCATGTTGCACGCGAAGTTTCTTCCGTCCGTTCGTCGCCAGTGAAGTAGACCCAGAGACAGGGTTTTGAGCAATCGGTACTTTTATTCAGCTCAGAGAACAAGTGACAGCTCAGCAAGGTAAAGTGACAATTCAGCGAGTACCGACTGACTCTGCCTGGAGAAACCGCTCCTTTTATATATTTGCGGTTCCCGCCAAAGCTAGAGCCGGCCGCATCTGAGCCAATCAGGAGCGACTTCCTGCTTGGGCTCAGACAGCGCCGAAAGAGGAACAAACTATTTACAGAGTTACAAGGTAGCCATTACAGGATACAACAAATACCTTATTCCACCAGACTTGAAATTGCTTGTGAAATATTTCTGGACTCTCTCAATTGTATTAATGTTCGATATGCAGTGCAGATTCCAGACAAGTGAGCTGTATTCAAGGATTGGTCTGAAATATCATTGTATTGAAAAGCTGAATTGATATAACTCAGTCTTAGAAACAAAGAAAATAAAATGATTCAGGGGCAGAAAAAGAATGCAATGCTTAATGTGTGAATTATCAGAATTTAAAAAATCATAACTAATAGTTAAAACAATATAGATAGCAGTTAATATCTATTTATACCAAATGAAAGAGGTAATAATAATTTATTATATTTCTGTGCTTTCCAAATCCGACCAACTGTCATCTTCACAATCTCTATATTTGTATATTATTGAAAATATGTGCAGCAATTTTTAATATACTACCTACTACCCAAGTATATAGACCTTTACTTATAATATTTGTCTAGTTAAGTAATAGTTATAATTATCAAAATATCTGAATGACTGATTACCAAATTAGAACCTATGTATTTAACTTAATAGTTTTTTTTTTAAAAGAGTACTGGGATTAGTTTGACGAGTTAATGAATTTGTCATTGCAGGAGACTTAAAGAAAGAACTGTACCTTTTCTTTCCTTACCATAATATAGAGAGACAACCTTTATCTGCAATTGGTGTTTTCAATGGAAGAAAAGAGATCCTTAATTTGATTTTGGTTTAGGGCCAGGAAGAACACGTTAGGCATCAGTGATCTCGCGGTATTGCAAGATCTCTCTGCCATGGCTTCGCGCTATGACGTGCAGCGTTTGGGAGCCATGGGTATGTCTCAGGCATTTTTCCTCTTTCCCCCAGCTCCGGAAGAAGCAGAAACCTGCTCGCCTTCCCTATCTTACAGTGTGCCTTTTAGGGGTCACCCATGGGGGGGCCAAATAGGATTTTTTTGCAGTCTCAGTGCTTTAGAGGCGACCATTTTTTTGCTTATTCCATGCTGGGGAGTGAGGATGGATTGGTTAGGGGTTGTAGCACATTTAGTCGCAATTTGATAATTGGCTTCCCTTTGGTCCCTGGGGTTGGCAGGTTAGGGGCAGAAATGGGCAGTGGTAGCAACTGTGTGTTCTCCTTTAGGGCATCTTTTGAGAGATGATGGACAGCCTCTCGCCAGAAGCTCAAGGTATTGTGTTACTGGGGCAATTGGAGAGGGGGTGCCCTTGGGACTCACCTATCCCAATAACCGGAAGGGGATGGGATAGTGAGCCTTCCCACATGCCAAGGCGTGGCCAGGAACTAGGTGAAGGCGTGGTACCTTCACCTTGTTCAGAAAGGAGCTACACCCATAGTTGCCCAGGAAGGTTATTCGTGAATTATTTCCACCCCAAATTTTTTAGTGGCTCTGCAGGTCCTGGTTATTGGTCAATAATCAGTTAAAGTTCATTTAACTTTAATAAAGTGACCCATTTAAACCCAGTTCTTGGTGTCCGTGTTCTTATTCTGCCTCCGGCGCAAAAAATATTTCTACATTTTTTGCACCTGATTAATGGTCTTAATGATTAAATTATTATTATTATCTGTATTATACTGGAAAGATTATAAATCTCAGCTTCATTTATTTAATTGTTGCTTATTTGTATTTTATACATTAGAATGAAATTGAGATTTTAAAAGCAGAAAATGATCGTTTGAAGGCTGAAACTGGAAACACTAGCAAACCTATCAGGCCATGTTCAGAGTCCTCAAGCAGCACATCTTCTTCCTCTTCACGACAATCTCTAGGCCTCTCTCTGAACAACTTAAACATCACAGATTCAGTTACATCTGGTAAGTAAAAGCTTTATTCTCTTAACAAATATCCTTGCATCAAGGATCAATTTTCTTTCTCTCTGTTTACAAATTACCCCACACTTACAGACTTCTCGCCAAATATAATGTTATTGTCAAAAGTACAGAGAAATGTAGTTAAATTTGAAAAGGTGCTTATTATGTAAATGAGGTTTACAACTTTGAAATTAATATAAAATAAAATAATCCTGTATTGTATAAAAGAAAATTGAAATACTATATTTTTTGTTGTTTCTATTGTATTGCATGCAGTAATAGCAATAGTAGTTTGGCTGGGTGTTTCCTGCTTTCACTTGATGACGTTTTCTATGAGAGAAGCTTCTTCCATCAGCAGAATATAGCTCTGTATAAATGTATGTGCGTACAATACATAAGCAGCAAAATACTGTTTATAGCAATGGAATAATTAAATTTGCATTTATAATTTTTTCTTATATGTGTGTGCCTGTGTGTCTATATGTATATATTTTAATTATCGATTATATTCATGTTTTTTCATTGTACATGCAGTATCCTAATAATAAGAACTTTGCAGCAGTTTTTAACTTATTATTTGTGGATTTTTCTTCTTTGTGTGTGTGTGTATGTGTGTCACATTTGGAAAGTACTTTCTCAGACACTAGCTTGGGCTTTAAGGATCCAGGAAACTCTAAGGATACATTTGGATTCAAATGCCAAAGCAATCCAAAAAAGTGATATGATGATATGATGAAAATACAAAAATGATACATTAATATATTGGAGTTCCTTTAAACCCAAATCTTTAAATACATTTGCATCTACTGTTTTATTTTATTTTTCTCAACTGATGAATGTTTCAAAAATACAAATGTTAAGGATCCAAATATTTGATATCATGCAAACTAGGCAACCAAAAATAAGGAAATTAGCTCAAACATTTTTTTGCCCATTTGTTTTAAAGGGATAACTTTGATTCAGTCATTTACATTGTAACCTTTTTTTCATACTTGAAAAATGAACTGCTTTACTATGCTCCTTATCAAACTAAAACAGTATATGACTGTGTTTTCATTTGATTCATCCTTGCTAAATGCTTGAAAATAAGTTATGAATTCTTTTTCTATTATTGATTTCAATTTGCATGTGAGTCTCATCTTTCCTCAGTGATGCAGTAGCTGTTTGACACAATTCTTTCTTTTTTCTTGTTTTCTACTCTCAAGCATATAAGAGTACCATTGAAATGTTGATTATTTTTGTCTTGGCACTCAATGGAACTCTGCAAATGGATGCAACATGCTGATTAATGTCTTAATACTGTAACCAGTTTGAACAATCAGTCACACAGGGAGATGTCTGCCAATCCATTTATAATCCTCATTAAATAGATAAGTTTGTAGACAGAGTTGGAAATGTTTCTTACACATATTACATTCTAACATCCTGAGTTGAGATCTGATTCCAAATTCACAAATCCATATTTTCAATATATATATTCATTTTGCTTTTGCTAGCAAACAAAAATATATATCATAGAGTATCATAATTATAGCATTTTACAGAATATATTCACATAAATTTAACTTTATTTTTAAAGATTATTTATTTATTGTTCACTTGCCTAGATATTTTACTAGAAGATGTTGCAGATGGAACTCTTCATAAAGAAGGCCAGAACGTTAAAATTATTGTCACAATAAACAAGGGCTATGGTCTATCAAAGGTATTCTGGTTTCCAACTTTTATTGTTATGTGATTATCTTAATTATCTTTCTATATATGCTGCCATTATTCTAAAGGCTGTTCCATTCTAATCAGCAATTGGTTCACTTTAGACTGCAACAAATAATATTGAAAGAATTCCTTTTTCTCATGCTTTATTTATTTATTTATTTGTTTGTTTGTTTGTTTGTCAATCAAGTAGAGGATAGTAGTTTATATAAACATAACATAGAAAGTAATGATAAAAGAAGACTATGCAACAGTAGGACAGGGTTGGTAGGCACAATGGTGTGCTAAGGTTGAAGATTTTGGGAAGAAACAACAGAGTCAGATAGTGAACACCTGGCATTGATCATTCTGTTGCTGAAGTCGTATTTTCTGCAGTCTAGTTTGGAGCAGTTTAAAATTAGTTTGAATCTATTAGATGCTTGTGTGTTGTTGCAGTTGAAGGTGAAGTAGTCATTAACAGGAAGGACAGTTTGGTATATGATTTTGTGAACTATGGTTAGATCATAGTTGTAAATTTTCTAATTTTAGTATTTCAAGTCTGGTAGTGTAAGGTATTTTGTTGCAGGAGGAGGAGTGAAGGACTCTTCTTGTGAAATATTTCTGGACTCTCTTGATTATATTAACGTCTGATATGCAATGCAGGTTCCATACAGGTGAACTGCATTCTAGAATTGGTCTGACAAATATTTTGTAAGATCAGGTTAGCAGTTCTATGTTACCAGAGAAGAAGCTACATTAGATTAGATTGACAACTCTTAATGCTTCTTTGGCAATGTTGTCACAGTGGGCTCTAGAACATAGGTCATTGGATATGAGTACTCCAAGGTCTTTGACAGAGTGAGGGTCATCTACAAGTTATTTACTCCAAGTATATACACTGCTCAAAACAAAATAAAGGGAACACACAATATAACTCCAATTAAATCAAACTTCTGTGAAATCAAACTGTCCACTTAGGAAGCAACACTGATTGACAATCAATATTACATGCTGTTGTGCACATTCAACGTTGTACAGAACAAAGTACTCAATGAGAATATTTCATTTATTCAGATCTAGGATGTGTTATTTTAGTGTTCCCTTTATTTTTTTTTTTGAGCAATATATTTAGTATTCTGATTCTTTTTATCAATGTGTAAAAAGAGCATTTACTGGTTGAGATTTGAAGTTGCCAGTTGTTAGACCATTCTGCCACATGGTCAAGGTCCTTTTGAAGGGTAGCATCGTTGTTGTTGGTATTAAATAGTTTAACATCATCGGCAAAGAGAACACATTATGCCAATGATTATAATATGGTTACAAATACCGTTTGATTATAACATGGTTACAAATACCGTTTATGTAAAGTATGGAGAGTGTTGGTCCTAGAACATTGCCTTGAGGGACATCACAGGAGCAGGATTAGATACGGCCCTTCCTATTTTGACTACTTGTTGTCTGTTTGACAGGAATGCTGTTATCCAATCATGTAATGGTTCTGAGATGCCATAGGATTTAAGTTTCAGAAATGTTTGTCGTGAACTACTGAATAAAAGGCTTTACAAAAGCCTATGTAGATTTCATTTATTGTTTTACCCTGATCAAGTCGAGTGGTCCATAAGCTTTTGCAGTGTAGGAATTGCAGATTACAGGATAATTTTTTTCTGAAACCAAATTGTTTATTGTAAAGTAGGCTATTGGTTTCAAGGTGGAGTTTAATGGATTGGTTTATGATTGATTCCATGACTTTGCAAGTCACACAACCCAAAGAGATTGGTCTGTAATTTTCGATGTTACTTGGATCTTCTTTTTTGGAAGATGGGGATGACTGTTGCTAGTGACCATAATTTAGGCAAGGAACTAGTTCTGAAAGATTCATTAAAAATTATGCTTAGAGGTTCTGCCAAAGATGAGGAGAGCTTTTTAAAGAAGTAAGCATATAGTCCATCATGTCCAATAGAAAGAGATGGTTTTAAGTTGTGTAATGTCTTTCTAATGTTTTCTTCTGTAAAATCGATTTGTGTTAGATTGTTGAAGTTGGTTGTGGTATGACTGGGGAAAGTTTGGGATGAGCCATTGCTGTTAACAAAGACTGAGCTGAAGAATGTGTTAAAGAGGTTAGCTTTAACTGTTTCATCATTATAGTCTTTATCATTTGGTCCTTTAAGGCAGTGTTTCCCAACCTTGGCAACTTGAAGGTATTTGGACATCAACTCCCAGAATTCCTCAGCCAGCGAATGCTGGCTGGGGAATTCTGGGAGTTGAAGTCCAGATATCTTCAATTTGCCAAGGTTGGGAAACACTGCTTTAAGAGGTGGGATAGATCTAGTGTCTTTGAGTTTATTGTTTACAAAATTATAGAAGGCACAGGTGGACTTGGTTTGTAGATGTTTTTCTTTTTGATAGATGTTTTAGGTGCCTAGAACTACGGCGCCTAAAACACGATTTGTGTATTGCCCACAAGATCATATGCTGCAACGCCCTACCGGTCAATGACTACTTCAGCTTCAACCGCAACAACACAAGAGCACGCAACAGATTCAAACTTAATACGAACCGCTCCAAACTTGACTGTAAAAAAATATGATTTCAACAATCGAGTTATCGAAGCGTGGAACTCATTGCCGGACGCAATTGTGTCAACCCCTAACCCCCAACATTTCTCCCTTAGACTCTCCATGATTGACCTCTCCAGGTTCCTAAGAAGCCAATAAGGGGTGTACATAAGTGCACTGGTGTGCCTTTCGTCCCCTGTCCAATTGTCTTTCCTTTCTCTCACTTATCATATATATTTTCTTTCTTTCATATATCCTCTCCTCTAAGTTCACTTTACCCTTATATATATTACTACATGTCTATTTTTCTTCCTATGCATTTGTGCATTGGACAAATGAATTAAAAAAAAATTAAAAAAATGTAAATGTGATAGTCTGTTACTGTGATAATGGTGTCAGGGAGGGATGCATTTAGCCATCTTTCACAAGTAAATATGATGTCGAATTTAGCAGTTTTTAATAAGAGAAGGAGTTCAGGTATTTTAATAACGATGCTTCTTGAATGCATTAGTTTGCATTTAAGATTCAGTGGTTGTTATTGAGGAAGTAAGGGGTGTGCATACCTAGACTTGGTTTAAATCATTTATATTTATTGGCATTTTGTTATAATTCTATGTGATTTATAGAAATGTGGAAATTAATAATTGTATCAGAAGAACACTGGTTAGAATGTAGCATTGCAGGCTAATTCTATTGATGCCAATTGCTAGCAATTTGGCAGTTCAAATTTCACTGTCTCGAAGATGACTCAGCATTCCATCCTGAGGTTGGTAAAATAAGGACCCAAATTGTTGGGGGCAATATGCTGACTCTGTAAACTGTTTAGAGAGAACTGTGAAGTACTGTGAAGCAGTATATATATCTAAGTGTATAAGTGTTATTGCTATTGCTATCAAGAAATATTTTGATATAAAATCTGCAACAAATCTGGTATATCTGTAACATAAAAATACTATTTTCCCTGCAGAAAAACACACAGAGAAGCTTGACAAAATAATTTATCAGTATTGAAGTGACTTCTTCTATCATTTATCTTCTCTCTTTATAGGACAAAAGAATACAGGCATATTTGATAGGTTCTATCAGGGTCAGTGGTAAAACAAAATGGGATGTATTAGACGGTGTAATTAGACGACTCTTTAAGGTAAGATTTTGTAAGTTTAATACAATGAACATCAAGCAGATTTTGTGAGAGATTTGGATTCACCATATGCCAGCTGCAAAAATCCAAATGATTGCTAGGTGTCAGCAAAGAGACACAGAAAACTCTACTTGTGGACCAGATTTTTTAACAAACCAAATATGTTAATCCTATACCTGCAACCAGAAAGGGTAGTTTCTTATTATCTATTTGCATAAGCAAATAGATAACAGGAAATAAAGTAAAACATATGTGAGGAGTCAGGACATTCTTCACAATCAGTTAAATAAATAGATTTCTCATCTTAGGCTGATTAGAGTCCATGAGACCAGTGTTTGTGGGGGTCCTTGATGTCTCTGAGCTTGGTTGTTTTGTTGCAGATATTTCATTATCAAACTAGGAAATATCATTAATTATAGAATAGAATGGAATTTGCTCTCTTTTTATATGCAAGCTGCTTGTCCTATCAGTATTGGTGTGTGTGTGTGGGGGGGTGTCCCTTGTTTGATTATTTACTGTTAATTTGCTTGGTAGTTGGTAGTTATTTGATTGGGATGTTATCCAGGGCCATGTTAGAAAATATCTCATTTGAATTACTATAACATGCTGTATGTGGGCCTGCCTTTGAAGATGATTTGAAAATTTGACTTTAGTGATCATAGAATACAGCCACATGACTGTGATGGGCAAGAGCCTTTTAAGCAGGATGACACTATACTTCTGGTACTAGGGTTTTATATGAGATAAGTAGCACATTGAATGTTACTTATCTCATATAAAACCCTATGTAGCTTGGTTCCAGATTATCTTTGAACTGTCAGGTCTAAATGAAATGTTTCTATCTCATGTGATCCAATCAGGAGTAGTTGCTTCATATTCCCACTTTTCAAAAGTTAGACAGAAAGGAATGACAAAGCAAACCTTTTCAGTTGCTTTGCAGTTCCCTTGAAAAATCTGCTTGAGATTTAAAGGGCCTTACCTTCTGAGCTTTTAAAAGGTTGGCTTGTAAGATAGGCTATAGGCCAGGGATGTCAAACCTATGGGCTATGGGCTAGATGTGTCACATGCTGGCCATGTCCACTTCCATTTTGGTGAAGAGGAAAAAGTCACAATACATCATATGATGACAACATGACGCCGCAAGTTTGATATACCCATGTAGATTAAAACTCATTCCTTTCATAGAACGACCTAAATGCACAATGGCAAACCTATGGCACGTGGAGCCATATCGGAAGGCACACAAGACTTTGCCCTGTATTAGCTCCAGCCAGCTGATTTTTGGCCTGGGGAAAGGCTGTTTTGTCCTTCAGAGAAGTTTCCCTGAAGCCC
This sequence comes from Erythrolamprus reginae, assembly GCF_031021105.1. Classification (NCBI taxonomy): domain Eukaryota; kingdom Metazoa; phylum Chordata; class Lepidosauria; order Squamata; family Dipsadidae; genus Erythrolamprus; species Erythrolamprus reginae. Next base: position 50,352,089 of record NC_091955.1, read on the forward strand.
CGGAGGCAAAAAAAACCCCTCCCAATGGACAAACTGTCAGTTCGGAAAAATGCACTTCCAGTTTGCCGTTGTGCTGTTTTTTGCATTCCAGAGAGTTCAATGAAGCTTCCTGAACTCTGGAGTGCAAAAAACAGCACAATAGGCAAACCGGAAGTGGATTTTCACAAACATCCGGTTTGCCTGTTTGGGCATTTTTTTCACCCACCAAGCTTCAGTAAGGCCTGTGCGCATGCACAGGGGGTAGTGCATGGGGGGAGGTGCGCATGCACGGGGGAGATGTGGGCATATGCATGCATGCTAGCAGACCAACACACACCCCTTTTGGCATGTGAACCAAAAAAGGTTCACCATCACTGATGTAAATGCAGCTGGGGTAAATTGAACTTCATTTGCACATGTGATAAATTGGCCAAATGCCCAGAATTATTTTTTACTTTAAAAGTTAAGAAGATTGGAGTTTCTGGTTTTATTATTATAAGCTGCCCACAATCTAAGGAGTTGGCAAGATAGAAATTAAAATAATTATAATTATGTCTTATAAAATCCAACAAGAAATACTAGACATTTTTGAATTATTGTTTTTTTATATTTCCATTTAAGTTTACTGTATATTCTTGATCTGCAAGTTGGGGTAATGAGAATGACATATGAACCAGTAGATTGATAGTTCATTCACTGATACTGCAAACTATTAATGTTTCATTTGGTTGGTTTCCCCACCATCTTTTTTAGGAATATGTTTTCCGAGTAGATCCGTCTACTAGCCTTGGTTTGAGCTCAGATTGTATAGCTAATTACTGCGTAGGTGATATAATTAGAGCCCATAACCAAGAAGTGCCTGAATTGCTACCTTGTGGATATCTGGTTGGAGATAATAACATAATCACAGTGAATCTTAAAGGTAAAAGACACCTTTAATTTATTCCCTTTTCTTTCTGCATATGCTGCAATGTTGTTTTCATATTATACTGTCCAGAAGAATAGAATTATAACTACATGATCAATTGCACTTTTAAGTAGCATAAAAAGTCAGGTAAAAATAAAAATAATAATTTAAAATAAATTAATATAAGTGCTGGATACCAATTTGAAGGAGAACATTTTAGGAATAATAGACTATAAGTATTAAATGACCTAGTACAGGTTAGAATAGTTTAAATAATAAGCAAGCCAGTATATCTGCCCTAGTATACAGTAGTTGAGATGTCTGCTTTATAAACAAATATGGAACAGATAACGCCCATTTTCCTTCTACACAAGATTTCTACCAATTAATTTTCCAATGGTAAATGTGTTAACTGTAACGTATGTCAGTTTCAGTGATGATTCATAAATGCATTCTATCTTTATCAGTGACTAAATACATTTACACAAACATAGAATGAATTTTAGTCTACAATTCATTATTACTTAGCTATTCAAATGAAAATAGATATTTCATTTCTAATACTTTTGTGTGAGAATTATATTGTAAAGAACAGAATCTTAGAATCCATGTATTGATTTAGGAAATTCAAATAAAAATAACATTGACCAATTCAAAGGTATATTTGGGACAACCATGGGCAAATATGTTTGCCATTAGTAGACTGGATATTAGCTATGTAATAAGAGACTGAGCTGACATATCCTTTATATTTCAAACATAAGCCTTATCACCTCAACCACTTCACCACTGAAGCTTTCTACTTTAACATCACCTTTTTTTGTAGTATCTAAATTTTTTTATGAATGTTAAATTAATTGTGAGAATCTCATATATGCATATTTTTATTTTATATATATTTTTAATTATTTTTTAAGTGAAGACAAATTTATATACAGGATAAATTAATGTTGAAGAACCAGGAGTTAGGATTCTGAATCAAATATTTCAACCATTTAGATAGTGTAGTGATTTCAACCATGTAGACAGCGTGGGGGCGTGCAAACAAACTGTGTGATTTACAGCGATATTTCTCATCTGCTAACTCATGCTGTAATCAGTTTGACCTTTTAAAGTATTTCAGACATTTCAGATATGCCTTGCTGCCTCACCTAGTTTCTACTTCACATTTGCTTTGATTGCAAGTACTTGTCTAATCATATTGATACATTAATATTCAATGAATTGACTTTTTTTAAAAAAGTATGGAAAATATTTCTCTAAATCATTCCAAACTTTCACTCACACGACATAATCAATAGGATTTCCCCTCTTTTTTATTTCCTGTTTTTTGTTTTATTTTTGTTGTCAGGAGTAGAAGAAAATAGCTTGGATAGCTTTGTGTTTGATACATTAATTCCTAAACCAATTAGTCAACGGTACTTTAATTTACTGATGGAACATCACAGAATTATCCTATCAGGACCTAGTGGCACTGGAAAGACCTATTTAGCCAACAAGCTTGCTGAATATCTGATAAGTAAATCTGGCCGAAAAAAAATGGAAGATGCCATCATTACTTTTACTGTTGATCACAAATCAAGCAAGGTAAGACCTCAGAAAAAGAGCCATCAATTTTATACACATTAAAGAATAGCATGCTTCATTATGTATATTAAAAATAGGTAATAAATGAATTTGTAATATTTTTACTGGATAATAAATGACATTTGACTTGCTACTTTCATATGTTCATATCTTTAATACAGCATATTTTTATTCATTTTACCATTTTGTGCTAATTTTGTCCTTCTTATATAACATGTTGTTTGATTTGATTATTTACAAAATAGGAATATAATACATCTTTGCTGCTCCTGCTTTCTTGAGTATCCACACATGGTTCACAATAAAATGTGATCCAGTTGGTTTATACTTGACTTTTTATACGATTAGATACATATACAATTAGATACATATACAATTAGATATATCTGGATCGCATAAAGGAATGCATTGTCCTTTTGATCATCATATTGTATCTTCCAACTAATATTGGAAGATACAGAATAAGAGAATTGGAAGCAGGGGTGAGTTTCTACCGATGCGGTCTAGTGTGCCACTCCATTAGTGGCCCACTGATTGCACAATTTGGGCACAATGGCTCCGGTGCTGTCTTCGCTGGTCCATGCGCACCATCTTTTGTTCTTATTTTGGGTGATTTTTGTCTCTCTTAGCATGCACAGAGGGAAAATCGTCCCTCTGCACACGTGTGGAAGCAAAATCATGCTAGCGGATGCACACACTGGTAGGAAGGTAAGAGGAACCCACCCCTGGTTGGAAGGAACCTTGGAGGTCTTTTAATCCACCCCCTGCTCAAGCACTGGACCATATACAATTTCAGACAAGCGACTGTCCAATTTCTTCTTAAAAGCCTCTAGTGATGGAAAACCCACAACTTCTGGATTCACGGCATTCCACTGGTCATTTTTTTTTCACTGTTAGGAAATTTCTCCTTAGTTTTAAATTGCTTCTCTCCTTGATTGGTTTCCATCCATTGTTTTTTGTACTTTGGAAAATACATTCACCCCCTGTTCTTTGTGGCAGCCCCTTACATATTGGAACAGTACTATCATGTTATCCCTAGTTCTTATATTCTCTACACTAGCCATACCCAATTCCTGCAACCATTCTGCATGTTTTGGTCTCTAGGCCCTTAATCATCTTAGTTGTTCTTCTCTGCATTCCAAAATCTCACTAACTTAACCAAACGTAATCTCAATGACTTAACCAAAACTGGATATGGATGTGGTCATACTAAGGTTTTATAAAATAATACTAATACTTCCCATGATCTATCCTCTATTTATGCAACCAAGGATTGCATTAGCTTTTTTGACTGTTGCTGCACACTGCTGGCTCATATTTACGTGATTGTCTAGTAGGACTCCAATATCCCTCCCACAGTTACTGCTTCTGAGCCAGATTACACCCACCCTGTACTTGTATATTTCTGTTTTACCTTACTTTTCTCTATATTAAATTTCATTTCGTTGGGCACAGCTCAATGTTCAAAATCAATTTGGATCTTGTGCCTATAACCTGCCAGATTAGTAAGGTATTTCAGTCAGTTTTATATCTTTTTCACATTGAATTAAGATATAGCAGTTATCTCTCTGAGAGATTGCAGTGGACTGGATGAGGGTGAATAAACTAAAATCCATCTATATTCAACAGAATTACTTATGATGAATGAATGAAGAACTCAAGAAGTTGAGGATTAGCTTTAAAAAGAGTCACACTCTTCTAAAACTTAATTTTTTTCACTTAGTAATTTAGGAACCAATTGTAATGTCAGATTTTCAAATATAGTAGTTGCCTTGATTTAGATTGTAGGAGATTTAAAAGTTTAAACAATAACCCAGAGTGATATTTCTTCCATATGTTGTCTAATGCCTATATATAATGGTATTGTTAATTCTTCAGACACCTAAATCAAATAGATTTAGCAAGTTATCTTCTTCTTATGTGAGGTAGTCCTTGAGAAGTGTCCAGAAATTGTAGTTATTGAAAAATGTAGCAGCTAATTGTTATTGCTATTGCAATTCCTGCCTGTGCAGGAATCATATTATGCTTGTACTGAATTTTAGTCCACTTGCTTGAAGCTCCTGATTGACTTTTAAAAGATTATATATTATATTAATTGGATTACATTGGATTATATATTGATTATTTGAGAGCTCCATTTCCCCTCATAGCAGCTTGCCTGATTATTCAAATTAGAAAAAAAAAGCTTGAAGATCCCTCATATCCATAAACTCACTGTCTTGATATGCCCAAGGCTAGAGAATGTTCTTTCCAAAAGACTGACTCCTTGGTTTTTAGGTATTTAGGAAAATGATAAAAACCTTGTCAAAAAATCTCAGTTTTATTTGAATTTTTATTTTAATGATTCTGACTTTAATTTTGATTTTAAGTAATACAGTGATCCCTCGAGTTTCGCGATCTCGATCTTCGCGAAACGCTATATCGCGATTTTTCCACCCGATGACGTCACTCCCTTCCTTTCTCATCTTTCTTTCTCTCTCTCTTTCTCTATCTTGCTTCTTCCTCTCTCACACTCTCTTCCTCCCTCTCTCATCTCTTTCTTTCCTTCTCTCTCTTTCTCTATCTCTCCCCCTCTTGCTCTCGAGCGGCGGGCGGCACCCAGGGAAGGTTCCTTCGGCCGCCCAGCAGCTGATCTGCTCGGCAGCGCAGTAGCAGCGAGGAGCCGAAGATGGGGTTTCCCCTTTGCGTGGGCAACAGGGAAACCCCATCTTTGGCTCCTCGCTGCTACTGTGCTGCCGAGCAGATCAGCTGCTGGGCGGCCGAAGGAATCTTCCCTGGGTCTTCAACTCCCAGAATTCCCCGCCGCCCACGCAAAGGGGAAACCCCAATCATGCACCGAGCGGCGGGCAGGCGAGCGGCGTGCAGGCGGGCGGGCGGGCAGCGGACAAGCGGCAGCCGGACAAGCGGCGGCCGGACAAGCGGCAGCCGGACAAGCGGCGGGCAAGCGGCGGGCAAGCGGCGGGCGGAAAAGCGGCGGGCGGAAAAGCAGCGGGCGGAAAAGTGGCGGGCGGAAAAGCGGCGGGCGGAAAAGCGGCGGGCGGAAAAGCGGCGGACAAGCGGCGGGCAGAAAAGCGGCGGGTGGACAAGCGGCGGGCGGACAAGCGGCAGGCGGACAAGCGATGGACAAGCAGCGGCCGGACAAGCAGCGGCCGGAAAAGCGGCGGACAAGCGGCAGGCGGAAAAGCGGCGGGCGGAAAAGCGGCGGCCGGACAAGCGGTGGCTGGACAAGCGGCGGGTGGACAAGCGGCGGACAAGCGGCGGGCGGACAAGCGGCGGGCAGACAAGCGGCGGACAAGCGGCGGGCGGACAAGCGGCGGGCAGGCAGGCGAGCAGGCAGGCGGCTCCTCAGCTGCTGGGCGGCAGAAGGAACCTTCCCTGGGTTTTCCCAGGTGCAGAAGTAAAAACACCATCTGCGCATGCGCGGCCATGGAAAAAAGGGCGCGCATGCGCAGATGGTGTTTTTACTTCCGCACCACTATATTGCGAAAAATCGAGTATCGCGAGGGGTCTTGGAACGTAACCCTCGCGATACTCGAGGGATCACTGTACTGGTTTTCTATTATTTAAATTTAAATATTTAAATGTTGTGAGGTGCTTCCTATAGTGTATAAACAAAAAAGTGTGGAAAGAAAGAGAAAGAAGGAAGGAAGTGTTGTGGTTCAGACTGAGCCAGATCAAAGACCAGCTGCATCTCTGCTGGCTCCATGCCCAGGGGAGGCTGAGAGCAGAGAGAAGAGTTCTTGGCAGTCAGATAGTGCAGACAGCAGTCATGAAAGTGAAGGTGATGTAAGGCCTGGGAGCCCTGGGGAAGGGCTATCTCAAGCAAGTAGCTGTGATTCCCTGGAGTCCCTGGATGGTGACGCACAAGCTATCATTAGTATGCAGCAGAGACGCAGAGCTCAAAGGAGAGATCAATTGTGTAGATATTATCAGCGATGAATGAGGAACACCAGGGGGTTGGGTGTGGTCCTCATTAGCAGGGAAGGGTTTATAAGGCATGAGAACCATTCCGGCAGCATGGAGTGTTATCAAAGGGGAGTTGGTGTTATCTGCATTTTCTCTCAGCGTTTTTGTTCCTGGCTCATGGCCCAGCAGCCTTGAAAACTGGTGGGAGGTGTGTGTCTGTTAGCTCAACAGCCTCATCTGGCATTAAGGATCCTGTGTTTCTGTATCTATTTGGAGTTCCAGTGTTTTCCTGATCTGTAAGGACATTTTCTGTTGGCTTCTTTTCTCTTTACCATTATGAAACTGTGTTTGGATTCAACCGGTGTGTCTGGCTTATCTTTTTGGGTTGGTCATAGCTTCCGGAATGACCCAGACAGAACAGGAAGTGTTCTGGGCACAGATACTTAATTTTCCAAGACTCTTAAAAGTCCACTTCTTGAAATAATAGTCTTTTTATTATTCACACCAGCTTAAATATATAAAAACTTTTGCACGGCAAAAATGCAAACATACAGACTGAAGCAATTTCTCTTTGCTTGAAAATACTCTGACTGTTCTGGGTTCCTAACATTCCATCCTCGGCTGCTCAAAGATAAGGAACTATAAATTACCACTTTAAGTTCATCACTTACCTGTTTACCTGTCTTCGGCTTCATTTCAGCAAATACAGCATAGGTTTTTCACTTCTTTGTTTTAGGAAAGCCACTAAAGCTACGCCATTCTCTTTGATCATCATTGTCAACCCCCATCTTTATTTCCTGTGTAAATTTGGAAATAATATCTACAATCCACAGAGCTATTCATGTAGAATTAATACTTTTTACCTTGAACCCCTCCTCTTTTTTTTAAGCCGTTCTGCAATATCTAGGATCTAACCATTCATCTCCTGATACATTTTCCTCACTATCTGATAGGGACTAACTTCTCATTGTCACATCAGTCCCCTCTGGTATTCCCACATCAATATCTTCATCACTCTCGGCTTCCAATCCCTCTGGCTGCCTCCATAACCCAGGATAACCTGAGGGATCTGGCTCATCATCCTCAGAATCAGGCATGTCCTGAGACTGAGAAGAATCACTCACAACAGGAAGGAGGGAGGGAAAGAAGGTAGATGGGAAGGAAGGAAGGAAGGAAGAAGAAAGAAGAAATACAAAAACACAAAAGGAAAAGAGAAAGAAAGAGGAAGAAAGAGGAAGAGAGAAATAGAGGGAGGGAGGGAGAGTGGAAGGAAGGAAGGAAGGAAGGGAGGGAGGGAGGAATGAATGAATGAATATGCAGTTTAGGTACATAGGTTCTTCTATCCATTCAGGAAAACCTCATGATCAGGATTTGCTGATCACATGAAATAGTCTTACTGCATTTGAATAAAATCAAATAAAAAACTCCTAAATATTTTCTTAAATTTGTGAAAGCAGGGAAATCAGATTAGTAGAATCCTATTGTATACATTATAAATATAAGCTTTGGATAAAGAAGTTACTTAGACAAAACTGCTTCGCTTGAGACTGCCAAAATAATTTCATGACACTTAGTTTTAATAATGATACATAAATGTGAAGATGGCAATAGAAAATACACCTGTCTTATTATATTCTTCTTCTTTTTTTTGAAGGATGTTCAACAATATCTTATTAATTTGGCTGAACAGTGCAATGCTGATAATAGTAGTTCTGACCTTCCTGTGGTAATAATTCTTGACAATCTGCACCACGTTGGTTCTTTGAGTGACATCTTCAACGGTTTCCTTAACTGTAAATATAACAAATGGTAGGTTGATTTTTTAAAGATATTGGTACTGTGTACTGTACTGCCTCTCCCAATCTGACAATCTTCAAAGATATTGAATTGAAGCTCTAAAACAGCGTTTCTCAACCGGTGTGCCGCGGCACACTAGTGTGCCGCGAGACACAGCCAGGTGTGCCGCGGGCTCCTAGGGAAGCTCCAGCTGGGCGGGGTGCTGCCGGTGCCGGGGCGGGCTTTCCCAAAACGGACGGAGAATGCCCTCTCCTGCAGCCCCCTGGCTGGGAGCGCTTTCGCTGCGAGAGAGGGCTTTCTCCATCCATTTCGGGAATGCCCGCCCCCCCTCTCTCGCGCGCCGCTCCCCTTTTCTCTCAGCCCTCCCTGGCTTCGCTTCTCAATCCCTCCCTCCTTCCGTCTTTCCTTCCCCTCAGCCGTTCTGTCTGGGGGTCTCTCGCTCTTCCCTTCCCTGCCTCCCAGGCTTTGCCTTCACCACCCCCACCCCCTTTTTGGTTGGCAAGGAGTCCTTTGCCGCATCCTGCAGTTCGCACTCGGCTCGAGGCCGCTTTCCCTGGCTGCCCTCTTTCTTTCTCTCTCTCTCCCGTGAGTTGGGGGAAGGAAAAAAAAAACCAAAAACTTCTTGCAACGGGCCCGCGCGCGCGCTCATGCCCGCGCTCGTCCCTTCAGCAGCGAGGGAGGGAAGTCAGAGGGCGAGGGAGCGAGCGCTCTTGTCCTCGGTGCCCTCTGCAGCCTGCCTTCTTCTTTGCCGCCGCTGAGGGACGGAGAGAAGGATAGAAAGGAAAGAGGGAAGGAGAGATAGAAAGGAAAGAGGGAGGGAGGGAGGAAGGAGGGAGAGATAGAAAGAAAATAGATAGAAAGGAAAGAGGGAGGGAGGAAAGAGGGAGGGAGAGATAGAAAGGAAAGAGGGAGGAAAGAGGGAGGGAGAGATACAATGGAAAGAGGGAGGGAGAGAAAGGAAAGAGGGAGAGATAGAAAGAAAAGAGATAGAAAGAAAAAAGGGATGGAGGAAAGAGGGAGGGAGAGATAGAAAGGAAAGAGGGAGGGAGGAAAGAGGGAGGGAGAGATAGAAAAAAATAGATAGAAAGGAAAGAGGGAGGGAGAGATACAATGGAAAGAGGGAGGGAGGAAAGAGGGAGGGAGAAATAGAGTGAAATGGAGGAAGAGATATTTTTTTGTCCAAACTTTTCTTTAGCCCCCACCCCCCGCCCAAGAGAGAGAGAAAGAGAGACATAGCAAGAGAGAGAGAGAAAAAAGAAAGAGATAGCAAGAGAGAGAGAGAGAGACAGAGAAAGAGAGAAAGATAGAGAGCGAGAAAGATAGAGAGCGAGAAAGAAAGAGAGATAGCAAGAGACACAGAAAGAGAGAGAAAGAGAGATAGCAAGAGAAAGAGAGACAGAGAGAGAGAGAAAGAGATAGCAAGAGAGACAGAGAGAGAGAGAGAGAAAGAGAGAGAGAGAAAGAGAGAGAGAGAGAAAAAAAGAGACATAGCAAGAGAGACAGAGAAAGAGAGAGAAAGAGAGAGAATGAAAGAGAGATAGCAAGAGAGGCAGAGAGAGAGCAAGGGAGAGAGAAAGACATAGAGGGAGGGAAGGAGGGAGAGAGAAAGAGAGCAAAAAAGAGAGGAAGAAAGAAAGAGGGATGGAGAGAGAGAAAGAAGGGAAGGAAGGAAGAGAGAGAAAGAGGGAGGGAGAAATAGAGTGAAATGGAGGAAGAGATATTTTTTTTGTCCAAACTTTTCTTTAGCCCCCCCGCGACCCCCCCCCATCCCCCCGTTCAGTGTTCCCCAGGATTTTGAAAATATGAATAATGTGCCGCGGCTCAAAAAAGGTTGGGAAACACTGCTCTAAAACACACAGGTTCTTATGACCTGTTTATAAATGCAGGAAGTTGCATTTATACAGTTCATATACATAGGGCTGCGTTGAAGATAGGCAGTGGCAGAATATGAGATGAGTTTATGAATACACCCAGTGAAGTTTGAGAAATATTTTGATTTCGTATTTTAATGCAGGTGAATAGTCTGTCTTTATAATTCAATGTATTTTTGCTCCTCCATCCTTCCACTCCTCTAAATTGGTGATGTTACAAAACCAGTTTAAACCCAAAACATAAAGCAGAAATAAACATTTTATCATATCAATTTCAAACTGAGTTGCACACAATAGTCTGCAGTTGCTCTAGATCAGTCTTGCATGTTTTGGTAATAAGTCTAGTCTTTATAACACACATATCTCTTTGTTATTTAAGAAAAAAGTAAACTGCATTAATTTATGAACAAATACAAAATATGTAATTTTTGTTATTCTGTGTTTTATTATATGCAATTTTAGCCAAGAATTGCACTAATAAACATATAATGTATTGTATTAATCTGAAAAGTGAAAACTTTATTACTAAGCAGATTTAGTGAAATTCTACTTATGTATACATTTTTGCATATAGCCTCGTGCTTAAGTAAGAATATTTTATTACGAAATGGCTGAATTGCTTTGAATAAACATTTCATGTTTATCAATAAAGTAATAATTTCATATCATACCTACAAAATCATTGAAATAAACTTCAAAAAATCACCCAGATGAAGAATGTATAGACAGCTATGCTAATCTTGAAAAAACCAAAAATTAATTAGTGTCAAAGTTGAACTGAGAACCAGCTTGGTCTAGTAGTTAAAGCAATGGACTAGAAACTAGTCTGAACGAATGTGGAATTCTAGTTCACCTTACCCAGAAAGCCAGCTGGGTGACTCAGTTCCAAGAGCTTTTAAAAAAACCTTGCCAAAAAAGCTCAAGGGACTATACCAGGCAATTGCCAGCAGTCCAAAACACACACACACACACACACACACACACACACACTCACACACGGTTTAATATTTGACACTTCCTCCCATGGTATCTACAGCATAGTTCAAGAATACATTTAAGCAAACATTTGAGACCCAGCGTGTGCGTTCAATAAGGCTTTTATTTAATATAAATTTATTATTATTATTATTATTATTATTATTATTATTATTATTATTATTTATTACATTTGTATGCCGCCCCCCTAGACTCGGGGCAGCTCACAACAATAACAAAACAATGTAGAACAAATCTAATAATTAAAAGTCACTTAAAAACCCTTATTAAAAAACAAAACATACACACAAACATACCATGCATAAACTGTATAGGCCCGGAGGAGATGTCTCAGTTCCCCCATGCCTGGCGGCAGACGTGGGTTTTAAGGAGCTTATGAAAGACAATATTATTGTATATTATTGTGTATTAAAACAATGTTAAAATTAGTTTTCTTAAATGTCAATTTACTTTGACATTATGATTACTTCAGAAGTTCTTCCTTTTCAGAAATTAAGGGAGTAATTTTTTCTGTTTTCTTTCTATTGTGATCATCCTTGCTGATTTTAATGCCACTTTTATGTTGTTTTGGTAATATTTTGTTCTTATTCAATTTTCCTGGATAATTTTTAAAATCCATGTTTGTTTGTTTTAAGTCCTTACATTATTGGAACAATGAACCAGGGAGTTTCATCATCACCTAATCTAGAACTGCATCAAAATTTCAGGTAATGATTATTTCTGTTTCGTATCTATCATATGTGTTAGATTCGTGTGAAAGTGAAGATGCATGCCACAGTAACAGTTCAGCACTTTATTTTTCTCCAAACAGTAGTGGTAGCAGAACTGCAGGCAGGCTCCAGGGAAGCCGCATTAAGGATTTCCCTGAAGGCTGCTAGCCACTGACAATCATTTAAAAGTTCCTGCCACTTGATAAGGCAAGTAGCAGCTAGTATGCAAATAAATCCAAATATTGTATGTAACAATATGACTCAAGTTCAAAATTTTCAGGCTAAAGAGTTAGTTTTAGTAAGTTCACAATTGTTGCGCATTCGGTTATATAAAATCAGAAAACATATATAAAGTCTTTCAATTTTTTAAAATGAGTCAAATGAGATGAAAATGTATGGAATTGTTTAGGATTTTTTCTGTATGTTTAGGATTGTCTAATATGTTTAGGATATCATATATATCTATATATATAGCCATATAATATGCTCCTGTCAATAGCGGTGTCCCTCAAGGCAGTGTTCTAGGACCAACACTCTTCATACTCTACATAAATGAACTTTGTGATCATATTATAAGCAACTATGTTCTCTTTGCTGATGATGTTAAACTATTTAATACCACAAACAATGCTGCTACCCTTCAAAAAGACCTTGACCATTTAGCAGAATGGTCAAACAACTGGCAACTTCAAATCTCAACCAACAAATGTTCTGCCTTACACATTGACAAAACGAACCAGAATACAAAATACAAACTTGGAGGAAATGACCTTGTAGATGACCTGCACTCTGTCAAAGACTTTGGAGTACTCATATCCAATTACCTAAGTGCTAGAGCCCATAACATTGCCAAAAAAGCATTCTTGTGTAGCTTCTTCTCTGGCAATGTTAATATGCTAACCAGAGTTTACAAAACATTTGTTAGACCAATTCTGGAATACAGCTCACTTGTCTGGAACCTACATTGCATATCATACATTAATACAATCGAGAGAGTCCAAAAATATTTCACAAGAAGAGTCCTTCACTCTCTACTCGCAACAACATATCTTATTCCACCAGACTTAAAATACCGGGATTAGACAATTTACAACTACATTGCCTTCAATCTGCTCTAAATGTAGTTCATAAAATCATATACCAAAATGTCCTTCCTGTTAATGACTTCACATTCAACCGCAGCAATACACGAGTACGTAATAGATTCAAACTAAATGTAAACCACTCTAAACTCAACTGCAGAAAATATGACTTCAACAATACAGTAAAGTGATCAGTGCCTGGAATGTACTACCTGACTCTGTGATTTCTTCCTCAAACCCCAAAAACTTTAATATGAGATTGTCTACAGTCAACCTCTCCCTGTTTCTAAGAGGTCTATAAGGGGCATGCATAAGCACACCACTGTGCCTACTTTCCCTGTCCTCCTGTCCTATTGTCCTATTTTATTGTTACTTTTTACTTATGTTTATATAAACTACTACTATCCTATATATGTTTGACAAATAAATAAATACAGTAAACAAATAAAAAATGTTTCTGTTGCCATTGCAAAAGTGATGTGCCATGTGGCTTTTGCCGCAAGATAACAGAAAAGACTAAATATATTTAACTTCTAATAGCAATTTTCTTCATCATTGACCTCAAGATATACAGTTGAAAAGAAACAATGTACAGTATGATTAGCTAGAGATATAAATGTAATCCTCTGACAGAACAATATTCTAGCTCAAAATCTATTCACTGATAATAGCTAGCCAAATGCCAAAGGCAAGTTCACAAACAGGACATACAGTCATTATCCATCTTCAGTGATTAATTGCTAACTTCAGGCACCAAGAGAGATGATCTGTGAACAAAGAAGATTCTCTTTGGCCTTATAGAAAACTAAAAGCTATATCTTAAATGCACTGATCAAATATTTTATTTTTAGCAATTTATGAGGGTGGCTATCAGCTCAGCTCATGGAAACAGTTGCTGTACGTTAACAATAGGTTTAAACAAGCACGTTTTTGTTTGGGTCTACTATAAGACTTCATTGGATGATCACAACCTTTGCATTTGCATTCCATTATTTTATTGTTTTGTGTATAGATGGGTTCTGTGTGCTAATCACACAGAGCCAGTTAAAGGGCTGTTATCCAGATACTTGAGAAGGAAACTGATTGAAACAGAGCTGGAGAAGAATACCCGTAATAATGATCTCATCAAAATTATTGACTGGGTTCCCAAGATATGGCATCATCTCAACAGCTTCTTAGAAACCCACAGTTCTTCTGATATAACCATTGGTAAGAAGTTTTACAGTTATGAATGCAAAGAATCAAAACTGACCTTTGAAGCTTATCTTACAGTGTAAGCTTACTATGAATGTGTTCAGCAAAATAACTAGCATGTTATCTTTTATGTCCAAAAGCGGGGGGGGGGGGGGGGGAGACTTGTGTTTGAAAACATGGTATTGTTGGATATGAATTGGATTTCTGGGATAAAATGTGTACTTAAAAAAGAACTCAAAACCATTTAATGTCATTGATCTTAGTCTACTTTAGTCTTGAACTTATAATTTCTTATCCAATTCCACTGTCAAAAGATTTCGTTCTAACTAATGTGAAGAGAAAATTTGGAAAAAACCCATAATATTTTAAAATAAAAAAAATAAATTAAATGCATGTTCTTTGAGAACATATTCAATCACAGTTTGTATATTTGTTTGTTTTAATAATTTCTTGATGCCATTAATGTACTGTACATTCTAATGTGGCATCGGCTTGAATCAGCAAGCAGCAGTTATAAGAAGCAGAGAAGACAGAGAGGTCTAAAACTTTTTCAAATCTCTCAAGAAATTCAAGATCAGGTATTACTGCTTCAAAAGCCCTCTTCTGTCATGATACACCTGTTAAGTAATCATGTGAGAAATGGTGAAAATCCATCTTTATGTTTTGAAGGGGTAAAAAATTACCAAAAAATAATCTTTTCTGAAAAAGAGATCAAAGAATCTTTCAGATAATTTTATGTTTCAAAAAGATTTCTTTTAATTGATTTTTTTAATAAACATCCCTAAGTGGCACAACTTGTTTTGGCAGTTGACACATAACAGCTGGCAGTTGCTATAACATTGACAAGCAAGGTAGAGAGCTGGGGTTTAGTGTATCTAAGAAACAGTCACCGTTTACAGATGAAATGTCTTCAGAATTATTTCTGCTATTTAAACAAAGGCCATCTGGAACTAATTGGACTTTAGAAATACATTACCCATATTTCTGTGTCTCAGCATTCACAAAATGCCAGCTGTTATAAATGCATTTTTTCTAAATCCTGTGACTGAAAAGGCTAATGCAAAAAAATATGATTATGCTTTGTGAAAAAATGGCTGCCATCACTAAAATGCAGTGAATAGCATACAGACAATATATCTGTTGTATTTATTTGACGATAAAACAACTGGAATTAGATGTAACCTTCCCCAATTTTTTTAATACGAGGGAGACATAATGTAGAAGGTAACATTATGTCTCTGTACATTACACTGAATCATGGTGACACAGTGGTTAAAATGCAGTACTGCAAGCTACTTCTGCTGTCTGCTGTCTGATTGCAATTTGGCAGTTCAAATCTCATCAGCCTCAAGGTTGACTCAGCCTTCCATCCTTCTGAGGTGGGTAAAATGAGGACCCAAATTGTTGGGGGAAATATGCTGATTCTATAAAACCACTTAAATGGGACTGTAAAGCAGTATATAAGTGCTATTGCTATTATGCGTCTCTCATATAAAAAGAGCAAAAATTACACTGAATGCATAGTAATCATCTACTTTTTTTAAAAAAAAATCTTATTTTAGGTCCTCGCCTTTTTCTACCTTGTCCTATTGATATTGATGGTTCTAGAGTGTGGTTTACTGATCTATGGAATTATTCTTTGGTGCCATATATAATGGAAGCTGTGAGAGAAGGACTTCAGGTAAGACTCTAACCAAACAGCAATCTGAATCCTTGGGGCATTATTATTCATTATTGTTTCTAAGAGTTTATTTACATAAAAAATAATCATTTGCAATGAATGGGAATCTTAATCTAATTTTTAAATCTTCCTATAATCTGTGCCCTATTATTGCAACCATGGACATCACTGTTCTTATAAATAATTTCCTTGGTTCAGAAAAAATGCCCAAAGGAATGCAAACATATTCTGGCTGGTGGGATTCTCACTTGTACAATTTTGCAATTCATTGATAAAATACCTTACTTGAATGTTGCTAATCAGTAAGATAGTAAACCAATTTTAGTATAACCTTGTTATATATTGTCAAGTGGAATATATAAAGTGGAAGAGGGGAGTAAATCAGTTACAATGGCTAAGAGTCTTTGAAGCAAACACCAAAAATATATGTGTCTTAATCATTTCCTGGGTATCATTATAACTTATATAAATTTTTAAAAAATTGAACGATGTTGAAAATTATCATCAGACTTCATGTACCTCTAACATGTACCATAAACAAAAAAAATAACCTCCCCATCTCAATAAGAAAATTACAAACAAGAAAAAAAATATCTCTGGAGGAAAAACAAAAAAGGACAAGTTTCCAAATTCAAAAGCCGATATAAAAGCATTTGCAATCAAATAAAAGCAGAATGCCTTAACTACTACAGCAAACAAGAGGGAAACCTCCTGTGCACCAGATCTAATAGAGCTTTCTAAAACTTTGTCAACAATAAACTCAAAGACTCTAGAACTATCCCACCTCTCAAAGGACCCAACAACAAAGAATACCATGATGATTCATCCAAAGCCAACCTCCTCAACTCTTTCTTTGGCTCTGTCTTTGTTAACAGCAATGGCTCATCCCCCAATTTCATCAATTGCACCTTAAACTCCCTCAGCGACCTAACCCAAGTAGACTTCACTGAAGACTGAGTTGAAAAAGCATTACATGACCTTAAACCTTCTCTATCAGTTGTACCAGATGGTCTATGTGCTTACTTCCTAAAAAAGCTCTCTTCTGCCATAGCTAAACCACTAAGCATAATTTCTGAAAAATCCTTCAGAACCAGCACACTTCCTAAGCTATGGTCAAAAGCAATGGTCATCCCCATCTTCAAAAAAGGAGACCCCTCTCTTGTCGATAACTACAGACCAATTTCACTATGCTGCGTCTCATGCAAAGTCATGGAATTAATTATAAACAAATCAATTACTCTCCATCTAGAAACTAATAATTTGCTCTCTAACAAATAATTTGGTTTCAGAAAAAAACTATCCTGCAACCTGCAGCTCTCCACTGCAAAAATATACGGACAACTCATCTAGTTCAATTTATATCGACTTCTGCAAAGCCTTTGATTCAGTGGTCCACAACAAACTACTCCTAAAACTCAAATCCTATGGTATCTCAGGATCCCTCCACAGCTGGATTATAGCATTCCTGTCAAACAGACAACAAGTGGTCAAAATAGAAAGCACCATATCCACTCCCGTCCCAGTTAAAAGCGATTTTCCCCAAGGTAGTATACTGGGACCAATGTTCTTCATTCTCTATATCAGTGACCTTTGCGATTACATCACAAGCAACTGTGTCCTCTTCACCGACGATGTAAAACTCTTCAACACCACCGATAACACAACTACCCTCCAAAAAGACCTGAAGTCCAAATCTCAACTAGCAAATGCTCTGTCCTACACATTGGGAAGAAGAATCTGAACTCCAAATACGAACTGAATAATCAAATTATCACAGATAATCCCCACTCGGTTAAAGACCTCGGTATACTAATAACAAAAAATTTAAGTGCCAAAGCCCACTGCAACAACATAGCCAAGAAGGCTTCAAGAGTTGTAAACCTAATCCTACATAGCTTCTGCTCTGGCAATCTCACACTACTTACCAGAGCTTACAAAACTTTTGCCAGACCCATCCTCGAATACAGCTCATCTGTTTGGAACCCATATTGCATCTCAGACATTAACACCCTTGAAAATGTCCAAAGATACTTCACCAGAAGAGCCCTTCACCCCTCCACTTGAAATAGAGACTAGACTTTCAATCCTGGGCCTAGAAAGCTTAGAACTAAGAAGCCTTAAACAAGATCTAAGTATTGCCCACAAGATCATTTGCTGCAATGTCCTGCCTGTCGGTGACTACTTCAGCTTCAACCACAACAACACAAGAGCACACAACAGATTTAAACTTAATATTAACCGCTCCAAACTTGACTGTAAAAAGTATGACTTCAGTAACCAAGTTGTCGAAGCATGGAACTCATTACCGGACTCCATAGTGTCATCCCCAACCCCCCAACACTTTACCCTCAGATTATCTATGGTTGATCTATACAGATTCCTAAGAGGTCAGTAAGGGGTGAGTACAAGTGCACTAGAGTGCCTTCCGTCCCCTGTCCTTTTGCTCCCCTTTATCTCCTATACCTTTCTTCTATTCCTATATCTTTTCTTCTATTCTTTCATTGATATGTTCTATTACTTTATCTTCTTTTCTATTCTTTCATAGATATATTTTACTATGAGTATCTCTTCTATAACATTCATCATGTATTTTACTATGTGTATGTATGTATGTATGTATGTATGTATGTATGTATGTATATATATATGTTAAATGTTTTTAGCATACAGAATATAGTTGTCGGCTATAAATATATTAACTGCCTTGAAGTGGTCCTGGGTTGGGCCTAGAGGCAAAAAGGAGCTGTGACGTTCCTTAAAATATACCAGGGTGATCCGACATAAACACACACACACACACACACACACACACACACACACATATATATATATATATATATATATATATATCAAGAATAGTCCTAAAAATGCGAGTTCCAGGTACATACGTGAATGATGAGGCAGCAGCCATCTCGATCACCGGAACATAGAAACTTTAATAAAACCACTTAGCTTTCGTTAGCGTGCTGCTAACTTCGTCAGAGTATTAAAATGCCGTGGCATTTTAATACTCTGACGAAGTTAGCAGCACGCTAACGAAAGCTAAGTGGTTTTATTAAAGTTTCTATGTTCCGGTGATCGAGATGGCTGCTGCCTCATCATTCACATATATATATATATATATATATATATATATATATATATATGTTTTCGTAAATTTTCACGGGTATATGTATGTAGATTGTTCTGAGTTCGGGTTTTGCCCTGTGTAATGTTTTGCATGTCTATGCGACGTTTCGGCGAAATCACATTCGCCATCATCAGGCTGGAGTTCCAATCTTTGTGTTTTTGCAAATGAATATTAGCAACTGACATTTCTTCTTAGCATGTAGTGTGGGGGTGGAGATTTGCTTTGAATGTAGCAAATAGATTGGGTGACTATGCTTCCGTGATCTGATTGGTTGGTGTAATCATGGTTATAGAAGGAATGGCATGAAGATTATGAAGTGTTTTGTTTAAGTCTGATTTCCAAATATAAAATTCTAAAATCATAATAATTAAAGGATTGACATATTGATTATAATGAAGTGTTTATTTTGTTTAAGGCTGGTTTCCAAATCTCTGGCAGGCGCGAGGTATCATCCCTTTTATTTAAACAAAAAGATCTTTTTTCAATTTCGATAGCTTCTAGAGAGATTCTTTTATATAAATTCTCTGTTTTGTGGAGTAATTTAGTTTTTTCAAAGTCAATTTCGTGCCCTGTTCTTTTAATGTGCTGGACAAGGGAGGAGGTCTTCTCCTGTTTCTTGACTGCATTCATATGTTCTGCCATGCGCTGGCTCACTCTTCGGTTAGTTTGTCCAATGTATGTGGCTGCACATGTTTTGCAAGGGATTTCATAGATTCCTTGGTATTCTAATTGGATTTTATCTTTGGGGCTCCTTAGGATATTAGATATTTTTTGGTTAGTGCAAAATGAGGTTTTGATGCACCACGGATAAAATTAGTAAAATTCTACAAAAACATAACATCAAAACCTCATTTTGCACTAACCAAAAAATATCTAATATCCTAAGGAGCCCCAAAGATAAAATCCAATTAGAATACCAAGGAATCTATGAAATCCCTTGCAAAACATGTGCAGCCACATACATTGGACAAACTAACCGAAGAGTGAGCCAGCGCATGGCAGAACATATGAATGCAGTCAAGAAACAGGAGAAGACCTCCTCCTTGTCCAGCACATTAAAAGAACAGGGCACGAAATTGACTTTGAAAAAACTAAATTACTCCACAAAACAGAGAATTTATATAAAAGAATCTCTCTAGAAGCTATCGAAATTGAAAAAAGATCTTTTTGTTTAAATAAAAGGGATGATACCTCGCGCCTGCCAGAGATTTGGAAACCAGCCTTAAACAAAATAAACACTTCATTATAATCAATATGTCAATCCTTTAATTATTATGATTTTAGAATTTTATATTTGGAAATCAGACTTAAACAAAACACTTCATAATCTTCATGCCATTCCTTCTATAACCATGATTACACCAACCAATCAGATCACGGAAGCATAGTCACCCAATCTATTTGCTACATTCAAAGCAAATCTCCACCCCCACACTACATGCTAAGAAGAAATGTCAGTTGCTAATATTCATTTGCAAAAACACAAAGATTGGAACTCCAGCCTGATGATGGCGAATGTGATTTCGCCGAAACGTCGCATAGACATGCAAAACATTACACAGGGCAAAACCCGAACTCAGAACAATCTACATATATATATATATATATATATATATATATAATATATATATATATTTGTTTTCGTAGATTTTCACGGGTACAGGTATGACGGTCTTGGTATATTCGGGTTTCTTCCCGTGTAGGATTTTGACATTTCTGGCGACGTTTCGACGAGGTCTCACTCGTCATCTTCAGGCTGGTGTTTCTGTCCTTCTTCTAAGGCGAACACTGCGAGACCTGAGCTGCCTTCCTTCTATAAATACTGGTGGCTGGGTGTGGTCTGATGGCTCAGCAATTGCCTTTTGTGTAGAAACTTCCTGGTGAGTCAGTGGGGTAACATCTGGGGTCGTTGATGTAGCTGAGGTATGCTGATTAGTTAATGGTTGTAGATTAGGCGTGATATCCTGAGTAGTTGGAACTTGCAGGCTACTTGATTGTTTTACAATGTGTGTTCTGAGTCTGGTTTTTATGGCTGGGATACGTTTGAGGGCTGGTTTCCAGATGTCTGGTAAGCGGGAGGTATCATCCCGCTTTTTCATATTTTGGGGATGTTTTTCTATCTCGATGGCTTCCATGATTATTCTTTTGCTGTAGTGTTCTGTTTTGGAAATTAATTTGGTACTGTCAAAATCAATTTCATGTCCTGTAGTTTTGAAGTGTTGGAAAATGGAGGAGGTTTTTTCTTTTTTCTTTAATGCATTCTTATGTTCTGCAACACGTGCATTTACTCTCCTGTTAGTTTGTCCAATATATGTGGCTGGGCAGATTTTACATGGTATTTGATAAACTCCCTGGTTTTCTAGTTGGATATTGTCTTTCGGGTTTGTTAGGATGTTGGCTATTTTTTTATCTGTACCAAAGGCTGTCTTGATGTTGTGTTTGCGGAGAATTTTACTGATTTTATCTGTGGTGCCTTTGATGTAAGGGAGGAGGGCAATGCCATTGTCCTGTTCTGTGTCTTGGTTCTTGGGAGGTGTCTCTTTTTGGATTAAGTTGTTGATTGCCACTCTTTGGAATCCATTGGAAATTAATACATTTGTGAGACTGTGTAATTCAGGTTCCAGGTGGTCTTTGTCGGCTAGGCGTTTGGTTCTGGAAATGAGGGTCTTGGCTACGGAATTGATCTGTGCAGGGTGGTGGTGGGATTTCGCGTTCAAGTAGCGGTTGGTGCGTGTCTTCTTCTGGTAGACGGTATGTCCTAGGGAGCCAAAATATGAACAAGCGGGATGATACCTCCCGCTTACCAGACATCTGGAAACCAGCCCTCAAACGTATCCCAGCCATAAAAACCAGACTCAGAACACACATTGTAAAACAATCAAGTAGCCTGCAAGTTCCAACTACTCAGGATATCACGCCTAATCTACAACCATTAACTAATCAGCATACCTCAGCTACATCAACAACCCCAGATGTTACCCCACTGACTCACCAGGAAGTTTCTACACAACAGGCAATTGCTGAGCCATCAGACCACACCCAGCCACCAGTATTTATAGAAGGAAGGCAGCTCAGGTCTCGCAGTGTTCGCCTTAGAACAAGGACAGAAACACCAGCCTGAAGATGACGAGTGAGACCTCGTCGAAACGTCGCCAGAAATTTCAAAATCCTACACGGGAAGAAACCCGAATATACCAAGACCGGGTTTTAGTGGCTATATATATATATATCTCCACTAAAACCCTCATTGTGTATTGGACAAAATAAATAAATAAATAAATAAATAAATAAATAAATAAATAAATAAATAAATAAATAACTAACTGAACAGATTATTTTTTAATCATAACTTATTTTGTAGCATCGTGGGGAATTCAAGGTGAATACTTTGTAATAACGTGATTGAAATAAGTGTAGATATTTTTACTTTTCTTTAGATGTATGGTAAACGTGCACCTTGGGAAGACCCCTCAAAGTGGATAGCAGAGACTTGCCCATGGAGTTCACTGCAACATGATTGGTCATCATTACTTCAGTTAAGACCTGAAGATGTTGGTTATGAAGGTTATGCATCTGCCAAAGAAGGAACCACTTCAAAGCACATTCCACAGATAGAATCAGAAGGAGATCCTTTGGTAAAATAAAATAATGCTTGCTACTTTTTTTAATATGCTTTATTCAGTTATGCATTTAAGTCTAAAGGTTTATCATATGCAACAGCGGAATGTAATTGGGTTACATTTATTTTACTTGCTGCTTTCACTGATCAGATAAATTGGTTTGCATGTACCCTTATACTATAATGAAAAAAATCCCTGATGTATAATCCCCATAGTATTAAACTTAAGACCCTCCTTAGCTTTGCATTAATTCATTGAATATGTACAATAAATCTATGAAATAGATTAATCAGCTATCATCTCAGAATATATGAGCAAATTTATATGCCAGTCCTAAATTCTGACCAATTCTTAACTCTCAATCACACTCCATACTGAGCAAGAAAGATAACATTTTGTTGTGATCATAAATATCTGTACATTCCTTTAACTTAATGATATCCCTGAATATGTTTAATTACTTTCAGTGATATATTAGGAGTGTTAGGAGACACAAGCAAAAATAGAAGAATATTAGGGATATGTGCATGTGACGTGACAGTTATAAAAAGGATTTATCTAGGAAAATATTCAGAAAAAAAGAAAACCTACAGAATAAAGAGGTAGGTTTACAGGTTGAAGCCCTTCCTCCATTAGATCTTAAAAAGGTCCATGCTGCATCAAGCCATAAAAGCATTTTATGGCCAGAAGACTAATATCTATGACCAAGACTAATATCTAACTCTTATCACTGGTTCAACAGCTTGTAGACAGCTTCCTAGCATTAGTAGCAGCTACTAGTTTGACCTTTCAGAAATGTTAACAGTATCTTTTAAAAGCTGTTGTGATGCTATTGCTAAAATCATCATACCTTAACTATGTGCTATTAAAAGAAATCTGAATCTTCCTGCATTTACTTTAGTTGCTAAACTGAACTTCTAACACTGTTAGGGAGGCAGAAAATGTTTCATTATGTTCTCTACCATATCTCCCCATACATTCTTCCCTCAGTCTAAGCTACAGAATTTCAGTTCTCCAATTTGAGTCTTCGAAGAGGGGCGGCATATAAATCCGATCAATAAATATATAACAAATAAATTGCTATAGTCTTTCCTTATAGGAAATTGTTTAATTTTGACTGATTTTTCTTCTCTCTGCCCCTACTAAGATGCATTGAGCAAACCTGTTAAGCTTTTCACTCTTCTCCATACGTTTTTGCTGCTCTTGTAAGCAACTTTTCTTCAAACAACCATTTTAAACTTAATGAAATAAGGCTAAATTCCTATAATAAAGCTACCTTGATTTTTCAAGGCTTCGTTAAATATGAAAAGGTGTAATAACATGATTGGTTTTCCTTTTTCTTTTCTTTTTTTACATATTTTGGATCAGAAAAAATATTTATCTGCATTATAAAATTAGGTTATTTTAATATGCCACTAACAAAGCCCATTCCCTGAACACCCACAAGAGGAAAGCTTTATAAATGCCATGTTTAATTATGATAATTTCAGTATCTAAACATCTTAGAAATTTCCAGTGCTCTTGAAGTTAAATAAGATGTGCTTAAGATTCTTCTGGTATCCAGCCTCACAGCAGTAACACAATAATATGGTATTGTTTTGTGAAGTCAGTTCCTGGACAGCAGATGGTGCTATTGCATTCAGCCATTGACTTTCACCCATTCCATTCCATTTAAATAATCCATTCTCCTGTATACTTTGAAAATCTTGTCTGTTGTTTTTTTCCTCTCCATTAAATTGTTTCTGTGCTTTTAACGATTTAAGCATAATTTAGCAAGTACTTTGGTATTAGGTATGCTCATCCTTATGATGGGGAAATAGTATGTTTCTTAAAACACATACAAAGGCTAACATAGCATGAAGGCCAATATTGGATGGAATCTGGTAGCATCCTTTTGCCTCCATGCAAAACAGCACCAAAAGGTTTGTGAAACATGTATTCAAAAATGTGCATGATGAGCTTTAGAAGAGCTTAAGGCAGGAATTTATCATAACAGTGGATACTAATGTAGTTAGAGTAGCAAATGTTCAAAGGTTTGGGAAAGTTCATATATGAATCTACGTAAATCAAAAGAAATTTCCTTACAAAGGAAAACATTTTCAGTAGATGTTTTCTAAAACTTGCTCTAACAAAGGACTAGTTCATTTTTGTTCAATTCAATTAAAAACAAGTGGTGAAATTCATTACAGTATTGGCTGGCAAACAGGAACAGTAAAATGGACTGGATTGTTATTATTCTAAATCATCTTAACTCTTGTACCAATAACACACCATAGTGTATTTCTTTCTCAGATGAACATGCTATTGAGGCTCAAAGAAGCTGCCACTTACTCAAGTGCCCAGAGCTGTGACAGTGATACTGCCAGCCACCACGATGATATGCTGGACCCTTCACTTGAATCAACGCTCTAAAGGGGGCATGACTTTGGTTAGAAGATGCTGATAAACCTATACCCGTGTTAAGGGCTGCTGAGGTGGTGTGTATCTGTGCTGAAATAGCATGTGTGTGCTGTGTCATATATGGAAGCACCTGATTTAAGCAGTAAAGCAAATCAAGAATGAAAGATGAATTTGTTCAGTTTCAAGTGGAAAGAGCCTTTAACAGGGAGGCTATGAAGCAGATTGCACACATAGTAGTCAAACTGGAATCACTTAGAGTCTTTTATTTTTTATCCCTGTCTTGAAAGTTTACAGTGGAACCGTTTTATGTGATACTTCAATATACCTGGAGGTGCTGCATTCATAGTTCTCCTGGTCCTCTTCCTCCTCCTCCTCCTCTTTCTTTTCTAACCTCCGTGGTGCCTCACAGCACATATTCCAGATTATATTCTGCTGTCCTTTCCAAAATGAGGTGGATGCAAAATGAATAAAAAGAATGAGAGGGTGTATAGACTCAATAAGCACAAAACAGTATTGTGCAATTACCTTATACAAACAATACTGTGATATGCTGGATAAGTGCCAATTTGATATTAAACTGCCATATTTGCAGTGATGTGGTTCACCAAGTTTTCTGTTTGTGCGTGCGTGTGTGTATTGAACAAAAAGTCACCAATTTTTATATCCAAATTGTTTTTAACCACAGTGGTATTTTTTAAACACCTGCCCACCTCTTAAGGTTGTTGCTGTTGTTGTTAGGCATTTCTGATGCTGATTAAAGGTCTTGAATCTTTTGGGAGAGGGAAAAAGAGATCATTTCCTATGGTGCTGTCTCACTGCCTTAAAACCGATTTCTAGACAATGTTACACTTGGTTTAATTTGTTTAAACCATTGGTTATTTACACTGTTTCCTTTCTTCATTTTACTAATGAGAGAGCATCAGTGAACACAGTAGCCTTGTGTTTATATATGTATCAAGATTTTTTTTAATTAGGTGGCTAGAAGGATGAATTATTAATATAGATATATTATTTTTAATCTTCCGTGAATCAATGACCTATCATCCTAAACCATTCAAATGACCCAAAAGCTACTCCCAGTTAACTATGAATGAAAATAAAAGAAAAAAGGTCCAACATAGTTATTTCTATCCCATTATGAAAAGAACTTAATTAAGAAAGAAACAGAGATGTGTGACATTTTATCCAGCAGAGCTGGGTGTGCACCTGAGTTAGCATGAGCACAAATCGTTCTTGATTTCTGTCTCTTCTCCTCCTTCCCCCATTTGGAGCATGCTATTTTAATTGCAGTTGTTGTACATGAAGAAAGTCAGCATTACAAAAACACTGACACAGTGCTATTAACTGTGCAAGACAGAAATGGTTTTACTGTAAGAGGGGAAAGTGGGGGGTGATTTTGCACAGTTTATTGGGAGGGTATTGTAAATACTGAAAATAAAACTTATTGCACAAATGAAAGCAAACAAAACAGTGACAACAGCAAAAGTACTTTATTCTATTGATGTGAAGAAATGTTTCATTTACAGAGAATACACATACGTTGTAAACAAAGCAAGAGGGCAATCAGTACTATCTGTTTTTTTAAAAAGGACAGATAACCAGGTATGTTTGTCCTGCATTTAGAACTGCCATCACAAGTCCTGGACTATCCTTGCTACAATTAATATTTGCACACTTTAAACTAATCTAACTTTGTAGAAAAAAAGAACATTATATATCCTGGTGGGATACACTGAAAACTCAATCAGAGTAATTGGAGATATTGGTTAAAATTAACATAGAATATCTAAGGGCTTTAGCATTCTATAGGCACATAATCCAACCCTTATCTTGAAAGGGTTCATGTGGAGCACATCTATTCATAACCATAGAACATGCACCAATGAAATACTTTCAGGATATACATAGCCAATGGATAACTTCAGGACACACAAGTGGTGCTACTAACTCCTGCAACAATATATTTTGCAAAACAAATATCAAATAAATCAATGCCTTGTTGCATCAGCTGCAGGTCTCCTGCATGGTGCTATTGCCCTAATAAGAAAGTCTGCTTTTATGCACAAAAAATGTACTCAGATTGATTTCCAGCAGCAAATATTAGCTGACTGTCTCATACTGTTAAGCAGCATGCCACTATGGAAAATGACTAAAACAAAAGCTGTTCCTTAAGATTGATGTACTCTAAAACAACATCTAAGCCCAGGAACTCCTGCCATTTTCAATACACATATACACATTCTGTATGTATATACTACATAATACATTTTCCCTGCAATACATTTCAGTGAATCCACCTAGTTTACAACTTTAACAGATTTGTTTGTGAAGCATTTGTCTGTATACATTTTATATTTTGTACATTTTTAATGTAACATATTGTGTAAATAGACAGAAACAGTGAGATAAATCATCTGAAAAATTTTGTAGTCTTTGTAAAGCCCTAATAATAAGTATTTGGTGTCATCAGACTTAACTGGATGATGTATTTTATATTGATTTATTGTTATTCTAGCTTGTAAACCAGCTTGCATATATTTTTTGCAGGTGTGCACACTGTATCTGTCTAAATTATTACTTTGCCATTAAAGTGGAATTATTTATTGACAACTGAGTCTGCTGTTTTTAAACTCCAGAGGAAATCAGCCTTTGATTCCATTGTTAGGTGTAGACTATGGGAAGAGCTTGAGAAAATCATTACAAATATTAGACACATCAGGTTATTGATTGAATTTACTACAAGGATATGAGCTGGCCAACTGGGGATCCTTATCTGACCCTACTTTAATAAATGGATCAGTCAAACAGGTCTATTTATTTGCTCCCATCACATTTAATTTGCATATCAATTATAGTGTTTCAGCCATGGAATGAAAAGCATTTTGTCTCCTGGCTTAATAGGTACAAAGCACTCAGTTGATAATATACGGTGTTTATATCATGATATATGTTGAAAATAAATTTAGAAAATTGTGGGCTATGCTGGCTGATTATTATGAGAGGAAAAAGCTGAGGATTAACTACAAGCAAGCCACACAGCAGAACCAAACATATTTTGTCAGTAAATATCCAGTATTACCTGTTCCTTAAATACTGTGTTTGGATGTCCCTTTTTAGAAGTCATTAACCTAGAAGGTAAACCTTAATCCAGTTTTGACTCATTGAGTATATTGTAAAGATTTTTTCTACTTTAGTGGAGAGTTACTCCTTCAATCAAAATATTCCAGGAAAATAAAATTCCACAGCTTCTGTATTGGAAGGAATTTTTGGAATGGAATTAGAATGTATTTGTGCAATTGGAAATAGTCCAGAATATTTTTTTAAACATGCCTGGGATAAGTATATATCCATCGTAAGATAAAATACAGGAAATAGTATAAGGGCAGACTAGATGGACCATGAGGTCTTTTTCTGCCGTCAATCTTCCGTGTTTCTATGTTTAATATGTTAAGGGAAATTCCAAGTTTTCCACAGGATCTCTTGTCACTCACATCTGTCAATCTCTATTAGAGCACAGCTTATATACACATATGCCAGGTTCCCAGATAATTATTAAGTTTTCCTACTGGCAAATGAAGGGTAAATATGTCATATTATGATATTATACTCCTTTCTATCTAGAGGAGTTACATTAAATCCTTGAAAAAAGGATTTATTGGAATGCTGTCAAAGACACAATGTTGTTCCAATGCTCAAGATTCTATCTTTGGCATCCTCAGTTTAAAGCAGATATTCTTTTGCAGCTCTTAGACTCATCAGCAGATCGTTACATTTCCAAAACTAAGTCCTTAAATCTGAATTCCAGAAAAGTCTGTGAAGGGATTTATACACACAGACACATGCACACACACACACACACACACACACACACACACACACACAAATAGAATATTATTTCTGTGGCTGAATTGGACAAGAAATTGCTGCAAATAACATATAATTTGTCATTTTAACAGCACTTTTTAAAAAGCTGGTTTTAGGCAAGGAACATTGCTCTGTCTGGTATCATTCAATGCCAAGACAAAAACGATCTCTTTCATTTTTTCCAACATTGCCCAGTGACAATAATTGTACAATAAGGAACAGAGAGTTAATCAATTTAGAGTCCCCATCCCATTCAAATTGGAATTGGCCATTTTATGTACCTTGTCCTTTCAAAATTAAACAACTATCAGTATCAATAAACAACAGAATATAACTCCAAGTAAATCAAATTTCTGTGAAATCAAAATTTTAATAATGATTGAAGCAAAGACATTAAAAAAAACAAAAAGAAGGAAAAAACATTTAATTGACAAATGTTATGATTTGCTACCTTATTTTCAACTGATAATTGCAATTGAGTATTCTTTCCTCTCTGTCAGATATTAGAAGTTCCTTCTGCAAGTCGTAATAAGTTATTCTTTTCCCTGCAGAGTCTATGAACCTTAACAAATTTAAATAATATTTAGTAAATTGCAACTCTTAGGTAGAGTGTATGCTTAGCAAAAGATAGTAACAAGATGAACTGCATTCATAGTCTTTTGATTTCAATACTTCATACCTGAAAGCAGATCACAAGCAATTTATGTTACTTTTCAAATATGGCAAAATTATATGGCTAAATGTCCTCAGTTATTTTAGACAACTGCCAAAAGTGCCAACTAATTAGATGATTGAAAGCTTGTTGTTTGCTAGAAACCCCACAAACAAATCTTATCAACATGAATACAATGAAACCTGGACTTCTATCCACACAAAAAATGGAGAGACTATGAAATGCATTAATCAGAAATCCGAAGAGAAAAATGAGAAACTTTTATATCTGGAATTCAGGCCAATGAAAAATAGTTGCTTAACAAGACAGCTCATAGTTTTATTATTGCTATTCTCAGAAAACCTAAGGAGCTGCTGTTAAATATTCATGAAGAAGGTTCCAGAGTTCAGAATCTGCATGGAGCCTCCTAAGCCGTCCTGATTGGTTGCTTCATTTGACGGGAGACTTGTTACCATGTCAGATAGAGTTTATTATTTTGTGAACCCTATAAATACAAAGCCGCAGCACTTTCTTTTAGAGCGATTTTAACTGTAACCCATTTGCGTTAATTCTGTCAGCTCTAGCTGAATAAACAACTGCTAATTTCACCAGTTAACTCTTCAAGTATTTTTCATTGGCGATGAAGGTGGTTGAACCTCTATTCAACCTATCCACCATGGAGACTCCGACTGCCACCTCCGTGGCAAAACCTCCTGCCTTGTTCAACCCAGAACATATGACTTGGAAAGCCTATATGGCCAAATTCGAAATTTTCTTAGAAGTGGCAGGGATGAAAGATGCTGATGATGGCCGAAAAAGAGCAATATTGTTGAACCACTGTGGCACACAGCTCTACAATCTCGCTGAAACCCTGACTGACCGGGAGCCAGCTAACTCGGTGGCCTGGGATGTGCTGACCACTAAGCTAGCCAACCATTTTAAGCCGACCAAACCGGCACGTGTATACTGGCACCAATTCTCTAGAATGGCTCAAACAGACGGGGAAATGATAAACCAATTCATCACCCGTCTCCGCACTGTTCTGTCACAGTGCAATTTTGACAACCCAGAAGTGCACCTAGTCGACGCGCTAATCTTCGGCATGCGAAATGTCAAAATCAGGAACAAACTCCTGACAGAAGACGATCCTTCCCTTCAGGACGTGATCAAAGCGGCTCAAACCATTGAAGTGGCCGAAGCCGCCACCACTGATCTTAAAAAGAACGATAAAGTCGCGACCATACATCATCTTGACAACTCCTTGCCACTTGATGTGCTGCCACCAGATGACTGCAACCTTCTCCACGATCTCCCTGAAGATGCCTGCCTCCAAATCCGAACTCCGGCTACCAGACCTCTATGTCTATAGCCTCAGATCTACTCCTGTGCCGGCTGCTGTGGAAATCACCCGCGCTTTAGATGCCCATTCCAAAATGCCTTCTGCCGCCATTGCAACCGCAGAGGCCACATTGCGGATGCCTGCAGAGCCGTCCTGCCCGAGGACCAACCCGTCTATCAAAGGCCATCTTGACTACAATCCGCATCCTGGCTAAACCAAGACACCCAAATGCCGAGACCCCAATACCGCCTGCCTGCCAGGCCTCCACCGTTTCCACCGCGAGACCAATACCAAGGTAAACTTTCCCCCAGGGAAACCAACAGACTGGAACTAAGCCCAAACAAACTTTTAATTCCTATCCTTTTGAACAGCCAGCCCTGCCAGATGGAACTGGACACTGGCTCCAGGTTTTCCATAATGCCTTGGCAGAAACTAAAACTGTACATGCTAGACTTACTGCCTTCCCAGCTAATGCCTGTACCTGCAATTATCAAAGACTTCCAAGGGAACCCCATTTCTATCTTGGGGAAGGCTATTGTACCTGTCACTTTTAAGGGCATTAACTGTAACCTGCCCTTGATCATTGTCCAAGGGGCTAAACACTCACTCATGTGTCTTGAATGGATGCGCCCATTGGGATTGGCTGTGACTGGGCTACATTAACTGAGGGTGGAGGAATCCTCTAATTTTGTGTCTGAATTTCCCAATGTCTTTGACAATTCCCTGGGTTCTTACAAAGGTCCTCCAATTTCCTTTTCCACAGATCCAGCTGTTCCCCCCCATAAGATTGAAACCTCGAAGGGTCCCCTTATTGCCAAACCTGGATCACCAGCTAGACAAACTGATTGCACAGGGAATCTTAGTGCCCGTAGAGCATGCCCCCTGGGAAACCCCAATTATAACCCCATAAAACCAGATGGTTCTCTAAGGGTATGTGCTGTAAACCCTATAAATACAAAGCCGTGGCACTTTCTTTTAGAGCGATTTTAACTGTAACCTGTTTGCGTTAACCCTGTCAGCTCCAGCCGAATAAACAACTGCTAATTTCACCAGTTAACTCTCTGAGTATTTTTCAGCTGCTCCAATAATTGAACAGCAAATTTTCAGGGAAATAGCAAAATGAAGAGATTTATCAAAAAGAAAAGGAAAACCCCCCTCTAAATTAGCTCAATCACTGACAATTACAAGAAGCTGCAATCTATGAAACGGGGTGGGGGGAGAGAATCCTTGAGCTAGATTTGGACACTATGTACTTTTTTATGCTGGTGTTATAAAAAATGTGATTCTTTTAACCTACAGTATATGTTATAGTGTTGACAAGCTCATTATATCACTACAATTTCAGTACAAGTTGGGGAAGAAATATTACAGTTGAGGATTTTAATGTGATGTTGAAATGTTTCCAAAAGTTGAAAAATATAATCTCATAAATTGCTTTGTGAGCCTCTGGCACAGGAAAAAGACTAATTCTATATAATTAGAAAGAAAGTTACCCTCCTGATTTTAAGGAATGGCTCCAGGATGTGAGTCTGTTATTTATTTTTGAAATGTCTCTGTGTTCTAAAAACAAAAGATAATGCAATATGTTGCTATATAGCTTTAATGGTATGATTTAAAGATTGAATAGGCTTTTTATTATTTGTTTTTATATTGTTACTTATGTATATGATTTGGATAATTTTTTCTATTAATTTTCTTTAACAAACACAGACACACACACAAACACATATATAAGCATACATACAGTACATGCCAGTAGTGGGATCTGGTTTTCTTCATTGCTGGTTCTTTTCTTGATGTGCTACACAAGGGTGCATGTGTTGCGTGCTTTGTACGTATGCATGCTTGCACATGCACAATGCCCCAAATCGGGCTCTGCACTTGTGCCATAGCAAAAAACAAGATGGTGACGTATATGGCATTGCTGAGAAAGCTGGTTCAAGGGTGGGGCAGACCTGGGTCGCTACCGGTTCTAGCGACCAAGGCTGCCAAGTTACTACCATTTCCATAGAAGTGGTCCGAACCAGGAGGAACTCATCTCTGATACATGCATGCATATAAACTTTTCCCATGTTTCACCAAAAATAAGACTCTTTCTTATATTGTTTTGGTGCTTGGCCTTATCGCCATTCACTTAAAAGCTCAATTGGGCTTATTATAAAGGGACGTCTTATTTTGGTGAAAACAGTATTACCAATATATAATACCAATATGTGTGTGCGTGTGGTGTGTGTGTAAGATATCTACAAATATGTATTTTCTACTGTTGATATTTTTTATTGGTAAGTTTTAAAAAATGTAATATATATAAATAAAGGAATGTACATGTTGTTAATGTGTCTTATATCTTCTCTGAAATTGCCCTATTGCATTTGTATAATTGCATATCTATATTGTTACTTATTTTTCTATTTCTGTATATTTGTCTGCTATTGCACATATTGCAAATTCATTTATAATCTGGATACGGACAATAAAAGTATTTTTCTACAAAATAAATATGTCATTTCCCCCCCTCAGATTTGCATATTCTGCCAGAATTAAACATAGTTCCTTAGATGATGGGATAGTCTTCTTAATAATTAAATGTTTTCAATGTTAAATATTGTATCAACATGTTATAGCTAATGAATATATTCTGCTCATGTAAATGTATTTTTGCAAAGAAAAAAAAGGAATAAGAAAATGGAATTCTAAATAAAATTATCCATTCTAATCAAAAATTTTTGCCTGCAAGACAAACTAGATATAATACGAGGATAGTTTTATATATATTAGAATATTACAAGAGCTATAGCAATAAACAAAGGGCCATGATATTTCTGGATGCAAAAAAAGCTTTCGATCATTTAAATTGGAACTTTTTCAAATATCAAATTAAAATTATGAAATGTGGATCTAAATTGGAAAATATGATTACTGCTATATACGCATAATAAAAAGCAAAGGTTTTAATAAATGGGGATATGACAGAAGAATTTAACATTGTAAAACAGGTAAAACAAGGTTGCCCGCTATCCCCCTTATTATTTATTTTTGCAATTGAAATATTATTAAATCAAATAAAAAAGAACAATGAAATCAGGAGAACTAAAGTCAAAAAAGAAATTTTAAAAATGCCTGGTGGGAGTTTTTTTTGTTTGTTTTTGTTTTTTGAGAAGGCAACACAATTACTTAATGAAATGGAACTATTTAGAATAGTTGCAGAATTTAAAATCAATAAAGATAAAACAAAAATGTTAACTATATATTAACTAAAAAATCTGCCCAAATTCAAATCAGGGAATTAGTTGAGAAAACAGGTTTACAAGTAACTTTAAAAAAAAATCAAATATTTAGGGGTCTGCTTAATGGCTAGACACTCTTTATTAAAGGAGTATAATTACACCAAATTGTTCAACAAAATGAAACAAGATTTAGAAAAATGGGGGGAGTCTCCGGAGAGGGGCGGCATACAAATCCAATAAATAAATAAATAAATAAATAAACAAACAGGAGAATCACAGTTATAAATTCCAACATTATACTCAAATGACTTTACTTATTTCAGACAGCACCTACAATATTAGATAGAAATTTTTTCAGTGAAATAAACAAATTAATATCTAAATTTGTATGGACTTGTATGGAAAAAACCAAGAATTAAATTTAAGGAATTACAAGACAACTTATCCAAGGTGGGGGTGGGTGGGGGAAGGTTGGTCTCCCTGATCTAAAATATATTACCAATCTGCAATCTTACTTTGGCTAAAATAATGGATTGTTCTCAGTAACAAAAAAAAATTAACATTGGAGGGACATAACATTCAGGAAGGCTGGCATACCCATTTATGGGAAAAGAACACTAAACATACATACTTCCAAACACATACTACATATATGGATATTAATACATATATGGAGGAAAATTGGAAGTAAACATTACATACAGATGCCTTGATGGTTATCTACTATGGAGGCTTTCATCTATCCCAATATATCAAAAACAGCAAAAATGAGAACTTACAAAGAAATATTATATAAAGAAGGAAATCTGAAGACTAGACAAAAACTAGAGGAAGAAGGAAAACATATTGATTGGCTACCATACCTCCAACTTCAGAGTAGGTACAAAAAAGATTTTGGAAGAATTGGGCATAAGCAAAAAACAAATCTTAATAGATAAAATTTTAATAGGATCTCATAGTAAATTTATAACAAAAATGTACAACTATTTATTACAGTGTGATAAACTTGGGGAAACAGTTAAATAAAATATGATCATGAATGATCATGGATGAAATTTTTTGAGTACGGTATATAATTAGAGGATTGGGACAAATTATGGAAAGAAAATTATAAATGGATGTTATCAGCTTTTTATAAAGTAAATTTATATAAAATGTTTTACCGCTGGCACTTTGCCCTGGCCAGACTTAACTAAAATCTATCCTAATGTAGACGCAATATATGTTGGAAATGTAAAAAAGCCCATGGTACATACTACCATCTATGGTGGTCCTGCCCAGTGGCAAGAAGATACTGGAAAATAATTAGAAGCTGAATAAAAGAAATGACTGACTGTGAAATAGAATTAAGACCAGAGACATACCTACTAGGATTGTTTGAGGGCAATACACTAAAGCAAACCAATATCTTATTATACATATTTTAACTGCTGCCAAACTATCCTTCACACAGACCTGGAAGGACAGAAATCCCTTGATAGAGAATATGATAATTAATAAAATGATGGATTGCACGGAAATGATAAGACTTTCTTTAGAATTACAGAATCGCCAAGAAAGAGAATTTTTACTGTGTGGGGAAAATGTTACAATTGGCTAAAAATTTTAAAAAGTAAATAATATTAACTGTAAATATTAATACTAATGGAAATTTAAAAATGATAGATTAATAATATGATAGATGGATATACATACATAGCAATTTTTACAGCAATGTTACAGAAATGTAAAATGTAAAGACGTTTATGTGCTTTATTATTGCCTTTTTGTTTGTGTATAAACTGAATAGAATTATTTTTTTAAAAAAGAAAATGAAATCTATCATAGAAAACAAAGTAAAGGAGGAGTAGGCCATGCAAACTATTTATTACTTTGAATTGCTTTTTGTATATTCCTCATTTAATTGTATTTTAAAATGAACACTGACAAATATTTCTAAAGCATATTGTTGCCAAGGGTATACATACCATATCTGGGCTGGGGAGAAAAACCACCATTAGATAGTAGCAAAAATATTAAGAGTGCTAGCTTTCTCTGCCATCTATTGATTATCCATAGAGAGCCCAGGTGGCGCAGCAGGTAGAGTGCAGTACTGCAGGCCACTAAAGCTGACTGTAGATCTGTAGGTCAGCAGTTCAAATCTCATCACCAGCTCAAGGTTGATTCAGCCTTCCATCCTTCCGAGGTGGATAAAATGAGGACCTGGATTGTGGGGGCAATATGTTGGCTCTGTTAAAAAGTGCTATTGCTAACATGTTTTAAGCCACCCTGGGTCTAAGGAGAAGGACGGCATTTAAAAAAAAAAAATCGAATAAATAAATAAATAATTCAGTGAAAGGATCATAAAGTTGTAAAAGACATAAAGAGTCAATGCTGGCAACTTTCCCGTCTACAGATCAAACCTAACTGCTCAGTCTTTGATCAATCACTATTCTTCATTACTTGGCATAAAAATATTCTAGCCCTCAATAATCTTTATATTGATTCCACACTCAATAGGTACCCTTTAAATTAAAGTCCATTCTCTGATCTTAGACAACAAATTTGTAGCAATCAAAATATCTAAATTTTATTTCCATCAACTATAATAAATGCACTTCTTTGGTTGAGAGTAGACTACTATTACTGTGGAGGTCTACATGTAAATTTGTCACTTGAAATAGGATCTAAACCTCATTTCTGGAGTGGGCTTTTGTTTCAAATTTACAAATTTCCTCCTATGGAAAAAGTATAACCTCAAACTGATCTCACAGCAGACTCTTAGCATAGTCTCT
Source organism: Erythrolamprus reginae (assembly GCF_031021105.1). Classification (NCBI taxonomy): domain Eukaryota; kingdom Metazoa; phylum Chordata; class Lepidosauria; order Squamata; family Dipsadidae; genus Erythrolamprus; species Erythrolamprus reginae. The sequence goes on from NC_091955.1 coordinate 50,388,805, forward strand.
TTTAATGTCTAGACCAGAGAAAGTCACAGTAAAAGTCAGTGTGTTCTTGATTGGATATGCAAAATAATGGACCCAAATCTCAACTTTGTATATAGAAGCCAATATGGCATATATTTTTCTATATCTAATTATTTTTACACCATTCTTTCTGTTCCATGCAGAGGAGCATTTATGTTGGTAAGGCTTAAATATTTTCAGGCATATTGGACAGAAAGTTCTATGTTCAAATGAGATCAATGGGAATATTCTACATGTATTGGTTATGCTTTTCTTTATGTTATACTTGATATTCTGGATGAATCCATCTCTTCCTTACAAAATGCATGGGTTAGTCTGAAATTGAGTTTGTGTGCTTTTTTGTTAGTCTGCCATGAAAGCTGATCAATAGTAGCCATAAAAGAAAGAGAGCAATTGCAAGAGCAATGACAAGGAATCTTATACGTTCCCTCATTCTGTGTCTTCAAAAGAGCTTTGAAAACTGTTTTTCTTTTTCTTCCCAATATCTATACTGGAGTAACTTTGAACCCTAACTGTTTAAAGTGAGGCAGGAAATATGATACTTGCATGATTGAGAGGCTTTAGTTAAGATGTGAGCAAGATATGACGATTTTGTTAATAAGCTTTTGGAGCACTAAAACTGTATAATCAGTCAAACTTTTTGAACAATTCATATTTATTTGATAAGAAGTGGTGCAGAGGTTTGAAAAGGAGATTGAGAGATTATTTGGGAACATTACAAGTTGCTAATCTTCTGCTATAGACTTCAAAATGTCAGAGCAAAATCAATGAACACTGCCTAACAATATCAAGAAAGTACCAAGGCTTCTGTTTCAGCAACACAAGCATTTTGCATTCTTACATTCACTCTTTCAGTCATTCAGATCACAAACACAAAAAGACTTTTCTTGTGAAAGAAAATTGCAGTTTAAATTTATCTAAAAATTGCAATTTCACATTAATTTTGTTGGAATGATAGGTGAAACATCTATCTAATTCTCTCTTATAAGCAAGTAGTTTGTACCTACTGTGTTATTGTTTCAGGGATATTTTCTTACCTAAATAGAGAAACAGATAACCATGGGTGCAGTAGTGGGTCTTCGGAGAGGGGCTGCATACAAATCTAATAAATAATAATAGTAGTAGTAGTAGTAGTAGTAGTAGTAGTAGTAGTTGTTGTTTCTGGTGGTACGGCTCATTGCTGCAGCTCTGTGGCTCTAGTATGCAAATGTGTGTTTGAGCGAAAGTTTGCTTCATGCACCTGTGCAGGTAGCAAAATCTCACCTGGGGACTCACGTGTGTGTGTGTGTGTGTATATGTGTGTGTGTGTGTGTATTTCAACGAGGTTTTTTACTTCCATGCATGCTGCGGAGCGGCAACAATTAGCCGTACAACCAGGAACCCACTACTGCATGGATGGGAAGTGGGGGGAAATGGTCAAAACAGGGAAAAAAATTATAGAACCAACTTCTATTAGATTTCCCCATGGAATTTTCTTGTGGAAAGCTGGCAGGGAGCATCAGAAATATTTCCTTCCTTCCTTTTTATCTATGGAAGGAAAGAAGGCAGGAAGGGAGGAAGGGAGGAAGGAAGGAAGGAAGGAAGGAAGGAAGGAAGGAAGGAAGGTGATGTGGTGCCTGATTGCCTGTCTAGCTCAGGTTTGGAACTGGCCTGTGATTGGAAGAATCCAAAGGCAAAGCCAGGCGCCCTGGCAGGAGAAAGTAGCCTGGCAATGACCAGGGCAGTTTCTGCCCTTTTGGAGAGAGAAAGAAAGAGAATGAGAGGGAGGAAAGGAGGGAGAGAGAGAGAGAAAGAAAGAAAGAAAGAAAGAAAGAAAGAGAAAGAGAGTGGGAGGAAGAAAGGAAGAGAAAGAAGAAAGAGGAAGGAAGGATGAGAGAGAAAGAGAGAGAGAAATAGAAAGAAATGGAGGGAGGGAGAAAGAAAGAAAGGAAGAGAGAAAGGAAGTAAGAGAGAAAGAAAGAGAGAGAAGAGAGGAAGAAAGGGGGAGAAAGAAAGAAGAAAAAAGGAAGAGAGAGAAAGAGAGAAAAGATGAAGGAAGGAAGAGAGAGAGAGAGAGAGGAAGGAAGTGAGAGGGAGAGGAGAGAGAAAAGGGGAGAAAAAGAAAAAGAAATGAAAAAATGATGGAGGGAGAGAATGAGAGATGAAAAAAGGGAAAAGAAAGAAAGAAAGAAAGAAAGAAAGAAAGAAAGAAAGAAAGAAAGAAAGAATAGTAGCATGAATGGAAAGACAATGTTCTGGAAGCACTGTACCAAATACTCCAATTGGAGGTTCTTCAATGGAATGGATTAATAGTATATAATAAATACAGACTCTTCAACTTATGACTTACATAGTTAAGTGACTTGTGCTCTTGTCTTGCATATTGGTTATTTAAGAGGGTAATATACAGCAAAATGAATAATTAATGATAGATGGTTGATTGCTATTTGATTATTTGATTATTATTTGTTTAATATGTAATGACATTTTTCTTCTAACATATAATGGATTATATGTATGAATATATTGGATAGTGACATACTGTATACAGAGAGTAGTATTAATGATATTTAGTAGATGATATATGTTTACTAAGTTGACCTATATGATGTATGTTATTTTTTAGTAGGGAGAAAAACAATAAGAAAAAATCATTGTAATTAAAATTATCCACTCAGGGAAGGATTTAGAAGGCATAAGAGTGGGTGACATCTGAGGGAAAAAAATCAAGTGCTCAGGCATGAAAATGTGCCACTCCGATATTATACTTTTCTGACCACACCGGAAAAAAAATTAGAGGGAACATTGGTCGGTACCCCTTTGGGGGTCGAACAACTGTTTCCCATGGGTCACCTAAGACCATGGGAAAAGACAAAACTAAAGCTATGACCAATCAGACGTTTACAATGGGGGTGTCCATTTGACCTTCCTGCCAATCAGCTTAAAGCTCTGTTGGGACAATTGGTGCTAGGCTTATGGTTGAGGGTCACCACAACATGATGAACTGTATTAAGGGGTCACAGCATTAGAAAGGTTGAGAACCACTAAAAATGAGTCAAACAAATTAATGTGTTTTATTATGTGAATAAAAAAGCTTTTGTTAAACATAAAGTGGCATAAAGAATCCAAATTCTGAATAGTCCTCCAGTCAAGACTTCCATGTTTAATCTTCACCTTTTTGTTTCTCCTTTAGGTTATATAAATATGGTGTGTGCGTTTGTGTGCATGTGTGTGTGAAAGAGAAAGAGAGAGAAATGAACAAATGTGTAAGAGGAACCAAATAATATATGATTATCAAATGTTTTATAAATAAATATAGCTTTCTATATTTGGGGCCAATTGCCATGGGTTACAACAGGAATACGAGATGGACACCTGTAGCTTAGCTCACTTAAAAATTGGTGTCCCCTCCAATGACCCAGGCAAACCTCTGCTTCAGGAATCAGAGGAAATTATGTTTAAGACAGCCCCTGAGGCAGGAAGCAGATATGTTTATATTTGCAGCATACTTCTGCAATCTATGCAAATATCCAGCTAAATATCTGGAAGCTTATTTATTATAAAGCTTCTTTTGTGATAACTGTTAATTAAATGGAAATCAAAATTGTTTGATTAGTTATAAGATCTTAGCCCAAAATAAGAAAAAATATGGTGCTGTACTTGAATCTCTAGTTACAGAATCTCTAACACATATTGGAAACGTAAGTATTAGCAGTGATTTTTTTTTCCTTGAAAAATCCTCCTTGTGAAAGAAATTACCTATTAAAATGATAATTCAGGTTTAGTCATGCTGGACAAATGTCTTCAATCCAAGCTACTATGATTTCCCAGCATAAATATTTTGTGATCAATTTCATTTACACAAATCGTCTTCATGATATTCCATACAGGTTGTGTTTTGTAATGTTAAAACTGACCTTCAAAGTGCTCATTTGAATTGCTTTTCTTGATGAACCGAAGCCCACAACTGAATTAATCCATATCTTAATCCTCACTCTTATTTTTCTATATTATCAGCTTGCAAGACATACAATGTACTAATGCTGAAATTTAAAACTATGGCTTAATATTTTGTATTTCCTTGGTTAAATAACAAACAAAAAGATATAAAAGGTTATACAAACAAAATGAAAATAAAGGAAGGAAATGCAGTAAAGTCAGTCATGCAATTATTCACTTAAGAAATTAAATCAAACATGCAAGTACAGAACAGTGTAGGTCCTTCATTTGTTATCATGTTTGAAAAGAGAGGAAGAAATACAAGCAGCCTGCCTTCCATAGAAGGTTTCATATTGCACAGGTCAGAAGGAGACTAAAAAGATATTGCAGATTCATCACATCCTGTACATAAACAATTTCAACTCCTCTCCTCAGGCCAGCCCTATAGAGCAGTGTTTCCCAACCGGTGTGCCGCAGCAGGTGTGCCGCGAAGAAAGAAGCTCAGCTTCTGATCTTGCAACTTTTTGCGAAGAGCAAAAAGTTGTGAGACTGGAAGCTGAGCTTCCTTCTTTGCGCCTTCCAAGTTTTCCGGCAGCTGCAGCGCTCCACCCGGCTGGAGCTTCCCTGGTGATGGCAGCAGGTGAGTTTTGGGGATTGGTAGGAGGGCAGCGGCAGTGGGAGGGCGGCGCACAGTGGGAGGGTGATGGTGGCGGCAGTGGGCAGTAGCTGTGGGGTGGCGGCCAGGGTGGTCAGCTGTGAGGCGGAGCTTCGGAACGGAGGCACCGACCGGCAGCGGCTGGACATGTTGCGGTAGCCGTGGGGCGGCAGGAGGTTGGTCCCTCTATCTCTCCCTCTCTTGCTATCTCTTGCTATCTCGTTCTCTCCCCGCTTTCTCCCTCTCTCTTTCTCTCAGCAGCGGCATTGGGCAGTAGCCGTGGGGCGACGGCAGGGTGATCTGCTGTGAGGCGAGCTCTGGAACAGAGGCACCGACGGCGGCGGCTGGACATGCTGGAATTGCGTGGCTGGCACTTGCCTGCTGGCTGGGCTGGGACGGAGGCTCCAGCCCCACGTCCATGCCCAGTGCAACGCCAGCATGTACGGCATCTAGCAACACGTCTAGCCGCCGTCGTCGGTGCCTCCATTCCGGAGCTCCGCCTCACAGCTGATCCCCCTGCTGTCGCCCCACGGCTACTGCCCAATGCCGCTGCTGAGAGAGAGAGGGAGAGATAGCAAGAGCGGGAGAGAGAGAATGAGAGAGGGAGAGGGGGGAGAGAGAAAGAGATAGCAAGAGAGGAAGAGAGGAAGAGAGAGGGAGAGAGGGGGGAGAAAAAGAGAGAAAGAGATAGCAAGAGAGGGAGAGAGAGAAAGAGAGAAAGAGAGAGGGAGAGGGGGGAGAGAAAGAGAGAGAAAGAGATAGCAAGAGAGGGAGAGAGAGAAAGAGAGAGGGAGAGAGGGGGGAGAGAAAGAGAAAGTAAAAAGAGAGAAAGAAAGAGAGATAGCAAGAGAGAGAAAGAGAGGGGGAGAGAGAAAGAGAGAAAGACAGCAAGAGAGAGAGAGAAAGCAAGAGAGAGAGAGAAAGAGGGGGGAAGGAGGGTGAGGGAAAGAAATAGAGGGAGGGAAGGAGGGAGAGAGAAGGAGGGCAAAAAAGAGAGGAAGAAAGGGAGAAACAAATAGAGATGGAGAGAGGGGGAAAGAAAGAGGAAGGGAGAGAGAGAAAGGGGGAGAGAGAAAAATATAGCGAAAGGGAGGAAGAGAGATATTTTTTTGTCCAAACTTTTTTTTACCCCCCCCCCCCCCCCCGCTCAATGTTCCCCAGGATTTTGTAAATGTGAATAATGTGCTGCGGCTCAAAAAAGGTTGGGAAACACTGCTATAGAGCATTGCAGGCAGTGATGGGTTCCTACGGGCACAGTCAGGTATGCAGAACTGATAGAAAAAATTGATTTTTGTTTTCTTTTTTTCCCTTCTGGGCTCTGGATATGTTTCTCCTATCACAGTAAATGAGGTTGAATGTGCAAGGAAGGTTGAATATAAGGTTGAATGTGTTATGTCCCTATCTGGACAGGGAGTCTCTACTCACAGTCACTCATGCCCTTATCACCTCGATGTTTGACTACTACAATGCTTTCTACATGGGGCTGCCTCTTAAGGGCGTTCAAAAACTGCAAATTGTGCAGAATGCAATTGTGCGAGCAATCGTGAGCTTGCCCAGACATACACATATCTTTCCAATACTCTGCAGACTGCATTGGCTGTCAATTGGTTTCTGGACACAATTCAAAGTGTTGGTTATGACCTATAAAGCCCTACATGGCATTGGACCAGAATACTTATGGGCCGCCTTCTGCCACATGAGTCTCAGTGACCGGTCAGGTCCTACAGAGTCGGCCTTCTCCAGGTCCTGTCAACTAGACAATGTCACTTGGTGGAGCCTAGGGGAAGAGCCTTCTCTGTGGCGGCCCTGGTCCTCTGGAATCAGCTCCCCCCAGAGATTCATACTGTCCCCACCCTCCTTGCCTTCTGTAAGAGTCTCAAGACTCATTTATATCGCCAAGCTTGGGGCTATTAGACTTCTGCCCCCTGGCCAACGAAGGTTATGCAAGTTAGTAGATTGAATGGGTATGAGTGTTTTTATGGTCTTTAGGTTTTTAGATTGTTAGTTATTAATTTGATTCCAGATGTTATATATTGTTATTTTATGTGTTGTAAGCTGCCCCAGTCCTTGGAGAGGGGTGGCATAAAAGTCAAATAAACAAACAAACAATTTTAGAAGAGGTGTGTGTGTGTGTCTACATACACATACAGTTTATATAGTAGATAATGTATATTTTTGTCTGCTTGTATGTAATATGTATATACACATATATCATATATACATAGAATTAAATAGTATATTTTGGATGTTCAGTAATAGTAAATAGAAATTGTATCTCTTTGAGGCAAGGAGAGGCCTGACACCCTAACCCTAACCCAAACTTTTGACATGAGTGACGTCAAGTTGGCCACCTTTAAGCCAATCTCATGACTTTTAAGCCATCAGCCCCGGTCACATGGCCAGCAAGCCACACTCACAAAATAAGCCACGCCCACAGTGTGGTAGTAAAATTTTATGCAGTCCTTCTCTAATTGTGGGAAAGCAAAAAACCTCACTGAAATGCATGCACATGTGTGTCTCCAAGATTTTGCTACCTGCACAGGAACGGGGAGGAAAATTGTGCTTGATCCCATACTCGTGCACCACAGCTGCGGAGCTGTGTGCAATTAGCCACACTGGCAGGAGCCCACACTGAGTGAATTTCAGTTGTAGGATTTTATGATTAATGATTGTACTTAATAATGCAATACTATACTAACAATTAAAACATTTTAAAAAGTGGACTTAATTACCTAGGGACATAACCACAGGTGGGTTCTATTTTTTTTTTTTTACTATCATTTCTGTGGGTGTGGATTATTTTTTGGGCATTGCTTGATGATCATGTGATGTAGGCATGGCTTCATGTGACCACCCAGTGGCCGTGGCTTGGTGGTCTTGGGACTGGGTAGGCATGTGACTGGATGGGCGTGGCCAACTTGACATCACTCACATCAAGAGTTAGAGTTAGGATGCATGGCCTCTCTTCGTCTCAAAGGCCTCAACAAGACACAATTTCCCTGTCTATTTATTTACTACTATTGAACATCCAAAATATACTATTTAATCCTATGTTCTTTCTTTCTTGTCTCTCTCTCCCCCCTTCATTTCTCTCTCTTTCTCCCAACTCTCTCTCTTCTTTCTTTCTTTCCCATTCTCTTTTTCTTTCTTGTTTCTTGTTTCTCTTTCTCTTTCTTTCTTTCTTTCTTTTTTGTTTCTCTTTCTTTTTTTCTTTCTTTCTTGTCTCTCTCTTTCTATTTGTTATAAATACAAAGAGCCCTAGACTCCACCTATCACAAATAGATTGCTTCAGATTTTAAAACACTTTTTAAAAAATACAATGAGCTAGTCTGTATCTTTATTTTGACAAATGAGGAGGTAGGTAGGTAGGTAGGTAGGTAGGAAGGAAGGAAGGAAGGAAGGAAGGAAGGAAGGAAAATATTTTATCTCAAAGTAAGAGGCTCCATTACTAGATCAAATTCGGTTTTCTGTGCAAGCTTGGCTGATTGCTGGAATGTAAATTAGATGATCAATATGCCACGACTGGAGATAAGTTGGCTCAGGCAATTTAACATTGAGTAAAGAATAAGTAGCTTTGAAAAAGAAGTATTTTGGGATTAGATGGTACTTGTGATCCAACAGGTCAAGCATCAAGCAAGATCACAAAATAATCAAACAACAAGCCTATAAGAGAAGCAAGACACAACATAACTATGTCCAAGACATGGCAAAGCAATATTCATGCAGGTCAGAGCTGTGTTTTGAACATTTATTTTCATCACTTTTTCCAATAAACAGGTGACACTGAATTTCTATCCAGTGCCATATGAAAACATTACACGGGAGTTGCACAATCTACTCTTTGTTAGCATTCCTATTTTTTCTTGTTATCTTCTCAGATTTATGAAGTTCTTCTAGTTAAGCTTCACTATGTGCCTTTGATTAAGACCAAAGGACCATATCTCAGAATTTAAACAGTGTCGAATCTCCAAGAACAGGTCTGCTATGAAATGCTATGCTCCTCCTTATCATCCATCCATTGACATGTCCTCCATGGGTCATTATCATATGCATAGGAAAATATCCACCATTCTTATCAAAATAGTATAATATACACAATGAACAAAATTTGGGAAGTGTGTCTTTAAGCCAGTCAGAGGCTGTACAGATCAGACTTTTCTGGATCACCGATCTGCATGAATGTGATAAAAATGTTTATTATTTATTCATTGATAAACTGTGTGTGTCAAGCCAAAGCCAGAATGCTTGGTGGTCTTGGCCTGCCACTTCATGCTATATTCTTTTGGAATGTTCTTGCTTTTGGAAGTTTGAGGGGCGGTGGCATTGAGGAGTTAGAGGTAGGCAAAATAAATACCTTTTAGAGTTTTCAAGGTCATCCTATGCCTTCGCTCTTTGGAATTTTTATACTTATATCAACTTTTGCAGGAGGATTTGGCTTTAAGTAGTAAACACCCCTAATGGGAACACCGGTAGCAAGAACTTTGCCATCCTTAACGATGTAAGCTTCTGTTAGTTTATGAGTCACTTCAGACCCTAAGTCTTCATTCAGGCGGTACATGCTAACTGGGCCGGAACAAGAATGGCGTGTACTGATCCGGTGGCAGGTCCATGTGATGAACTTGAGGGTGTGGGACAGGAGAATAAACTTTAAATGGAAGTAGAAATCCTGGGGAAATCAGATGGCTCTAAGAATAAATTGGAACTATGAAGAAGTCTTGCTTTGGACTCTCTTTTAAACTAAGATATTAATTGGAATGCTGACAGTATGATAAAAAAGTATTATAAAAGCATTTGTTGCCAGATATGATAAGAATGGTAAGAAGTACAGTGAGATCATGTGATATTATAAACAGAATGAATGGTGATTAGTGCAAAAGAAATATAAGAATGAAGAATTAATGGATTGAGAAGAACAAAACAAATATTTATTAGTACAAAGAATTAATGACATCTTCACAATCAACACAGCTTAGCATGTCAATAGAATGATAGTATATTTGTATGTTTCTGTGTGTATTGATGTATTATTATTTAGCATATGATTAAAACATTATCATATGCTATATACAGTATATAAGTGTAAGTGTGTGTGTGTAACATTTTTTGCTGATAATGAAAATGAAGGGAGACTAATATAGATCTATTTCAAGTTATTTAGCTCTCATCACCTAGCCATACTCTTACCGGGATTTGAACCTGGGGGGCCTGCCTGTAAGGCAATAGCTTAGAAAAACACACTCTCTCTCACACACAGACATTTTCCAAACTTGCAAAAAATTGTTAAAGAAATAAAGGGAGACTATTATAAATCTATTTTGAGCTATTTATCTCTCATCAGCTAGCCATACCCTTCTAGGATTCAAGCCTGGGCTGCTTTTGCCTTGCTAGGCAGTGCTTTTACCCTCTAGCCACAGGCTCTCCTCCCTTTTATCAGCTGAGCCAAGGAAAGATTACATGTTTTCCTGTCAGTATACCCAAGTATGGGAGGGAGCATACTGCTTCCTTTTGCCTTTCAGCCCCACTCCAGAGGCCATCCAGACACCAAACCATATTTTCCAAACTTGCAAAGAACTGATAAAGAAATAGGGAGACTAGAGGGGGCTTCCGGTTTGGTGGAGATCGCGGCGGGACATCTTTGGCAGGGCTCTGCCAGGCGATCCCTTCTACCCCCTCCGAAGGTCGCATTTGCGATCGGATCGGGCTCGGATGGCCCGATCCCAGAACAGGGGGCTCTCCTCTGCCCGAGGAGCCATCGCTGAGACTCCGGAGGCAGCGGTTCGCCCCGCAGCTTCGAAGACGGGAGAACCGATCCTCTTTGTTTAAGAGGACCGGCCAGCGCTTTCTTCCCTCGCCCAGCGGGAAGCCGAGAAAAATTTTTGAAGTGAAAGTTCCACATTTAATCTACTGAAAAGAATACATTCGATAAAGGACTTAAGGTAAAAAATTTCCTCTTTGTTTCAAGATTAAAATTTGAAGATTTGATCGTTCGAAAGCCTCAAGGGAAAGCTTTCTTTAACGAGGCGAAAGTGAAAGGTTTTTTTTTCTCTTTGAGTCTCATCCGCAAATAACAGCCGAGACTTACTTTTCTCATTTCATTGTTTCCATTTTGTATTTGGATTTTGAAATCTATAAAATATTTTTTCTACCTTATGCTTCAATAAAAGAGCTTAAATTGGAAATGACTATTTAGAAGACTTCAATGCTTAAAAGAAATTAGCAATGAAGAGCAAAATTTCTTTACTATAGTCTGTTAAAAGCATTGTGTTCCGGGCTGACATCTCAACAGCGGAGGAATATAACTTTGTTGCCTTTTTTTTCTTTCACCCTGTTGTCTCTGCAACATAATAACATCATATAACAACTTGAAAATAAAAGTGAAATAGAAGGAACTGATACCTTTCCTTTGGAATATTCACCCTTGGACTAACCTAACTGGATTACTTGCTGATTGTTTTTGGATTACTTTGGATTACCTGCTGATTGCCTTTTTCTTGGGATTATTTTTTTGAAAACTTTTCCACATCTGTCTGGACATATGAACTTCTGACTTCTAACCTGACTCCATTTTGAGATCTATTTTTTTTTTGCCTTTGTCTTGGATTTGGAAAAGAACACAGACTCCATTTTAACTACAAGAAAATTATTAATTTGACTTTCTTCTTGAGACCTGCAATCGGGATTAAGTATAATTGTATTTTCTGACATTTGGATTCATATTCTTCATTTATAATTTCTTGATTTATAAGAAGACTATAACTATATACATTGTGTTTTTTCTTTGATTAATTAATCCTTTTTTGATCCCCTTCTGATTCTTTCTTTTTTTATTTCTATCTGTAAAAGAAGTTTGAATTGAAGACTATGCATTGTTAGTAAACCTTGGTTCCCTGCTCTATTCTAATTATTTGAATTGAAATATTCCCCCCCCTTTTTCCTTTTTTTCTCTCTCCTTTTACTGCTTTATTAAGTCTTTTCTCCTTTCCTCCTTTTCCTTACCTCCCTAGAATCTCCCTTTTTAAAATAGTTATTATTCCTTTTTTGCTGTTACTTACTTTGTTTTTTTATTAGACCACTTATTTTTAATCTTTATTTGTTTCTTATTTCTAAAGGTTTTACTTTTGTTCTCTGTGTTATTATATTTTTAAATTTTTTTAATAACAGCAATAGTAATAACAACATATATTGGATTTTGAATTTTGAATTTTTTATTTTTCTTTTGACAACTGAATAGTTATAATTTAAGGTTAATTGTTAATAAAATAGATTGAATAGATTTGGAATTTACAGAAATTTTTTCCCTTTCACCACATACAAATTTAGATTGATTTAAATTAATTCGAATTTTAAACAGTGGATTCAAATTTGACAATGTCAACTTCTTCAACGGTTGTTAAAACGGTTAAAAAACAAACCACAGCAACAATCTCTTCTCCACAAGTGTCCCCGCGTCCTTCCCCGACGCACCAGGCGTCAGCTATGTCTTCCAAGGATAAAGAAAAAGACAAAACAACGCAGCCCAACTTTGCAACATTACAAGAAACTTTAAACAATATGCAGGACCTCATTCTTAAATCTCAAGAGAATGCTACCCAACAAAGAGAGGCTATAAAAGAGGATGCAACACAACAAAGGGAAGCTATAAAAGCAGACTTGGCAGAATTTAAAAAGGAGATGGCCCAATTGAAAGCTGATATGGGCGAGGTGAAAGACCAGATAAAGGTGATCCAACAAACACTACAAGAAAGTGATGATCGAGTGAAAAACGTTGAAGAGAAATCTGACAAAAATGCAAAAAGAATTGATTATCTTGAAGGGAGAGCTGATGCAAGACACAGAAGACATGATGAATCAATTATTCAGCTGGAGATGCAACGTGCTTCGTATGGACTACGATTTCAGAACATGAAAGAGGAAAAAGATGAAGATTTAAAAATGACTATGGCGGAAACGATTGGAGGAATACTCCAGGAGGATCCTGCTGCGCTAGTGAAAGAAATCGATGAAGTTTACAGGACTTCGAATAGTTACATCCGTCGCCACAATCTCCCAAGAGAGATTCATATCAAATTCACCAGGAAAACTTTACGAGATGACATACTTCATTGGGCAAGAAATTCCAAACTCCAACATCAAGGAGTGGAAATAAAAATATTAAAACAAGTTCCAAGAAGTGTCAGAGAGAGCAGAAGAGATTACCAGTTTCTTACCAGAATTTTGATCAAAGAAAATATAACCTATCGTTGGTTAATCCCACAAGGTCTTTCTCTGACATGGCGTTCTACAAGATACAAGCTGGAAAATGTAGAACAAGCTAGGTATTTCTTTGAAAATAGTGGCATCAGCCACATGGACTTTTCAGATAAACAACAAGAGGCTCAACAACAACCAGCACAACAGCAATCAGGGGAGATACTAGCAATCCAACAAGAAGAACTTTTGGGGGCCACTGCTCAAGTAATAGAGCAGGACCAAGGTGCTATAAGAAGAGTTCAGCCTCAGCGAGAAACCAAAAAACCTACTAAATGACAACAACTAAAGATCTAAAGATCTTTTCGGTAAATGTTAATGGACTTAATGAACCAAGGAAAAGGAAACAAATCTTCTCTAAAATCAGAAATCAAAATGCTCAAATTGCAATATTACAAGAAGTACATATCAAAAAAGATAACCAAAAATTATTGTTGAATCCCAAAATTGGAAAAATGTATGCTGCATTAGCAGATCAAAAAAAAAGAGGTGTGGTGATGTATGTAGAGAACTCTATAAATTCCAAACAAATATATAAGGATAATGATGGTAGAATATTGATTGTACAAGTTGATATTGAACCTAGACCTATAGTGGTTGTTTCTATTTATGCTCCCAACGAAGACCAAATGACATTTTATAAAAATTTACATCAAATAATAATAGATTTAGCTATTGAGAATGTATTAATAATAGGTGATTTTAATGCTATTGTGAATAGGCAATTAGACCATTCAGGGGGAGGGAGTCACAATAAAAGGAAAAAAACAAAAAGAAATCTACTACCTAGTACTTTCCAAAAAATGAAAACAGAATTATTGTTAAATGATATATGGAGGGAAAGACACCCCCATAAAAGACAATTTACGTTTTATTCTAATCCTCACAAAATCTGGACAAGAATAGACATGGTATGGACACCAAAAATGCTTGCAGAACAAATAAGGGAAGTAGAGATAGATGTTAACACATGGGCTGACCACAACCCAATAGTGGTCTATATAAGAAGGAACAACAAACAGAATATTTGGTGGATGAATAGAAATATATTAAATGATAAGAAATATAAGGATTGGATCGAAAAGGAATTAAAAATATTTCTTGAAATTAATAAAACCCCAGACACCACTCCACAGAATATATGGGATACACTCAAAGCTTATATAAGAGGGTTAACAATATCTTATACAGCAAAATACAATAAGGAAAATAAATTAAAGTATGTACAATTAATAAATGAATTAAAACAATTGGAATTTGCATCGCAGCAACACACCAAGAACAGAGACTTTAAAACAGAAATAAATGTAATTAAACATAAAATTAGAATTATAGAACAAAATCAAATAACTGAAAAAATTAAAAGAGCAAAACAACATTATTTTGAACATGCAAATAAACCAGGCAGATGGTTAGCATATAAACTTAGAAAGCAGAGTCAATCCAAATTGATAAAAAAATTAGAAGACAAAGATGGTACAATAAAATATGATACAGAAGGAAAGGCAGATATTGTTTATAATTTTTATAAAGATCTTTATGCCAAAGACACTGTTAGTGAAGATGAGGTTTTTAATTACTTACAGGCTTCAAAATTACCACAAATAACAGAAGATCAACAGACTATGTTGGATGGACCAATAACAATGGAAGAACTCCTAACTATAATTAAAAAACAGAAAAACAATAAGGCCACTGGTCCAGATGCTATACCGGCAGAATGGTATAAGATAGACAATGAAATAGTAAGAAATTATATGTTAGAAACTTTTAACTTATGTAGACTTGAGGGTAAAATTCCGAAATCTTGGTCAGAATCGTTGACAACTTTAATACACAAATCCGGCACTGACCCAGTAAAAATCAAAAATTATAGACCCATATCTTTATTAAATGTAGATTATAAAATATTTATTGCCATTTATGCAGATAGACTTAAAAGAATTATAAATGGAATAATACATCAAGACCAAAATGGATTTCTACCAGGGCGACAAATTAAAAATAATCTTAGAACAGTAATAAACACATTAGAATACTATGAACAACACCCAGATAAGACAGCATCCTTAATGTTCCTAGATGCTCAAAAGGCCTTCGACAACGTTAACTGGACATTTATAAAAATGCAATTAAATAAAATGAGATTTGGCTCAAAATTTGTTAATTTAATAGATACTATATATTCAAAACAAACGACTAAGATAATATTAAATAATAATCAATTACAAGCACTTGATATAAATAAGGGAGTTCGTCAAGGATGTCCTATATCACCATTGTTATTTATTATGACACTTGAAACTTTATTAATTAAAATAAGAGCGGATTCCGAAATAAAAGGTTTAACTATAGGAGATGAAACTTACAAACTCCAAGCTTTTGCAGATGACTTAACATTTATAATTGAAGAACCGATAACAACTGTTCCTTCTTTATTGCAAACTATTGAACAATACGGAAAGGTAGCAGGTTTAAAGATAAATAAAAGCAAAACTTCTTTCTTAACTAAAAATATGAATAAAATACAAGAAACTAAATTAGAAAATATTTCTGGAATAAAAACCGTAAAGAAAGTAAAATATTTAGGAATAAATTTAACAGCGAAAACAATAACATTAAAAAATGATAATTACATAAAATTATTATCAGAAATTAAAAAAGATTTAGAAACATGGAATAACCTGAAAATATCATTTTTAGGAAGAATTGCCACAATTAAGATGAATATTCTGCCCAAGGTTTTATTTCTCTTTCAGGTAATTCCAATAAACCCAGGGGGAACTTTTTTTAAAACTTTGACAAACTTAGTTAAAAAATTTATATGGCAAGGGAAAAAAGCAAGGATAAAAATAAACTGTTTGGAAGATATTAAAGAAAGAGGAGGATTTGGTCTTCCAAACTGGAAATTATATTACCAGGCCGCCGCCTTAACATGGATTAAAGATTGGATAACTTTAGAGAATAAAAGAATATTAAATTTAGAAGGACATGATCTTATGCTGGGTTGGCATGCATTTATATGGTATGACAAGGAAAAAAATCACTCATATTTTAAAAGACACACATTAAGGAAGTATTTACTAGAGGTTTGGAAGGACATAAGGAAAAACCACTTCTTAAATGTTCCAGAATGGATAGCCCCCCTAGAAGCAATAACACATCCAAAATCTATAAAAAACACGACAATATTTTATAGATATAAAGAATTATTAAATGATCAGATGAAGCTAAAGCCTAGGAATAAACTACAAGAAGAAGGGATAATAATAGATTGGTGGCATTATGCCCAGATTCGATCCAGATATCAGAAGGATATAACTCTTTACACTTTTAATAAAAGTAAGAATCTGCTAAGTCATTTAATTATTAACAATTCAGTAAAAATGATAGGGAAAATATATAAATTTCTTATCGCTCATAAAAATATAGAGTTGACTCTAAAAGATACCATGATAAGATGGTGCAGAAATATAGGTAAGGAAATAGATATAGATACTTGGGAAAAAGTCTGGATTAATAATTGGAAAATGACCAAGTCAGTTTCATTAAAAGAAAACCAAATTAAAATGTTTTATAGATGGCACCTTCCACCAAACAGGATTGCAAAAATGTTTCCTAAAACATCCCCACTGTGTTGGAAATGCAAGAAAGATATAGGAACTTATTACCATCAATGGTGGACATGTGGTAAAGCTAAAATTTATTGGAAGATGATTGAGAAGATATTAAAAGAAGTATTAAAACATGACATAGATAACACCCCGGAATTTTACTTATTAGGAATTACTAATCAGACTTATAAGAAGGAAACTCTTTATTTAATCATACACATATTAACTGCGGCTAGAATAATATATGCGCAAAACTGGAAGGGGGAGGAAATCCCCAAGAAAGAAGAAGTTATAGCTAAAATATTAGATTGCGCTGAAATGGATATGATGACAAGACGATTAAACGATCAAGAAGATACAAAATTTTATGAAACATGGAACAACATATATAAATGGTTAGATAAGAAAAAATAAGAGATAGATCTGTTTTTATTTAGGTAATAACAATATTAGATGTATTTGTTGATGATTTTGATATAGTAGTTCACCCATAAGCGATATATTAAAAATTTTGTTTTATGTATGTTTAGTAATTGAGATTTGTTTAAATGTTTGATTAGATGAATATATTACACATAAACAACATATTAAGCATTTTTACTTATACCGTACTAATATTATATTTAAGATTTGAAAATTTTTTACTAGACTTTTTAACATTTAACAAATGTTTGATTATGTATTCTTTTTTCTATTTGAATGTATACTTTCAAAAGAAGCGGGGAAATACATCCCCATTTTATGTTTAATGTTTGTATGTCTGTATGTCTGTTTTATGAAAAATAATAAAAAAATTGAAAAAAAAAAAAAAGAAATAGGGAGACTAGTATAGATCTATTTTGAGTTATTTAGCTCTCATCAACTGGCTTCAAACCTGGGCTGCTTTTGTCTGGCTAGGCAGTACTTTTAGCCTCTAAGTATCTTTCCCTGGCTCAGCTGATAGAAAGGAGGAGAGCCTGTGGCTTAGGGGGTAAAAGCACTGCCTAGCAAGGCAAAAGCCAGACACACTGTTGGTGTGATCTAACATAATTCCCCAGAAGGAGTGGAGATATGCCAGTAACTTGAGAAGAGAAAACAAGGCTAGGAAGAGGGTGAACAAAGCAGTGGGAAAAATGGTTTCAGAGCTTGGGAATGATGTCACCACAACATTCAGCTATCCCAGGACGGTTCGTATAGGGTTGATGGGGTCCACTTAACTGACAAGGGCAATGATATTTTCCTGGCAGACCTGCAGCGGTGCCTGCATGAGTTGCTGCAAGGGGGGGGGGAGCAGAGGGCCTAAATAAGAATTTGACCCCTGCTGTGGCTGTAAGATATGGGAAAAGGGTGTTAGCAGCAACTGTATGATCTCCTTTAGGGGACCTTTTGGAAGGTGATGGGTGGCCCCTCACCAGAAGCTCCGGGTAGGCCCACTCGCTGAGTTTGGAGGCCCTTGGGGCTCGCTGACCAGGGCCTCATAAGGGGCACTGGGGATGAGTCCTCCAACAAGCAGTGGGCATGGCCGAGATCAAGGGAAGGGGTAGGTGACCCCTCCCCTTTATCCGGCAAGGAGCTTTCACCCTTGGTTGCTTAGAAAGGTTATTGACAGGATTTTCCACTCCATTTTCCACCTCTGCAGGTCTATGACTGACAGCAATAAATAATAAATTAATAAATAAAGTGATCACTTCCGGTTTGGTGCTGCACCATAACGAGCAGCCGGCAGGATCTCCACTGGGCTGACTTGGTTCTTTGCTTGCCTGTGGCTGATTTTAGCAAGGTCTTATTATGAGAAGGGGACCAGTGGAGAGGGGAAGTTGTGGAGTGTCAGAGGAAGAACGGCAATCAAAGCTATATATCTTCTATTTCAGCTGTTTTCAACAAAAGACTGTTTTGCAAGAAACTTGAGAACAACATAAAGAACTAAAAATTAAGATTTATAGAAGCATGGCCAGGAATAACATATTTACTTCAAGGTGTTTAAGTCACTGGGAGCAGATTTATTGCATCCTGGAGCACTGATTGCAGGGCTCAATCTTTAGATATCATCTTTGAGAAATCTTGGAGAATGAATGAGCTCTTGATGACTCAAAAAGGAAAATATATATTTCAAGAGGAAAGCAAAAGATAAAATAGGCTGCTAATTAGGGTGTTTCTTATACTCTGAATGTAGCTTCCCCTCCCCCAGCCCTAACTAGCTGCTAACGATCTTCCCAGCTCTTACCTTGCAGGCTCTTTCATTGTTTCTCTATGCAAAGAATGTTTTCCAAGCCTTTGCAGGGTTTTTTTCATTATTCTAACTTGCTCTGAGTAAGTTTCTTTCTAGCCCTAACTAGGTGCTAATGATGTTCCCAACTCTTACCAGGTTGCAAGCACTTTCATTGTTACTCTCTGCCAAGAATGTTTTCAAAACCCTGTCTTTGTAGGAAGGTTTTTTCATTGCTTTACTTGCTCCAGATATTTCTTTCCAGCCCTAACCAGGTGCTATTAATGGACCCAAGCTCTTTCATTGTTTCTCTCTGTGAAAAATGTTTTCCAAGCCCTAAGTCTTTACAGGATTTTTTCATTACTCTAACTTGCTCTGAGTAAGTTTCTTTCAGTTTCTAGGTGCTAACAATGTTCCCAGCTTTTATTAATCTCTGCCAAGAATGTATTCCAAACCCTGTATTTGTAAGGTTTTTTCATTTCTTTACTTGTTCCAGATATTTCTTTCCAGCCCTAACCGGGTGCTATTAATGTACCCAAGCTCTTTCATTGTTACTCTCTGCCAAGAATGTATTCCAAACCCTATCTTTGTAGGGGGGTTTTTCCATTGTTTTACTTGAATGTTTCTTTCCAGCCCTAGCCAGGTGCTAACAATGTTCCCAGATTTTACCGACTTGCAAGCTCTTTCACTGTTACTCTGTACAGAGAAGAATGTTTTTCAAGTCCTAAGTCTTTGCAGGGTTTTTCCATTGCTCTACTTGCTCAGACTGTTTCTTTTCAGGTGCTAATGATGTTCCCAGCTTTTACTGGCTTGCAAGATCTTTTCATTATTACTCTCTCAGAATAAAAAAAAAAGCCCTTAACCAGGGGATAAAATAATGTGCTGAAGCTGACCAGACTAAGGATAATAGACAGATGAATACCTGATAAGCAGATTCTTTCCCCTATTTTCTTCCCCAAAAACTAAGGTGCATCTTATATTCCGGTGCATCTTATACTCCGAAAAATACAGTATATGACTTATATTTATTGTTTAGTCATTGACTTCCTTTAATGCTTCCTTAGTTAAAGGAATCTTAAAGGATTAAGTTAAAGGATAGTTAAAGAAATTATGATTTAAAGAGGAATTTTTACACCAAAATTGGTTGATACTATTAGCTGCTTATAGAAAGACTCAAAGGTGGTCCGGTGTGCCACACCGGTAGTGCCCCACTGATTGTGCAATTTGCACGTGATGGCTCTGGTGCTGTCTTTCATAGTCCATGCACAGTGCCATCTTTTCCCCCTAATTTTCAGTGAATGTTTTGCTCTGAGTATGTGCAGAAGGAAAAATAGTCCTCTGCGTATATGTGGAAACAAAATCCTCGGAGAGGGGCAGCATATAAATCAATCAATCAATCAATCAATCAATCAATCAATCAATCAATCAAATAAACAAACAAACAAACAAACAAACAAATAGTCAAATGCATGCAACATCGTGATGCACACACAGCACAACAGTAGGGTGATAAGAGGAACCCATCCCTGATGTATATATGTATAAGTATAGTCTTTCTATAAGCAGCTGACAGTATCGACCAATTATATACACAGTATATATGCTTTGGGGGAATTGATATACTAAAATTAGTTAATATTATCAGCCTATATATGCTTTTGAGTCAGGGGGTCCTGATGACTGCCTGAACACATCTTCTCAATAATGATTTCTCACCTACTTCCTATGTGAGAAGAGTGATTGGTGCAAGGATTAGGGTTAGGATTAGGGTTAACCCAGTTGGCTTTGTATCCACAGGGGAACTAGGACTTATTGTCTCTTGTTTTTTAGTCTTATATCTTAAAAATCACATCAGCTTTGCTCTCTTATGTATACTGAATTTAAAAATTCTCACATGTATTGCATTACCACATTTCATTATATTTTATTTCACAAACCATTTGGAATGGCAAAAAACTCCTGAAGAAATGTTTAAGGAAACTTTTTTCATTCAATGAGGCCTCTTTCTAATGACCACAAATGATCATCACCAACTTGAGTATTCATATGGTAACTACTGTCTGTTTATTAAAATGTAGTAAACTAAATCATCATCAGATTTTTTTTGTCAAGAAATCTTTTAAAAACTTAATGAATTAGAGAGTGATGGGAAAGATGGAAATCCTAGATAAATAGTAGAAGATATGAGAAACCTACCAAAGACCTTATAACCACTAAATCTCTACAGAGATACACAAAACCAAGGATGAAAACCTCCTAGGATCCGTGTGTGTGTGTGTGTGTGTGTGTGTGTTAGATTGCTATATATGATGTTCCCAGCTTTTATTGGCTTGCAAGATCTTTCATTATTACTCTCTCAGAATAAAAAAAAAGCCCTTAACCAGGGGATAAAATAAGGTGTGTATACTACAGGCCACAAAACCAAGCAGAAGAAATAGTTGAATGCTTTGCTAATCACTTAAATGCATGTAGGAAACATTCCACAATAGTAATGGGAGATTTTAACTACCCTGTCTGTTTGTTGTTGTATTGTGTGTGTGTGTGTGTGTGTGTGTTCATGAGCACATGTGTGTTAAAGCTACAGTCTAGCCTCTCAAGCCCTAGCCATGAGGGTTTCCCCAGTTTTGACAAGATGCACCTTGGTTCTGACCCGTGGCCACCTCAAACCTAGTCTGCTGTGCACTCCTGAATGAGCCCATTGCCTTCAACCATGGCTTGAACATGCACATGGTGCTGGCAAAAGAGTTGGACTCTCTGGTCGCTCTTCGTCTTCCTTCTCTCTTCTCCTTCCCCCTTTCCAAGGTTCTTTCTGGAGGAGAGCCAAAATGACATAGGGCAGGGGGGGGAAGAGACCAAAAGATCCTGCGTTGAAGTCAGGAAAGCAAAAGCTCAGAATGAACAAAGACTAGCAACAAAAGGCAAAGATAATTTTTTAAAAAGAGTTTCTTTCAACTTATAAAGAACAAGAAAAAAGTCAAGGAAACAATAAGTCCATTAATGAGAGAAGATGGTAAGGAAGTAATAGGTGGTAGGGAGAAAACAGAGCCACTTAATTCATTCTTTGCATCAGTCTTCATGAAAAAAGAGACTATAGCCCAAACTACCAAAGACATAACTGTAAAAGACAGACTAGTAATAAAACTTAAAGTAAACAAGAAAACAGTAAAGGAAGACCTGTCTGACCTTGCTGAATAGAAATCACCAGAACCTGATGGATTTCACCCCAGAGTTCTGAAGGAGCTGGCAGATGTTACCTGAGAACCATTGTAAGATATTTTTTAAAAATCTTGGACCACTGGGGAACTAATAGAGAATTCGAAAAGAACCGATGTGGTTACCATCTTCAAAAAGTGGTGGTGGTGGTGGAGATGCAAGAAACTACGGATCAATCAACCTAGCATTAACACCTGGGAAGATATTGGAAAAAAATATTCAAAAAAATAGATCTGTAATCATCTAGAAACAAATAAAATTATAACTAGTAGCCAGCACTTTGTTAAAAACAAATCAATTTTATTTCATTCTTTAACAAAGCAACTAAAATAAGTAGACCAGAGAAATGTTGTGGACATAGTATATTTAGACTTTAGCAAGGCTTTTAACAAAGTAGACCACATCTACTTTTTAGTAAACTAGAAAAACGTAGGATAGATAGTATCACCACCAAATGGATTTGTAACTGTACAAATAATATTGAAGGAATGGTCCTTACTGGTATAATATCTACATAGAGCTGGCAGGAACAGTCAACACCCCAGAAGACAAGTTCAGGATCCAAAAAGATATTGACTAAGGTGACCAGACGTCCTGCTTTTGGTGGGACAGTCCGGATTTTTACCAATTTGTCCAGCGTCCCGAGGTGTTTTTAAAAAGTCCCAATTTTTGAAGCTGGAGCCTCAAACAGTAAGAAGACTGAACATAAAGGAGATTGAGTCACTGTAAAAATCCTAAAAGGTCCTAAGAGATTTAAGAGACTTTACGATCATTTGTATAACTAATTGGCTTAGGAGAAATTGTCTGAGTCGGCGCTGAAAACATGGAGAGAGGAGCACGGGTAGCCATTTGACAGGACGTAATGAGGTGGGGAAAACATCGGCAGAGACAGGCAGCATTAAGAAAGAAGAAAGAGAAACAACATGATCTTATCTCTCTCTCTCTCTTCCCTTGGATGCAGCTGCTTGGAAGATCAAAGGCAAAGCCCAAAGCTCCCCTTGTGTGCCTGTCCTAGGAAGATCTGGCTCATCCAAATTGGCTTTTGCCTTTATTTTTGAAACTCCAAAGTATCATGGTAGAAGGAAGTCAAAGCACCCTCTTCCTTAAGTAAGGGGGTGGGGGCTGGGCTGCTTGTTTTTTTAATTATTATTTTTGCTTCCTCCCTCCTTGGGTGGAGAAAAATCTTCGGATATTTGGATTTCTAGCATCCTTTCTAAATTTTTTTTTTTTTTAAAAAAATATGTTTGTGGGTGTGCATGTTGGTTTTTTCCTCCCTCGAGTGGCTATAATAAGTAAGCAACCGGCGATCCATTGGTAAGGTGACCAGAATGTTAAAATCTGGTCACCTTACTTTACAGTTTAGACCAAATTTTTAATCAAGAATCCCACCCACCCATCCATCAATGATGTCCCACTTTACCAATGTTAAAATCTGGTCACCTTAATCTTGACAGAATTGAACAATGGATCCTATCAAACACCATGAAATTTAATGTGTAAAAAAGCAAGATTTTATACCTGGGAAGGAAATGTACAAGTGCAGATTAGGTGTAATCTGGCTCAAAAACAGTAACTTTGAGACGATCACTTAAACATGAGTCAGCAGAGTGCAACAGGAGCCAAAAAAGCTAATATAATGGTTGTATAAACAGTGACATAGAATCACAATCACATGAACTATTAGTACTGTTTTACACCTGTAATGCTGCAGTTTTGGTCACCACATTACAAAAAAGATATTGAGGCTTTGGAAAAAGTGAAAAGAAGATCAACTAAGATAATTAAAGGCCTGGATACTAAAACATATTTTAAAAAACAGTTACAGTTATAACATATTAAAAGAAAACAGTATAGTCTAGAGAAACAAAAAACCTAAGGAAGGCATGACAGCAGTATTCCAGTATTTGAGAGGCTGCCACAAAGAGGAGGGGGCCAGTTTATTTTCCAAACCACCATAGTGCAGGATAGGAAACAAGGGATGGAAACTAATAGAATAGAATAGAATTTTATTGGCCAAGTGTGATTGGACACACAAGGAATTTGTCTTGGTGCATATGCTCTCAACGTACATAACATAAAATATACATTTGTCAAGAATCATGTGGTACAACACTTAATCAAAGAGAAAAGCAACCTGGAATTAAGAAGAAACAGTAAGAACAATTAATTAGTGGAAAAGCTTGCCTTCAGAAGTTGTTGGTGCTTCAATCACTGGAGGTTTTTAAGAGACTTATCTGGACAGTGACTTATCTGAAATGTTATAGGGTCTTCTGCTTCAACAGGGCACTGGACTAGAAGACCTCCCTTCCAGCTCTATTTTGATTGAATTGGCCCACAATACTTGCTGATGTCATCATTCCATCTTATTGGAGCCATCTGGATATGATCTGAACTGGGGCCATCTGGATATGGTCGGCCTGTGTTTACTGTTAGCTGTTCCATCCAACTCTGTCATTCTGATTTCTCAATTTCTTTTCCTTGAATTCCATAGAACTGGGACACAACAAGATCAAAGAAAGAAAGAAATCAATTCTGATTTCATTCAGACATTTTTTAAAATATCAAAATTTAAGATGGTGTGTGCATATTTTGTTGTTATAGCAAACTGTTTAGACATAGATAAAACCTCAAACATTTCGCTGTAATTCCACCCAAGGAATAACCGTGTTTTTCTCTCCTTTTCCTCCTGGAGAAGTATAACTAACAGGATAGATGAGCCTAGGTATGTGCCTTTCTGTTTGCCAAATGTAGTTTGCTTTGGAGGCAAAGTGCCTTGAAATAAGCAGATGTGACATATTCTCCTTGCCGTGAGGGGCTATGGAAGATCAGTCATGCATATATGCTACTGTGAAAAGAGATGGGAGCAAATGTTTCAAGGAAGGGCATCCCCAGACTATTTTAGGTAACAAAAAGAAGACAACTGCAAAAACAGCAAGCCGCCTATTAATCCAGTGAGCTGCAGCAATTCTCTGGAACAAAATAGCTTTATTCCAGTGTACCTCTGCAGGAAGCAGGAAGAAAACTATATAGACAGATATTCTGGTGATCCAGCTATTATTTAGGCACATATATATTGTTACAAACACGAGCAAATGCAAATCAATATTTGTCTTTCTCGTGACTCATCTCAACATTTTTGTCAATTGTTAAGGAATTTAATAAAAAACATCACCCAAAAGCAATGTAATTCCTGCTATCCAAAGAATCCCTGCATGCAGACAAACTGGACAAACCATTTACCGGTAATAAATATGTACAGGACTGTACTCTAAGGTCCCAGCTGAATACAGTGGAATTTCCTTCTGAGTGAACATAATTAAAACTGCATTATAGCAAGGATGGTTGCAACTGTAATTTTTTCTCATTTGGAATATAGTTTTCTTCATTTCATAGTGCTTGAATACATTATAAATCATATGTAATACTACAGGATTATCTCCTCCTGTTTCCAAAATTAAGCAAAACTCCCTGTGTAAAGTGACAGCGTTCAAATGTCCTCCAGTGTTAATTCTTCTAAGTAATTGCTATGAGATTAGATGTTAAAACCATTTTTGGCACAGTTGAACTTCAATAAGAGCTGTTTCTGATGTCTTCTCTGAACTCTATTGCATAACTTGGAATTACATGATTTTGTTCTTTCAGCATAATAGAAAATCTGATTATTTTTCTTCTTAACTATGTATGTGATTGTTTTAAAATTTTTGATTAAGTTTGGGGCTTCACAAAATCTATGTACCTTTAGAAATCATTCAAAGGCCTTATTAATATCACATTTAAAAAACATTTAAAAATATCAATTGTAAATAGGTAGTCCTCGACTTATGACCACAATTGAGCCCAGAATTTATGTTGCTAAGTGAGAAAACTGTTAAGTAGGTTTTGTCCCATTTTACGACTTTTCTTATCACATTTGTTAAGTGAATCACTGCAGTTGTTAAATTAGTAACATGTTTGTTAAGTAAATCTGTCTTCTCTATTGACTTTGCTTGTCAGAAGTTTGCAAAAGATGTTTATATGACCGCCTATGGGTATGATCAGGTACGCAGAACAGGTACGCAGAAAATTAGATTTTTTTTTCCCTTCTGGACTCTGGGTATGTTTTTCCTATAGCAGTAAATGAGATTGAATGTGTATAATTTTAGAATAGCTTTGCGTGCGTGTGTGTACATACACTTTATATAGTAGATAAGGTATATTTTTTTGTGTGCCTCTGTGTAACAAATGACATATATACATAGAATTAAATAGTATATTTTGGATGTTCAGTAATAATAAGGGAAATTGTATCTCTGAGGCGAGGAGAGACCAGGCACCCCAACCCTAACTCAAACTCTTGATGTGAGTGATGTCAAGTTAGCCACCTTTAAGCCAGTCACATGACCTTTAATCCACCGTCAGTCACATGATTGCCAAACCACTGGCACTTGAACATATGGCCAGCAAGCCACACCTACAAAATAAGCAGCCTGCCAGGCCTGAGGTTAATATGTGAATTCAAAGGCTGGCCTGACACAGTTTTGGTAGTAAGAAAAAAAAAACCCACACAGGGCAGTGAGAGTGAGAGATTGTGCCAGGTAGCACACATTCCTTCACGCAGAATCCAAAGTAACTGAACACAGGAAGGAATTAGAAATCCCTGCATTGGATTTGTCCTCATGATTGCCCCTGTGGGTGTGGGGATGGGAGAGGAGCTTTTGACCTGGATGTAATCTTAAGGGACCTTAAGTTGGAATGAAGCATGCTGAATCCAAATTGGCTTTGTTAATAAATGTGACTCTACGCTAAAGAAATAAGACGTGGAAGTTCATTTATTCTCTCAGATGCTTTTGGTTCACTGACACAGCCCTTCACTGGACCCCAGGATACCGCAACTGTCATAAATATGTACAAGTTATTAAGAATCCTAATGTAAATCATGTGACAAACCTGTATAACTATTGTTTGCATGCACAATTTTAGCAAAGTTAATTACATGCTTGCTCATGTTTCAGGAATTTATAAGCAGACTTGCTGCTTATAAATGGTTTATATTTCTGAAGCATGAATAAGCATGTAATTAACACCGTCTGATGACATCTATCCTTAAATATTTAAATCAAAATCTAATATATATTATATTTGAAAAAAAGTATTTTTTTTAAAAAAAGGTTTGGTAATTAAGCTTGTTACCCAGAACAAAACATCTATATTAGAAAATT
Source organism: Erythrolamprus reginae (assembly GCF_031021105.1). Lineage (NCBI taxonomy): Eukaryota > Metazoa > Chordata > Lepidosauria > Squamata > Dipsadidae > Erythrolamprus > Erythrolamprus reginae. Next base: position 50,415,853 of record NC_091955.1, read on the forward strand.
TGTTTACAAATTACCCAGAAACATGAAATCCTATGCTGCCTAAATGGATTAATATAGAATATCTACTAATGCTGGCACATTTAAATAATTTTACATCTTGAGATAAATCCTTTTTCAAGGATTGATAAAGCAGATTTCAGAGGCCACATATGTTATTTCATTTGTAAGGCACATAATTTTAAAATTCTACTTTTTCCACTACTGCAATTTCAGACTTCAAAATGATTTCCTATTCCAGACTTCATAACTTTGTATTAGGGGAAAAATAATTGCAAACCTTAGCTTTAAAAAAGACAATACTCTCAGCATGTGCATTTTTAGAATTTTTATAAATTGTAGCACCATCCTGATTAATGGAGCTTATTTCTGAATAATTATATGATTGCTCATACAGTCAGACAGATGTTTAGGCTGGACAGCTATCTAGTCTTTCCCAAGACCTAGAACAGGCAGATGTTGTTGCTTGATGATGTTAAAGATATCACTGCAGGATGTAAGGTGTTTCAAGCAAAGCTGCCTTTTGCAATTGACTGGTGGTTATTTTGTCAGTGCTGATTGTGTTCAAGTGGTGCTTCAGATGTTTTGGGATTGCACCCAACAGGCTTTTTATTATTGTTATTATGGCTCATCACATAGTCAACAAGAAGTTCAGACTGGAACTGGCATTTTTGTCCATCTATTGAGATATGGTACAAAATGTACAAAATGTTTTACACATGGCATCTTCCACCTGCATGTTCCCAAACACAATGTCAAATTGTTGGAAATGCAATCAAAGCCAATAAACATATTACCACATGTGGTGAACCTGCCCAAAAGCAAAACAATGTTGGAATAACATTAAAATACAATTAGAAGAGATCACCAAAGAACAATTAGAGATGAAACCTGAAATATTTTTATTGGTGATATTGCCAGAAACCTATTTAAAAAAATGCAATAACTAATAATATATGTGATAACAACTTCAAGAATAATATATGCTTCCATATATAATATATGGAAAAATAAATATACATCAGAAGAAGAAAATTTGATTAGAAAGGTTTAAAGTGTACCTTAATGAATAAACTTACAAATGAATTACAAGACAAAGAGGAAACAGAATATTACAAAATATGGGGAGAGTGGTATGAGTGGTTAGAGAAGAGGGTCAAAGGATAAAAGAATACAGTGATCCCTCGATCATCGCGAGGGTTCCGTTCCAGGACCCCTCGCGATGATCGATTTTTCGCGAAGTAGCGGTGCGGAAGTAAAAACACCATCTGCGCATGCGCAGATGGTGTTTTTACTTCCACCGCCACCCGCCCTTCGCCCGCCATTGCCAGCTCCGCTTCCCAGCTGAGAAGCGGAGCGGGGGGGTGTCCCGAAGCGCGCGCACGCTTGCGGACACCCTAGCTCCGCTTCTCAGCTGGGAAGCAGAGCTGGGGTATCCCCGCGCTCGCGCGCGCCGTCTGCCATTGCCAGCTCCGCTTCCCAGCTGAGAAGCAGAGATGGGGGTGTCCCGAAAGCGCGCGCGCGCTTGCGGACACCCTAGCTCCGCTTCTCAGCTGGGAAGCAGAGCTGGGGTATCCCCGCGCTCGCGCGCACCGTCCGCCATTGCCAGCTCCGCTTCCCAGCTGAGAAGCGGAGCAGCTGCTACGAGGGGCATTTCACCTTCCCTCCCAGGCAAAAAGATGCCGGCATTCTGGGATGATGGGGCCGGATCTTTTTGCCTGGGAGGGAAAGTGAAACACCGCTCGTAGCAGCTGCTACGCGGGGCATTTCACCTTCCCTCCCAGGCAAAAAGATGCCGGGGAGAGGGGCACGCCTTCCGCCTGGGAAGTCCGGCCCCATCATCCCAGAATGCTGGAATCTTTTTGCCTGGGAGGGAAAGTGAAACGCCGCTCATAGCAGCTGCTACGCGGGGCATTTCACCTTCCCTCCCAGGCAAAAAGATGCCGGGGAGAGGGGCACGCCTTCCGCCTGGGAAGTCCGGCCCCATCATCCCAGAATGCCGGTATCTTTTTGCCTGGGAGGGAAAGTGAAACGCCGCTCGTAGCAGCTGCTACGAGTGGCATTTCACCTTCCCTCCCAGGCAAAAAGATGCCGGCATTCTGGGATGATGGGGCCGGATCTTTTTGCCTGGGAGGGAAAGTGAAACGCCGCTCGTAGCAGCTGCTACGAGTGGCATTTCACCTTCCCTCCTAGGCAAAAAGATGCCGGCATTCTGGGATGATGGGGCCGGATCTTTTTGCCTGGGAGGGAAAGTGAAACGCCGCTCATAGCAGCTGCTACGCGGGGCATTTCACCTTCCCTCCCAGGCAAAAAGATGCCGGGGAGAGGGGCACGCCTTCCGCCTGGGAAGTCCGGCCCCATCATCCCAGAATGCCGGCACCTTTTTGCCTGGGAGGGAAAGTGAAACGCCGCTCGTAGCAGCTGCTACGCGGGGCATTTCACCTTCCCTCCCAGGCAAAAAGATGCCGGGGAGAGGGGCACGCCTTCCGCCTGGGAAGTCCGGCCCCATCATCCCAGAATGCCGGCACCTTTTTGCCTGGGAGGGAAAGTGAAACGCCGCTCGTAGCAGCTGCTACGCGGGGCATTTCACCTTCCCTCTCAGGCAAAAAGATGCCGGGGAGAGGGGCACGCCTTCCGCCTGGGAAGTCCGGCCCCATCATCCCAGAATGCCGGCACCTTTTTGCCTGGGAGGGAAAGTGAAACGCCGCTCGTAGCAGCTGCTACGAGTGGCATTTCACCTTCCCTCCCAGGCAAAAAGATGCCGGCATTCTGGGATGATGGGGCCGGATCTTTTTGCCTGGGAGGGAAAGTGAAACGCCGCTCGTAGCAGCTGCTACGCGGGGCATTTCACCTTCCCTCTCAGGCAAAAAGATGCCGGGGAGAGGGGCACGCCTTCCGCCTGGGAAGTCCGGCCCCATCATCCCAGAATGCCGGCACCTTTTTGCCTGGGAGGGAAAGTGAAACGCCCGTATCCAGCAGAAGCGGCGGGATTCAAAGTGTTGCGGTGGGGGGGGGCTGTCAGAACAAGGAGCGAGGGGGCTGCGAAGGGGCGCACGCGGCAGAGCTCCGGCGGAGGAGAGGTGGCGGGGAGAAGCTCTCTCTCCCTCCCCCCCCGGAAAAAAGAAAGCAGCCTCAGCCAAAGACGCCCAGCGAGAAAGAGACCTCCGCGCCGACTTTTCTCGGCTGCTGCCTACGCCCGGCTCTCTTGGCAGGCAGAAGCAACAAGTCCGGCTCGGAGGCCTCTTTCTCGCTGGGCGTCTTTGGCGGGCGGTGGGTGGGACCAGCGGCGCGGAAGCCAGGGCTGTGGCAGCTCGCCCCCCCATCGCACGTATCCAGCAGAAGCGGCGGGATTCAAAGTGCTGCGGTGGGGGGTGTCCCAACAGCGGCGGGGTGAACGGGGCGAGCGAACGAGGCGGGGAAACGAGGCGGGGGAACGGGGCGAGCGAACGAGGCGGGGGAACGAGGCGGGGGAATGAGGCGAGCGAACGAGGCGGGGAAATGAGGCGGGTGAACGGGGCGAGTGAACGAGGCGGGTGAACGAGGCGGGGGAACGGGGCGAGTGAACGAGGCGAGCGAACGAGGCGGGGAAACGAGGCGGGTGAACGAGGCGGGGGAACGGGGCGAGCGAACGAGGCGGGGGAACGAAGCGGGCGAACGAGGCGGGGGAACGGGGCGGGTGAACGAGGCGGGGAAATGAGGCGGGTGAACGGGGCGAGCGAACCAGGCGAGGGAACGGGGCGAAGCGAACGAGGCGAGCGAACGAGGCGGGGAAACGAGGCGGGTGAACGAGGCGAGTGAACGAGGCGGGGGAACGAGGCGGGGGAACGGGGCGAGCGAACGAGGCGGGGGAACGAAGCGGGCGAACGAGGCGGGGGAACGAGGCGGGGAAACGAGGCGGGTGAACGCGGCGGGGGAACGAGGCGGGTGAACGAGGCGGGGAAATGAGGCGGGGGAACGGGGCGAGCGAACCAGGCGAGCGAACGAGGCGGGGGAACGAGGCGGGGGAACGAAGCGGGCGAACGAGGCGGGGGAACGAGGCGGGTGAACGGGGCGAGTGAACGAGGCGGGGGAACGGGGCGAGCAAACGGGGCGAGCGAACGAGGCGGGGTGAACGATGCGAGCGAATGAGGCGGGGGAACGAGGCCGGCGAACGAGGCGGGTGAACGGGGCGGGTGAACGGGGCGGGCGAACGAGGCGGGTGAACGAGGCGAGCGAACGATGCGGGGGAACGAGGGGAGCGGCGGGCGAACGAGGGGAGCGTCGGGCGAACGAGGCGAGCGGCGGGCGTACGAGGCGAGCGGCGGGCGAACGAGGGGAGCGTCGGGCGAACGAGGCGAGCGGCGGGCGAACGGGGCAAGCGGCAAACGGCGGGCGGGCATCAGTGGGATCCGAGGCGGCGGGGAAGACCCAGGGAAGGTTCCTTCAGCCGCCTAGCAGCTGATCTGCTCGGCAGCGCAGCACCAGCAAGGAGCCGAAGATCTTCGGCTCCTCGCTGCTGCTGCGCTGCCGAGCAGATCAGCTGCTAGGCGGCCACTCGAGAGCAAGAGGGGAGAGAAAGAGAGAGAAGGAAAGAGAGATGAGAGAGGGAGGAAGAGAGTGTGAGAGAGGAAGAAGCAACATAGAGAAAGAGAGAGAGAAAGAAAGATGAGAAAGGAAGGAAGAGAGTGACCTCATCGGGTGGGAAAAATCGCGATATAGCGTTCGCGAAGATCGAGATGGTCACAATTGCTGAAAAATCGCGATATAGCGTTTCGCGAAGATCGAGATCGCGAAACTCGAGGGACCACTGTAATGCATGAAAGAAGATAATGGAGTTAACAGGTGGTATTAAATATAAATAAGTACAAGAGAAATAGATAATACAGTAGAAATAGAGTACACTATTATAGCAATAGCATTTAGACTTATATACTGCTTCATAGTGTTTTTACAGCCCTCTCTAAGCTGTTTACAAAATCAGCATATTGCGCCCAACAATCTGGGTCCTCATTTTACCTACCTCGAAAGAATGGAAGGCTGAGTCAACCTTGAGCCGGTGATGACATTTGAACTGCTGAACTACAGCTAGCAGTTATCATTCAGTGCTGCACTCTAACCACTGTGACACCCTGGCTTATATGATGTACTGTATACAAATAGAGTTGTGAAATATATGTATAAAATGAAATGAAAAATTGAAGAGGAAAATTTGTAAAATTTAAAATGTTTAGCAACTTGAAAATGTTGAAAAGAATTGTATAAATTTCTCTGTTTTTAACTTTAAAAATGTTCAATAATATTTTTTTTTTTAAAAAAAGAATCCGAGATAAGCAGATACAGATATTTGATGGTCTTAAAAGTATTGTTGCAGGATGTAAGCTGTTCCGAGCAAAGCTGTCTTTTGCAATTGGCTGATTTTTTTCAATGCCATTGGTGGTCCAGTGGTGCTCAAGCAGTTTTGGAATTGTGCTTATTATTATTGGTTCCCCCTCCCAATCATTCTATTTTATTTGCAGATAAAATTTTGTTACCTTTTGTTTATTTGCAGATAAATTTATTTCTCTTCTATTGTGTTGTCTTCAGGTACTGCCATATCCAGAATTGAGACTTTTTTTTGTCTTTCTTATCTTGAATTATTAAGTCTATGTTGCTATGTAGCAAGTGCTTGTCTGTCTGAACTCTTCAGTTCCAGAAAACTTTAGCTCCTTCAGTTTTTTATTTCTCTATTTTGGTTCCACCAGTTCTTGCTTGAAGCCCATGATATTGTTATATATACAACAATGTGAAACTATAGTTACCTTAACTGGTGTTGACCTTCATATGTACAGTATTGAGTTTTTCACAAGAGGTTAATATGTCATGTATTAGTGTACTGTATCTGTGTACAAACCTGTGTAGTCTTTTGTAATTCACAGATGAAAATGTTGGCAATGTACCGATTTTCGAAGTCACATCAAAGATTTTTTGATACTGATAACCACTGGGACTGCCACTGCTGGTTTATACTACAATCTTTCAATTTCCAGATCTCAATACTTAGGAACAAGAAATGGATCTTCTCCACATCTTTGTCTTCTATTCTACTTTCTCCTGGTTTGCTATATTAATTATCCACATATTTCTAATTCCAATCATAGTTAAATCTATTATGCTTTGAGCTAAGACTTTGGTTAGTTTGCATTCAGAAATATTTTAATCTGGTCATTTTTTAAATTATGTTTTCAACTCTAGGTTCCCAACAATTTTTTATTACCTGCATATGATAATTTTTGCAGATATCCAAGTGAATCATTTTGGCAATTGTGTATACTTATAATCAGTTTGTGCAATATTTTGTATGAGTTGAGTACACCATATTTGATTAAATGTTTATAGCTTGCATTTGCTGAATAGACATAGTAGAGATTGTTTTCTTCCTCTGTTGCGGCGCAGTCGGAGTAACAGTCGGACACAAGTAATGGGTATAAATAGGGTCACTTTTATTAAAAACCAACTTGAATTAACTATTTAACCAAATATGCCCACGTGACCTGCAGTGGTGCATAATCAAATGGGGGCGGAGTTAACTTTCCAACCAAACTCAACTGAGCAACTTCTAGGGCGAAAGCTCCAAGCCTGGGTGCAGGGTCATGGTAAATTACACCTGCCCCCTGCCACGCCCCCACGGCGTGTGGGATGGCTCGCCACTGGTCTCCAATAAACTCCATGCAGCGAGCCACAGGGGGGACCCCCCTCACCGAACCCAGGCCGGTTGAGCCCTGTAATCCGAGAAGGAGATCCCCCCATACCTCAGTAGAGGTGCCCCTAAAGGAGATCACACAGTTGCTTACGCCCATTTCCGCCCCCTATCGGCCACAGCAGGGGTGAAATTATAATTTATTCCCCCTGCTCCCCCCCTGCACATGAATGTGCAGGCACCTCTGCAGGTCCACTATAAATTTGTCATTACCTTTATCTGTTAAGTGTACCCCGTCCTGTCTATATAAGTCTACCTGGGAAGCCCTGACATCGGGGTGGTCTATCACTCCCCCCCCGCCTGTAGTACCCACTTTTTAACTGCTCTGTTAACCCTCTTCCTGGCCCCATCAACCGCCCTGGGGCTCCTAGCATGCCTCCAGCACCTACGTGGCAAGATGTTGGACCACAATACACGGGTGTCCGGCCACCGCTTCCAGATTACCTGTAAACCATCCCAAATGTGCCACAACAAGTCAACGCCAGTCATTGCTCCCAGGTCGTTGCCTCCCACATGCAAGACCAACCATCCCGGCACCCCCTGCACCTTCCTGCTGTTAAACAACAGGGGAAGCAACTCCAACCACCGTAGGCCTCTATGGCCCAGCCATTGGACAATCACATGCCGGTCCAGCTCCAACTGCGTGCCTGGCGTTGTCACCCGGGCCCTCTCCGCCCAGTATATCATGCTGTGGCCACAGATCAGGACTCTCTGCGCACCCTGTGCATTCTCTAAAAGAAGGGAGGAAACAAAGCAGCGTCAGAAGTGGCCACGCAGGCCGCACCCAGTCCCGCCCTACTCACCTAAGGGCGGATGTAAGTCCGGAAGGCCGCAGATCGCCACCGGCCCACCGCACGTATGTCCGGCGCGCTGAAGCCCTCCTCCGCTGCAAAAGAAGCTGCCCCAATCCTGAAATAGTGAGTCCCATAACGCTTGGGGTCCAGGCCCATCCGGGCCAGGGCCTTGGTCGTCACCGCCCAAAATTGGTACCTGGTGAGAGGTTCCCCAGAGGAATGACAAAAAAGCGGGCCGGGATCTCCGCCCCTAAGGGCCCAATACGCTGATATTGCTCCCACCGGGCACACCCTCCTGTGGTTGGTTCGAGAAAGCTTAACTGTCACGCCCCATCCTTTCTGATCCGTTTTGGACCGTCGCAGCCGCAGGAAGACTGAGCCCTGCCTGAATCTAATGTCCCTAGCCGTAAAGGCCCGGCCGGAGCTGTCAAACCTGGATGCCGCCAAAACCTCGCTTACATGAAAGGCCCCAAAAAACAACGTCACCGCAGCCGCGTGATAAAGTGCCGCCTCGTACTGAGAGCGGCAAAGCCTGTCCCACAAATTGCCCAAACCCCTCAGGTGAACTAACCCAAGGGGGTGTCTGCTATCACCCCGGGTTGGGCCCCTCTCTCTGATCCACCCCTCCAGTGTTTTCCTAACCCTAAAGTCCCCCGTGGTGTCTGAAAAGCCCCGTGACTTGGCTATAAAAGCCAATCCAGCCAGCTTGGCCCAAATGGTGCAGGCTGACAACCCCCGGTGCTTACATAGTGTACAAAACTCCAGTAGATGTTCGACCGGGGCCGGCCAGAGCTGATCGTATCTCCTAAGTTGACGAAAAGCCCAAAATTCCCTACCTGCCCGCTGGTATGACCTCCTGGTGCTTGCGGCAATGGACATGTCCAATGCCCTGTTTACGTCGGCCCTCCAATCAGCCACAGGTGCTGGGGGGCTGCCTCCGGGTACTCCTCGGCCTGTGGGGCAAGCAGCCGGAACCTAGCTAACTGTCCCCTGGATAATGCGTTGGCCACCCCGTTCCTAATCCCCGGGACATGGTGCGCACGAAATAGCATGTTATGTGCCAGGCACCTCATTACCATGTGACGAACCAACCCCATCACCCGTTCGTTCTTGGAGGAAAGCGTGTTAACCACATGTACGACCGCCATATTGTCGCACCAGAAATGTACTGTCTTCCCGGTGAAGCTATGGGACCAAAGCTCGATGGCCACGACAATTGGGAACAGTTCCAAAAAGGTCAGATCCCTGCAAACTGCGGTGCCCATCCACCCCTGCGGCCAGTCAGCCCTAAACCACCTATCCTTCCAGACCACACCAAAACCAGCCGTCCCGGCTGCGTCCGACTTCACCTGGAAGTCGCCTTTCAACAGCATGTCCTGTCTCCAAAAGGAGACCCCGTTGTACGTGTCCAAAAATTGTTGCCACACACCCAGGTCCTTCCTAACGCTAGCCGTCAAACGAATCCTGTGGTGCGGCTTGCTAAGACCTACCGTCGCCTGCTAAAGCCTAAACATGAACGCCCTACCCGGCGCTATCACTCTACAAGCGAAGTTCAACAGTCCAGCTAGCTCCTGAACCTGCCTAAGGGTAACTTTTCTGGTGGCCCGAACAACCCTCACCATGTTCCGCAACCTCGCTAACTTGTCTTCAGGTAGCCTACACGTCTGCGCTACCGAATCCACCTCAATGCCTAGAAATGTAAGCCTAGTGGTGGGCCCCTTGGTCTTTTCATGTGCCAGAGGCACGCCGAGGTCCAAGCATAAATCCTGAAACCCTGCCATCCCCCGCTGGCATTCTTCAGAGCCCGCCGGCCCTGCGAAAAGAAAGTCATCTAAATAATGAACAACTGACCGAATCCCGGTACTCTTCACGTGGGCCCACTCTAGGAAAGAACTAAACTTCTCAAACAATGAACATGAAATTGAACAACCCATCGGCAGGGCCCTATCAACAAAGAACCCCCCTTCAAACTGAAAACCTAAAAGGTCGAAATCCTCGGGGTGAATCGGCAAAAGTCGAAAGGCTGACTTAATATCACATTTACCCATCAGGGCCCCCGGGCCACACCCCCGTACCATCGAGACAGCCGTCTCGAAGGGCGTGTAGCGCACCAAGCACAGCTCTTCCGGGATGTGATCATTTACCGAGGCACCCGGAGGGAAAGACAGGTGATGAATGAGCCTGAACACCCCAGCTGTTCTCTTGGGCACCACTCCCAGGGGGGATACTTGCAGAGAGGGCAGGGGCGGCCCCATAAAGGGGCCCAGCACCCGTCCCTCCCGCACCTCCTTCATAATTTTGTCCCTTACCACATGCCCCATGCCGGCTACAGACCTCAGGTTGTCAGCAAGACAAGCGATCCTAGGCCCCTCGTACGGAATCCTAAAGCCCTCCGTGAAACCTGCAACCAAAAATTCGGCACCCTTCCTGGGGCGGTAGCCGATAAGCCTGGCTCTCAACCTGTCCAATCTAACTGGGGTTGGTCCCCTTACCCTGAGCTCCTGTTGGCTGGGGCTTAGAAGGGGCCCCTGCCCCCTTACTGCCGCCTCCCCCCCTGCCCCTGTAGCAGGCTGATGTTGGGTGCCTGCCATTACACAAAGAGCAGGCGTGGCGAAAGCGGCAAACTGGCCTGGAACAGGCTCCCCTGGCGCCGTACTCGTAACAGTACGGTGGGATCCGAAAGGGCGAACCAGCCCCACTACGCTGTGCAGAGGCCAGGGTCCCCGAACCCACCCCGGGGCGGGGAAGGGTGGCTTCCTTTCCTTGGGTCAGCAGCAGGTGGCCGGTAGGCGTCCGCCCGCTAGCCGGGGTAGCTGCTTTCTGCGTGGCTCGAAGCCACAGGTCATTGTGCCTCATGTCCCAAGGCCAGTGCCTATTATGTGCGGCAAATCTCCGAAACGTTTCATCGTACTGCTTCCAAGCCTCGCCCCCAAACTCCTGATACGCCATTAAGATCATATTCATATATAGGATAAGCTCGTGTGTCTTATGCACATCATCTTCCACAACCACCGAATGATATGCCAGGAAGGCGTAGGCCCACGCCAATATCCCCTTATCCATTTTGGTGTCCTTCGCCTCATCAGACCCCTTCTTACCATCCTTGTCCTTATCCTTCTTAGATTTCTCGGGTAACAAAATGTGAAGATATCAACATAAGCCCCGCGCCAAATTTTTCGCTTAAGGGCCTGTGACATGTGCATGCTAAGCGGCGTGTCAGGGAGGCCGGGTGCAAAGGGGTTGTCACTGTCCCCCTCGTAGGGGTCAGTGGACTCCGTTGTTGTGGACTCAGAGCTATCCCTCGAAGTGTCCCGTCTCCTTCTACCCCGCTTTGTCACACCACGATGACGGCCCCTCCCCCACACCTGGGCCGCCGTGCGCGAACGCCATGTCTTGTGTGTATTGTGTTTAACCGCCCGTAGCCTGCCTCGTGGCCCCCGTGGCCGGGACCACCGATGCTTAGGCACAGGGCACTCACCCCAATGTGAAGAGTTGTCATCAGCCTCCTCTGAGCAGGAAGCAGCCCGGCTTCCCCGTCTCCTCTTGCGCCTTTTCTTAGTGCGCCGGTCGGATTTCACCCTCTGGGACCTTTCCTCCGATTCTGAGAAGCTCCGGGTCCCCTCTGCGCTCGTGGTACCCCTGGCGTCTTCGTGCCGGGACCTGCCCCTCTTCCTTGGCCCCTCATCTAATTTCTCGAGCAAGGCAGAAAGAAGGTGTGAGGAGACAGACACTGACTCCTCCCCTGCCCCCTCATTAACAACCGCCCGTGCCGTGGGGGACCCCTCATCAGACCCACTCATTTCCACTGGGCTGGGGTCCCCCTCCCTGGGATCAGAGGCCTCCACCCTCCTACCACGTGGCCTCCGGGATGGGGCCCTCCCCTGGCGGCGGCCTGCTGCCCTAGGGGTCAGCCCCCGGCGCCTTGCGGCCCGCCCCCTGCTGCCTTCCTCCCCCCTGGGACTACCCTCTCTGCCCGGCCTACTGGCCTGTCCACCCCCAGGGGCCTCCCCCCATGTCCTCTTGGGGGCCCTCCTCCTTCCAGTACGGCGGGGCTCGATGGGGGGGGTGCCCTGATCGCCGGCCTGCCCTCCCGCTGTCTGCCACCGGGTCCCCGACTTAGCCCTGCTGCCCCTTGCCATTAATGCTCCCCCCGACTCCAAACCAGAAGAGGCCCGGCAGGCAGCCGATGCCTCAGGCGCTGGCGGCCCTCTAAACGCCGCCCACGTGTCCTCTTCGGCCTCCGGGCCGAGCCGCGCTCTCTTCGCCACGCGTGCTGCCGGCCTGAGCCCCCAGATGCTGCCCACGCGACTTCTTCGGCCACCGGGCCTGCCGCGCTCCCCTCGCTGCAAGTGTTGCCGGCCCGAGCCTCCTATTGCCGCCCACGCGTCCTCTTCGGCCTTCGCGCTCTCTTCGCTGCGTCCGGGAGCAGCAGGGCCGTCTCACAGCTGCCGGGCGAGAGAAACTGCGCTACGAGGCAGCCCCTTTTATAGGGCTGCCTCACCCTCACCCGGCCAAACAACGTCACCGCGGCCCCCAGGGATGACGTGGGGCCGCCGGATCCGCCTCCAACATGGCGGCCTCCTTCCCCCGACCACGCCGCAACTCCGTGCCGGCTGGTAAGGTCGCCGGCGGCTTTAGCTGGAGTAGCTGCTGAGTAAGAAACAAATACCTTAACCAGGGGGGAGTTGGGGAGCCCTTGCAGAGTAGTGCCGAGGAGTTTAACACGTTTTTCGCTGATAAAGTCGCTCAGATCCGGGCTGACCTCGACTCCAATTGTAAAACAGAGTCGACTGACAACGAGTCAGTCGAGGTGACTGGGGCACGTACTTGTCCACCTGTCTGGGAAGAGTTTGATCTGGTGACACCTGATGAAGTGGACAAGGCCGTTGGAGCTGTGAGTTCCGCCACCTGTTTACTGGATCCGTGTCCCTCCTGGTTGGTCTCGGCCAGCAGGGAGGTGACACGGAGCTGGGCCCAGGAGATTACCAACGCTTCCTTGGGGAGGGGAGTTTTTCCATCACTCTATAAAGAAGCACTTGTGCGCCCCCTCCTCAAGAAGCCTTCCCTGGACCCAGCAGTACTTAACAACTATCGTCCAGTCTCCAACCTTCCCTTCATGGGGAAGGTTGTCGAGAAGGTGGTGACACTCCAGCTCCAGCGGTCCTTGGAAGAAGCCGATTATCTAGGTCCCCAGCAGTCGGGCTTCAGGTCCGGTTACAGCACGGAAACCGCTTTGGTCGCGTTGATGGATGATCTCTGGCGGGCCCGGGACAGGGGTTTATCCTCTGTCCTGGTGCTCCTCGATCTCTCAGCGGCTTTCGATACCATCGACCATGGTATCCTTCTGCACCGGTTGGAGGGGTTGGGGGTGGGAGGCACTGTGCTTCAGTGGTTCTCCTTCTACCTCTCTGGCCGGTCGCAGTCGGTGTTAGTGGGGGGTCAGAGGTCGACTCCGAGGTCTCTCCCTTGTGGAGTACCCCAGGGGTCGGTCCTCTCCCCCTTGCTATTTAACATCTACATGAAACCGCTGGGTGAGATCATCCAAGGACATGGGGTGAGGTATCATCAATATGCCGATGATACCCAGCTTTACATCTCCACCCCATGCCCAGTCAACGAAGCGGTGGAAGTGATGTGCCGGTGCCTGGAGGCTGTTGGGGCCTGGATGGGTGTCAACAGACTCAAGCTCAACCCGGATAAGACGGAGTGGCTGTGGGTTTTGCCTCCCAAGGACAATCCCATCTGTCCGTCCATTACCCTGGGGGGGGGAATCATTGACCCCCTCAGAGAGGGTCCGCAACTTGGGCGTCCTCCTCGATCCACAGCTCACATTAGAGAACCACCTTTCAGCTGTGGCGAGGGGGGCGTTTGCCCAGGTTCGCCTGGTGCACCAGTTGCGGCCCTATCTGGACCGGGACTCATTACTCACAGTCACTCATGCCCTCATCACCTCGAGGTTCGACTACTGTAATGCTCTCTACATGGGGCTACCTTTGAAAAGTGTTCGGGAACTTCAGATCGTGCAGAATGCAGCTGCGAGAGCAGTCATGGGCTTACCCAGGTATGCCCATGTTTCACCATCACTCCGCAGTCTGCATTGGCTGCCGATCAGTTTCCGGTCACAATTCAAAGTGTTGGTTATGACCTTTAAAGCCCTTCATGGCACTGGACCAGAATATCTCCGAGACCGCCTTCTGCCGCACGAATCCCAGCGACCGATTCGGTCCCACAGAGTGGGCCTCCTCCGGGTCCCGTCAACTAAACAATGCCGGTTGGCGGGCCCCAGGGGGAGAGCCTTCTCTGTGGCGGCACCGGCCCTCTGGAACCAACTCCCCCCGGAGATCAGAACTGCCCCTACTCTTCCTGCCTTCCGTAAACTCCTCAAAACCCACCTTTGCCGTCAGGCTTGGGGAAAGTAAACATCTCCCCCTGGGCACGTTGAGGTTATATATGGTATGCCTGTATGTGTGTATGTTAGTATAGGGGATTTTCTTAAACTTATAATATTTTAATTAATTGGATTGTATTGGATTGTTTTTCACTTGTTGTGAGCCGCCCCGAGTCTTCGGAGAGGGGCGGCATACAAATCCAAATAATAAATAAATAAATAAATAAATATTATTATTTTTGTGACATTATCACTCTTAAAAACTGACTTAGTCTCATTTTAGATGAAGCCACATATTCCTATTGCTTTAAATTATTATTCTGACAATAAGCAGCTTTTCTTGTTTTTTTAAAGTAACAGTTTATACATTTTCATTCTGTGATATTAAAAGCTAAGAGAGGGGGGGGGAAGGAAGAGGAGGAGTAGGAGTTAATATATCAGGGATTTTTCAGGATTTGCTTCCACTAAATTTTTGGATGCTGCTTCTTGAATGAGGTCTGTTCATGCAGAAAAAATGCTCAGTGTTCATGATTTCTTATAGTTGTAATTAGAGTCTGCTAGAAAAGGTGATCAAACATCTGGAATGGGATAACCAGTTTATTCATATAAAGCATTCCTTTCTTAATTATATTCAGTTACCGGGATTTTGGTAACCTAATTATACTGAACAGAAAGATGATGACAATAAATATATATATACAGAAACAATAAAAGGATACTTCAGCTGGGGCATAAAATATTTCAAATACACAATTTGCCACAAAAGATGTTAGGATGAAATAAGGTATACTGTATTGTATGAATGTATGTGGAGAGAAAAAAATAAAAATAAATTTTACCCCAAAATATTCAAATACATTATCAGAAAAACTGAAAGTTTTCCAATAGAAGTCAAATACAATGATAAAGAAAGTCTTCAATTTCTTTTGCTATTTACTTCCTTTCATTTCCTTTGCTGTAAATATTATACTTAAGAAAACTTTGTCTATTCATTTAGCTTTGTAACTTAGACATAATAAATTTAGGTAATTTGTTCTGCCAGAGGAGCTGACCATGAGCCAAACACAATATAATTTATTTTTAACATCTAAAAGTGGAACTTTGCAATGCTACTGGTTTCATTGAAATGGCATTATTCTAGTGATGACCATGATTAAAAATCTGACCATAAAAGCCGGAGCCCAAGTGGAGTCTTTAATTTCCTGAGCTATTCATGTTCAACATAGAGCAGAGTTATCTGGAAAAATGCTACTGAAATCAGTCTGGCTGTTCAATAAATGTGTAGACTTGCATCCATAAAAGCAAAAACATAGATTAAAGGAAAGAGTATTACGGTACATATTTTTATACTTGAAAGGGTTATTAAGTCTCACCTTTGCTCTTGGAATTAAAATGCTATTATGTTATTCTTAAAAACCAACCATACAACTTTCCAATTTTTACAAGTCAATCAGCTTCTTTATCAAGCAATTCATACATGTTTTCCCTAATGTTTAATAAAAACTATCTTTCTTGTAAAAAGAATCCCTTGGCCCAATTTCAGAGTTTGCTTGGCCATTTGCTTCTTTTTTATATAAAATTCTCAAAATGCTTTTTTCCCCTTAGCTATACAGTAGCGTTTTTCCATTTTTTTTAAATTAACCCTCATGAAGAGGCATGGTAGCTAATGATGCTGGAAATGGTCTCAGCTCTGATGGTTAGAGCCCTAGTTCTGCATGACAGGGTGAGATCCTGCCACTTGTTTCAATTTCTGTCCACCTCAGAGTTTGAAAGATGTTCTATACAAGTAGATAGATATGTAGCACTTCGGTGGGGAGATGAGCTGATGCTCTGTGCAGGCAGGCAGATTTCTGATGGCTCTTTTTTATTTAAGCACGATATAGTTTAAAGACTCATACACGTAAAGGACCAATAGTTCAATCTATTAAGACCATGTGAGTGCTTTGTTTGGAATTGTTTCTGCTACTTCCAAAGTCTGGTGAACCACAACTGAATTCACTGACAGAAACTTAGTATTTAGAATTCCTGTCTAGATCCATATCACTTTTTAAACATCCCCCCACCACCACACACACATTTTCCTTGCCTACAAGCAATGATGCATTCAAACAAGCTGCTTCTTTTGGTCTCCTTTGCTAAATGATTCTGTAGCACCGTCTGCCAGACCATCTGCTCAAACTACATTAACAAATCTGAGATCATCTTTGCTTTTTAACTGATCTGTACTTTTCAAAAAACCTGTAAAAAGGTCAATATCTTAGTCAACTGGTTGCCATGTAATTTCAAATAATGTAATAAAACATTTCAAAAAGCAGCTAACATTCTATTCCTACTGTTAAGGAAAATTGGCTTGTCAATAAATGATTTCCAAGGACATTTTTATTATGTCTATAAAAGAAACATAATAATTTGTTTCATACTTAGAATCACAAACTTCTTATATTGAATCAAACTTTTTTTAGTTATCCCAACTCCTTTAATTTTGTTTTTAAATGAATGGCATTTAAATAAATAGGTGGTGTAATAATAAACAGTTTGGACTGAAATGGGGGAGGCCTATATTCAAATTCTACTCAGTTTCTTGCACTGATAGAGTTGTTGACATTATAACATTAGGAAGGATATTGTTATATATTGACAGTGTACATGGTTTCACCCAGGTCCAGTGTTTGAGCAGGAAAATGCTCAAACACTATTGGTGAAAGCATCTGACAGCTCCCTATAAAAGGGCTGACTGTCAGATTGCAAGTCACTGGTTGTACAGAGAAGTTGCCTAGTTGTACAGAGAAGTTGCCTAGTAAAGAAAGTCAAGGGACACCTTGAGTTTGTCTCCTGTCGTTATTACCATAATGCAACAGTGGCTCCAGGAGCTGGAGAACGAAGACAACCGAACTTAGACATTGCAACAAGCCAAATGGATTTTGGAAGCTACCATAGACAACATGCCAAGCATGTCTGCCTTCCATCCACCAATGCCATTCAACCGGGTGAAGGAGAAGTGTGGGCCAGATATGTCACAGTTTTATTGCTACCTAGAAGCTAATGATTTGTTGGGTCTGTCAGACAATTGGAAAAGAGCACCTTTTCTAAGTCACTGCAGCTACGATGTGTTTGACACAGCAGAGGCACTGAGAGACCCAATCCAGAGGTCAGCAGCAGGCAGGACGGGGTGGAATGCAGCTGTATGCCCACCTCCAGCTGACTATCGCCCCTCCCATCCTCTTCCTTCTCCTCGGAAAGTGGCAGGGAGACCAGCACCAGCAGGAATTACAAGCAGCCCATTTCCTCCCCCCTCCTTTGTCAACAGCTGATCGGCATCCATTCGCCTAGCTACCCAGCCTGAGGCAGGGGGTGACACAGGAAGAAGAGCGCGGGAAATGCAAAGCAAATTGTCACCCCAGAGAGGGAGACACTAGTGAGGTTGTAAGCCGAGGACTTAACAGTTCACTTGAACGATGATAATTGTTCACGCCACCTGGTCACATGGCCAGCAAGCCACTCCTATACAGTCACATGACCATCAAGCCACACGCACAAAATAAGCCACACCCACAGTGTGACAGTAAAAATTTTGGCTGCCCATTACTGATCCAATCCCAGTACAATCTGTACCAAGGAAAGTTCCACAAGCAATCTTAAAGATGTATATAGTATGCTCCTACTCCATCAAAAGTTGTTCAGCACTATGGATTCCAGCAATGATGCAGCAGGAGGTTGAGATGATAAACCAATATATCTCTGCCCTCCACAAAGCCACTGGTCACTGTGAATTCAGGGACCCGAATGATAGTTTGCTTGACCAACCTATAGACAGTATCCAAGACAGTCACCTACAGTGTCGAACAGAACAAATTTGAGCCTGGTGTCTGTTTTGGATGAAGCCAGGGCAGCTGAATCCTCCACTAATGCTGCAGAATCACTGCACAAATTTGCTGCTTCTAAAGTTGAAACCAAACCACTGGGCTCAGTGCACAAGGGCACCTACAAAGATGCAGCAAGCAATCTGGCATATGGAACAGAGGTGTTCATCTGACCTCAAGGACAAAAGGGATGACTGTGCTAGCTGTGAGAGTCAGCACCAATGAGCATCATGCCATTTTCACAACATCATTTGCAAGCAGTATAGCAGGCAAGGGCATTCGACTAGGGTTTGCCGTGCCATTTTGTCTACCAACCGTGCACATACACCTGATGCTGCATGCAACGACCTGTCAAAACCTTTTTGGCAGGAAGATTGGAAACTGCATTGGGGAACCTCAGCACAGGGGTCACCAGACAAGTGTCATCCAGGCCAGTCTACCCTGCAGGGACAAACTGACCATCACCATGTCTATTGACAGTGCACTGTGCATCATGGAGGTGGACACCAGCTCCATGGTCTCCATCGTCTCCTGGTAGGCCCTGAAGCTCTCACCCATGAGCTTCCAGAAGAGCTGCCTCAAGAGCACTACATCTCTGACTACTAGGGGAATTGCATCTCTGTCATTGGCCAAGGCCAGTTCCTGGTCAAGTTCAACTCTCTCCAAGCCTCCTGGAGGTAACCAGCGTCAACTCCACCACAACCCCTGCCTTCAATTACCTGTTTGAGGAGTTCCAGAACATTTTTAACCAGGACCTGGGCAAGTACATAGGCACTCCTATCTCTTTTAACCTGGACCTGAATATTGCCCCATCAGGCTTAAGTCCAAGCAGGTTCACTTGGCCTTGTGCCTAAAGATTGACCAGGAGCTTGATAAACTGATCTGACAGGGGATCTTTGAACTGGTCGACAATGCCAAATGGGAGACACTGATAGTGACACCTGTTAAATGGGCTGGCACCATTAGGATATGTGTCGATTACAAATATATGCTAAATAAGGCATTGCAACACTAATTATGAGGTCACAGCCCCACCCCTAATTTTATATGTATTACAATTTGTTAAATGTTCATGAAAGGAAAAGAGGGATAAAAGTATAGTAAGTACTTGTCTGAGTAAAGAGAAAAGGCAATCATAATAGGTCATGCAGTTAACCAACCTTGTTTTAATACCTGTTGAAGGAACTAATAGGTATAAAACAGAATCTTTTGATAAATCAATCACCTATGAAATATTTAAGCATTTTAAAAACATGAGATCATTGATGTTTCTCTAAATAAAAGGCAATTCTCTATTCCAAATTTCTTTTAAATGACTGATACTCCTTTAGTTCTCAGTAAAAGTGAATTGTTAATCTTTTTTTAAAAGAAATCTTTTTTAAAATATTGACAAAAAAGAAAAGGAACAAAAACACAAAAAGTGGTTTTAATGAAAAATGTAAAAAGAGAAAAGGAAAAAAAGGCATATCATTTCAGTTGTGAATCGCAATTCTATTTATAGTTATTTAAAACAATGATTAAAGTACACATATATAATGCATTTTCATATCTTTTTATGTTTTTATTTTATTCAAAACAAAGTTGAAATTCAAAACACAAACATTCCAAAAGGATAAAAAAAACACCCCGTAAATATTATTTGAATTTGTCTCATTTTGTGTAAATGAATCTCATATTTCATTATATTTATACACAAAATCTATAGTAAACCATTCATAAGTGACAAATATAATTGGATCCTTAATCCATTGAGCAATTCATTGATCCATGCAATATATAGTTAATGGATTCAGTAGAAATATGGAATCAATAATCGTTAAATTGTTGGTAACCAAATTTTCACCTACAATCATCAATTCATCCAGTTTACCAATTGGATTGGTAAACTGAGTATCCTGCTATTTTACTAAAATTATCAACACTGTGATAGTAATAAGAATTTCAGAAATAAAGAAAAGAATGACATCTACAACTTTTGTTCAATTGAGCTATGGACTGTTGTCTGTTGTCTAATAGAACAAGCCAATAGTTCCATGTAGATATTAAAAACCAAGGATGAAAGTGGATATCATTGCCTAGTTCCTATAAATTGTGGAAAAGTAGGAGAGGCCATGCGATCTGGGCTATTCATATAGTATCTTAATTTATTTTATGAATTGATGAGGCCAAGAAGAGAAATCACTCAGTTGCTATTTATTCCATACTCACTCGTGGATGTGCCCCTGCCCTTTGCGGCAATTCTGTTGTCTGAGAAAGACTGGACAGCTGGTTTGTTCAATCTCTTCCCTTTGACCTTGATAGACTTTCCTGATTCCACAAAGGCTCTAAATTCTCCAAATGTGGATAGGCACCTTGGTATCAAATATTAGATGCAGGAAATGATTTATACATAGGTGGTTCTGGAATATTTCTGCAGTTATTCTAGTCCATTTCAATCTGTTTCCAGACACAATTCAAAGTGTTAGTTATGACCTATAAAGCCCTGCATGGCATAGGACCAGACTACCTAAGAGACCGCCTTCTGCCACACGAATCCCAGCAACCGTTGAGGATTGAACAAGGAGCTGGTCTCCTTAGGGTCCCGTCGACCAAACAATGTCAGCTGGCAGGATCTAGGGGAAGAGCCTTCTTGTGGGGGGCCCGGCCCTCTGGAATCTGCTCCCCCCGGAGATTCGCACTGCCCCCACCCTCCTTGCCTTCCAAAAGAGCTTAAAAACTCATCTTTGCCGCTAGGCCTGGGGCTTTTAGATCTTCCCCCCGACCAATGAATGTTTCTTAGTATGATTGTCAAATGAATGGTAAATAATAGGATTTTTAAAAATCAGAATGTTAAGGACTGTTTTTTAATGTATTATTAATTGGATTGTTTATTACTGTTTTCTGTATATGCTGTGAGCCGCCCCGAGTCCTCAGAGAGGGGCAGCATACAAATCCAATTAAATCTAAATTATACATATAATACATACACACAGACAGAGATACAGAGAGAGAGACACACACACAGTCTCTCTCTCTCTCACACACACCCCCCCACACACACACTTACACCCCCCCACACACACATGCAAAGGCATATACATACACACACACACATATACAGATAGACACACTCATTCCACATAGCTTCTTAAAAAAATAGAAGACAGCAAGGCCCATGCAAGAGTATGAAGCATTTATTACTGCAAGATCCACAAAATTTCAAAAACTTCAATGTTATTCTGCTAAAGGAAAGAATGCTACAAATTGATGGAAATGTGAATGATATTTTTAATGAAGCAGAGATGTTGGTCAATATTAGAATTTTCTTTCTACTGGCCTTAGATCACCATATTTTTGAAACAGATAATACTGTACTAAATGTCATGTCTAGACACAGTGTGCTGTTTTGATTTGTTCCTCCAAATCAATAGAAAAGATTGCTCTGCTAAGTGCAACAGAAATGAGAGATATAAATTCCCCTTTCTTAGGAATCTCTCTGAGAAATCAGAACAAAAAGTGAAGGTGGATTATTGTTGCCAGTAGTGCAAGTCATGGCAAATTTACAGATTGCTAGTTTCCCTTCAACAACGTACTACATTTTTCCAAGAATTAAATTTTTTTTGCTGAAACAAATAATTCTAAAAAAGCCTTGAAATGAAGTTGCTTTGAAAACTCCAGAATCCAAATAATACAAGTATTACACTAAAATAGAAGTATATTTTAGAGGGGAGTTATTCGTTTTCTCATATAGTTCATAAAAAGACTAAATATAAATATTGTAAGAAATAGAGATTATTAAGGAATAGAGATTGTTTTTGAAGATTCTAAAACAGGGTAAAATGTATTAGTTCAGTTATCTATTTGCAATATTATATCTGACATAAAATGAACTACAGTGCTAAGCCAGATTTAAAGGTATGAGTTGCTAATGTGTTCAGTTAAAAGTCTGTGGTGCTATACAGTATAACCTAGAGCAGTGATGGCAAACCCTTTTTCCCGCAGGTGCCGAAAAAGCGTGCATGTGGGTTATCGTGTGTGCGCAAGTGCCCACACCCATAATTCAATGCCTAGGGAGGGTGAAAACTGTTTCCCCCATTTCCTAGAGGCCCACTGGAGGCCGGAAATGGCCTGTTTCCCAACTTCTGGTGGGTCCAGTAGGCTCCTGTTTTGCCCTCCCCAAGCTCCAAAGGCTTCCCTAGGACCGGGGGAGGGTAAAAACGCTCTCCCCTGTCCCCCTGGGAGCCTCTGTGCAAGCCCAAATTCAGCTGGCCGCCACACGCATGTTGGAGCTGAATTAGGACAATGGCTCACGTGCCAGCAGATATGGCTCTGTGTGCCACCCATGGCACCCATGCCATAGGTTCACCATCACTGACTTTCAGTGATAGGGTTTTTTTTACAGATGGCATGCTAGACCTGTTCACTGCTTAATATTATTTAAAGGGGGATTAGGGAATGCCAAAATTAACTTATATAGTAGATGTATTGTAATCTATCCCATTACAATTCTTTTAATAAATTATAAAAATATCCAGGAAAGATGTTAGGTTAAATCTGTGTTGTAAGAATTGAATTGTTCCTTCAACTTTAACCAATATTAAAAGGCAACCAAGACTCATATAATTTTTTCTGTTTTTGGCATCTGTTCTAACTCAGAAATATAAGGGCCATTTGCTTCTCATTTTTGATGTGGTCCAATTTTTTTAAAAAAGGATCCCACCACTAGTTTTAAACTTTTTATAGCATTACATATAGAATTCAGGAACAGCACACAGGAACAGTAAAACATAGCTGTAATATGAACTAAAAACACTCCATTATTGAATTTGGTGGAAATGATGCCATTGTGCCCTGCAGGGAAGTGTGTTCACAGTTAGAAGTTGGCCTCTCATACAATACTTCACAAACTCCATAAAGGTGCAATTCACTTCCAAAATACTACAAATACTAAACCAAAGGTGGGAAACTATGGCAACTTGAAGTCTATGGACTTCAACTCCCAGAATTCCTGAGTCAGAATGGGGTACCATAGTTATCCAGCCCTGTACTAAACCAAGCCAATTCTCCTTACCTTTCAAATGCCAACACTCTCTGCACAATGTCACACAGCTGTTATCCTCTCATTGTCTTTTTTCATGTACCATCTGGCCAGGCAAGGGTTCCCCATTGCCAGCGCTACTGGTATTATTTATTATTATTATTTATTAGATTTGTATGCAGCCACACTCCAAAGACTCGGAGGGCTCATAACAACAATACACAACACAAATCCAATGATTAAAAAAAGGAACAGTTAAAACCAATGTTCCCTCTAATTTTTTCGGGGTGGGCGGAAAAGTATAGTGTCTGAGCGGCAGTCCCCTTGGGACTGGGTGGCATAGAAGTATAAATAAATAAATAAATAAATAAATAAATAAACAAACAAACAAACAAACAAACAAACAAGCAAACAAACAAAGAAACCCCTTCTTTTTTATTAAAATAAATTAATAATAAAACAAAATCAAAATCTATTACTATTAAAACTAAAACAACCAGGAAAACAAAAAAAACCCCCTATTAATAAAAACAGGTGAGGCTGGGTTTTTTTCTCTTTTACTATTTAAGTGCTTTTACCATATGCTTTAAATTAAGAGTCACTTCTCTCTCTGTTTCTCTCTCTTTCCTGTCATTCTCTGTCTCAATCATTTTCTCTTTTCTCTTTTTTCTCCCCTTTTTTAATCATTTCTCTCTCTCTCTCTCTTTCTTCCACTCGTCTCTCTCTTGCTTTCTCTCTCTCTCTCTCTTGCTTTCTTCCTCTCTCACACTCTCTCTCACTCTCTTCCTTCCTCTCTCCTCTCTCTCTCTTTTTCTTTCTTGCGCTCTCTCACTCTCTCTCTTCCTTCCTATCTTCTCTCTCTCTCTTGCTTTCTTTCTCTTTCTCTCTCTCTCTTTCTCACTTTCTGTCTCCCTCTCTCCTTTCTCTCTCTCTCTCTTGCTTTCTCTCTCACACACTCTTTCTCTCTTGTTTTCTTTCTTTCTCTCTCTTACTTTCTCTCTCACTCTTTCTCTCTCTCTCTTGCTTTCTCTCTCTCTCATACACACTTTCTCTCTCTTGTTCTCTCTCTTGCTATCTCTTTCTCCCCCCTTTTTCTCTCTCTCTCTTTCTCATTTTCTCTCTATCTTGCTCTGTCTGTTGCTCTCTCTCTCTCTCTTGTTCTCTCTTTCTCTTCCTTTCTTCTCTGCAGAGGCTGGTGAAGGTTTTTCTTAGTTTGAATGTGGGCTGGCAGGGGGATGGGGAGCCTGCACGCATGCGCACCTGACATTCAAACTAACCTTTGCCTGCCACTGCTGTGAAAAGAATGCCTGCCCCACCTCTCCTACAGCCCCTTTGCTGACAGCTGGGATGAAAGCGCTGTCAGTGAAGGGACTGCGAGAGGGGCGGGGCGGACTTTCCCAAAGCACTCAGAGCTGCTAGCGGCCGGATCAGGAGGACGAGAAGCCACAGCCACCGCCACCGCTGCAGCCACCGCTGCGGGAGGAACCGCGCTCCAAGGCGGGAAGTGGAGGAGGAGAAAGAGGGGCGGATTGGGTGGACGAGCAGGGGGCATCGACGAGAAACCAGGGGCATGAGGGGGCCAGAGGAGCTAGGGGGAGGGGGTGGCCACGGCTCCTTGCACAGCCTTAGAAAAGGGTGCACGGGGGGTGTTTTGGTGTGTGCAGGCACGCACCTTAAAGGGTACAGTGGTTAAAACCCTTAATATAAAAACAATCATACAACCCAACAAACCATACATAAAACGGGATGACCGTGGAGAATCAATTTCCCCATGTCTGGCAGAAGAGGTGGGTTTTTAGGAGTTTGCGAAAGGCAAGGAGGGTGGGGGCAGTCCTGATCTCCAGTGGGACTTGATTCCAGAGGGTTGGGGCCACCACAGAGAAGGCTCTTCCCCTGGGTCCCACCAGACGGCAGTGTTTTGTCAATGGGACCCGGAGAAGGCCAACTCTGTGGGACCTAATCGGTCGCTGGAATTCATGCGGCAGAAGGCGGTCCCAAAGGTATTCTGGTCTGATGCCATGAAGGGCTTTATAGATCATAACTAACACTTTGAATTGTGACTGGAAACTGATCAGCAACCAATGCAGCCTGCTCCCAGTGACTGGCATAGGTGGGTGAGCATCTAGCGGGCGCGCGCGCGTCCGGCAGGCGTGTGTGCACATGTAACCTCAAGATTTGGCTTATACACATGAGCCAGAAGCCAAATCTTGTGCGAGTATGTGTATGAGTGTGAGATTTTGCCAATTCTTTTGCTTCCACACATGCATCGAAGCAAAAAACTGGTAAAAATCACCAAAATCTCACTTGTGCATGCATCCTTTTGCAAGATTTGGCTTCCAGTGCATGCCCAGAAGCTGAATCTTATGCCAATGCATGCAGCTCCATTTTTGCTAATGGGACAGCATCCCCCAGTTCCGGGAGCAACCCACTGCTGCATCTGGCCCTTATGAATCCAGTCTGTTTTTTCCTGTTCTTAACTTTCTAAGTCTTGATTCATTTCCAATTGATCAACTGAACAACTGCTTTATGGGTGAAATTTCTAATTACTCACATTTTACATTATGCCCTTTCGTTCATCTTCTCTTCTTCTACCTGGCCACACCTAAAGTTAGGCTCCAAATATATTTCTGAGCTACCTTCTTCTTAAAACTACCTTTTCTCCCCTCAATCTGTGTTCCTTCCATTACCCAACTTTTAAATAACAGAGGTACTTAAACTGTAACCTGGGTATTAAAGGTTTTCCCATCTCTTTGCACAATCTCTATCTCACTTATCTGCTGTCTTCAAGAATTCTGTTTTCTACATTCTTCAGTTTTTAGCACTTAGTCGTGAAATCTGTACCTTTTTTGCCTTTTAGTCACTGCCCTGCAACCACTGACTTATTTGTTTTACAGATTGTATGATATCTCAACTGATACCTATTTCTACATTATTAAAGATGTATATCTGTTTTATATTTCCTCAAGCAATCTGGTCTTTATATACCTAGGTTTAGATTCTTACATATTAAATGTCTGTCTCAATGGTATCTATATTGCAAAATTATGGATGTTATTAAGATGATTCTGGCAGCAGTAGCCATTATCTCCATCTTTGTAAATACATAGCCTGCCTAGTTGCCTTTTGTTTCACTTCCTATAAATACAGGTCTTTTCTCATGTAGGATGGAAGCAAATGGATTTTGGCTATTGTTATTTCAACCTTATGGTATAAAGTGACCAGATTTTTACACTGGTAAAGAGGGACACCATTGACGGGGGAGGGGGGGTGGAGGCTTGATTAAAAAAATGGCCTATATGGAACAAAAAAAACCTTTCTCCCCCCCCTCGCTCTCCCTCCTTCCTCTTTTCTCTCTCTGTCTTTCTCTCTCTTCCTCCCCCTCCTTTTTTCTCTATTTCTCTCTCTCTCTTTCTTTCTTTCTTTTTTCTATTTCTCTCTCTTTTCTCTCTCTTTCTCCCTCACTCTCTATTTCTCTCTCTCTCTCTCTCCCTCCTTTCCCCCCTCTCTCACACACACACTCACTCCCTTTCTATTTTTCTCTCTCTTCCTCCCTCCCTTTCTCTCTTTTTTTCTCTCTCTCTCTCCCTCCCTCCCTCCCTCTTTCTTTCTTTCTTTCTTTCACTTTCCTCCTCATTCTCCCCCTCTTCCCCCCTTTGTTTTCTCCAGGAAGGACACAGCTTGACCACATTAGTGTCCATCTGCCTGTTGCCCGGGCTGGGGGAGGACATGGTGGCCCCTGCCCTGGCTGGTGGCCCCTCCTGGGCAGAGTCTCAAGTTAGGCCTGTCAGGACCTACTTCGGCACATGGGGACTTGTTGGTGGTGGTACGTCGAGAATGCTTCATCGGGAAGGGTGCCCGCGGTGAGCCCCCCCTCCACTGCCGCTGCTGCTTCTCCTTCTTCTTCTCCTTCCTCTGCCGCTGCTGCTTCCTCTGCCCACCTGCACCCCAATCATCAATGCTACTGCTTCTCTCTCTTTTGGCTGCTCACTCGGCTCTGCCAAAGCCTCTCGCTTGGGCTCCTGACATCACCCACAGTGACCTCACCAAGTGCCTAGCACTTGCCTTATTGTCAATGTCCTACACAGAGGGATGGAATCCACTGGGATGCTGCAGCCACCCACCCAGTGCCCCTTTGGGAGGCCAGGGCTGGAGCAGAGGGCCAGCTGAGGGAGGCCCTGTGCATCATTTGGGGGCTCAGTGCCAGCCCTGAAGTGCCCCCCCACTTGGAGCCTCTCCCAGATTAAGAGGCCGAGGCGACTGGCACATCCTGAGCCTCCCTCGGGCAGAGGAGCTCCCGCCGCAGCCCCGGGGAAGGAGAACTTTTTCAAAGGCCCTGGGACATGGGACAAATCATCAAAAAGCGGGACTGTCCCACCAAAAGTGTGATGTCACCTTATATTAAACCCATATATATTTGCCCCCAGCAGTTTGCTAGCAAACAATTACTTTGTTTTAGTATCTCTTTGCTTTAATATAATAACTAATTTATGTAGGCTATCTTTCCCCCACTTTCATTCACTCATGCTGGATTTTCAGAAATTGCCTGGACAAGGCCTTGAAATTTTCTTGGAAGATTTTCAAGAAATTGTTTCCCATTGTGTCTTTTCTAGAGCTGAGAGAAAGTGTCTGGCCCAAGTTCACCCAGCCAAAGCATAATCTTTAAAAAATCAGGATCAGCTCACTACCAAAGCTATGGTTGCTAGCAACGGTCATCCCCATCTTCAAAAAAGGAGATCCCAGTCTAGTTGAAAACTATAGACCAATCTCTCTATACTGTGTCATGTGCAAAGTCATGGAATCAATTATAAACTAATCAATTACCCTCCACTTAGAAATTAACAACCTACTCTCTAACAAACAATTTGGTTTCAGGAAAAAAATACCTTGTAACCTGCAACTCCTTCACTGCAGGAACATATGGATTACAAATCTCGATCAGGGCAAATCAATAGATACAATTTACACTGACTTCTGCAAAGCCTTCGACTCGGTGGTTCATGACAAACTACTTCTAAACCTCAAATCCTACAGCATCTCAGGATCCCTTCATGGCTGGATAACTTTGTTACTATCAAACAGACAACAAGTTGTCAAAATAGGGAGCGCCATATCTGATCCTGTTCTGATTAATAGCGGCATACCCCAAGACAGTGTACTTGGACCAACATTCTTCGTACTCTATATAAATGACCTTTGCAATCACATTAAAAGTAACTGCATTCTCTTTGCCGACGATATAAAACCTTTCAACACAATTGATAACACAGCTACTCTCCAAAAAGGCTTTGACTTTGTGCCTGAATGGTCAAACATCTGGCAACTACAAATTTCAACCAAGAAATGCTCTGTCCTACACATTGGCAAAAAGAATCAGAACACCAAATACAAGTTGAACAAATAAGACCTTACAGACAACTGTCACTCCGTAAAAGACCTTGGAATACTCATATCAAATGACCTAAGTGCCAAAGGCCACTGCAACAACATCTCCCAAAAGGCTTCAAGGGTTGTTAACCTAATCCTATGTAGCTTTTGCTCCTGTAATCTCACACAACCAGAGCAAATTAAACTTTCGCCCTGCCAATCCTTGAATACAGCTCATCTGTCTGGAACCCACTCTGCATTTTGGACATAAATACTCTAGAAAATGTCCAGACATACTTTACTAGAAGAGCCCTCCACTCCTCCACTCGCAACAGAATACCCTACGCAACTAGATACAATCCTAGGTTTAGAAAGCTTAGAACTACGTCATCTTAAACATGACCTAAGCATACCCCATAAAATCATCTGCTACAGCATCCTTCCTGTTAACAACTACTTCAGCTTCAACCACAACAACACACGAGCACACAACAGATACAAACTTAAAGTAAACTGCTCCAAACTTGACTGCAGGAGATACGTCTTTAGTAACCGGGTAGCTAATACATGGAACTCACTACCTGACTCTGTAGTATCATCACCTAACCCCCAAAACTTTACCCTTAGTATATACACTGTTGACCTTTCCCGATTCCAAAGAGGGGCAAGCATAAGTGCACCAGCATGCCTTCCATTTCCTGTCCTAATGTTTATCTCATACTAGCATCATGTATATAAACATTGTTATATCTTTGCATTCTACCAAGACATACTTGACAAAATAAATAATTAAAAATAAATAAGTGGGACAAGAACTTATGTTTCTTGCTGGATACCTTAACAACAACACCAGTCTGGCTCCCAGGCTTCCTTTGCATTGGCAACCAGTATTTCAATGAAATATAATATCAACCAAAAGTTTTAGCTAATTTTAATCTCATTCTTCCCATGTTTGCAAAACTACCAGCCTGGATGGAAAGATACGTTCAGAAGCTTGTAACTATTAAAAAGAACAATTGAAACTCTGATAAAGGTATTGGCTCTGTGAATGTTCAACTTCAAATTTCTACCATCATATCTTTTCAGTTGAAACTAATGTTTTAAGATTAGGACCTTTCCTCTTGGAACTGTATTTTGCTTTAATTTGTTTTTGCCATAGCAGCTGGTGTAATTTTCTTGAATCTTTTCAATACCCCCCCCCCTTTTTTTTTTGCTGTACTCTTCCAGCTATAATTTGCTCACTCACTGATTATCACTGAGGATAGAAATGTGACAATGAAATCCATTTGTTTGTTTGTTTTGTCCAATACACAATAATACACAATGAAGGTTATAGAGGATATACTCAAGTAGAATGTATTAAAGAAAGAATAGAAGAGACAATATAGGAATAAAATATAACTATGAGAGAATAGCAGAAAATATATAAGGAAAGAAGAGAAGATATAGGAGAGACTATCGGACAGGGGACGGTAGGCACTCTGGTGCACTTATGTACACCCCTTACTGACCTCTTAGGAACCTAGTGAGGTCAACCATAGATAATCTAAGGGAAAAGTGTTTGGGGTTAGGGGATGATACTATGGAGTCCGGTAGTGATTTCCACGCTTCGACAACTCGATTACTAAAGTTGTATTTTTTACAGTCAAGTTTGGAGCGGTTAATGTTAAGTTTGTATCTGTTGTGTGCTCTTGTGTTGTTGTGGTTGAAGCTGAAGTAGTCTTTGACTGGCAGGACACTGCAGCATATGATCTTGTGGGCAATATTTAGATCATGTTTGAGGCATCATAGTTCTAAAGTTTCAAGATCCAAGATTGTAAGTCTTGATTCGTAGGGTATTCTGTTTCAAGTGGAGGAGTGAAGGGCTCTTCTAGTGAAGTATTTTTGGACATTTTTGATGGTGTTAATGTCCAAGATGCGGTATGGATTCCAAACAGATGAGCTGTATTCAAAGATGGGTCTAGCAAAAGTTTTGTAGGTTCTGGTAATTAGTGTGCGATTGCCAGAGCAAAAGCTGCGTAGGATTAAGTTGACAACACTTAAAGCCTTTTTGGTGATGTTGTTGCAGTGGGCTTTGGCACTTAGGTCATTTGATATTAGCATTCCGAGGTCTTTTACTGAGTGGGAATTATCTGCAAGATTTTGTTTGTTCAGTTTATATTTGAAGTTCTGATTCTTTTTATTGATGTGGAGGACAGAGCATTTGCTGGTTGAGATTTGGAGCTGCCAGGTGTTAAACCAATCAGAGACAGAGTCTAGGTCTTTTGGGAGAGTAATTGATTTGCTTATAATTGATTCCATGACTTTACATGGGACACAGCATAGTGATATTGGTCTGTAGTTATCGACTGTAGTTATAAGAGCAGCCAAAGTGAAACACGTTGCTACAGTAGAAAAAGTAGTTATTGTTAGCCAAATGTGGCATGTATGCCTTTCATGCTATTAAGGAATTGATAAAATAATAAAAGGTAAAATGATAAGAATGTTGGAAACAGCAGAGCAATGTAATACTTAGGTACCTATTGATATCAAACTAATTCTAGGCTCTGAGCAAGAACTTGATATGTACTTGAACAGCCTTCTCCAAACTGGTTTTCCAGTTGGGAAATGATAGAATCTTTAGTACCAATACATCCTATGGACACCAAATTGAAGGAAATTAGTGTACAAATTTGGGAAGCTTTTTAAAACATTTTTCTTTGTTTTAGAAATCTTTCACTAAAAAGATTGCAAAAAGAAAAACAATATTTACCCATGATATTGATAAAATGTTACACTTTCCTTTGGGAAAAAGAAGAAACATGAAAAAAATGCAGTGGTCAACATTATTACAGCATATGACTTTTATAGAATAAAAATAATAAACATTACATCCAATTCTGTTCCGATCTGTATCAATCTAATCCAGTTTCCAGTTCCAATAATGTCTGAAAAGATAAGCACACAGTAGTCAATGACTTTTTCTGGTGCTTCCACTAGTTGATAAATTTAATTTAAAAAGGGAAATTGTATTGGAAAGATAAAACATTGACTTAATATTATTGCAAAATGTGGACCAGTAGAACACATTACAAAAATACAGATGTATTTATACATTTATATTTATTTGAGCCCAGATCTCAGTGCGGCTCTCCAGAACATAACAGTATGAACCCACCACTGCCTACTATGCTTCAGAAAGGTCTACATATTTGCATATACGGGGGGCAACACAAGAGGAGTGTGCATGCATGGGGGGAAGGGAAGAAGTGTGGGCTTGCTAGCACACCTACATACACTCTTTTGGCAGGCAAATCAAAAAAGGTGTTGTGGTTTCAACACTGTATACATGTACTTTTTTAACATTTTGAAACTTGGAATTTGTTTAAGTGCAAGCTACATTTAAAATGCATGTAAGTATATGGAGAAAGTGACATTTTGGACTTTTATATCCTTTCTTTATATATAATAACTCATGTCTATCCTCTTCAATATGTATTGTGCATTGGACAAAATAAATAAATAAATAAAAATAAATAAAATTTTTAGTTTGTCTTATTTTTCTGCCTATGTTTAAGACGGCATTCCTGGGAAAACCACAATTCACATTGCCTAATTAATAAAAGATAATTTGTTTCTGAATTGTTCAGGCCCATCAATTTAGCTGTCTATTGAAGAAGATCTAGTACTACAGATTTTGTTAAATTCTCCTTTGAAGATAGCTCCTATTTCATTACAGATCAGAAATAGCAACACTCGAGGCAAAACAGATTTAGCTGAACTCAAAGTTCAGAACTAGCAGCAGTACTATTTTTAATTTTAATTTTTTCTTTTTCCTAAATGAAGTATTTCATTAAAAATAGTGGCCTTGATGTGTGTGTGTGTATGTGTGTGTGTTTACACTGTGGTCTTCATCAGTCTTGGCTTTTTACTTTCAGAATTGGTATACTCTGATTTAAAATAGCACAACCTTATAGCTGTTATTATTTTTCCTTCTTGCAGTGAAAATTGTCATAGAGTATATAATAGCTAGTAGAGTGACTAAGTGAGAGCTTGTCAATCAGATAATCCCTGCTGGCATTTCTTCTTGCACAGAATAAGTAGGAATAACAATGCAGAAAGTATACTGAAATAGATGTCAGAAGGATCCAGGTCTCAGTTCTTTTATTATGACAAAATAGAGTTCACAATGTATTTATGGTCCGCCAAAAGCAATGTTTAAATAATTATTGAAGGATGATATTTGGAAAACATACTTCCCAAAATAAATGGATGTACAGTACTCTTAGCAACAAATATATGTAAATTCCTCTTTGAAGTTCTGGAAAAGAAACTAATATTTTAAAAAAGAGTAAAGGTATATTTGGTGAGTGTTTCACCTATCAATCCAAAACTTGTTCCAGATGGGATTACATGTTGTTTTACGAGAAATGTTTTTATGATTTCATGTTTTTATGGAGAAATGTAGCCACAAACAGTAATAGAGGAGATTAGGGGGCAAATAAAGACAAGGATACAATGTGACATACTGGTAAATAGTTTTATGAGGCATTATGACAAAAATAGATATTTGTATATGTATGATATATAGACATTATTGTAGCTTGTTACATTCTATATATCTTTTGAAAACATTGGATGTAATAGTAATAGCATTTAGACTTATATACTGCTTCATAGTACTTTACACATTATAATCATTATAATAATCTTTAATGCAAAAATCAAAAATATCAAATACTGTACAAATACTGTACAAGGTAAATTATCTTGTACTGTACAAATACTGTACAAGGTAAATACTGTACAAGGTAAATACTGTACAAGGTAAATTATCTTGTTCAGCTTAATTAATACTTATGAGAATACTTTGAGTATATAAACAGCAACTATTCCAATTTTGTGACATTTTGATGGGATAACAATCTTTTCTAATTTTTTGATTAGGATTGTGTGGTTTGAATTTTTATGTTATCCTACGGAGCTTGGAATGTGCTTTCCTGAGCCCTACAAATATTGCTATTAAATACTATTGCTATTAAGTGACATCAATTTGAATTAGATCAAATTTGCTTTTGATCCATGAGTCCAGATCCACCTACTTTGAGAGATGAAATTAATATTGTTGACAGTCCACTGGATATAAATCCACTGGAATTCAGAAAAGGTTTTTTGGCTCACAGCAAAGTTGCATGCTGCAATGGTTTGCTGAAGGGAACTTGATGAAGCAGAGCATATCAACCAACCATGTATTAACAAAATGCATATTACTAAAATTAACACTTAAAGGGAAAGAAATATAAATAAAAGGAATATGTGATCAGTTGCAGACTGGAACTGTGATTGTTATGTTGGAAGATATTGTGTAAATTTACTAAATTTTCATAATAAAATCACACTAAATATGAGAACTGTAAAACAATATTAAACCCCAAGAAAGGCAAGAAAAAATAGACTTGGATTTAAACTGTCGTGGAATAATGAGATGGCATTGCAGTCCCTTGTCATATTGACAAAGGGCAATGAATTGTTTTAAGTGGTGTCAGAGTACGGTAGTGTGTGATAAAGATTGTTAATTATTCATGCCATGTCATATGACTGAGTCGGTTTTACCAATTACAAGTCAGTCAAAAGAAACAATCTGATAGAGAATGGATGAGTGTGAATAATCAATTTTTAAACAATGTGTGTCTAATCTAGTAAAATGTGGTTTTCTTGTCTTCTGAAACTTGTACTTGTGTTGTATGTAGATGTGATTTTAGTGTGTTATTGGTCTGGCATTTGAGGGAGGAGATTATTGTTTTGATGTGATACTGCTTTCATAGTCCTAGCAATGCTCAACTTTCTAATTTTGTTTCTAACTTGTGTCCTGTGTTAGCACTTAATGTAGGCCTTATTTCCAACACAAAATATGTATTGTGTTTAAAAAATAAACATAATTTTGATAATTTTATATATAGAATATATTATTCTATTATATGCTGGAAAGATCTATCAAATGAATAGCCATAGTAATAGCATTTAGACTTATATACTGCTTCATAGTACTTTACAACAGTTTTTAAACAGTTTACAGAGTCAGCATATTACTCCCAACAATCTGTGTCCTCATTTTATGAACCTCAAAAGTATGGAAGGCTGAGTCAATCTTGAGCCAGTCAGGATCAAGCTTCTAGCTATAGGCAGAATTAACCTGCAATTCTACAATCTAACCACTGAGCCACCACTGTTGTAGTAGCCTGCTTTCTTCAGCTTCGCATGAAGCTGAAGAAAGCAGACTACTGCAGCAGTGGTGGTGCAGTGTTGTCCCATGTAGTACATAATGCAGCAGTGGTGGCATAGTGCTGTCCCATGTAGTAATGAGTGGAGGTGGATATTGTATTTTGAAATGATTTCAAAAATGGAACATGCAGATCTTTTAATATGCTCCCACCTGATTGACAGGTATTTTTCTAAAACTACTTAAAGAAGTTTCTGTTTCGGCTAGTAAGATCTATTGCTAGATCTAGCAAGTAGTGGTGGAAGCATAATCTCTCTTTAATTTTGTCTGAAATATGGACTAGCATGGACATATTTAATGTCACCATGCAAATCAATCTCTGGTGAATAGCTGACTGAAGGAAAAATGAAAAACCAGTGAGTAAAGTGACTTTTCCATAATTCCTCTCATGATAAGTAGAAAAGTTAAAATCCCTGAGAAATACTCTAGAAAAGCTATTACTCATGAGGTAAAAAGGGGTGTATTTTATGACTAATCAAGGAACATAGTGCTCTATTGCTCTGGGGGGGAGATATTGTCCCCCTCAGATAGGGTCCTCAGATAGGGTCCACAACTTGGGTGTCCTCCTGGACCCACAGCTGAGTTTTGACCATCACATTTCAGCTGTGGCCAGGGGCACCTTTGCCCAGGTTCACCTGGTATACCATTTGTGGCCCTACTTGGACCAGGAGGCTATCTGCACAGTCACTCAGACCCTCATCACCTCCCGTCTTGATTATTGCAATGCGCTCTACATGGTGCTACCCTTGAAAACTGTTAGGAGACTGCAAATAGTCCAGAATGCAGCCAAGAGAGCTATTATGGATGTATCCTGGTACACCCATATAACACCTTTGCTCCGCAAGCTGCACTGGCCTCCTATTAGTCTCCGGACACAATTCAAGGTGTTAGTTATTACCTATAAAGCCCTACATGGCTCAGGGCCAGACTATTTATGGGACTGTCTCCTGCCGCATACCTCCCAGAGACCAATAAGAGCTCACAGAGTTGGCCTCCTCCAGGTCTCATCGACTAAGCCTTCTCTGTGGCCACTCCGGCTCTAGGGAGCCAACTTCCCCCCGATATCCTTACTGCTCCCACCCTGCTGGCCTTTCGCAAAGCTACAAAGACCTGGCTTTGCCGACAGACCTGCAGGCCATAAATTCACAGCTTGATGGCCAACTGTAAGAATAGTGTGTATGCATATGAGTGTGATTTTCTTTTTATAATAACTTTTAATGGGTTTTTTTAGTTTGTTATGTTTTAACCTCAGTTAACTGTTCAATTTCTTTTACTGTTTTGTATTTATTCTTATTGTACTTATACCGCTGTTGTAAGCCGCCCTGAGTCCTTCGGGATTGGGCGGCATAGAAGTCAAATAAATAAATGTTCATCTCCGTTTAAGGTCATTGAGCCAGTGCTGTCCAAAGACATTTCCATGGTCACGTAGCCCAACATGACATCAGGGAGCACTGTTACTTTCCCATCAGACTGGTTTCTATTTATCTACTCACATTTGCATGCTTTTGAACTGCTAGGTTGGCAAGAGCTGAGGCAAGTTATGGGAGTGCAACCTGCTGTGTAGCACTTGGGTCTTGAACCAGGCTTACAACTTTTCCAGCCAACAAGTTAGTGTCTTAACTGCTCAACCACCATTCTGCCCTCCCCATTTATGAGGAGACCACAATAAAATTTTCAGGCAGATTTAGAGCTCTTGGGGATGAAAGAATAGTCATGTTACTTAAACTCTGATCAACACCTTTGAAAGGACACTATGTTTGTATATTTCTTTTTCTAATTATCTTCAGAAAATGCTTGTTAAGTGATTTTCAGCTATTAGAAACATTTGGATCACCAGTTTTTTATTTTCCTTCAATACTTAGCAAAAGAATTAACTACAAACTTAACTTCTTTTCAATAAACAGCAAAAGTTTATTAAAACTTTGATTTTAGAAAGTTACAAACAAACTAATGGTCCAAATAAACTTGAAATAATATTTTAGAATTACTTATTTAAAATTTTCCAGTGAGAAAATGTTTTGATTTTTTTTTATTTAAAAAAAACCCAATAGGAGAAAATTTTAAAGTAAGACACTAGAGAAATTAGAGGGCATTTAAAAATTACAATTAAAAGAGAATGTTTAAATTCAATTTAAAATTAGTCACTTAAATAAGTTGATGGTATAGCAATTTAATAAATAAAACAATATAAATAAAATTACAGAATGAAACAAAATATTTTAACATTGGAACATGAAAGATATTTTTGAGTAATGGATTCACAAGTTAATTTTATAAGGGTCGACTCCAGTAGACACAATTGCAGCTAAAAGATGTCAGACAAGAGAACAAATTCTACCTTATTGAGATTGAGATTGAATTGCAAGTGTTTTAAAAATGACAGGCAACAAGAATGACATGGAAAATTATGTTTTACTGGACATACAAAAAAACCTGGCTGATGACTTAATTAATTAGAAAAATATATAAAAAGAACAAAACAAGAAAGACACATGCATAATTTTCTTATATTAGATTTACAAAAGTGGTTTTAAAGCTTTGAAGAATTTCATAGAAGTAACAAAGAAAAAAGAAAGCATTATTTTAACAGCCTAAAGATTAAAGGTATAAAAATAAATGGAGTAATTTGTATAGACAACTCAGTATAGAAACATTTTTATGAAGCAAAAAGAAGAAATGCAAAACTGGCTTATTTGACCATGGCTAAAAATGGATATGTTACCTCTGGTAACAATCAATGGACTGAAATGATAACGCTTTATTAATTTGTTTATAGACAAGGATTGAGATATTGAAAGAAGATAATTCAATTCAATTCAATTTATTAGATTTGTATGCCGCCCCTCTCGGTAGACTTGGGGCGGCTATATAATAAATTAATATAATTGTATATACTTGTAATAAAGATAGGAAGTCACATATTTAAATATTACTTTTGCTTACTATATTCTTATTTTTTATTTTCTATTTCTCTTTCAATTTTCCCTTTTTATTTTCTTCACTTCTACTCTTTTTTATTCTTCTATTTTTCAATTTGTTCTAGTATTTACTGTTGTAATTAGAAATCTTTACTAAAAGTGACATCATAATGAAATCAAATAAGGGGTTCTGTTTACTAGCCTTTATTAGTCATCCATAGCTGCTGATGCAGTCCTCACAAAAACTATATAATTAAAGTGGAATGACATATCATGTGCTTGATCCAAGGGATCTTAGTCTAGAATTCCACTGGTTTACAGACTCAGTCTATAATTAGATGTAATATTCTTAAGCATTATAATGAACAATGCAGCATATAAAGTTAATTATTTGTGTAAAACTGTCCAGGAGGAATATTCAGTTTGACTGTTAAAACATAAATTGCTAGCATATAAAAAGTAAGTACTCATTTGGATTTTATTGAAAATTGTGAAGGGTTTGCAATTTTGTTGTCTGTCATGCGGCTGGATTACTAATGTGTCTCTCTCTTCCATGAGCAACAAATGTATTCTTGTGGGAAATATAAGAACTGTATTCTATAAATGATGATAAACATAACAAGTGATAAAAGAGATAAACATATCATAAAAGTGATAAACATAACAAGATTTTAAAGCCTATGATTGAGTCTGGGAAAATTCACTTGCTGGTTTAACCTAATCTTACATTGACAGGTATTTCTCTCCTTGGAACCAGATTCTAGTTCATGTCATCTGTTCTTGTTTGCATATTATTCTGAATTCCTCTTAAACTGTCACTTTCTGCCCTTAAGCCTTTACATTTTTCAAAAAGCTGTGGTATTCTTGCATGAGTATTTTAAAGGCAACCTGGGCCATGACATTATTTGTTCCAAGAAAAAATTCTCTAGAATTAAACAATACATACCCCCCCCCCCGGGAAGTTGCAACATTTATTGCATTTCAGAGTTATACTGTATTGTACAGAAGAAGAAAAAACTGGAACTAAGATGGTAAAAAAAATAATTCTCTCCTTAGTACTCATATTCAACAGGAACGGAAATTTCCACTGATTTCTTGAGTGGAACAACTGATTTAATTCTC
Organism: Erythrolamprus reginae; assembly: GCF_031021105.1. Lineage (NCBI taxonomy): Eukaryota > Metazoa > Chordata > Lepidosauria > Squamata > Dipsadidae > Erythrolamprus > Erythrolamprus reginae. Next base: position 50,454,287 of record NC_091955.1, read on the forward strand.
AGTCTTAAAAATACATTTGGATTTTTAGAGGATAATCTGATCTGTCTTCATATTTGAAATTCTAAATGAGCTTTTCATGCAAATGGTTGAGATATATTGCAAAGTGAAATTATCATTGGTTGTACCTAATTGAAAAGTTCACCATTAGAGTCAATTTTAAAATAGAAACTAAATGTAGGTTGCATGCTTTCAATGTCAGGTTCTCTTGATCTACTTTATTCACATTGTCCATTCAATTTGCTCAATAAAGGGTAATAATGACCTGGAAAAATGCATTCTATTTTGTAGTTTTTGTTCTTCCCTCCTAACTGTCCCTCCCCCCCTCCTATGGCCAAATGGTTAGCTTCACTTTGTTTGCCCTGCACTGTAATTCATATACTAGATTATCTATCTATCTATGGGTCACAGAAACATGCTGCCTACTGCAATTTGGAAACCCAGCTGGGTGGCAGGCTTACGAGGGAGGGGAGAGGGCTTTTCTGAGCCCATCCAAGCATGATAGGCAGGTGACAAGGTGCAGCTGGCCGCTTCCACAAAGACCGACCCAGACTGCAGTGGTGGGCTAGGAGATGGTGCGGGGGCTTCCCAGAGCCTGTCGGTCGTTTGACAGGCATGTATCATGCACAACCTGCTCAATGAGTACAGATAGGTCTCCCTTTTTTTCCTGAGGCCCATATCCTCCCTCCCTCCCCCCATGGGGGGCAGAACAAAAGGAGTTTCGCATGACCTTTTTATAACACTTCTGGTGTTTTTTGGGAGGGGTGAGGCGGAGTCACACCAGAGATGATAAAAATAAGAGACCATGCTGGAGCTGAGATGAGCCCCGATTCACTCTGGATCGACCACAGCTTTGCCTTTTGGGTGACGGACCCCCTTCTCAGTCACCTGGCAATCAGAATTGGGGCTAAGGACAGAGAACAGGGGGTGCCTTTGTTGGGTCCTGAGAGCTCCGCCCCTTATACCATGGTATCCTTCTGCGCCGGCTGGAGGGGTTGGGAGTGGGAGGCACTGTTCTTCAGTGGTTCTCCTCCTACCTTTCCGGTGGGTCGCAGTCAGTGTTAGTGGGGGGTCAGAGGTCGACCTCTAGGCTTCTCCCTTGTGGAGTGCCTCAGGGGTCAGTCCTCTCCCCCCTGCTATTTAATATCTACATGAAACCGCTGGGCGAGATCATCCAAGGGCATGGGGTGAGATATCATCAGTATGCGGATGATACCCAGTTGTACATCTCCACCCCATGTCCAGTCAACAAAGCAGTGGAGTGATGTGCCAGTGCCTGGAGGCTGTTGGGGTCTGGATGGGTGTGAACAGACTCAAACTCAACCCTGTTAAGATGGAGTGGCTGTGGGTTTTGCCTCTCAAAGATAATTCCATCTGTCCATCCCTCACCCTGGGGGGGAATTATTGATCCCCTCAGAGAGGGTCTGCAATTTGGATGTCCTCCTTGATCCACAGCTCACATTAGAGAAACATCTTTCAGCTGTGGCGAGGGGGGTGTTTGCCCAGGTTCGCCTGGTGCACCAGTTGCAGCCCTATTTGGACTGGGAGTCACTGCTCATGGTCACTCATGCCCTCATCACCTCGAGGCTCGACTACTGTAACGCTCTCTACATGGGGCTATCTTTGAAAAGTGTTTGGAAACTTCAGATCGTGCAGAATGCAGCTGCGAGAGCAATCATGGGCTTCCCTAAGTATGTCCAAGTTACACCTGCACTCCACAGTCTGCATTGGTTGCCGATCAGTTTCCGGTCACAATTCAAAGTGTTGGTTATGACTTATAAAGCCCTTCATGGAATTGGACCAGAATATCTCCGGGACCGCCTTCTGCCGCACGAATCCCAGCGACCAGTTAGGTCCCACAGAGTTGGCCTTCTCCGGGTCCTGTCGACTAAACAATGTTGTTTGGCGGGACCCAGGGGAAGAGCCTTCTCTGTGGCAGCTCCGACCCTCTGGAACCAGCTCCCCCCAGAGATCAGAATTGCCCCCACCCTCCTTGCCTTTCGTAAGCTCCTTAAAACCCACCTCTGTCATCAGGCATGGGGGAATTGAAATATTCCTTTCCCCCTAGGTCTAAACAATTTATGCATGGTATGTTTGTGTGTATGTTTGGTTTTTAATAAGGGTTTTTAAATTATTTTAAATATTAGATTTGTCATATGCTGTTTTATTATTGTTGTTAGCCGCCCCGAGTCTACGGAGAGGGGCGGCATACAAATCTAATAAATAAATAAAATAAATATCCCTGAGAAGGGAGCCCGGTCAGGGACGCTTGGGGGGGGGATGCTTGAGACCATTGGTGCTGCAAGGCTGAAGGCTGTTTTCATTGCGAGAGGACAGTCCCATGGAAAGTTCATTGTTTCTTCCCTGCCAGTGCTTGGATCATCTGGTGCAGAAGAAACAGCGACCCTTCCATGTGTCCGTCCTCTTGCAATGAAAACAACTTTCAGCTTTGCAGCACCAACAGCTGGGATTCCCCGGGACTGCCAGTGCAAGCAAAAGGAGGTGGAGAATCCCGGCAGGGGTGGCAAGCAAATGGGAATTCCTGCTGGTGGCAGTCACAAGGCAGGGGAATCCCTGTGGCAGTAAGGGAACGCACGCGCAGTAAGAGAGCGCACGCAACCGGGCTCGGGTTCGTAAGGTGAAAATGGTTCTTAAGACGAGGCAAACAAATCTTAAACTCCGGGTTTGTATCATGAAATGTTCGTGTGAAGAGGTGTTCGTAAGACAAGGTATCACTGTACAGTTATTTAAAACAGTTAAATAAGGTGGATATATTTTATTCATAGATATTCCTGCATAATATTTTAAAATAAGAAACTCCTTTATGCCTTGTTTAAGCTTTTCTTTTCTTTTTTCTTTTTTCTTCAGATAAAAAATAAATAAACTAAAGCAATTCATGGCATACATTTATTTGAGGATACTTTACCATTTTCCCTGTCTAATTGGTAACTTAACTCTTAAATAAATATGGTGTAAATATGGTGTATTATACATTGCTACTCTGTGGCAGTAGACCCAGGAGATCTCCTTGATTCACCGAGGAACACAGGGGGATGAAATGCCAGAAGAGGCATCTAGAGGAGTGTTGGAGGGACAGTAAATCTGGATCTGACTGAGGACTATTAAGTTTTTACATCAAGATTTAGTGGCACTCAAGGAGGCAAGATATGTGTATCATTCCACCTTGATTGCATAAGCGGAATCTCACCCAGCCACCCTGTTTAGGGTGATTCATTGCCTCCTTATTATGAGAGGGGTTGATGAATCCTTGCAGGGCAGTGCTGAGGATTTAAATAAGTTTTTTGCAGGTAGTCGCTCAGATCCAGACGGACTTGGAATGGAGTGTCGACTGATAACGAGTCAGTCAAGGTGACAAGGGTTCATCTTAGTCCTGTTGTGTGGAAGGAGATTGACCTGGTGACACCTGATGAAGTGGACAAGGCCATGGGAGCTGTGAGCTCTGCCATCTGTTTATTGGTCCTGACTGGTTTCAGTCAACAGGGAGATGACAGGAGGATGGATCCAGGTGGTTGTCAATGCTTTCTGGCTCCCTTAAAGGAGGTAATTGTGTGACCCCTCTTCAAGAAGCCTTCCCCGGATCTGGCTATTTTAAACAACTATCATCCTGTCTCCAACCTTCCCTCCTACAGTCCTTGGATGAAATCAATTATCTCGACCCTCAACAGTCCAGGCTACAGCACAGAAACTGCTTTGGTTGCACTGACGGATGATCACTGATGGGCCCAAGATATGGATTATTCCTCTATCCTGGTTTTTCTTGACCTCTCAGCAGCTTTCGATACCATCAACCCTGGCATCCTTCTGTGTCGACTAGGGAATTGGGAGTGGGAGGCACTGTCCTATGATGGTTCTCCTCCTACCTCTTCAGTCAGTCGCAGTCAGAGTTCGATACCATCAACCCTGGCATCCTTCTGTGTCGACTGGGGAATTGGGAGTGGGAGGCACTGTCCTATGATGGTTCTCCTCCTACCTCTTCAGTCAGTCGCAGTCAGAGGTCGGCTCCTAGGTCCCTCCTTTGTGGGGTTCTTCATAGGTTGGTCCTCTCCTCCCTGCTGTTTAATATCTACATGAAACCACTGGGTGAGATCATCTGACAACAAGGGGTGAGCTACCATCAGTACATTGATGATACTCAGTTATACATCTCCACCCCATGACAACACAGTTGGAAGATGTTAGGGTTTGAATAGGTATTAATAGGCTCAAGATCAACCCAGACAAGATGGAGTGGCTGTGGGTTTTGCCTCCCAAGGACAATCCCATCTGTCCATCCATCACCCGGGAGAAAACCTTTTGACCCCCTCAGAGAGGGTCCACAACTTAGGCATCCTCCTCAAACCACAGCTGAGCTTAGAACACCAGCTTTCAGCTGTGGCAAGGGGGACATTTGCACAGGTTCGCCCGGTGCACCAGTTGTGGCCCTATCTGGACAGAGTCTCTTCTCACAGTCACTCATACCCTCATCACCTCAAGGTTCGGCTACTGCAAGGTTTTCTACATGGGACTACCTTTGAATAATGTTCAGAGACTGCAGATAGTGCAAAATGCAACTGTGTGAGTTGTCATGGGCCTCCCAAGATCTGCTCACCTCTTGCCATCACTCCGCAAGCTGCATTGACTACCGATTGGTCTCTGAACACAATTCAAACTGTTGGTTATGATCTACAAAGCTCTACATGACTTAGGACCAGATTACTTACGGGACCACCTTTTGCCTCATGTATCCCAACAACCGGTCAGGTTCCACAGAGTTGGCCTTCTTCAGGTCCCGTCAGCCAGGCTATTCCGTCTGGCAATGCCTAGGGGAAGAACTTTCTCTGTGGTGGCTCTGGCCCTTTGGCATGAAACTCCCTCCAGAGATTTTCACCACCCCTACCCTGTTGGAATTCCTCAAGGCATTGAAGATTCATCTTTTCTGGCAGGCCTAAGGCTGTTGAGTGCTAATATTTAGCTCCGGCCGATGACATGAATGTATAATTTGAAGGAATGAATGTCAATGACTGCTTTTATGGACTGGAGTTTAGATTTCTTATACATTCTATTTTTGTATTTATCTTTGTTGTGAGTCACCCTGAGTCTATGAAAAAGGATGGCATAGAAATCTAAATAATAAATAAATAAATAATTTGACTTTTTGAAATAGCTGTGAAATGATTTGAATAGACCTATCTACTTTTCTGGTTTGGAAAATAATTACCATAAGTCCTCCATTGTGGGTTTAAATTGGTGACATATATCCTAGAATGTAGAAATCTCATTCTCTTTCCATTCTGAAATGGAAGGTGTTCTAATATGTAGCCCTTAATATTAAAATATTTTATTTGTGTGGGTTTTTTTGTCAGGCCAAGGCATATCCCTTCAAATGGTAAAACCAGGGCTCTTTGAGTACTGACAAATAAGGAGTTCCTTTCAAGAATGGACTTTCCAATACCCTGAAAAATATCACATGCATAATTTATTTATTAATATATGATCATAGACCAAACATAGTACATGCATCATGCTACAATTATATATTTGCATAATAATACTTGTTGCAAATATGTGATTATAACATCATCATGATTATGTCATCTAACTAAAGAAATCCCTGCCATGTGTTCAAGTTTAAAAGAGCCTCACTGTTTATATATCTCCTGAACTAATGCTCCAGTGCAGTTCCCAGATCTTATGCCCAAACAGTACATACACACAAAACTTAAACCCAGTCTTTGTTTCAGCTGTATGCTAAATTTTTCCTTTTCCTTAAATTGTTTCCTAAGTCAAAATTACTATATTGCAGTAGTATGGATCCAACTCTTTATCTCAACTACTCTCCAATTCTGCTTTTTATCACTGTTCTTTCCTTTTGTGTACTGGCAAAGCAAATTCTAACATTTTCATATATTATACCTGACAACTGAGGTTGTTGCCAAGTCAGTGGCATTGACATACTGCCGCACTGTTATAATACAAAGCCTTCACATTATAGTACTCACCTATCCCACCTGGATGCTTGTTTTATGGCTCAGGGATCCATCTTGTTGCTGAAGGCATGTGAAAATGGATGAAATGAGCTGTGTTCAAAGTAATCAAATGTATAGAAGATCAATTTCCTCTGAGTGCTTCAGCAGCTCTCTCTTTAGCAAAAAAATCCCTTGTAAACAGCAAGAGAAATGCAACTCAATCATGATAGCTGCTTTTCCATTAGTGAAATATCTCTGGCAGCTAGAATAGTAAAGTGTTGCCCTGTCAAATGTACTTCTCTTTAATCAACTGGAAGAGTTAGAGAAGAAACAGAAGAATACCAAATCTCCATGTTTCTATTATAGAAGCATTGTTCTTCAGCTTGTACAGATGAACACCTTATTCTTTCAATAGGATAGCTAGAAGGAAAGCATCCCCTACAATATGGAGGACTTTGCTGAACTAATGTCATTGATTTGTCTTCTGGGCTGGCAGTGATTCAGTAAAATCTGTAGATGTCTGTAGAAGAGATGAAGTAAAAAGAAATTAGACCTTTAAGAAGGGTGTCAAGGCGAATAGAAAAACTGTTCTTGTGCCTAGTTGTCTTGGTGTGCAGTACTCTATAGTGATGTTTTGAGGATAGGAGTTGAAACAATTTATGACCAGGATGTGATGGGTCCATAAATATTTTCATGGCCTTCTTTTTGACTCATGCAGTATACAGGTCCTCAATGGAAGGCAAGTTGACAGTAAATTAGAGACTTAACATATTTATGTAGAGATTAATTTCATTTCTAACAATTATACTGATTGTTAAAATATTCAAAATTTCTGAACAGAGGTACAAAAATAGAAATGGGTGATATTTGATTTGATTAGATTGATTATAACCATCCCAGTTCAAACATTTCAGATACTATTCATGAACCATGGATTTTAGTCAAGACTTTTTTTAAAAAAAAAAAATCTTAAAATATTTTTTTTGCATTATTTCCTAGAAATTCCACATATACTAATATGGTTGAATGAACAAGAATGAGCTTGTTTAAATAAATTTGCCTTACATTGTAAAACTATTTTAATTTTATAAATATTTAAAAAGATCTAATATTTCAGTTCAGTTATATACTTTCATATTTATCTATCGACTACAAGTTTTCCATCTCTTTTTATTTTTTGCCAATATGGTAATATATTTCTCATAATAAGAAATAAAGATGCTGTTCTTTTCCTGTTCAGGTTTTGTAAATGTCCAGATTCAGTGTAATACAATTCTTGTTCTCTGGTGGTTATCCTCAATATTTTTTATGTGACCTTGTTCAGTTCTTTTTTTTACATGACTAAGATATAGTGGGTGATGATAACCTCCAAGAATGGGATGACACAAACCCTTCAGCCAATAAGGACTGAGTCTGTCAAATTGTATATCTTCATCCTCATGCCTTAATTCCCTTTCTTTTGACTCAGTCGTCATTGTGGACACTGTTGTCAAATTAGGCATAGGCATGCCCTGCACAAGTGTAGCTTTTCCTTCTTGCCACAGCGCCAGTGGCGGTGGCCATCTTGAATTGCAGCACTGTCCAAGATAGTGGCCATTTTGTTTTTCATTTGCCCACATCACGAGGTGGTGGCTATTTTGCCCACTTGCCATCTTGAAGGCCATTTTAATCTGCCTTACCATCAGTGGCCTATTAGTGATTCTATTTATTGGTTAAGCGGCAGCCATTCATGAAGATCATACAGTCTGGGGTCGGCTACTGTCTCACAGCTTCAGTAACGAAGTGCAGGGGCACTAAGAGGGGGAAGCAACATAAGAGCTGCTCCTCAGAGTCTTAATCCCGGGGACTCCAGGGTCTTCCGGCCTTAATTCCCCCTTCCATGCCCTGAGTCTGGAATTGAGTGAAATATCTGGATAGCTTGATGTTTTGTAGGGTGGCAAAGAAGTCCATCATTGACAAACCAAACCAGCTTACCAAGTCTTGGAAAATGGATGGGTGGAGGCTCTACTCTGCCTGGTCTATGTTAGTATGGCTGAGACAATCTGCTGTCACATTGGTCACCCTTGAAATGCACTGAGGGACAGAAGGTAGCATTCTGCCCAGAGATCTAGGGTCCTGGCCTTGTCAATGAGGTGACGGGAATTCCTCCCTGCTGATTTATGTGTCCTTTGCAGCCACATTATCAGATGTTTCAGCTGTTTGAGTGCCAGATAGAAGCTCTAATCTGTTTATGTTGCACTGCACCTCTCTCCGGGACCATTTGCCCTGAACTACTGTTGATTGTGAATGGTCCTGACAACCATAAGATTGGCACCTGTGGTGATGGTAATCCTGCAGGGCTCCAGGAAGTAGCAACCCTTTGTGATGGCTGGCAAAGTCAACAGAGAGAGCATCAAATGTTGTACAGCACCCGGACTTTGAATGCCAATGTGCTGTGTCCTGACCTCTGAAAGGGCAAGAGAAACCACTGCAATTCCCTGGAGTTCAGGTGAACCAAAGGTGTAATAAGAATGGCATTTTACCTAGGTCCTAGGAGCATGGAAAGCAGCTTCTGGGTTTCCTCAGGACCTGTTTAGATAGTTTATTCATCAGCTTGCCTTTAGAGTTTTGAATGCTCCAACACTGGAAGTTTTTAAGCAGATGTTGGATAACCATCTGTCTGAAGTAGTTTAGGGTTTAGTGTAGGACAATGTCATGGATGTACTAGAACAATTCTTATTCAGTTATCTCAATCTTCAATGGCATTTCTTTAATTCTTTAATACTTCCAAAGTCGAATCTCGAGGCAACTAAAGATGGATCATCATACTTCTACAAAGCAAACAATTTTTAATGCTTACTTTTTACAGTGACTGTCAGTTATATTCTTGCAGTTGCTGATTACTAAGGTGCTTCGAAATCAAACACTAGTAGGTTGCAAAAGCAGAATTTCAGGTGAACACTTTGGTAACAGCAATATGTTTTCGTTAAATGTTTAAGATCTCCGATACTGAGTTGTCTATACAAATTATGTAATTAATATAATTCAGCCAGCAAGATGACTCACAGTGAAAGTAAGATTTACTTTTTGCCTTGATCATTGGTAAAATATATCATTCTTGAAGTAAAGGAAAAAAGAAAACACAAATACTGGGATTTTTTTTTTTTTTTTTTAAAATGTCAGCATTACAAAAGAAGAGTTAAAATTAGTATTCTCCCTATATTGGATTCTTTCCAGGATAAGCAATGCAGAACAACTCACTTTCCTTGCAGCTAGTAGTGCAGTGGTAGTTTATGATTAAAGGAAATCTAAACTAAAGATTTTTTTAGTTTATATTTTAAATTAAAATACTCTAACAGAGACTTAGTCATTGAAATATATTGTAAATACATATGTCATTGCAATTGAAATAGTAAAATAAAGTGGTGATGACTTATCAAACTACAGTTTTGATGGGATTATTTTTACAAATACATAGGGTTTAATTATCTGAATTATAAACATGATGGTGATCATGATGATGATGATTTTAAGATGATCGATGCAATTAATAAACATGACTACTAAATGACATTACAGACCAGATGGAAGAAATATATTTCCAAGCCACTTGCAAGCATATTAATTATATCACTTAAAATCAATGTGACTACCATTTCACTTATAAAATAAATCAAACCATGGAGATGTTTCATTTTCATTGCAATGAACTTACCGAAGAGAAGAAAACCACCCCAACTCTGTCAATGCATTTGCCAAGAGCACTGAATATAGGAAGGGGCATCTTTTTCTCCTCATATGTATGGTCTACAAATAGCCATACTGCATGCCTCTGAGAAAGCACCAAAGTAATATCTTCCTACAATTATGAGCTTCCAGTCCTTATAGCAAGAACTTTGAAAATTTGGCCTTCTTACTACAACATATGAATCGATCGATCATGAGACTAGTTTATTCTGCAAACAGAGTTACCTATCAGAGAGATGGACAACATATAAATGTAATCAATCAATCAATCAATCAATCAAAATAATAATTAATACAGTTACAATTAATTCAAAATAACCAACAAACTTAAACTAATTAGACAAATGTGGTTGTATCATGACAATTGATCAATCTGTTAATTGATTTTGCTTATCTAATCCTCCAAGAAAAGTTGCCAGAGAAAAAGGACATCTGAAAAAACAAGAATAGCCTTAGCAGCACAAAAAACATGACTGCCACAGCCAAGCTGCCCATATTCCTCCTGCTTTTCTTATCTCCTGCTGCTGTGGCCTAAGAGATGGAGCTCTTGCCTCCCAATCAGAAGGTTGTAAGTTTGATCCTAGGTAGAGACAGATGTAGGGTCTCCTGCTTCGGCATGGGCTTGGACTAATGACCTGCAAGGTCCCTTCCAACTCTATTAATCTGTTAATCCTCACAATGACCCAGTTATAGTAATGTGTCACCAGGACTATTGATAAGATGATTTTATTTGGATAAAGTTTTGTTTGTTTGTATGTTTGACTTCTATGCCGCCCTTCTTGTCTGACTCAAGGTGGCGTACAGCAAAAAAATTACAATACAATATAATATAATGTATTGAAATCTAATTACTAAAAATACTACAAAAACTAAAAACATTTCTAAAAAAAGCCCAATCTATCCCAACACAGTCGTCCATATTCATCCAATCCAATCATTCACAGCATTGGCTGGGGACAATCCCACTGCTCACGGCCCCCATGCTTGCCATCAGAGATAGGTCTTCAAAGCTTTGTGAAAGACCAGGATGGAGGGGCCAGCACATAACTCCGGAGGGAGTTTATTCCAAAGGGCCAGGGCCACCACAAAGAAGGCTCTTCCCCTAGGTCCGGACAGACGACATTGTCTGGCTGATGGGATCTGGAGAAGGCCGACTCTATGGGACCTCACCAGCAGCTGGGATGCATGAGGCAGAAGATGGTCCTGTATGTAATCTAGTCCTAAGCCATGTCCTAAACCAGCACTTTAAATTGTGCCCAAAGACCAATCGGCAACCAATGCAGCTCACGGAGTGATGTTGAGATGCGAGCAGAGTTTGGAAGCCCCACAATAGCTTGCGCAGCTGCATTTTGCATGATTTGCTCTGAACACTCTCCAAAGGCAGCCCCGTGTAGAGAGCATTGCAGTAGTGAAACCTCAAGGTGATAAGGGCATGAGTGACTGTGAGAAATGACTCCCTGTCCAAATAGGGCTGCAATTTCCCCTGGCCACAGTCGAGAGATAGTCTTCTAAGCTCAGCTGTGATTCGAGGAGGATGCCTAAGTTGCAGATCCTCTCTGAGAGGGGGCAAAGACTCGCCCTCCCAGGGTTATGGATGGACAGATGGATTTGTCCTTGGGAGGCAAAACCCACAGCCACTCCATCTTGTCGAGGTTGAGACTGAGCCCATTAACACCCATCCAAACCCTGATAGCCTCCAGACACTGGTACATCACTTCCATTGCTTCACTGAGTTGACGTGGAGTGGAGTGAGTTGATTGAGTTAAATGACTTTTGGATGGGTGTCTGGCTGGGCAGGCAATGTATATCAAGTTTGGAAGAAGGCAGGAAGGATGCTGAAGCAATGTTCTTTCCTTTGGGACACAGATTGTTTCAGGGTCAACACAAATATTAGGCAGCCTTGGGGAAACTGATGTGCCTGTCTGTAACTTAGCTAGATGGGTGGGCTCGTTGCACTTCATATTTTTTGGTTAATTGCAGGATATAATGGCCAAACATCCTCAAAGAAAAAAATATTAAAATGAGGACATCATAAAACTTGATTATATTACGGCAGATAGGCATTCAACTCAAATTGTCAGATGACAGAATCTCTGACTTAATGGAGTGTTTAAAACAAAGAAGCAAAACTAGCAGAATAGGAAATATTAACACTATCAGACTAATTCTTCCACTGAACAAGTTTTGGATACTGGCATCTTTTGACAGTGATGATTCTCATTTTTTCTAATGCAAACTTTGCACAATGTACTCTTGAAATACTAGAAGTATGAGGCCTGGCTGTGATATGCCTACTGTAAAGCTGAAAAACAGTTGGAATCTACTGAACATTTAAATGGGAATTTCTTTCAAAATAGGTTTGGTTGCCTTAGACGGTGAACCGTATTGTCAAAATCATTGTTATGTTCCTTTAACCTTAGTAAACTATAACTCTTTCTTTCAGATGAAGCACATAATAGAGAACTGAGTAACTTCATTCAAGGATCTGAATGACTACAGACAAGTTGCTCTAGCAACTTTTTCTAACTACAACACTATTGATGATCTTTACATTACATTCTTACTCCAAATTAAGCGACTTATCAGAGTACATGTACCTCTAACATCAACCAGAGGTAAAAAAAACCCAATAACTTACCTGTCTCAATAAGGAAACTACAAACCAAAAGAAAGATCTCTCCGGCATAAAAACAAAAAAGGCCAAGTAAGCAACTTCAAAAGCCGCTATAAAAGCATGTACCAGCAAATAAAAGCAGAATGTCTCAACTATCACAGTAAACAAGAGGAGAACCTCCTTCACACCAAATCCAACAGAGCCTTCTACAACTTCATCAACAACAAACTCAAAGACTCTAGCCCTATCCCACTTCTCGTAGGACCCAACAATAAAGACTACCACGTTGATCCATCCAAAGCTAACCTTTTTAACTCTTTCTAAGGATCTGTCTTTGTTAACAATAATGGTTCATCCTCTATCTTCGCAAATCGCACCCCAAACTCTCTCAACGATCTAACCCAAATTGACTTCACTGTAGACCATGTTGAAAAAACAATCCGAGACCTCAAACACTCCTATCAGTAGGACCAGACGGTCTTTGTGCATACTTCCTAAAAAAGCTTTCTTCTGCTTTAGCTGAACCTCTAAGCATCATCTTCCAAAAATCTTCAGGACGAGCACACTCCCCAAGCTATGGTCAAAAGCATTAATCATCACCATCTTCAAAAAAGGAGACCCTTCTTTCCTTGATAACTACAGACCAATATCACTGTGCTGTGTCTCATGTAAGGTCATGGAATCAATTATAAATCAATCAATTACTCTTCACTTAGAATCTAATAACCTACTCTCTAACAAACAATTTGGATTCAGAAGGAAATTATCCTGTAACCTGAAACTACTTCACTGCAAAAACATATGAACTACCCACCTAGATCAAATAAAATCCATTGATGCAATTTATATTGACTTTTGCAAAGCCTTTGATTCAGTGGTCCATGACAAACTACTCCTAAAACTCAAATCCTATGGCATCTCAGGATTATTCCACAGCTGGATCACGGCATTACTGCTAAACAGGCAACAAATTGTCAAAATTGGAAGCGCCATTTCCATCCCCATCCCTGTTAAAAGTGGAGTTCCCCAAGGCAGCATACTAGGATCTACTCTTTTCATCCTCTACATCAATGACCTCTGTGATCATATCACTAGCAACTGTGTTCTTTTCGCCAATGATGTAAAACTCTTCAACACCACGGACAATTCAACTATTCCCCAAAAAGATCTTGACGTTGTCTCAGATTGGTCTAACACCTGGCAACTTCAAATATCAACCAACAAATGCTCTGTCTTCCACATCAGCAAAAAGAATCTGACACTCAAATATAAACTGTATGAACAAAATCTCACAGACAACCCCCACTCGGTAAAAGACCTTGGTATACTAATATCTAATGACTTCAGTGCCAAAGCCCACTGCAATAATATCACCAAAAAGGCTTTAAGAGTTATTAATCTGATCCTATGTAGCTTCTACTCTGGAAATCTCACTCTACTTACCAGAGCTTACAAGAATCATCCTCGAATACAGCTCATCTGTCTGGAACCCATATCACATCTCGGACATCAACACCCTTGAAAATGTCCAAAGATACTTCACCAGAAGAGTCCTTCACTCCTCCACTCGAAACAGAATACCCTACGAAGCTAGACACAATCTTGGGTCTAGAAAGCTTAGAACTACGACGCCTTAAACATGATCTAAGTATTGCCCACATGATCATACGCTACAATGTCCTACCTGTCAATGACTACTTCAGCTTCAACCACAATAACACAAGAGCACGCAACAGATACAAACTTAATATTAACTGCTCCAAACTGGACTGGACTTTAGCACAGTGCAGAACTCACTACAGGACTCCATAGTGTCTATCCCAACCCCCAACATTTTTCCCTTAGATTATCCATGACTGACCTCTCCAAGTTTCTAAAAGGTTAGTAAGGGGCGTGCATAAGTGCACTAGGGTGCCTTCTGTCCCCTGTTCAATTATCTCTCCTATATCTCATATTTCTTTTCTTCCACTCATATATCTCTATATCTCCTCCTCTATCCTCCATTGATGTATTGTACTTTATTCTTATATCTTCACTCCTATCCTTTCTTTCTTTCTTTCTTTCTTTCTTTCTTTCCTCTCTTTAATATATATTACCACATGGTTAATCTCATTAACCTCCATTATGTATTGGACAAAATAAATATATAAATCAAATAAATAAACATCTGTAGTTATGAATACCTTTGAAAGATTGAAAACCATCACTGATCCCCCTGCAATTTGCATACCAAGCAAATAGATCAATGGATGACATTGTTAATATGGCTCTGCACTATATCCTACAATAACTTGCAATTTCGAAGACTTACACAGGGAACCTCTTTGGAGACTTTAGTTCAGCATTCAATACTATAATTCCAGACACTCTTCTAATTTAGCTAAACCAGATAGCAGTACCTGAACACACATAAACTTTCTAACAAACAGGAAGCAACAAGTGAACCTAAGCAGAATAACATCAAATACTTGTACTATTAGCACAGCCCCCCCACCAAGGCTGTATGCTCTCTCCACTTCTCTTCTGTCTCTAGATGCATCTCTATCGATCTATCTGTTAAATGACAGAAGTTCACAGATGACCCAACAGTGATAAGTCTCATCTAAGACAATGATGAATCCACAAACAGACAGGAGGTTGAACAACTAGCTTTGTGGTGAAACTGGAACAATCTGGAATTGAACACACTCAAAACCATAGAAATAGTGGTATACTTTAGGAGAAGCCCTCACATACCCCCACCTCTTCCAGTACTGCACAATACAGTATCAACAATAGAGATCTTCAAATTTCTAGGTTGTACCATATTGCAAGATCTTAAAATGGACAACTAAAATCAAAAATGTCATCAAAAAAGCACAACAAAGAATGTTCTTTCTGCACCAACTTGGAAAGCTCAAACTACCCAAGGAGCTACTAATACAGTTCTACAGAGAAATTATTGAATCTGTCATCTGTACTTGTATAACTGTCTGGTTTGGTTCTGCAACCCAACAAGATAGACACAGACTTCAGAGGATAATTAGAACTGCAGAAAGAAAACCCCAATTGCTACCAACCTGCCTTCCATTGAGGACCTGTATACTGCACAAGTCAAAAAGAGGGCTGTGAAAATATTTACATACCATCACCTACTGGACATAAACTGTTTCAACTCCTACCCTCAAGTAACACTATAGAGCACTACACACCAGAACAACTAGACACAAGAACAGTTTTCCCCCCAAATGCCATCACTCTGATAAACAAATAACTCCATCACCACTAACAAATTGTAGTCTGCATTACTATTGATTTCTCATCATTCCTATCACCCATCTCCTCCCATTAATAATTTAATAATAATTATTATTAATAATAATCTATTAGATTTGTATGCCGCCCCTCTCCAAGGACATTAATGATTGTATGGCGGTAACTTTGTTGCTTGTACCTTTACGGTTTATATTGACTGGTTCCTAATATGATTTGATTGCTTATTTGTACCCAGACTATCATTAAGTGTTGTACCTTATGGTTCTTGATGAACATATATTTTCTTTTATGTACACTGAGAGCATATGAACCAAGACAAATTCCTTGTGTGCCCAATCACATTTGGCCAATATTTGTTTTTTAATTCTATTCTATTCAAAATCAAGGATTCTGGTCTATGGAGTTTCATCTTCTTAAATAACATATATCTACATAAATATTTACATAAACATACATCTCATAAATTTACATAAAGCAATGCTGAGGGTGATTTAGAGTTCTGGAATGAGCTGCTTCCCATATGCTGATTACAGCCAGCTTTGTTGTTCTTTATTACTTGCTCTTGAACATTGCTTGAATCTGATAATTGGGATGAAAAGCAGAACTGAATCCAGATAAGGTAGAAATGCTGTTTGCCTGTAAACAATGTTCTGAGTGGGGTAGTAACTTCTGAATGCAATGCTATATTTTAAATGCCCCAGTGCTTATTTTTAGATAGTTTGGAAATGAAATTAAACACATTGGTCCTAAATTTTCCATTAGCAATTCAATCAAGTTTTTACCATTTAAGATAATTGCCAAAACCTTTCTAGAATTACTCTGATTTGAAAAAGTTTTCTTTGTCCAAGTTTGTTCATTTTAAAATTTATTTATTTTATGGCATTTCTAAGTTCCATGCTGCTGTGCGTTGAGGAAGTGCCTAAAAGCTTTTAGTGACTAGGATTCAGTTGTTGAGTATATGTGTAGCAGAAACTAATGAAATTATATAACACTATTATGAAAATAACAGCCTGGCTGATCAATTGTTTCCTAGACTCACTTCAGTGATTTTAACAATCCTAAACAGGACATATTGGTGAATGCAGGCTTCTCCCAGTGTCATTTCTAAATTCTGGCAGAGTCTTCCTCTTTTTTTCCACAAACCATATTAGTAAATATACAAATATCATAGTAGAACAAGCCCATATCAGAGGGCTTGTTCACGTAAGAGTCTTCGTCAATATTTTATTGTTCCACCTTTAGACCTTTAGCTATTATTTTGCTGGTTGGGATTATTTAACTCTTTATTCCAAAGATCTTGCAAATAAATATAGTATTTTTAAAAATTATTTAATTGCCTAGGAACAATTTGTAAACTAGGATTATTCAAAACTCATTTCGGCATTACTAAATCAGATATTCTAAATATGTGTGCATGGTATATTGCAATGGTTTCTCCTTGTTTTCTTGTATGTTATATGTGGTGTTTCTAATTTTACTTTATTTATACAGCTCCCAACAACTGTGAAAGCTATGAACTATATATACATACATACATACATACATACATACATACATACATATGTCACATGTTATTTTGCTGAATTTGAAAATTAAGGGAGACTACGATAGATCTATTTCAGCCTTATTTTGGCCTCATCAGCTAGCCATACCCACTGGGACTTGAACCTGCAACCTTTGCCTTGTAAGGCAGAGAATTATCCTCTAGGCTACAGTATCCAATCCCTTCAGCTCTGCACCAGGGAAGGGTTACATATTTTTTGTGTCGAATTGTTGGTTAAGGCATTTAAACCAAATTGTAAAATTAAAAGCAGTAACTACATTGTCATCTGTGTTTTAAAATAATCCAAATTCCCCTTGTAGTAACTCAAGTGGTTTAAAAATTATTGCTAATTAATTGATTTGCCCATGAAAAAGGAAAGAAAATTCCTGAGAGGTTCAAAATTGATTTATTCCTAATTACAAATTTAGGATGTAATTAACAATAAACATATTTATCCCTCATCATTTTCCGAAGATAATGTGTAATAATTATTTCTGCAATAAGAGATAGTATTTATTTTGTAATATTTTATTTTATGAGCGGAAGTATAAAATTTAAAAGAAGACCTGAGTTATTAATTGTTCCTACAACATTTCTTAAGATTAATCATCTGAAAACCATTGAGAATTTTAATTAAAATAAATGTCTAATGATGAAGCTAAAAATTAGAAAAGCTAAAACCGCCATCCATTTGATAAAGGGTTTCAAATTTATCCTTATAGATTTTTTCTTAATAAATTATTAATTTGCTTAAAATATTATAAAACTATTAACATAGGAATTCCTCTATATCAACAAATATCAACATCAAAATAATATTCATTCTTGTATCTTTTATAGTTTGCTATATGCTCAATGCAGTCTTTTTTTTAACAATCAGTATATATCAATATTAACCTGAAATAAACAATTTAAAATATTTAAAGCTATTAATTATTGTTGTAAATCCTAGGGATATTTCCTCAGGATATGTTTTACAAGACATTTAAAACAATTAATATACATACTAAAATAAATAAATATGATATGTTTTTTTTAATCTATTTAGCATATGGCAAATACATGGACTTATAGTAGTTCAAATGTTTTTTTTAAAAAATATTTTTTATTATTTTTGTCAAACAAACATAACAAACACAACATATAACATTTTGTAAAGCTACAGCCGCTCCGCTCAAAATAGAAGTCTTCATTATACAAAAACAAGAAAGATCTTATTGTTGTTTAACACCGTCTACAAAATATATAAAAATATATAATATTATAAGACACTACATAAAAACACATATAAACACATATAAAAGTTTATAAGGATATATAGAGAAATAGAGAAATTCTTAATTTGTAGATTAAATCAAACTAAAATAAAGAAGATAAGAGAAAAAGAAATTACATTTATATTATAGATAATCACAATCTAATACGCTTTTACTATTAAGTTCAAATTTTCAAAGTAATACTGTATAACAACAAGCTTATCTCTTTTTCTTTTTCTCCCACCAAGTATGTACCTTCTGCCAGATATCATAAAATTCTGAGTCTTCTTGATTATTTAACCGTCTCGTCATCATGTCGAGCTCGGCACATTCTAAGACTTTCTTAAGTATTTCAGCTTCTTTTGGAATCTCCGTTTCTTTCCATTTTTGAACAAAAACTATCCTAGCTGCTACTAATATATGAACTATTAAGGAATATATGTCTTTTTTATATTTGTTATTTGATATACCTAATTAAAAAAATTCTGGTGTTTTCTTGATTTCTTGCTGTGTTATTTACATTTTTCTATTAAATTCCAGTATTCTTTTGCTTTTGAGCATGTCCACCAAGTGTGATAATAAGTACCTATTTCTGTTTTGCACTTCCAACAGTTAGGTGACTTAGTTTGAAACATTCTTGAAATTCTATTTTGTGGCAAGTGTCATCTATAAAACATCTTGATTTGGTTTTCTTTAAAGGAAGTTGACTGTTATTTTCCAGTTATATGTCCATACCATTTCCCAAGTATTTAAATCTATCTCTTTGGTTTCTGCACCAGCTAATCATATTGTCTTTTAGTATCAATTCTATATTTTTACAGCTAATTAAGAATTTATATGTTTTCCCAATCAATTTTGTTTGGTTTATTGTTAATAGTTTACCTAAAATATTATTATCCTTTCTAAGTATATATGTTGTTTTATCTTTGTGGAACCTGGACTTAATCTGTGCATATTGCCACCAATCTATAACAATACCTGCCTCCGACAGTTCCTGGTTTGTTTTTAAATTCCACTGATTATCTACTAGGTCCCTATATTTCCATATTTTGCCTTCTTGTATTAAGTTTGGGGAACTTATAGCTTCAATCGTGGATATCCATTCTGGCAAAGATAAAAAATGATATTTTTTTATATCATTCCTGACTTCTATAAGTGCCTTTCTGATTGTGTGTCTCTTAAAGTAGGAATGCATTTTATACTTTTCATACCATATAAAAGCATGCCACCCTAATACCCTGTTTCCCCGATAGTAAGACACCCCCGATTGTAAGACGTATCGGGGGTTTCAGGGGGGTCGGCTAATATAAGCCGTACCCCGAAAGTAAGACATATGTCTTACTTTCGGGGAAACATGGGGGTATTGCCACCTCCCTCTCATCTAGCTGCGCGCCGCCTCCTGCCCACGTCCGCACCGTCCCCCTCTCCATACGTCACCGCGTCTGCCGCCTCCGTCTGATCCAAATGAGCGCCGCCTCCTGCCCACGCCATACTGTTCAGGTTGTTAATAAATGTTAATTTTATGGTTAAAACAAAAAATTTGACAATTTTTTCCCAATATAAGACATACCCCGAAAGTAAGACATAGTGGGGCTTTTGGGGATAAAAAGAAAGTAAGACACTGTCTTACTTTCGGGGAAACACGGTATTAAGTCATGTCCTTCTAAATTTAGTAGTCTTCTATTTTGTAAGGTAAGTCACTCTTTAATCCAAGTTAAAGTTGCAGCTTCCAATTTAGGAGGGCAAGGCCTCCTCCTCCTTCCTTTACATCTTCTAATGCGCACTGCTTTATTTTGGGTTTTTTGTCTTGCCATATAATTTTTTTTGTTATCCTCGTTAGTTCTTTAAAGAAATCTTTTCCTGGGTTTATCGGGATTACTTGAAATAAAAACAAAACTTTAGGTAAAATATTCATCTTAATTGTGGAGATTCTACCTAGCAATGATAGTTGCAGGTTATTCCAAATTGCTAAGTCACTTTTAATTTGCTTTAAAGGTTTGGTATAATTATCTTCTTTTAATGACATGGAATTTGCTGATAACCAAATACCTAAGTATTTTACTTTCTTAGTTATCTTCATGTTTGATTTTATTTCTACTTGCTTTATCTGAAGGTTTGTCATATTTTTAGTTAATATTTGTGTCTTATTTTTGTTGATTTTCAGACTGGCTACTCTCCCATATTCTTCTATTGAGACTATTAACTTTGAAATAGAAATTAATGGATCTTCTAATATAAAGACAATGTCATCTGCAAAGGCCTGTAGTTTATATGTTTTTTAAAATTTCTAAGCCTTTAATGTTTTTATCTTTTCTTACCTTTATCAATAAAGTTTCTAATGTTAAAATAAATAACAGTGGTGAAATGGGGCAACCTTGTCTAACTCCTCTTTGTATTTCAAACTTTTCTGTTTGATCATTGTTAAGAATGATTTTGGCTGTTTGGGTAGAATACATAGCATCAATTATATTGAAAAATTTAGTTCCAAAATTCATTTTATTAAGTTGTAGTTTTATAAAGGACCAGTCAACATTATCAAATGCTTTTTTTGCATCTAAAAATATTAATGCCATTTGTCTTTCTGGATGTTGTTCATAATATTCTCATGTGTTTATAATTGTCCTGAAATTATTTTTATTAATCTGTCTGTCTGGTAAAAAAAACATTTTGATCTTCATGTATTATTCTGGTCATAATGTTTTTTAATCTATATTGAAACAAAAAATTTATAATCCACATTTAATAATGAGATTGGTCTGTAGTTTTGGATTTTTTATTTTTCAGTGTCTGGTTTATGTATTAAGGTTATTAAAGCTTCTGACCATGTTTTAGGGATTTTACCATCTAAAATTATATTATTGAAAATCTCTAACATGTTTGTTATAAGTATGTTACTATTTAGCTTGTAAAATTCCGCCGGTATAGCATCAGAGCCGGTAGCCTTATTATTTTTTTGGCTCTTGAGTACTTGCTGTAATTCGACCATAGTAAATGGGGCATTAAGTTTCTGTTGTTGTTCTTCTGTTAAAGAAGGTAAATCTATTGAGCTTAGAAAATCAAAGGCCTTATCTTCATTTATATCTTTTTTTTGTATAGATTTTTATAGAATTCTAGCACTATCTCCTTCTTTTCATCAGTTCTATGTCTAAGTGTACCTTTACTATCTTCTGATTTATTTTATTATTCTAGCCTCTCTTTGATTTCTTAGTTTAAATGCTAACCACCGCCCCAGTTTATTAGCATGTTCAAAGTGTTCCTGTTTGACCCGTTTAATTTTTTCTGCTAGCTGTTCTTGTTCTATTAAATTTATATTGTGTTTAATTAACTCCCTTTTCTTTTTATTAACATCCTCTCCCTAATTACTTTGTGATACTATTTCTAAAGCTTTTAATTCTGTCTCTAGTTGTTGAAGTTGGTGTTTTTTCTCTTTATTCTTTTTTGCAGTGTAAGATATTGTCAGGCCACGTATATATGCTTTGGTTGTATCCCATAAATTTTGTGGTGAAGTATCTGTATTGTTGTTTAAATTTTAAAAAAATCCAATTCTTTTTCTATCCAGTCTTTGTATTGGGGATCTTGCAAAACATTTCTGTTCATTCGCCAATAACTCTGTTTTTTGTTTCCCTTCCAAGTAATTGTTAGTGGATTGTGGTTTGCCCAATTATTTGTTTCAATTTCGATACTCGAAACATTTTCAGAAATCTGAGTTGAAATCCATGCCATATCTATTCTAGTCCAAATTTTGTGAGGATTTGAATAAAAAGTATATTGTTTGTTTGTGGGGTGGCGATCACAATATATCTTGCAATATTAATTCTGAAGTCAATTTCCAAAATGTTGTTGGTAAAATTGTTTTCTTTTTCTTGTCTTTCTTTTTACCTGAGTGATCCATTTGACTATTAGCTATTGCATTAAAATCTCTAATTATAATCATATTTTCAATAGATAACTCAATTATTTTTTTGTGTAATTCTTTGTAAAATATTTTTTGGTTTTCATTTGGCGCATAGATCGATATAATGATGAGAGGTCCTGTTTTTAAGTTTACTTGCAAGATTAAAATTCTACCTTCTTTGTCACTATAAAGTTGTTTAACCTCAATCATTTCATCAATATAAACTGCTATGCCTCTTCTTTTTTTCCGGCTAAACTAGTAAACAAGTTACCTAATTTTGAATTGTATAATAAAGTTCTATTTGAGTTTTTAATATGGACTTCTTGTAAGATAGTAATTTGCGCTCTTTGCTTTTTAAGTTTGGAAAATATCCGTTTTCTTTTTCTTGGGTGATTCAATCCATTTACATTTATGGAAATTTTTTTGACATCTGAGTACATTTCTATTTATAGCATTTTTTTTGTTTCTCTGGGTTCTCGAAGTCTAGTGCTTAACACCAATTCTTGTTGTGCTTGTGGTTGTTTTTTCTTAGCATCTTGTGCCTCCTCCCCCCCACTTGGAGGTTGCCCCCTGTTCCTCTTCTCTTTCTCTAATTTTTCTATGGGATAGATCATGCCTAAACAAGCCGGATTGTTCATAAAAGGCTCTGGCTTCGTCGACGGTCTCTAATTTTATTCTAGATCTTTGCCAATAAAAGGAATCAGCCAACGAAAGATTATTTTTTCTTTAATTAAGATTCTTGTTAAGAAGTAAAATTCCCTCCAACTTTCCCGTACTCTTCTTGGCACTTGTTTTAATATTATAATATCTTTGTCTTGTAGTTTAAGTTTTCCTCTCTTGACCATTTTAAAATGTCATCTCTTATAGTCTTCCTAATGAATTTCATATGCACGTCTCTTGGCAGGTTGTGTTTTCCGGCATAGCTAGTTTGGACTCTGTAGATTTCATGAATTTCTTTTATTAATTCCTGTGGGTCCATCTGTAAGATCTCACCTATTATTTCCGCCATTTTTGAGGTTATCTGAATATCCAAATTTAGGTCCTCTTGTAGCTAGCCAGAATTTGCCAAAAGCTTTGATGGTATCATACAATGGATCCCACCTACAAGTCAACATTACCATAGATTTGTGAGGGCTGTAACTGCTTCAGCTAAAAGATACACTCCTCGAGGATTCAGAAAATATTATATTCCAGGATAGAACAAAGAGAGAAGACCTCTACCAGGCTTGGTGACCCAGAGATTGCTGATGATCTCTTACACAGTCTGGATGCAAGACATGGGAACAGCTCACAACCTCATTAAATTTCAGCAAATTTAGAGGAGAGTCTGCAGCCTACTAAGGAAACTGGGAGCTGCCAAACAACCTGCTCCACGTACACCCAGTATAACTGCTGACAAAATGGCCTCCCAAGTTGTCTCCTTCTCTAAAGGGTAAAAGAGCACTCAACTGCCATAAAAAAGCACTTTCAGCTTTTCTATTAATAGCTCCAACACATTCTGAATTCACCCACCTTTTCTCTGTGGATGAAATCGATGCAGCCATCAATAGTTTGAAGTCCAGCAAAACACCAGGTTTTGATGGCATCCACCCTTGATTTCTAATTAATTCTGGGAGATAACAGGGAATTGGCTTGGCAAATTCTTTTCAAATGTACGTTTTGGTGAATAATGTTTATAATTATCAAACACTATAAATGTTTATTTCTTTGATTATTTATTGGATTTTTAATGCCCAAAATCATGTAGTAACTGTGTTTCATTAGTTTTAAGTCCATTATATACTTGAATTGTCTGATAAGACAAGCTTACAATATAAAAAATAAACACAAAGATCTTGTAAATTGCACAAAACATCTTTATAAATGAAGAAATTATTCCATTTACCGTAATTTTTATCTATCTATCTATCTATCTATCTATCTATCTATCTATCTATCTATCTATCTATTTGATTTCTATGCTGCCAAATCTTGAAGGACTCAGCCCTATCTATGCCTATTCAGAAATAAAATTTCAGAGTTAATATAGGACCTTTGGTTTCAGCTGTGTACAGGTTTAAGGAAACAACAAAAGAGCCATTCTGAATTATCTGCATTTATCTCACATGCCAGTGATATTAATTAAGTTTACTTTATGTGCTTCTAAGCTATAAAGAATAAATTTTCTATACAGGCATTTGCAATTTGCCTAATTTTCTTCTTAGAGCTCAAAATGAAGATATTGGTTCACCAGATGTATGTGTTTTGATTGCTTCTCCTATATAATGACAGCATTTTAATGCCATTTTCATACTACAATCTGTACAAAAGGACTGTGACCATCCATTTGTAAAGTTAGAAAATCATAGCATCACATAAATGAACATGCTATGATTTAGAAAAAACAATAGAACATTAAGTAGCCTTCCTGTCTTTAAGAGATTGTAGGTAAATTTCTACTACTAAAAGTGTAGATAAAATACCCAGTCAATTTATTATATAGATGTTATGGAAATTTAGCTGATGCCAGATTCTTTTCAGCATTTTCTGGATGAAATTCCACAGAAGGCTCCAATTGAGGAGCAAGAAAATATATTCTCCACTCTCTCTGCTATTCCAGTCTTCCCCTTGTCCCACACTATACAGAAAGGTTGGTCCCTAGATCACGGGTCTCCAGTCTTGGCAACTTTATGACTTGTGGACTTCAACTCTCAGAAGTCCTCAGACAGTGCATACCGGCTGACGAATTCTGGGAGTTGAAGTCCCCAACTCATAAACTTGCCAAGGTTGGAGACCCCTGCTCTACATGACTGGAAAGTGAGAGTCCATAGAAATCACTTGCTTTTGTCCTGTCTTGCATAAACAGAAGGAATTCTTCCATTCATGGGAAGCCAATCCTAGGTTCATTCATATTGCAGTTAGTCTCAACATTTGCTTAACAACCACAAATTCCCCCATCAACTACCAAAAAAATGACATAAAATCAGATCTGCTATGACCTGTTTAATGACCTGTAATAACTTACAACTGTAATTGCAGGTTCAATTAGAGTCATAAGTTGTGGAATATCTGCATTAATAGAAAAGCAAAGATAATTTTATTTTTTTCTGCACAAGAAGAACAATGTGTCCCAAGGAAAATTATTTACTTTCCTTCCTCTTATACTGACTTAATAGGATTTATTGACTTGCCACCACTGTATTCACTGAGGATTTTCTGATGGAGGGGGGGGGGGAAGTGACGTTGCCTCTTATCAATGTGAGCTGACAGGAGCAGTGTAATGGAACAATGAACAACAAGTTACAGAACTCCAAGGGAACTAACAGAAATCTGTTCAGCTTCCACCACTGGTCAGAGGTTCAGGGTAAAATAATCAATTTACCCCACACAACTGGCATTGCTGGACTTTTAGTTTTCAGTTGATTGTAGCAGATGGAAGCAATGAAGTGTCACTAATCCTATTACTACTTTAAAGGGGAAGGGCAAAAGACCTAGGTAGAATTACTATTACTACTACTTCTACAATTACTATTGGAGTTCTTATAGGAAGAACAATTTTTATATCCATCCTCCCAAAATAACTCTTTTGAAGAAAGATGAGAGAAATATTACAGGATGGTCATGAAAAGAAAATGTCTCCTTGAAATAGTAATTGGTATTTCTTCTTGATTATCTGTAAGAAGTGTACTCAGAAGAGAAGTAGAATGATGATTGCAATATTTCCCATGAAGACTTATTTCCTATACTGACAGTTGATGCCAAATGGCTGCATCGATTTGCTTCAGGAATTTATTTTGAGATTTTAAAAAGATATTGCAATCCTAATCTAAGATTTATATCATGCAATTTGGATTTTTATTTTATTGTTTTTTTTCAATTTCCACAGCCAGCCAACTCAACCAAATAACTCGGAGTGACTTACTATTCTAAAATTATAAAACATTTAAAAAACCCACACATTAAAATAATAAAAACAGCCGCAAAATAAATATGTACAAAAAGGAGCCATAATAAACATTTTGTTTGTTTGTTTGCTTGCTTGTTTGTCAAACATGTATAGTAAGATAGTAACAGTTTGTATAAACATAACATAAGTATAAAAGTAACGATAAAAGAGGACAATAGAACAATATGACAAGGATGGTAGGCACAGTGGTACACTTATGCATGCTCCTTACAGACCTCTTCGAAACTGAGACAGTCTAAGATTAAAGTTTTTGGGATTTGGGGAAGAAACCACAGAGTCAGGTGGTGCATTCAAGACATTGAACATTCTACTGCTGAAGTCATATTTTCTGCAGTCGAATTTGGAGTGGTTTACATTTAGTTTGAATCTATTACGTGATTGTGTTTTGTTGCAGTTGAAGATGAAGTAGTCATTAACAGGAAAGACATTTTGGTGTATGATTTTATGAACTAAATTTAGAACAGAGGCGACATACAGTAGTTGTAAATTGTCTAATCCCAGTATTTCAAGTCTGGTGGAATAAGGTATTTTATTGTGAGCGGAAGAGTGAAGGACTCTTCTTGTGAAATATTTCTGGATTCTCTCTTGTATTAACATCTGAGATGCAGTGTAGTCCCAGACAGGTGAGCTGTATTCCAGAATTGATCTAACAAATGTTTTGCATGCTCTGGTTAGCAGTGTAATATTGCCAGAGAAGAAGCTATGTAAGATTAGATTAACAAACTCTTAGTGCCTTTTTGGGAATGTTGTCACAGTGTGCTCTAGCACTTTGGTCATTGGATATGAGTACTCCAAGGTCTTTGACAGAGTGAGGGTCTTCTACAAGTTCGTTTCCTCCAAGTTTGTATTTTGTATCCTGATTTTGTTTGCCAACGTGTGAGACAGAGCATTTGTTGGTTGAGATTTAGTTGCAAGTTGTTTAACCATTCTGCTATATGATCAATAATCAATTTATTGTAAAACCAAGAAACAGGGCCCTAAACCATTTAAAGCCCCAGGCCTCAGTACCTAGCCACTTTTTCATCTAAACATATCAGGAAACTATGCCATTGGTTTCCAAGTGGAAACATGAATCTTAGAGAATTCTATGACTCAAAGGGTGACAAATGGATCCTGTGGAATGCAGGATGACTGTCAGTAATTAGCATTGGAACTGGGTATAAATCCAGCAGAGTTCACACATTTATATTTTTATTGTTCATTTTGTAATGTCAACTCACACAAATGAAACTTTAGAAACTTCACAGTGTGAAATCTAGCCTGTGCTTTACATATATTAATATGATTTATAAATATATTTCGTACTTCTTGTATAAGAAATATAAATTTCTATTTTTTATATATCAAAGAATATACATTTAATTATATAAGATTTAAATTTCTTTATAATACATATTCTAGGGGTGGGGGGAGAAATCTGTGATATTTTAAAAATTATCTCAGGCAATGTAAGCCAGATGGCTTTATATGCTGTTAAGTGGAGCTTAGGGGATCTTTACCCTCTCTTCTGTTCAAAATTGACCCAACTGTGAACTTGTTGAAATATGTTCCTCTGCTCTGAGCAAAGGTGCTGCCTTTCAGCTTTCCTAACCTTTAAAGAAAGGAATAAGAAAAGCTCCCAGCATTTTAGATTTATTTGAAAAGATCAGGATTATATTTGAATGTGATCATTAAAAGAAAAAAAATAATGGTGGTGTGAAAGCAGAAAAAGCACTATAACCAAAAAATGTTTAGAAAATGCTTCCCATTCCCAGTAAACGCCGTCTTTAAAAACCAAATTGATTCTTACTTGTGGGCACTGGGCAGCCAAGTTCATGGCCCTTGGACAATTTCCCCCTTCCCACTACGATACATTTTTCTCAATTAAAGCTACTCATTTTACAATAACTACAATAAGAAGGAAGATAACTGGTTTTAGAAATCTGTCTGGTGTGTGATCACCTTTTAGAAATTCTTCTTCGCAGTCACTTAGCTAGACTTTTAGAGTGGCCTTTGAGGAATCTGAGATTGACTACGCCTGTTGGCAAAGAGATGCTGTAGCAAAGGTCTTCTCCCAATTCAAAAACTTTGCTTCACAATGAGCTATTGCTAAAAAAAAAAAGGATTCTTACAAAAGAACAAGGCAGCCTTTCTATTTATTAGCCCACACAGTGGCCAAACAAATGCCTAGGCCAGGGTTACTTAATCTTGGCCAGTTAAAATGTATAGACTTCAACTCCCACAATACCCTAGCCAATGGAAGACTCCAACAGAAAGCAGGGGTGGGGGCAATAGAAAGCTCTATTTATGCATCATAGCCACTTGCATTGAAAAGTGTTGTGTTCTGAGACTGTAATAACATATAATTATCATGTTTAGAAGCTATAGATCACTTATTCATCTGCCTTTTAAGGCTTTCCAAGTTAGTCATCTTGGAAGCTAGGCCTTCCATGGTTTACGCTGTCCTGTGAGACAAAACACTTCTGAATGGAATTTCCTGCCCCTGGGTTTCATTAGTTAATCTGAAATTTTATAAAAGAAAAACAACATCCTATCCATCTCATCCATATTTAATTATTATAAAATAATTGAATATGCTTTCTATTTTCTCTATATTATAACCTTTTATCAAGAAAGCATCTTGAATGCTATTTTATGCACCATTTACTGCTCTTGTCATTTTTGGAAATTGAATGGCAAATATTATACACAGCATTAAAAGATTTGATTCTATTATGGGTTTGAATGAATTATAGCAATGAAAAAATTATGTACAGTTTTCCTTATAATGATCCACAGTATAGAATTTGCTTTTTCATAAAATTGTGTGTTAGATTGCTATGATCATTTGGTTACAAAGATTTTTGCCTACTGCATTGCTTACTCTAACCAAAATGAATAATTTTAAAATATATGTAAAAGATTTATGTTATTTACATCTCTCCATTCTTAGATGTATTTGTTCTTACACTCTACATCTAATCTCTAACCGATTATTAACCTTTTACTCTCTAAAATAGTATCTATATTTTCTTTTGAGGCTTTTTAAAGTCTCATTAAGACAGATTCAATAGTTTCCCCTGCATACGTCTAAGAAAGTTAAAGTTATGAGTCATTTTGATTGGAGAAAATGAAGAGTACCTGCCTCGACACAACAAGGCTATCTATCTCATTTCATCTTATTCTTCAAAGGTACTATTATTTCAACTGGTAGGTCCTCTTGATGGGTAATGAATTTGCTTCTCCTTTTCCTGGTTCCCTGTTATTGGAATAAGCTTTTCATTTTGATTGTTAAGCTTCACATGCCACAATGATATGCTTCACTCCCTGAGTTAATACTATCAAGATAGTCATACATATTTTTAAACCTACTTCCTGTGGTGACCAATCCATAAGTCTTTATGTGACTTAGAAAGCAAAAGCAATAACATCATCTCAAACTTACATCAGTTTCTCAATCTTGACAAGTAAGATAATACAGCAATACTACCTCCCCCTAATCCCAGTTTATTATCCAAAGACCTATAAAAAGTATTGCTTTCATTTCTACCTAAAGGATAATTAACTGAGATCTAAGGAAAAAGAAGCTCAGGTTGCAGCAATTTTCTTCAAAAGAATTGAACGATTGGCCAATTCATCGGCCGGCCAAAAGTTGCATTGGGGCCGGAAGAATGTGGCCCCTGGCATGCACACCAGCTTTGTAATGGGAGATCTTGCATTGTAGAGCGAGATCACCCATTTGGCCCTGTGCTGGGCTTTATGGGTGATGGGGGTGGGCTGGGTGAGCCCTATAAATGAGCCTTCCTCCTTTTGCCCTAGCTTCCCAAAGAAATGAACACCCGCCCACCCTCCTCTAGCTTGCAGTGTGCCTAAGAGGGGTTGCTGTCTGGGTCTGAGTAGGAATTTTTTGTGGTCTCAACGCCTTAGTTGCATCCATTTTTTTGCCTACTCCATACTGGAGGAAGAGGATGGATTGGTTAGGGGATGTGGCACGGACTAGTTCTACTTTGGTAACAGTTGGCTTATCCCTTTGGTCACTGAGGTTGGCAGGTAAGGGGCAGAAAAAGGTAGCAGTAGCAACTGTGCATTCTCCTATAGGACATCTTTTGGAAGATGATGGGCTGCCCCTCACTAGGAATGCTGGGCCAGAATGGCCTGAGAAATTGGAGAGGGGATGCTCTTGGGAGTCACCAACCCCAATACCCAGATGGGGATTGGACAGTGAGCCTTCCCACATGCTTTGTGGGAGTGGCATGGAACAAGGTGAAGGTATGGTCCCTTCACCTTGATCAGCAAATCGCTATGCCTATAGCTGCCCATGAAGGTTATTGATAGGAATTTCCACCCTGCTTTTTTTATGACCTCTGAAGGTCCTGGTTATTTGTTGATAATCAGTTATAGTTGATTTTACATTTAATAAAGTGACCCATTAATCCCAACTCTTGGTGTCTGCGTTCTTATTTCCGCATCCGACGTAACAATGTCCCAAACCTTTTCTGTTCAACAGCAGCTATAACAAGGGGTTTTCAGTTCTTCCTTTGAGTATTGCTGAAGTCCTAAGTGGCTGGGAAATTAAATGAAACTATGGAAGAGATCATGAGGAAGCTTCACCTTCAAGCTTTCTGCCTGGACAGCATAGAATGGCAGCACTAAGGATTTCCTCTGAATTGGGATAACCTAGGATTTACTAGATTCTCAGTTATGGTCAGAACCTTGCTAGCAAAATGTATATGAGAACAACTGATGTAGAACACAGTAGTCAAGATGAATAATGCAATGCATAATTATTCATATGTTTGTTACAGGAACTTCAGCAGCCATTTATTAATTACTAAGCAACTTTGTATCCATTCTAACTATATGATTTATTTCACAGTAAGTTTTTTTATATAACTTTACAAGCCCTATGAATTAATTCAAAATACATAACACAATGTTTTTATTTATTTATTTTATTTATTTATTTTGTCCAATACATAATGAGGGTTTTAGTGGGTATATATCTATATACACATAGTAAAATACATGATGAAGGTTATAGAGGAGATACTCATAGTAAAATATATCTAAGAAATAATAGAAAAGAAGGTATAGTAATAGAACATATCAATGAAAGAATGGAAGAAGAGATATAGGAATAGAAGAAAGGTATAGGAGATATAGGAGAGCAATAGGACAGGGGACGGCAGGCACTCTAGTGCACTTGTACTCGCCCCTTAACAGAGTATTGCATGACTCTATACAATCAAAATCTTTTATGCCACAATGAGATTGGAATAATTTATAAATGGTAAAATATAAATAGCAAAATCTTAGTTTTCCTTTTATTCAAGCTTAAGGCAACAAAATTTTGCTTATATGAAAAGAAATAGAGGAGTTCTCTTTGGACCCCCAGAGCAAAGAATGGGAGCAATTTATTTTAAACATAAATGCTGCTTACACACAAAAGCCCATTTTTCAAATACCTTACTTCTAGCAAGGACAGGTAAACTTAGTATCCTTATTATTACTCTTCATGGGGAAGGAGCATAAGCCATTCCTTGCCATCCATCCTCTGAGGTAGTCAAGGAATAAAACAATCAAGGCTGTGAAGGAAATGCCATATGTAAAGAAGGAGTGCATGTGTATAGCACAGTGTCAAGAGAGAAGGTTATGATAATATCTGTATTATTATGTGGTATGAGTTTCAAAAGACTGAAGCCACAGCTATTTTAACTAGAATCAGCAAATCACCTTTGCCCTTGTTTACTGTAATTGTGCAAGGAGGCATAATAGAGTATTTCAAGCAAGGAAGTTAAAAGCGGGTGGAGGAGAGAGAGAAAAAGAGAGATGTCAGAAACATGAAAAAGGCAATGCTGCTTTATGCCTTTAGAAAGCATAAAGCTCTGGAGGAATTCTTTCTGTATCAAAGTGGAATATAATATTGCCCTTCTGAAGAAGTAATACCACAAGGGGAAAGTGTTGTTTCGTGCACAGTTTAGGATGAACACATCATCAGTCTGTGTGCATGTATGTCCATGAGCAAGAATGTTTGCTTGTTAGCCTGGAATTTAGCTGCTGGCTTTCTAATTCATCCCCCAGATGGCAGTGCTGCATTCCAGGATCATCCTTCTCTACAGGTCTCAAAATGAATGCCTGATAGCTTCTGGCAGGCAGATATGCCGGTTTCTTCATTTCAAAGACAATATGGAACGATTCTCATGTAACAAGTCTTGTGTAATCAGGAATATGAGCTCATACCAAGGTAGCACAACACTTACCTCCATATGTGAGCATGAACCGGATTACAATAATAATAGAGGTGGATTTTAATTTGCTTAGAGTACCTACATTTCCTATTTGTAAAATACCAATTTATCCCATTCCACTAATCTCTATCCAGGACAGTGGGAAAGTGGCATACTACTATTTTGCACACTACTATTTTCCATAAAATTATGGAAGATGTGTATGGAAGGATTTTAAAAAATATGAATGATGAAAGATATTGATTACAGATTCATTGCCTTGTACATGATCTGTTCAATTAATGAAAATCAGAGTTACTTGTATTTGGTGAAAATTACCAATTGAATCTAGCAGCAATGAAAAAAAGCCCACGGATCAAGGATGAATTCTACTTGCCTTCCTCACCAGTTCGCATTGTGATGTTTTGCGTGCACGCAAACATCCCCTCATGCAATTTTGCTTCCATGTAGCTTAGTAGCTGGAATCAGCCCAAAAAACAACTGAGGAGCTGATCAGCTGTGCTTTGGGCAAAGGGATAAAGGTTAGGAGGCAAGCTGGATGCCTGTTTTTCAAGCAGCAGAACAGGAAAAACCTTCCAAATAATAAAAAATGTGCAAAAAAAATTAGAAAAGAGATGGCGGCGCTCATGGACCGGCACTGGCCGATCCAGTTCAGTGACACTACCAGCAGTTTGGGCAATCCAATCCGAACCGTGATGAATGTACCTCTTCCAAAAATCAACTGTTAAAACAAATAGTCTAACTTCGCTAAAATCTCTCATTTTAAGATTATAGAGAATATGGAAATTTATTTTATTTTATTTTTTCTTTCCAAATCCAGGACAGAAAAACATCCAGCAGACTTGGGCTTCTTTTCAAGAAGCTGAAAAGGATTAAAGCTGGTTAGTGTTTGAAAGGAAGTTAGTGGGAAATTTAAAAAGAAATCTTAAAGTAATGGTAAATCAGAAAATCACTTCTACAGTGTTAGCAAGAAATCACCAAAAACCCCTAAACATATTGTTGTGATTCCGCCTGAGGCTACGTTAATATACGTTAATAAAAAAAAGCAAAAGTGGAATTGAATTTTACAGTATGGGCAGGTAATGAAGAGAGACTGCTATCTGAATATAATTAATTGCCTTCTTAACCAAAATTGTTATTTAAAAAGACAAAGAGAATCTCAGGTGTAAATAATATTCAAAAGAAGTATTTAACTGAATTGTTGAATTGCCTTCTTCTTTTACAAATCTCGCCTGTAAGGAAGAGGAAAAAGGAGGAAAAACTCGGTCATCTACAAGCCACAGCTGGTCCCTCCTGGTATCTGATTCCCAGCTGTCAGCAGCTTACCTGAAATGATTATATAGGAAGCCAAGCTTATCAACTCCAGCTTCCTATTTCTGGCAATTATAGCAACATAGATATCTAATCTTCTTTGCTTACAGAATACAACAGGAAGAAAAAGAAACCACCTTTGGTATTTAATGCTACCCACTCCATTCTATAGCACATAAAAAGGACAAATTAATATTATTTTTATAGGTTCTTTAATGTTTTTTTTAGCAGATTGTTGCAAAATGTAAAATGAATTAAAATATTATCTAAAATAATAACAAAATAATATATATATATATATTTCCTTTAGAAATCACTTTTAATATTTTAATTAATTGGATTATGTATTGGATTGTTTTTTTCACTTGTTGTGAGCCGCCCCGAGTCTTCGGAGAGGGGCGGCATACAAATCCAAATAATAAATAATAAATAAATGTATCCCATTGAGTTAAGAATAGCCCAATAACCATATATTTCAACCTGTACAGTATACAACAAACCCATATTTCATTTCATTTCATTTCATTTTTTTGATTTATATGCCGCCCCTCTCCGGAGACTCGGAGCAGCTCACAACACAAAACATGATACAAATCCATCAATAAAAAATCAATTTAAAACCCTACGTATAAAAAACAATCATACATCTCAGACAAACCTTGCGTAAAACGGGAAATGGCCCGGGGGAGTTTTGAGGAGTTTGCAAAAGGCAAGGAGGGCGGGGGCAATCCTAATCTATGGGGGGAGCTGATTCCAGAGGGTCAGGGCCACCACAGAGAAGGCTCTTCCCCTGGGTCCCGCCAGATGACATTGTTTCATTGATGGGACCCGGAGAAGGCCAACTCTGTGGGACCTAACCGGTCGCTGGGATTCGTGCGGCAGAAGGAGATCTCGGAGGTATTCTGGACCGATGCCATGAAGGGCTTTATAGGTCATAACCAACACTTTGAATTGTGACCGGAAACTGATCGGCAACCAATGCGGACTGCGGAGTGTTGTTGTTACATGGGCATACCTGGGAAGCCCATGATAGCTCTCGCAGCTGCATTCGGCACGATCTGAAGTTTTTGAACACTCTTCAAAGGTAGCCCCATGTAGATAGCATTACAGTAGTCGAACCTCGAGGTGATGAGGGCATGAGTGTCTGTGAGTAATGAATCCCGGTCCAGATAGGGCCGCAACTGGTGCACCAGGTGAACCTGGGCAAATGACCCCCTCGCCACAGCTGAAAGATGGTGCTCTAATGTTAGCTGTGGATTGAGGAGGATGCCCAAGTTGTGGACCCTCTCTGAGGGGGTCAATAATCCCCCCCAGGGTAATGGATGGACAGATGGAATTATCCTTGGGAGGCAAAACCCACAGCCACTCCATCTTTTCAGGGTTGAGTTTGAGTCTGTTGACACCCATCCAGACCCCAACAGCCTCCAGGCACTGGCACATCACTTCCACTGCTTCATTGACTGGACATGGGGTGGAGATGTAAAGCTGGGTATCATCGCCGTACTGATGATACCTCACCCCATTCCCTTGGATGATCTCACCCAGCGGTTTCATGTAGATATTAAATAGCAGGGGAGAGAGGACTGACCCCTAAGGCACCCCACAAGGGAGAGGCCTAGAGGTCAACCTCTGACGCCCCAGTAACACCGACTAAGAAAAGAACAATAACAATAACAATAACAGCTCATCAACAAGTAGCTCAATATTAAAAGTCTAACTGCGCATTATATACCTTAAATCTAACTATATATTAGACTTATCTGATTCCAAGAAAATATTAGACATTCAAGTTAATAATCAATTAAAAAGATTAAAATGGCAACTTTCCAGAAATATACAAAAAAACCATCTGGCTCCCCCTCAACCCAAAAATCAATAGTTAGCATGTTAGCAACAGAAAAGGCCAGCAGTACTGGTAATATTAGCAACACCCCACAAACAACGCAGGAGGCATTAATGGCAATTCAAGAAACAATGCTCAAACTGCAGGAAAAATTAGATAGGAACCATGAGGCAATGAGGGAAGATATGCAAAAAATGGATAATAAAATTGAAATAATCCATCAAATTTTGGAAAAAAATGAAAGAAGAATAGAACAAATTGAAAAGAAAGTAGAACAAAATGATAAAAAAGTAGTAACAATGGATGATAAATTGATGCAATTAAATAGAGAGTTAGAAGAATCAATAATTAATTTTGAGGTCGATAGAGCAGAATTTTATGTCAGATTCCAAAATGTAGAAGAAGAGAAAGATGAGAATTTAGTAGAGACAATGACAGAAATGATAGCTAATATATTACAAAAAGATAAACAAGAAACAGCTAATGGAATAGATGAGATTTACAGGGTGAATACTAACTACGCCCGAAAACATAAGCTTCCTAGGGAAGTACACGTGAGATGTGTAAAAAAGGAGATTAGAAATGAAATATTGAAAATTACAAAAGACGAAGCAATAATTCATAATGGGAAGGAAATCAGAGTTCTTAAGCAAATCCCAAAAAAATTAAGGGACAATCGAAGGGGATACCGACCGTTGGCAGATTTGTTAAATCAAAGTAAAATTACCTTCAGATGGTTAATTCCGGAGGGGATGCTTATCACATGGAAGGGGAAAAAAATAAAAGTAAATAATGAACTAATGGCACAGGAATTTTATGAGGAATTAATAGCGGAAGAGAGGGTGGAAACAGGAAGTCAAAAAGAGATAGAAGAACCCCAGGTAGATTCAGATAGCGGGAAAGAAGGAACTTCTAAAGATATAGTACAGGAGGAAGAAAGAATATTGACAAGAGCACAGAAAGAAAACAGGACAAACAGAAGACAAATAAGGAATTAAAGGGGGATGGGAACAGAAATTAAATTAATCTCAATTAATGTAAATGGCTTAAACTCATTTATGAAAAGAAATAGTATATTCAATAAATTACAAAAACAAAATTTAGACATTGTTTGTCTACAGGAAGTACACATTCCACAAAAAAATGAAAAGCAATTAGAAAATGAGAAAATTGGGAAAGTATTTACGTCCTTATCACATAACAAAAAAAGAGGGATTGCAGTTTACGTTAAAAAAGAATTAGATCCAAGGAAAATATATGCAGATAAAAAGGGAAGAACTTTAATCATGACAGTTAAAATTGTTAATGTATTTGTATCATTAGTAGTAATTTATGCACCAAATAAAAATTTAAAAAAATTCTTCTATAACTTGCACCAGAAACTGATTGAATTAGAAGTAGAAGACATTTGCATGATAGGTGACTTTAACGGTATTATCGATCCCACTAAGGATTACAAAAGTGCTAATAAAAATCGATATAAAAAAAGAAAAGTACTGCCAAAAACGTTTGATCAGATGTGTGAAGAATTAAACCTGAGGGATTGTTGGAGAACAAGGAACCAAAATAAAAAAGAATATACATTCTACTCCAATGCGCACCAAAGTTGGTCTAGGATTGATATGGCGTGGGTTAATAATAAGATAGGAAACTTAATAAAACGAATTCAAATTGATAAAAACGATTGGGCTGATCATAACCCAATAAAAATTATATGGAATGAGGAGGAGAAGAAAAATAGGAGTTGGAGATTAGATCTACAATTATTAAAAGAACAAGAATATATAGATTGGATTGAAAGAGAAATGAAATTATTTTTAAAAGAAAATAACAATCCAGATACCTCCCTCCAGAATTTATGGGATACAGCAAAAGCCTATCAAAGAGGCTTAACAATAGCCTATAAATCAAGAAAAAACAAGGAAAAAAGACAAAATCAAAAAGAGTGGATATTTAAATTAGGAAAATTAGAAAAAGAATCCCAAAAAGACCCAGGAAACCCAAATATAAGGCAACAAATTATGCTGATAAAACACAAACTAGAATTAATAGAGATAGAAGAAGTAACTAAGAAACTAAGAGAAGTAAAACAAAATCAATTTGAGCACGCAAATAAACCTGGCAGATGGCTATCGTATAAATTGAGGAAAGAAAGAGAGAAGAAATTAATCCAACAATTAACAGATAAAAAAGAAATAACACATTACCAGTTAAAAAAAAAGAAAGAAATTGCATTAGAATACTATAAAGAATTGTATAGTGAAGAAAATATTAAGGAAGAAGATATATTAAAATATTTAGAGACATGTAAAGTCAATTTAATAAGTAAAGAAGATAAAGAAATATTAAACAAAGAAATAACAAAAGAAGAATTGGAAAGAACAATTATGAAACAGAATAATAATAAAACACCAGGCCCAGATGGCTTCCCAATTGAATTCTATAAAGCAACATTCCATGTAACGGGAGAATTATTATTAGAAATTTATAATAAAATGTTAACGAACGGAGAATGCCCGGTATCATGGCAAGAAGCTAACATAACGCTGATACATAAAGAAGACACAGATCCAAAGTATATTAAGAATTATAGACCAATATCTCTGTTAAATGTAGACTACAAAATTTATATGGCAATAATAGCAGACAGATTTAAAAAAATATTAAACAAAATAATACACTCTGATCAGAATGGTTTCTTACCTAACAGACAAATTAGAAATAATATAAGAATTACATTTAATATGCTAGAATATTATGAAAGCCATAATGAAAAGGAGTTTGCAATGCTATTTCTAGATGCTGAGAAAGCCTTCGATAACCTCAATTGGAACTTTTTCAAAAAATTAATAAATACTATGGATTTAGGAGAGAACTTTGAAAATACAATAAATAAAATATACTCCAAACAAAAGGCAAGGATAATTATAAATGGAGATTTAACCAATACATTTGATATTAAAAAAGGAGTGAGACAAGGCTGTCCACTATCTCCCTTAATATATATAATGTCTATAGAAATACTATTAAACCGAATTAGAGGGGAATCATCAATACAGGGCACCCAAATTAAACAACAAATTTATAAAACACAGGCCTTCGCTGATGATCTGGTCTTCTTCTTAGAAAATCCAGTTAGC
The DNA here is from genome assembly GCF_031021105.1 of Erythrolamprus reginae. Taxonomy (NCBI): domain Eukaryota; kingdom Metazoa; phylum Chordata; class Lepidosauria; order Squamata; family Dipsadidae; genus Erythrolamprus; species Erythrolamprus reginae. The sequence continues at coordinate 50,493,006 of NC_091955.1, forward strand.
TCAATGATATATTTAGTAAAAGAATTAGAGAACTATGGGAAAGTGGCCGGCTTAAAAATAAATAGGAATAAAACTAAAATATTAACCAAGAATTGTAATCAAGATTTAAACAAATTATTAATAAAAGAAACAGGTTTTCAAATAGAAAAAAAAATTAAATATCTAGGGATTTGGTTTACGACAAGGTATTCTTCACTGAAAGAACTAAATTATATAAAATTATTAACAAAAACAAAAGAAGATTTAGAAAAATGGTCAAAGTTAAATCTATCCTTAATGGGAAGGATCAATACAATAAAGTCTAATATACTTCCAAGGTGGCTCTATCTCTTCCAAACAGCACCAATACAACTAAACAAATCGTTCTTTGCTAAAATAAATAAAATAATTTCTAAATTTATCTGGTGCAATAAAAAACCTAGAATAAACATGAAAGCCCTACAAGATTTAAGAACAAGAGGAGGATTCGGTTTACCCAACTTAGAAATATACTACCAAGCCACTAAATTACTATGGATCAAAGAATGGGTCAACCTTGAAAATCCTAGAATTCTAACAATAGAAGGCCACGATATAAATGAAGGATGGCACGCACATTTGTGGGAAAAAGAACATTCAAAACATTCTCACTTTAAACAACACCAAATTCGGAATACACTATTGACACACTGGCGGAAAGTCAGGAAAAAACACTATAATGAAATTCCCAGATGGCTATCCACCCTAGAAGCTCAAATTCATCCAAACATAATAAGCCAAGAACAAAAAATAACCTACGAAGCCCTATTAAATACTAAAGGAAGTCTTAAAACTAGAGAAAGACTTAAAGAGGAAGGTATAGTAATAGATTGGCTTCCATATTACCAAATTCAAAGCAGATATAAAAGGGACTTGGTACAATTTGGAATATGTAATAAACAAAATGAAATAGACAAAATATTGACAGGATCTGACAAAAAATTTATAACCAAAATGTATATTTATCTATTAAACTATGAAAACATCGAAGAAATTGTTAAACCTAACATGATATCTTGGATGACCAACTTTGGATATGCAATTCAGCTAGAAGACTGGGAAAAACTATGGTCAGTTAATTATAAGATGACTTTGTCAACACCATATAAAGAAAATCTTTATAAAATGTTCTTCCGATGGCATTATGCGCCAGCACGCCTAGCCAAAATGAATGTAAACATTAGTAACAAATGTTGGAAGTGTAAAAAAGAAGTGGGAACATACTACCACATATGGTGGCAATGTAACGAAGCAAAAAAAATTTGGATTCAAATTAGGGCATGGATGGAAGAAATATTGGGCTATAAAATTGAAATAAAACCGGAAATGTATTTATTAGGCATAATTAGAGGCAAACATAGCAAAGAAAATTACTACTTAATAAATCACTTACTTACTGCTGCAAGATTAGCATATGCACAAGTCTGGAAACAAGATAAGATTCCAAACAAAGAAACGGTAATTAAAAAAATATTAGACTGCGCCAAATTTAGCAAATTAACATACGAAATTCAAAACCAACAAAATAAGGACTATTACAAAGTGTGGGGAAAAATTTACAACTGGGTGGAAATCAAGAAAAAGGTATAGTAAATAGAATTGTTAAAAAATAAATCTTGTAAATATATTAAGTGTAAATGTTTAATGTTGTATTGTTTGATGTCTAAATGTTTGTAAGTCATATAAAATAAAATAAAAATATTTAAAAAAAAAAAAACACCGACTGCGACTGACCGGAGAGGTAGGAGGAGAACCACTGAAGGACAGTGCCTCCCACTCCCAACCCCTCCAGCCGGCGCAGAAGGATACCATGGTCGATGGTATCGAAAGCTGTTGAGAGGTCAACAAGCAACAGGATAGAGGATAAACCCTTGTCCTGGGCCCTCCAGAGATCATCCATCAATGCGACCAAAGCAGTTTCTGTGCTGTAACCGGGCCTGAAACCCGACTGCTGAGAGCCTAGATAACCAGCTTCTTCCAAGGACTGCTGGAGCTGGAGTGCCACCACCTTCTCAACAACCTTCCCCATGAAGGGAAGGTTGGAGGTTGGACGATAGTTGTTAACAATGACTGGGTCCAGGGAAGGCTTCTTGAGGAGGGATGCCCAAGTGCCTCCTTATAAGAAGCCAGGAAGGACCCCCTCCCCAAAGAAGCATTGACAATCTCCTGGATCCACCTCTGTGTCACCTCCCTGCTGGCCGAAACCAGTCAGGAGGGACGCGGATCCAGTAAGCAGGTGGCGGAACTCACAACTCCAATGGCCTTGTCCACTTCATCAGGTGTCACCAGATCAAACTCTTCCCAGACAGATGGACAAGTAGGGCCCCAGTCACCTCGACTGACTCGTTGTCAGTCGATTCTGTTATCCAATCAGAGTCGAGGTCCGCTCGGATCCGAGCGACTTTATCAGCAAAAAATGTGTTAAAATCCTCGGCACTACTCTGCAAGGGCTCCACAACTCCCCCCTGGTTAGGAAGGGAGCAGGTCACCATAAACAGAGTGGCCGGGCGAGATTCCACTGATGCAATCAAGGCAGCATGATATGTGCATCTTATGCGCCAGTTTGTAAGTCTTAATATAAGCTCTTACAAGTGTTCGATCGGATTCGGACTTACTCTTCCTCCATCGCTTCTCTATATGTCTCTTCTGGCGTTTCAACTCCTGGAGCTCTTTGTTGAACCATGGAGCTCTACGGGGTCTAATGCCGTGGAGAGGTCGCAATGGCGCAATCCAGTCAAAAGCCTCTGCTGCAGCCTTGTTCCAGGCTTCAAGAAGAGACTCTGCTGAACTGTGGACGAGTGCATCTGGAATAACCCCAAGCACCCTCTGGAAGCCCTCTGGATCCATCAGGCATCTGGGGCGGAACCACCTAGTCGGTTCCACCTCCCTGCGGGGAAGGATTGGAGCCAGGAAGTCAAGCTGTAGTAGAAAATGGTCTGACCATGACAAAGGCAACACTTCTAAGCCCCTTTGTCTCAGGCCATTGCTCAATTGCTCAGAGAGGAATACCATGTCGGGTGCGTGCCCCCCCTCATGGGTCAGACCCTGTCCTACTTGAGTCAGGTCCATGGCTATCATGGTGGCCATGAACTTCTGCACTAGCCCAGAGGTTTCATCAAGCGACGGTAGGTTAAATTCCCCCAAGACAATAATTCTGGGGAACCCTACCGCCACCCCGGCTACCTCCTCAAGCAGCATAGGCAGGGCTGTTGACACGCAGGTGGGAGGCAGGTATGTGAGCAACAAACCCACCTGAACCCCTAAGTCCAACTTCACCAGGAGGGACTCACAACCTGCAATCTCTGGAGCAACGAGTCTACGCAGGCAAAGGCTCTCCCTGGCTATGATAGCCACTCCTCTCCCCCTTCCCTGAGGTCGAGGCTGATGCCATATCTGAAACCCAGTTGGACAAATTTCAGAGAGAGGAACTCCTCCCTCTGGGCCCAGCCAGGTTTCAGTCACACATATCCCATGGCTATGTTCAACTTGAATTGTACATATTCTTCTTTTGCATATTTCAAATAACTGTTTACTACAAACTGAAAATGGAAACTTCTGAGTAGTCTAACAGTCTTCTACTCAGAAGATACTATGATTCATAGAAGATAGTTTCCAAGAATCCATTTTAAAAAGGGTCATTGGTATAATTTGATTAGAACACAATTCTGTTATTTGTGTGTATAATAATTTTCATCCCATATGTGTCACCTTCTATTGGTTAATTTCAATTTTGTTTTGTTTGGCCACTGAATGTTATGATATCTTTTTATAAAATAAAAATGAGGTAATGAGTTAAAATCTTATTGGTCATCCAACTGAACTCTCAGTACAACACATGAATCCACAAAATCATTTCAGACAAATGGCCAACAGCCCTTGTTTAAAACCTCCCAGTGAAGAGGAAGCCAATACTATTCTAAGATGATACTATTTTCTAGACAGATACAGAAGACCATAAGGGCAGGAGAACTGATCAAGATAGGGAAACCTATCTTGAGAAAACCAATGGCCTCTACATTATATTCCACAGATCTGCTCATAGAGTAGGGTTGGGCTACTGCCCGGAAAGGGCGGGGGGAATGCAGTGGGGTAGTGAAAATGGAGCTTCACCCCAGAGTACCCAATTTGCACAGAAAAATGTTAAAAGAAAATGCAGGGCATCCTACATAAGCCACACCCACAGTGTGGTAGTAAAAATTTTGGTAGCCCTTCACTGTCATAGAGTGATCATCCAGCTACCTATCAGAATGCACATCCATACACAAACATAGCAGAATAATGTAGATTCTTTGATTGGTGAAGCTTTATAAACTTTGTTATTATAAATAAGGAAAACATATATGAAGCATATGGACAGAATTTCCAGTTCTAGTTCCAAAAATATTACAGAATAGGAAATGATTATTCTATGAAAAGCTATATAAATAATCATTTCAGTTTTTTTAACCATCCTTGTAAGTAAAATGAGGACCCAAATTGTTGTGGGGATATGCTGACTCTGTAAACCAGTTAGAGCTGTAAAGCACTGTAAAGCGATATATAAGTCTAAATGCTATTGCTATTGCTATTTTAGAAAAAAATAGTATACCCACATCCTTTAAACACTATCTACATTTTTGTTTCATTTCTACATGTATTGTTTCATTTAAATTAAGAAACCCCCACCCCACATGTTACAATTCCCATGGAGAGGGGCGGCATACAAATCCAATAAATAAATAAATAAATTAAAAAGTCACAGTGCTATACTTAGTTATTGCTATGCGATTGAACTGCAAATACTTCCATATTATTATAAGTGGAATGATTTTTTTAAAAAGTCTTTTATATATTTATATTTATATTATTTCTAATATTTATTATAAATTATAAATATTATTATTATTAAATAATATTTATAATATTTATATATTATATGAAAAGCTCCTGACCTGCCTTTAAAACTGCTATTTATTTAGATTAATTTTAGAAAGCCACCACATTTCTAATGAAGCTTACAAGCTAAAAACATGAGCTAATTCACAATCACACTTGGGACACAATACACTACATAACCCAGGTTTGTGGAAGAGAAAGAACATTTTCTAGGTCCCATATACAGTACTTTAAAAAGTGTACATTGAGATGCCCGCTTTGATCTAAGGGATAATCCCTTGAATGACTTTGTGGCATCTTGAATTGCATTTGAAAGCTTACTATTAATGTGCAGGAGAAGTGTTACATGTGTCTACTAAGCCATTCTTAATTACTTTTATCACCACATTCTGGACTAGTTGTAGCTGCTAATGGTCTTCTATTTAGCATTATGTATGCTAACTTGGTGCTAAATGAGAGAGGCAAGGTTTGGAAACGTTCAACTCTTTATTCGTGCTGCAGCCCTGCTTACCAAGACTCGCTCCAAGCTAACAGAGGGAAGGAGCAAAAACACTCCGGTCTGACAGCTCTTCAACGTCTAAGCCAATCCCAGGCTTTCCTGGTACCACGTGGTCTTGCTGGATGCGACAATGGACAGTAGAGCACATTGCAATAGCTCATTCTTCAGGTGACTAAAGTTTAACTGCTTGTGCAACTAGCCCAAAAGGAGGAGCACATTGGTGTAATGGCATTCCTGGCTAAAGCTGCTATTTGAGCAAAAGTTTAAAGGCCAGGAGAACCCACAAATTATGTTTCAGTACTGCCTAGAGAAATGCAATCTCATTCTAAACTAACTGTTGAAAATCCATAGTACCCAACAAAATGAGAAACATACCACTCCTTGGCTTTATCATAATCTTTCCTCAACATCCAGACACCCAGGAAACTCATACTAACCTTTGGTGGTTAAACATAACCTTTATCAATTGTGTTAAATTTTATTAGCTAGAAGTCATGACTTTTCAGGTATGTAACCCAACTGAATTATGAGAGAGAGAGAGGGAGAGAGAGAGAGAGAGAGAGAGAGATATTTGTCAAACATGGGTACCAAAAAAATGGAGACACTTAGGGACGTTAGGCACGCTGGTGCACTTATCCATGCTCCCTACAGACCTCCTAGGAACGGAGTGAGATCAACAGTAGACAGTCTAACGTTAAAGTTATGGGGGTTTGGGAATGTTATTGCACTGTTCATTTTACAGTGAGAGGTAAAACTGTAGGTAAAACTAAAATAAATACTTGTTCGTTTTATAAGCATCATGTACAAATATACGAGTCTTCGGAGAGGGGCGACATACAAATCTAAATAAACTAAACTAACTAAACTAATAAACTAATACTGTAAGTAAGCAGCTGAATGTAAAATAATGTCAAATTTTACAGAGAAGCTTAAAGCAAATTATTCTCTCTATTCATTCATAATCTAGGAATGCCTATTTTGTCCTGTAATTCTGTAGCTGTAACTTCTTGTATTTTCAAAAAACTCTATGTAGTTTCCTTGGGGCCTAAGCAATGGGATGATATTTTTTTTTGTCAGTATAGGCTCAAACGTGTTTAAGATTTTATTCATTTCATTTCTTGATTTTTATATTGTTTCTCTGGCTGTAGTTATTATTGTTATTTTTATTTTAGGTACATTAGCAGTGAGAAAGATAATTTTCTTTCTTTTCCCAGTCCAAAAAATCCTTTTCCTGCACAATACATTTAATTTAACTCTATCACAAATTCAAACTCACAAGGGTATTCAATTATCTTCTGTGCTTTTAGTCCTCAGAATGTATTTATTTCACATATAGCTGAGTGAATACTTACCTTTCTGAATATACAAATATTCAAGGTGGCTTATTATGCTTATAGTGATTGGTTATCTCTCATACAGCAAAGGAAAGATTAGAAAGATTTACATTTTTCACTTGAAAACAGGTGAAAATTATCTCCCTTTCTCTTACTGCTTTGCATTTTATTGTACTAATCTATTCATGAAAAACTTCGTATCTCACTATGCAATAACTCTGCCAAAATGGAACAATCATGAAGATGTTAGATTTTTGCATTAGAATGATAAGAATTCCACCATTTTTCAATATTTTAACAATGCCATCTGCTTTGGGGGAAATTATCAGCATTCTGATAAGCTGTAGCATTCTTTCTTTTAATCAAGTAATTGATTAATGTTCTGAACAAATTATTTTAGAAGTTTTTTTATTATGATTCATATGTACAAGGCATATCCTATTTGTAATGTTTTTAATATCCCCCACTAATAATGTAGCAGCTTCATGATAAAAGACCTATGAAATTCATTCAGCCTCCCCTAATTAATGTGGACATCTATCAAATAAAAATTAGCAAGCATCCTTTCACCATCCATAATACTATTATTAATTCTTTAATTGAATAAAAAGAAATTTTGTGTTCAAATTAATATTATATAGGTGGAGATATATTTAATGTCTATCAACATTGTACAGTGGTACCTCTACTTACAAACTTAATTCATTCTGTGATCAGGTTCTTAAGTAGAAAAGTTTGTAAGAAGAAACAATTTTTCACATAGGAATCAATGTAAAAGCAAATAATGTGTGCAATTGGGGAAACCACAGGGAGGGTGGAGGCCCTGTTTTCTCCCAGGTGATTCCTAGAGAGGCCTCACAGAGACTTCTCCCTGCCTGGTTCTTATCTAGAAAAGTTTGTAAGTAGAGGCGTTCTTAGCCCTGTATATACATATTTATTTATTTAATTAATTTTGTCCAATACACAATAATACACAATGAAGGTAGTAGGGGACATCTTCAAGGATATAAAATTAGAGAAAGAATAGAAGAGAGAGTATAGGATAAAATAAATCAATGAGAGAATAGAAGAAAGATAAAGGGATAGAAGAGTAGATATATGGGATATAGGAGAGACAATAGCACAGGAGTCGGAAGGCACTCTAGTGCACTTATGCACACCCCTTACTGACCTCTTAGGAAACTGGAGAGGTCAACCATGTACAGTCCAAGGGTAAAATGTTGGGGGTTAGGGGATGATACTATGGAGTCTGGTAATGAGTTCCACGCTTCAACAATTATATTACTAAAGTCGTATTTTATACAGTCAAGTTTGGAGCGGTTAATATTGAGCTTGAATCTGTTATGTGCTCTTGTGTTGTTGTGGTTGAAGCTGAAGTAGTCATTGACAGGCAGGACATTGCAGCATATGAACTTATAGGCAATACTTAGATCATGTTTAAGGCGGCATAGTTCTAAACTTTCTAGGCCAGGATTGTAAGTCTAGTTTTGTATAGTATTCTGTTATGGTGGGAGGAATGCAGGGCTCTTCTGGTTAAGTATCTCTGGACATTTTCAAGGGTGTTAATGTCTGAGATGCAGTACGGGTTCCAAATGAGCTGTATTCTAGGATGGGTCTGGTGAACGTTTTGTAAGCTCTGGTAAGTAGTGTGAGATTGCCAGAGCAGAAGATGCTTAGGATTAGATTAACAACTCTTGTATTCTGAGGTCCTTAACTGAGTGGGGTTATCTGTGATAATTTGATTATTCAGTTTGTATTTGGAGTTCTGATTGTTTTTGCCGATGTGCAGGACAGAGCATTTACTGGTTGAGATTTGGAGTTGCCATGTGTTAGACCAATCAGAAACAGAGTCTAGGTCTTTTTGGAGAGTAGTTGTGTTATCAGTGATGTTGAAGAGTTTTGCATCATCTGCGAAGAGAACACAGTTGCTTGTAATGATATTGCAAAGGTCATTGATGTAGAGGGTGAAGAGTGTTGGTCCTAGTACGCTACCTTGAGGGACACCACTTTTAACAGGGACAGGGGTAGATATGGTGCTTCCTATTTTAATCACTTGTCTGTTTGAGGGTCCTGAGATGCCATAGGATTTGAGTTTAGGAGTAGTTTGTTGTGGACCACTGAATCAAAGGCTTTGGAGAAGTCAATAAAAATTGCATCTATAGATTTTCCTTGATCGAGATGAGTAGTCCATATGTTTTTGCAGTGGAGGAGCTGTAGGTTGCAGGATAGTTTTTTTCTGAATCCGAATTGTTTGTTTGAGAGCAGATTCTTAGTTTCAAGGTGAAGGGTAATTGATTGGTTTATAATTGATTCCATGACTTTGCATGGAATGCAGCATAGTGTTACAGGTCTGTACCTATCAACAAGAGAGTGGTCTCCTTTTTTATTATAATTTTTTAATTAAATTTTATTACAACAAACAAAAATGATTATTCCAAAAATGATGTATTTATTCCACGTTTTACCAGGTACCTTCCCAGGAGTAAAATTAAGGGAATGGGATAATAAAATTAATTTTTGGATTGAAGGAAACAAAAAACCTAGAACAAGGAAACGATGGCTGATTGCCAGAGAAAAAGATGGAGGATGGGGGTGCCCGAGTTTAGAATTATATAGAGAAGCATTTCAAATAGAAAGATTAATGGAATTATAATTATTGACAGAAAAGAAGTGGGTGAAACTTGAAAGGGAGATTAATAATATTAAAAATAAAGAGATTTTATTTTAAAAATGGAGTAAAATAGAAATCGATAGATTAGCCGATCCTTTGAAAGCAGCCTTAGATATTTGGTCAAAATGGCAAGGGAAATTAGCAAATAGGAATTCAAAATTATCAATGTTGCATGTTTTGAATATAAATAATGATGTTAACCTAGGTAGAGTTATAAAGGAATTAAATGATAAATGTATAATGAGAATAGAACAATTATATGAGACAGATGGAAGAGTTAATAGAACTCGCTTCGAATGGTGGTTGGGCCAACAAAAATGGTTGCAGATTAGTGCAATATGTAAATATTTGAATAAAAGTGAGAATAAAGAAGCATTTTTGAGAGAAGAAAACTGTCTAGAGAAAATAATGAAAGAAAAGATTAATGATTCAAAAGGACAGGCTAGTAATATTTATAGCATGTTATTACAAGTGGAAGAGGAAGTGATTAAAGGCCTAACAAGATACTGGCAAAATGAATTACGGATTAATGAAAGCGAGATGGAAGAAGTAGTAGAAAATATATATATAAGATCAAGAATACAAGAATTAGAGAGATGAGAAGGAAAATTTTACATAAATGGTATTTCACGCCAGTAAAATAGCACACTTCCAGAGGAAAGGAAAAGGAAATTGCTGGCATGGTTGCCAAATAAAAGAAGTTTTTATGCATATGCTCTGGGAATGTGTTGAAGTTCAAAAATTTTGGAAGGAAGTACAGAATGAAATAAATAATATGCTAAACATTAATTGGATAATTACAAAAGAATTAGCAATACTTGTTAAATATGGGGAATTACGAGAATTTAAAGAAATCAAAACAGCAGCTTTGGAAAGCGCTCAAGCAGTAGTGGTATTAGGGTGGAAGGATAGCAATAAATGGACAATCCAGAATTGGTACTGTTACATGATGGACCACATCCACTTCGAAATTATGGAAATAAGATTAAATAACTTTGATGAAAATAAATTGGAGAAGCTGATGGCACGATGGAATAAGGCGAAAAATTATATCTTAAGTAGAATTTATGACGACAATGTGAAAAATAAATTCCAATCACTTTTTGTATGTAAAGAAATGTAAACTGGAGCTAAGGAAGAAATTGAAACTTATTGCAAATAATTTAACCCCCTAAATGGTGTTGGGGTTTTATTGGTGTTGGGCATTTTTTCTTTTAAGTATTTTTTTGTTAGGGGTCTCCTTTTTTGAAGATGGAGATGACCATTGCTTTCGACCATAGCTTAGGAAGTGTGCTGGTACTGAAAGATTTTTGGAAAAATTATGCTTAGTGATTCAGAATTTTTTAGGAAGTATGCACATAGACCATCTGGTCTAATTGAAAGGGAATGTTTAAGGTCACGTAATGCTTTTTCAACTCTGTATTCAATAAAGTCTATAAGGGTTAGGTGGTTGACAGAGTTTGAGGTGCGAGTGATGAATTTGGGGGATGAGCCGTTACTGTTAACAAAGACAGATCCAAAGAATGAGTTGAGGAGGTTAGCTTTGGATGAATCATCATGGTATTCTTTGTCATTGGGTCCTTTGAGCAGTGGGATAGGTCTAGAGTCCTTAAGTTTGTTGTTGACAAAGTTGTAGAAGTCTCAATTAGATTTGGTGTGTAGGAGGTTTTCCTCCTGTTTGCTGTGGTAGTTGAGACATTCTGCTTTTATTTGTTTGCATATGCTTTTATAACGACTTTTGAAGTTGGCTACTTGTCCTTTTTTGTTTTTCCGTCAGAGAGATTTTTTTGTTTGTAATTTTCTTATTGAGATGGGAAGGTTGGTTTTCTTGTTTGAGGTAGATGTTAGTAGTACATGAAGTCTGATAATTATTTTCATCTCAATCAAGAATGTCTTATAGAGGTTATCAGTAGAGTTGCAGTTAAAGAAAATAGTTTGCCAGTTTAATGAGATGGGTTTCAATGTGTTCATAGTTCGCTTTTTTGAAATTGAATTTTGGTGTCGCATTCATTGGGTCGATCTTAGTGTGGCTTAGGTTGAAACTGAAGTTTATCATGTTGTGGTCGCTGTTGGAAAATTGTTCTTTTATTTGTAAGCCATATATTGCACTTTTGCTGTTGCAGAAGATGAGAGTCTAGTATTGCTAGTTACCAGTTGGTCAAGTCCCAGGCTGGTGATGGTGTTATGCATAGTGGAATGGGTGGGTTCCGTGCTAGATCCAGTTAAAATGTGGCAGGTTGAGGTCTCCGAGGAAGATGATGGGGTATGGACAGTGGGTAGCCCACATTAGTAGTGCAGATAATTTGTTTGCATGTGCGATGTCATAGTCCGGAGCTCTGTAGCAGAGTAAGAAGCGAATTCTGATATTTAGGGATAGATCACAGACAATAGTTTCAAGGAGTGATAGGTCTTGTGCAACTTTGATGTTTTTTAGGTTTAGAGATTTTTTTGTAGAATATAGCTACCCTGCCTCTTCTGCGGGATTCACGGTCAGATCGAGAGACAAGATAGTTCCTTGTTGTAATAATTGAGTCTGGGTAGGATACATTGAGCCATGTTTCACAGATAAAGATAATATCAAAGACTGAGGAGTCTAGAAGAAGGAGGAATTCAGACATCTTGTTGTCTATACTTCTGCCATTTAATAATTTGCGTTTGAGATTAGTTTTGTGTTGGGAGTAGGTTTTGGGTTGGTTAGAGGTAGTAAGAGGCGTGCTTTCCTAGTCTTTGTTTGTAGTGTTAGGGATGCCATTTTGTTTTTGTTGTAGTAGTGTGGTTACTTGGTAGGAATCAGTTTGTTGATGTGGGATGGTCAATTGGGAGATGTAGGCTGGCTGATGAGAAGAGTTTGACTGGAAAAAGTAGGGAGGGTTGTGGGTTCTGGATTTGATGCATTTGTTGCGGTAGTCTATATATAAGTTGGTTTCATCCAAGTCAAGGCATCTCTTTAGTTCTGCCCTTAGTTCAAGGGAGCGGATGCGTTGAAGGAGCGGAAGGTCTGGCCTGGATCTGAGTTTGTAGTATGTGATGTTGTTTCTGGCTATGAAATTAATGGTCTTGATGAAAAGCTGTTTTGTAGGTTCATTTTTGCAGACCACTCTGCAGAAATGTGGTGCCACTGAGCCATCACTGAGCTTATGTTCTGGTCCATTGCTGGAGACTTCTAATATATCATCTGGGGAGATTTATTGAGAGTATTATTGGCAGATAATGTTTCTTATTTTTGTTATATCAGATTCATCATTTTCTTCAAGGCTGAATAGGATGGCGTTCCGGCATTTGTGTTCATGCTCCATTGCGTCTTTGACAAGAGTGGGAATGTCTGGGGAAGAGTTGGACTGTCTTTGAGTTATGGGTGGTGGTTGAGATGGGCTTGTTGGGGTGTAGTCAGGTAGACAAGGAGTGGTAGAGGTAGAGGGGATAAGGTTTGGAAGTTTTGCGTTTAACAGCGCCTGGATGTTTTTTCCCATGGATACTAGGCATGGTTCTATGCTTTCCATGAATGGTTGATGTCCTTTGGAAGTTGTTTTCAATGTATTGATATCTTCAGACAGGTTGTTGAGGATCTCTAATTTTGGGGAACAGTTAACACAGAGATAAAAAAATTAAGAGTTCCCATGGAGAAAGGTGGCTATCTGGTTATTTATGTTTAGGCAAGATTGGTGTGCAGAATTATTGCAGGTTTGACATTTGATGTATTTGTCAAAATCATTTGTAGTGTCTTTGCATATAAAACAAGAGTTGTTACTTGAATCCTTTGAATGAAGATTTTGTGGTGTGTTTTTTAATTTGACATTACTAGTCTGTAGTTCAGGGACAGGGATTTGTAGTTTTATTGTTTTATGGTATGGTGAGTGATGAGGAAGGCAATAGAATGAGGCAGTGGAATTTTTAGTGCAGAGGAGCAGGAAATGGAACTTTACTGGATGATGCTTTGAGAGCCTGGATACCCATTTGAGATGTTAATAGATCTGTGGGTGAGATGTTGGAAGGAATTTGTATTTCTCTATAATGATGTCAGTTGAAAAAACAAAGAAAAATGTATGTGAGGGGAAAAATCTTTGAAAGAGTAGAGCTTGCAATTCAAGAGTCCTTGGCATTTTGCTTTTAGCTGGATTCCAAAAGCTGATGCAGAGACAAAATGATAGCTGCACTTACACTTCTCCTAGCACCGCTTCTGATGACACTGTCTCTGATGATTAGGGTGTTTGCGGAGAAGGTGATTTGCAGCCTTTGTTTAGTGAAATCTCTGTTTAGAAGATTTTTGAGTCTCCTGGGATTCGCTCTTTAGTTTCACCCATCTATTTTTTACTTTCTATTTTGTTTACTTTCCCTTTTGAATGAAGCGCTTACAGGTCCTTTTGTTGTTAACAGAACTCCTGGCACTGTTCAAAAGATTTTGGCTGGTCTGTTTGTCAAAAGATAGAAGCTTGAAGGCTGTTTAGATCTAGGAGCTGTAGCTGCAAGGAAGGCTGGGCTAGGGAAGAGTCAGCTGGGAAGCAGCGGTGCTCTTTGGGTCCCGCCTCTCTCACTTGCACTCTCCTGAAATTTAACCCTGGTGTTCTGTTCAGGCTTTGAGACCCAAAATCAAAGTTTGAGACCCTGTAAAAAATTTTCCCTGCCTATCTGAAACTTGAAATTTCATGACTTTTCAACATTCCATTCTCTCTATGATAATTTTTTTTGGGGGGTGGGGGGTTTCTTTCTTGCTGAAAAAAATAGTCCCTAGAGGTGTGTTCCCGGGTCACCCTGACCCGGAATGAAAATTCTTCATTTGAAGTGCTTATGTTTGTCAATTTGAAAACTTTTTTCACTTGGAAAGTAGTCTGAACATTTCTGCATACAATGATATGAAAATTGAACTGAAAAGAATTATGCATATTGCTTTATTTTGATTATAAAAGGCAGACCCCCCCCCTTTATTTGTGAAATTTTTTTCAATTTATAGTTTAGCTTGCAAAATGTGTTCAATTTTACTAAAGTTGGTGTGGGATTGGTAATTTGAACATTTCTGAACATAAAAGAAATATAAATGAACTGAAAAAAATGATGGTTATTGGTTTTTTAAAATAAGAAATAAGGCCTAACTGCCCCCCTGGCTGCTTGCAACCATTTTCACTTTATATTTTTTTAGGCTCCAAATCCAAAATATTTTTAATATCTTAGGCATTCATTTACTCAATTTAACATTGCTGATCATCATAAAAATATTTGTCGAGGGTGGGGGCTAATTTTTTTCTGGGCAAAGAAACAAATCACGTTGTGTCTGTTTCGGGTCTATACGACCCGGACCAAAATGATTTTTTTTAGGTACTTGAATTTGGTCTTTTTGAAAACCTTTTTCACTGGGAAACATGTTTGAACATTTCTGAATGTAATGATATGAAAATTGAACTAAAGAAATGAGGCTTATATTTTTATTTTGCTCAAAATGCTCCCCCCCATTTTTTCTGAAATTCGTGTCAATTTATATTTTTTTAGGCTACAAATCTCTAAGGACTTTCCCCCCAAAAGTTTTGATATACTAAACTGAACATTCCTGATCATAAGAAAAATAGAAATGAACTGAAAAAAATTATTCTTATTTGTTTATTTTGGCCACAAAAGGGACACCACTACCCTCAGCCTTGCTGTGTGCCATTATTTTCACTTTTTATATATATTTGGCTAGAAATATTTGGAATATCCTTTTGAAAAGCAAGCACATGATAGCCAGACAACTACTTTTATGAAAGAAATCCATTTTATTAAAAACAAGTATGTAAGTTTGAAATTAACAATAAATAAATTGAAATAATTGAACACGGGGGGGGAGACTTTTATGTGCAAAATAAACAAATATGCATAAATTTTTCCAGTTCAATTTTCATATCATTATGTTCAGAAATGTTCAAACTACCAATCCCACACCAACTTTAGTAAAATAAAATGCATTTTGCAAGCAAGCCTATCCATAAATTGAAAAATATTTCACAAAAACAGGGGGGCGCACATTTCATCAGCAAAACAAACCAATAAGCATCAATTGTTTCAGTTCAATTTTCATATCATTATATTCAGAAATGTTGAAGCTACCAATCCTACACCAGATTTAGTAAAATAGAATGCATTTTGCAAGCAAAACTATCCATAAATTGAAACAAAATTCACAAAAACGGGGGGGAGCGCATTTTATCAGCAAAATAAACCAATAAGTATTAATTTTTTCATTTCACTTTTCATTTCAATGTGTGCAGAAATGTTCAAACTTGTTTTCAAGTGAAAAAAGCTTTCAAAAAGACCAAATATAACTACATAAAATGATCAATTTGCAGTCCGGGTCAAATAAACCCGGGAACATAACATTAGGGAGTTTTTTCGAACAGAACACCAGCTGAAGATTGGCAGGGACAGCTAAGTAGCTCTCACACACACTCTCTGATAATGTTTTAAGGGTTATTCACCTCGCTCCCCAGACTCTCTCTTTCACTCCCTCTTCTGCTGTGGCTACAAGCCTTGGGAGACAGGCAGGCAGAGAGCTTCAGGATAGTCCCACTGTGGCTTACAAGCTTCAGATGGCTCCAAGCCTTGGTTGATAGCTCGGCTGGTGGCAGGATAAACTGGGTTTGCAGAGGATTCAGGCTGATGGCGGTTCACCTTTCACTCTCCCAGGTCAAATCCGCAGGGCTGGGGAATCGTCTGCAAGCTTCTCCCTCCCTCCAGTTGGGATCAAGGCTCTGGAGACAGAAAGGTCATGGAGACTCCCTGGTAACTCTGATGGGCTTATAGGAATCAGCTGGAAGTGCTGGAGAGGGAATTGGGGCTCTTCATGGTTCACCTTTCATCCACCCAGGGCAGATCACAGGGCTGGGGAACTGCCTGCACTTCACTGCAAGCTTCTCCCTACCTCTAGTTGGGATCTTATCTCTCCCTCTCTCTGGTAAGCGACATACCTCCATTTGATGTCTTGTAGCTTTGTAGTCTTGTGAAGTCCGAGATTTGTTATCGGTTGTTTTGCTGGTCCTCATGGGTTATTGATGTAGCTTTTGCTCGGAAAGCACTGTTCATTTTTGATAAATTGGACCTAATTCACTAGCTACTACCTAATTTTATCTTGTTTTAATTTGGGGGATTATTTTGGGGGATTGCAGAGGGTTCGGGCCATCTCACTCTGGGGGGGGGGGGGGGCAGGGATTTGCATTACCTACCACAAAATCTCCAGAAAATAGAATGTGATTTACAGAAATGCTGAAAAGTGCAGACTCCAAATCATCTTTTCCCTTTCAAATTCAGATCATTTGCTGAGCCATAATATATACATAGATATATCTGAGACTATTGTAGAATGAAATACAGGACAACCTAACAAGTATTCACTGAATTCTCTGTTCATGTAGTGTTCTCTGTTTTTTTGATAAAAATGGAATTATAAACTTGGCCTATTAGTGTGTTCTCACACTAAAGATGTGAATTTTGACTTACACTAACTAGTCTCATCAATTAATTCATTCACCCAAGAGACTTGTTACTTTCACATGCCAAAGTCAAGATTTCAATATATTGGGCCAAATTTATTCAGAACAAAAAGCAAAATTGGTATTGAATGGTAATGAACTTTATCATTTTAAATCAATAATAATGCAGTAAAGAATTTTCCTATTAGAAAGTATTGACAAGTTAGTCAATAGTGCTCATTGGCTGCATAAAGCTATTCCCAGATAGAAAGAATAATTTTATTTGCATGGAAGTTAATACAGCCAAAACCCAGACATCTCTTTGTAATTATAAAAAGCAATGAGGCATGCTGTGAAACAACTCAAATTTTGCACCAAGAGGAAAACAGAATCATAGAATCATAAAATCTAAGAATCATATAATTAGAAAGAGCCATTCAGGTCATCAAATCCAACCCCTCACTCAGAGTATGAATACAAATTAAAGCATTCCAAATGGTTAGCTCTCTACATGCATATTGTTCAAGTCATCATCTTTCTGGATTATTAATTAATTTCAAGGCCTTCTCTTTTGCAATAGGTCAAAAATATCCTAAGAGGGCTACACAGTCCAATTTTAGATATAGATAAAATACAGTATTTGCAAAAAGGAATAGATATGGAACAATGAACAAGAGGTGCTGGAGGGAAGTCTGAAATGGAAAAAAATGTCAACAATATAATTAATATAAAGGATGAAATGGAACAAGCATACATTCTTGCTTAGACCCTTTGAAGTGTTTTATCTTCAGATTGCATAAATTGTTTGCCTTTGTTTCTATTGTTGTAGAAAAGTAATAATAATCAGTTTTTCATTTACAAAGGGTTATCTGTCTGTCTTACTGTTGTGGGAGTGCAAAATATGGACACTTATTCATGAGATATAGTAGTAACAGGTCATTTTGATTTAATATCCATACATCTGTTAATATGATTTGGGGAATTGCCCTTTGGGAAAGGTAATTAAAGACAACAATGTGAAGAAAAACTAGGCATTTATTGAACATGAGTCATAGAAAAAAACATTTTATGATGGATTGCCACTTTAAATTTATGGTGTGTATTGATTAGAATTCTCTTGCTTTCTGCTTTTGAACCAATTTTTAATGATGCACTGAAATGACTTATCAATAATATTTAGTGTTGTCAGGATCCAATGATATGTTTAGCAATTAACAGTTCCTTTTCTTCTTTATTTAAGGTATGAGCAACATTTGTTCCTCTTCAGTCATCTGGCATTTCACCAGCTTTCCTGTATTTCTTAAAGACAATATGTAACAGTTTAGCCAATCGATCAGTTAATTCCTTCAGTATTTTAGAATGCAATTCATTTCACACTATAGATTTCAACTCATTCTAAATAAAGAACTATTCCCTGCTCACATTGCTATCAGGTTTTGATCTTATCCTTTCATCCTGTTTTTCATAATTTGATAGTGGAACGTTTGTGTTTTGTTGAGGAAGAATGAATCAAAATAAGGGTTGAGTGTGGCATTCTCCTTTCTTTGTTACCTTTTATAATTTTGCTTTTTTATTAGCAGATAGAATTCTTCCGTGTGGCTTTTATTTTGAACATATTTATAAAAATATTTTTACTGTTCTTCTCTATTCTGAGCTTTTGCTTTCCTGACCATACCTCTATAGTTCTGTACTATCTCTCTGTAATTCTTTTTGTTGTTGTTGTTGTTGTTGTTGTTGTTGTTAGTTGGGCATCTCTTTATTTCTTCTAAAGGGTGTATTAAAAAACACTCAGTCTTCCAGTTTCTACTCTTGTCAAATAGCCTTGGCTATTACACCAAACAGGCGCTCTATAGACTGTTCTGTCTGGGTTTTCCCAGACCTCCACACCCACTGAAAAATAGCCAGACACTCTGGTAAAATCCAAAAGTAATTTATAGCAGGAAAAAATAAGCACAAAGGAAAACCTGTCTTCACAGCAGACAGGTTACAATACTTTACAACAGGGTCCTGATGTCCAGTCAATTCCAAAAGCTTCTTGCTGGCACACCCCCCCAAGGTTTCAAGAGTCCAAGGCACAAACCAGGATTGTAGCCACCAAAGTTCACAAACAGGTCTCACGAATCTCCAAGATAAAACTCCACAAGCCAGGAAGGGTGGGGCCGCCTTTTATCCTTTCCCAAGCACCACACCCAAACCCAGCTGCGACCCCTAATGCTGGAAATATCTGGCCAATTGCGTTCTTCTCTCGTTAGCTCTCCTCTGTCGCATATCTATGAAGTCACTAGCATCTTCCCCCAGGGAATCCAGGCTGCTTGCTGGGGAGAGCTCCCCCTGGTGGAACTCTGGCTGTCCTTCATCTTCAGCCTGGGATTCAGCTTCTTCATCAGTCTGCCCCTCCTGGTCCTCAGCCTCTGAGCCGGACACCGACAGCAAATCAGCCATTCCCGGAGGGGTCCCAGGCTGAACCACAACATAGACTAAGAGATAATCAAGTGTATTTTAACCAGAATTTCAGTGACATCTTCACACTCATCTCAGAGATATCCTACTACCATATAAGAGGTGGATTTGGACCAATTGGGACCTGTTTACCCAAACCGGTAATGACCCACTGGTGATGTCACAATAACATCACTGAATCAGTTTGATAGGTGCTGATCCATGGGCACAGCTTTCTTTCTTTCTTTCTTTCTTTATTCATTCATTCATTCATTCTTCTGAGCACACGCAGAAGTTGAGTTTCCAGCACTGCTCATGCATCACCATTTTGTTTTGGTTGTTTTTAAATTTTTCAGCAATGGACATACGCGCACATCAATGCAGGGTGACCATGTGGTGCAGGAGGAAGCGAACTGGCAGTAAGGTAAGTTAGAGCCAGGGGTGGGCTACTGCCCAGATGGGGGAGAACGCAGTGGGGTAGCGAAAATGGAGCTCCACCCCGAGCACTCAATTTACACTGAAAGATGTTGAAAGAAAATGCAGGGCGTCCTGCATAAACCACACCCACAGTGCGGTAGTAAAAAATTTGGTATCCCTTCACTGGTTAGAGCCTACCCCTGTGCTATATTTTAAATCAGTTTTGCTATTCCCACTGATTGAGGGGTTTCTTTGAGGTAATTGAAAATAGCAGGCTACAATGAAAAGCAACCAAATTCCATGCCCTGAATCATCAAGACACTAGATAGATATCTAAGACTGTAATGCAAAGTAGATGACTCCAAATAGGTTACACAGCATTGTGGCCATGATTTGTCTCTAGCTGGCTGAATGGAACATTTCTCTTAATTATTAGTCATGTCTGTGGGTCATGTTTCTGTCATGCTGGGCACTCTCAGAATCTTTCAGTACAGTCCGTTCTCTTTATAGCTATTCCAGTCCAATATTGCAATCTGAATAAAATGTATCTATTTTTCCAGAATGGGCATTATTTTCTATCTTTATAATTTAACTTGTCTGAATGCAATTCTTTTCTTTAAAATAATTATCTTGTGCACAGCACTCTAAAGTTATGTTGGATATGAGATATATTTTCAAGTTCTTCCTAAATGAGAAGGCATTGATAATACTGGGTGTAATTGGAAAAACGGATATCATAAAGCTTGATAAAATATATTGATGGATTCATGCTATAAAAATAATGAAACATGCCTAGTTGAGATTATAAAACCACCACCACATTGTATGTACAGAAAAAGGATATAATTTCCTTTGCAACATGTTTCATCAACTAGCCCCATACCCTTACATAAGGATCCAAGGGACTCCATCACTATAAATACCTTTTACACAGGAAATGAAATAAATATTTTTGCATTTTCACTCTTTGGTACACCTTCATAAACATATCTGCACATTTTTTTAATCCTCACCATTAATAGTTGTTATTGCTAACCCAAAAAATTACATATATTACATAAAAGGACAGGCCAATGAAAGGAAAAATATACAGGCTTAAAAGGACATGCTTTCAATCTTCTAACACATTCTAAGACAGTTTGTTTCATCTGGCAAATTGATTTCATTGATTTTCTTTTTTAATTCACTTATAGTTTTACTGATAGTATGAATAGGGCTACAGTTTTGTCCTCTAAAACCCCCATCTGAGAAAAACACAAACAAAACTATGGATGCTTTTTAATGCAGGACATACTTTGGAAAAAGTTATATGTAAGAGTGAGAGATTACAGATAGTAAGCAAATAATAGTTGGTGTCACAATTTTTTTTACAAGTAGGCTTACATAATTTATCCCATGCTTGTGTTTACCATGCTTTACTAATCGGAACTGTAACCAAACCACAAAGATTAATTGGCATGTCACATTAAGCTACCTTATAGTTTGATATAGGTATACATTGGGTAATCCAAATGTAACTTATTTACGATGACTGAGCAAACCACATTTTTTATGACCCATGAACCCTGCCAATGTTCTGGGTTAATGTCAGCTAGAATTTCAAAACATCACCATGAAAATTTCAAATACCATAACCAGCCAGATTAGTAAAAGGATGATTAACCAGATATTCTATGCTAAAATCTAATTTAAAACAGTATTTATATCTGGGAATTCAGCTATGATTCCTAGAAATAATTTTTAAGCAAAAATGAAGCACTGAAACATATTTTTAAACATATGCCTTTAGCACAGAACATTATTAAGATTTGCTTTATTCTTGGAGAATCATCAATATTCTAGAAATCCTCTTTGCAATACTTATTTGACTGGAGCCTTATTCTTGTCAGATGCCAACCATTAAAAGTAAATAGCTATTTTACCATGGTGTCTGCCCTTTAAGAAGTAAATTTAGATTTTAGAAAGTCCTGGAGAAGAAGTTCTCTTTATGAATATGTTTCCCAGATATTCATGCAGAGATGGACTATCTATACACTCTCCAGGCATAACTAAAATATAATTCTCAATCAGCAACATCAATTGTGAGGAATGCTGGAATTGCAGTTTAGCAACCTTAAGAAATAATTGTTGCAACGGACGCCAGAATAAACACACGGACCACAGAGCTGGGATTTATGGGTCATTTTATTAATTTAAAATCTGGACCTGTAGAGGGGAATCAAATGGGGTGGAACTCACATTCAAACATTCTTGGGCAACTATGGGTGAAGCTCCTTGCTGAGCAAAGGAATGATGCCCTTGACCTTGAACTTGGCCTTAAACTTGGCTTTGACCTTCCTTGCTTATTTATTTATTTATTTATTTATTTATTTATTTATTTATTTACTTGTTTGTTTGTTTGTTTGTTTGTTTGTTTGTTTGTTTGTTTGGTAGATTTGTATGCCGCCCCTCTCTGTAGACTCGGGGCAGCTCTTAGCCATGCCCAAGGCATGTGGGAAGGCTCCACCTGGTTTGTTGCCTGTAGGTTTGTGGCAGGTGAGTCCCAAGGGCACCCCCTCCCTAATCACCCAAACTGGGGCAGCCCATTACCTTCCAAAAGGTGCACTAAAGGAGATCACACAGTTGCTCTTAGCCCTTTCCCCCCCCCCATACCACCTTCCCTAGTAGCCAAAGGGATTAAATCCAATTGACTTAGTCCTAGTGAAACAACCCTGCTAAACACACCCTAACCACTACCTTCCCCATCCACCCACAGTGTGGGTTTAGGCAAAAAATGCATTGTGGCCTCAAAAAATTCCTACTCGGACCCCATAGGTGACCAATAGTCACACTGAGATAAGGGAAGGGCGGGCGGGTGCCTGTCATCAAGCGACGAGCCAAATGGAAAGAGGGCGGGGAGCAGTGTGCCTGTCTTTTATAACATGGCTCGCCGCCCCACCCTCATGCCCATCATGCCATGCGCTAAGCGCTAGGCCTCCTGGGTGATCGCGCTCGCTGGTGCGATCACCCACACCCTGATCCTCGCTGGCGTTGGCCATGTTACCTGGACCCACCGCAACTGTCACCCAGCCTCAAGTGACCGGTCTTCTATATGTGATAAAGAAAGAATATTGCTATCTGTATTAGTATAGGACCCTTTTGCACATTTATTTTATTTTTCCCATTATACCACTTCTTCCTTTTCCTCTTCTCTTTCAGAATAAAATGGTCGAGATTAGTATAGGCAGAGACAACTGAGAACAATTTTACTACTTGCATTAGCAGAACAGCAATCAGAAAGACAGTGTCACACAGGGACAAGAATAATCTTTATCAAAAATCAGCTGTTGAATTCAGTGGGATTAATCTCTTTGTGTCTTGCAAAGAGGATTCTTCAGAGCTAGTAGCTCATACCCAACAGACTAAACTTGGTACTTAAAGGTGCAGTACATTCAATATTTATACCAGCCAACACTTTGCACCGTGCCTACAAAAGCAGCTCTCACTACAACACTTCATACCAGCCAACACTTTGCACCGTGCCTACAAAAGCAGCTCTCACTACAAAAGTATCATTTAGCAGTTTTTCTCATTTCCTTCTTGTGGCTTCATCTCTCCTCCTGGATTGGGTTTGTGTTATCTGAGTCCTATCTGCCTCACTGCTTCAAGTCTTAATTTCCCCCCAGCATTTGCCTCAGTTAGACTGCTAGCCTCTCTCCCCAATGACTGAGTTGCCAATCAATACTTCTGACTCCAATGTGTCCCTCAAGCTGCCCTTCTCTTTGTTAGCTGCAGAAAGGGGCATCCCAGTTGGACAAAAAGCTGCAGTGAGAAAATCCTCATGTTTACTTTTTATCTACTACAACCTATTTAAGTAGGTTTGCCTCTCCTTGAATTGAATGGTTTGCTTTATCTTTTATTTGAGTCTTAAGCTTTATCCCTTTTCCCTCTCCTAACCATGACACCAGGCTAAATTTCCTTCATACTCTCCTTTCTACTCCTTTGTGTATGTGTCCGTTGAATCACATAGTTTTACATATCCATAATTTGGTTCCATTTTAGTTTCCCTACCCATTCCTTGTGAGAATTTCTCAAAGTTAGATTCCGAAGATAGATTTCCTTATTTCCTTGCTGTCTATGTACAGTCACTTTATTCCTTTTTCTTAATCTGTATGATGGTGACACAGCAAAGCGCATGCTTCCAAACCAGTAGGGAAGGTAAGTAGATTTTACCACTGCTTATTTTCCTTTTCTACTTCTGTCTGAGTTTCTTCAGATCTTACTGTCCAGTTCTCAGAATTTGCAACATCTATGTTAAAATGTGGCCAAGGCCCTTCAATTAATGAAGTGAGGATACCTTTATTCTCTATATCTTATTTCTCTGACTCTCTAGCTCTACAACCAATGCATAATCCAACACTGGTGTTAGTGCAAAGGAGAAAAAAAGCTTTTTTCTCTGCTAATAATAGTCCCAAAGGTGAATACGAAAAATATAATGGGTGGGATGCTGTTGCATCAAGGATTGAAAATTCATACCTGCTATTTTACATCAAAATACCTCTCTCTGCAGTTTAATTATCTTAGTTACAGTTAACTATTGTAGTATGGTGTAAGATTTTAACACATAGCAACTCCAAATCTCAACCAGCAAATGCTCTGTTCTACACATTGGGAAAAAGAATATGAACTCCAAATACAAACTGAATAATCAAATTATCACAGATAACCCCCACTCGGTTAAAGACCTCGGTATACTAATAACAAAAGACTTAAGTGCCAAAGCCCAGTGCAAGAACATCACCAACAAGGCTTCAACATAAGCTTACATAGCTTCTGCTCTGGCAATCTCACACTACTTACCAGAGCTTATAAAACTTTTGCCAGACCCATCCTCGAATACAGCTCATCTGTTTGGAACCCATATCGCATCTCAGACATTAACACCCTTGAAAATGTTCAAAAATACTTCACCAGAAGAGCTCTTCACTCCTCCACTTGAAACAGAATACCCTACGAGATTGGACTTACAACCCTGGGTCTAGAAAGCTTAGAACTAAGATGCCTTAAACATGATCTAACTATTGCCCACAAGATTATATGCTGCAACATCCTGCCTGCCGGCAACTACTTCAGCTTCAACCACAACAACACAAGAGCACACAACAGATTTTAACTTAATATTAACCGCTCCAAACTTGACTGCAAAAAATATGACTTCAGTAACTGTTCTGCTGGCGTGTTTCAACCACCCATAATTACAAGGTAATTAGTCCAAGAAGACACACACCACACGATAAAAGGAAAACCCAAAAGTTTTTATAAACAGAAAAACAGAAACAGCTCCTTTTTTAAATGTCAAAGGGATTTTCTGGTACAAACAAGGCACAGGTTAAATGCAATCCAATTGCTCACCCAATAACTGGGAAATTGAGTCCAATTCTAAAGTCCAGAGAGTCCACACACAATCTTGAACAGCACAAAAACCATGATCTTGACGAAACAATGAATCAGATAAACTGCCATAAGGCTAAAACACCAGGCTGCACTTTTATCTGTAGCACTAATTACAGCAGCCCCACCCAACCACAGGTGGCCTCATTTTCTCTTGTAATAATCCTTCAGTTGTTGTCTCCTATGCATCACTCTACACATGCGTGGATGTGTCATTAATTCTTGTTCAGAATCCAGGGATGATACAGATGATTGATCTCCTCCTAGGCTGTCTCCCCTCTTCCCTGTCACTCATGCTTCCTTGGTCAGAGGAGGCTTCTTTGGCAGATTCCATCGGGAGCAAAACAGGCCTGCAGCATGTGGATGTGCACATTCCTTGGGGCAGGAGCTGGGCCAGAGCTAACCACAACAGTAACCAAGTTGTCAAAGCATGGAACTCATTACCAGACTCCATAGTGTCATCCCCAAACCCCCAACACTTTACTCTTAGACTATCCATGTTTGACCTCTCCAGATTCCTAAGAGGACAGTAAGGGGCGTGCATAAGTGCACTAGCATGCCTTCTGTCCCCTGTCCTATTGTCTTGCCTATATCTCCTATATCTTTCTTCTATTCCTATATATTTTCTTCTGTTCTTTCATTGATATATTTTATTCCTATATCTTCTCTTCTCTTCTTTCTTAGATATATTTTACTACGAGTATACCACTATAACTTTCATTGTGTAATGGACAAAATCAATAATCAATAAATAAATTTTAAAGTGATTTATCCAGAGATCCAGAATATTAGAATTTGTCCCAAGAAAAACAGTGACATTCTTGTGCAGCCTAAATTTACAAAGGGTATTATAGATATTGTACTTATATGAATGAAATTATTCATGTTTCCCACACTGTCCATCTTTAAAATAATAAATTGTCACAATACTATAGAACAGAATGTAATAAGACTGTGTTCCAAGAAAGGGTTTTTAGTTCCAAAGACTGCTTATTAGCTTATTAGATTGCATCTTTGTTTATCAAACTTTCATTTTTTGAGAAAAACATTTTAAAAATATTACTAAAGCATCCCACCATCATCATTCACTCCATCTGACAAAATTAAAATCCTTTCAGCAAATTAAATATGTGTACCTGACAAAGAACAGCTTTACAAAATATAATGTGTAATTATACATGACTCATTCCTTTTCTGAAAGACCCATTTCCTTTAAATATCCTGGCAGGCCTTGTTAAAATATAGCTGCTTTACAAATTTATTTTCAGAAACCTATGTACAGTTATTGTTTATAGAACTTGATAAGTAAAATGTATGTAATGTATTTAATATTATGTTATAAATGTCAAATGATTATGAATCTGCATATTAGTGAAGTCTCTTTTCCTTGTTTTTGGAAAATACAATGTTTAACTTAATAAGATGCTGGGTCATCCATCAACGCAACCAAAGCACTTTCCGTGCTGTAAAACCGGGCCTGAAACCCGACTGTTGAGGACCTAGATAAGGGGCTGTCCAGTCTCAAAAGCCTCCAGTGATGGAGCACCCACAACTTCTGAAGGCAAGAGATTCCACTGTTTAATTGTTCTCACTGTTAGGAAGTTTCTTAATTCTGGGTTGCTTAATAATTTAATAAATTAACTAAGATAAATAATCTACAAGATTTTAAAAATCTGTAGGGAAATTTGCAGAAGCACAATCAAAAATGTTTGTGATTCAATTCAATACTACTAACAATGTCACTAAAAAGTTGGTTCTTCTAAGAGAATACTTACTAGCTGAAATTGAATATGATTTGTAAATGTATAGAAATAGAATAGTTGTCCTCTTTTTTTCCACCTTTCTTAGCATGAAAGCCTAAATTACAACTAAAGAAAACTAAAAATCCAACATTTAAATGATATCTAATTCTAACTACATATAGAAAAAATAAATACATAAATATACTTCCATCTACTAATGCATAAAAGGAAAAAAATAAACTGCAAATTGAATTAATATACCGGTATTCCTTAAGAAATTTTCCAAATACCACTTGGGTCTTTTATTAGTTTTTCCCTTCTTTTTTCTCCATATTTTTTCCATTATTATTTTACTTGGAAAAGTCAAAAAATCTCAAACTTGTTTGTTTCCAGGCCTTTATCACCTACTTTTTTCCTTAGATTCTTAAAACATCCGTCAGACACTGAACTTATCTTGGAGCAAGAGTCTTGAACACAGTAGAATTCTGAATACAAATATGTAAGATTGATTGATTGTACCTAGAAGCAGAGAAAATTCAATAGTATTATTGTAATTAATCAGAGTAGTAGAAAACCTGAACTTCTTAAGCCAGTTTACAACTCTTCCTGCATTTTTTAAACTCTAGTAAGGTATATCTACTTCTTTACAACAGGTATTTCCATCTCCTTTTAGTTTCAGCTTCAATGATCAGCATTAGCTTAGTGTTATTTTAACACTTGGAAACATATTCATCTGGGTGAATATATGTAGATCTCTTACAATCTAGCACATGGAAGCCCAATTCTTCAAAGCAACGAACAATTTGATGATATCCATTTGTAAAGTTCATTAAAAATATACATTCTCTAAGAAAGCATTGTATAGGCATATATTCATTTAATCAAACACAATGTAAATATTATCAGAGCTTGCATTTGCAGAAACTAGCCTGTTTGTGCTCAAACAGCAAACCACTCCAGCCAGCCCACCAACCCAACCAGCCAGCCAGCCACAGACCAGTAGAAATGGAGTTGAAGTCTTCAATGAAACACAGCAGCAGTAGGAAATTGTGGAAAAATATATTTACTTCTTTATACTACTACTACTACTACTACTACTACTACTACTACTACTACTACTACTGTCTATACTATACATACATACAATAAGCTAGTATCATACTAGTACCTTGCTGCAACTACAGTCATACCTCGTCTTACAAACCTAATTGGTTCCAGGGGGAGGTTCGTAAGACGAAAGGTTCGTAAGACGAAACATTGTTTCCCATAGGAAACAATGTAAAGTCAATTAATCTGTACAACCAAAAAAAACCCCACAAAAAACCCGCTGCCGCCCGGCTGTCACCTTTTAAAACAGCCTGGGGGCTTCTCAGCGACCTCCCAAACGCCAAAGCCAAACCCCAGCCCGGAAGTTCGGGTTTGGCGTTCGGCTTCGGAAAGCTGCTGGGAAGCTGCGCGGCTGTTTTAAAAGGTCACAGCCAGGCTGGGGGGCTTCCCAGCAACCTCCCGAACCCTGAACTTTTGCCGAACTTCCGGGTTCGGGCTTCGGGAGGTTGCTGGGAAGCCCCCCAGCCCGGCTGTCACCTTTTAAAACAGCCGCGCAGCTTCCCAGCAGTCTCCGAACGCCGAACGCGGAAGTTCGGGTTTGGCGTTCGGCTTCGGGAAGCTGCTGGGAAGCCGCCCGGCTGTTTTAAAAGGTCACAGCCGGACTGGGGGGCTTCCCAGCAACCTCCCGAACCCCGAACCCGGAAGTTCGGCAAAAGTTCGGGGTTCGGGAGGTTGCTGGGAAGCCCCCCGCCCGGCTTTGACCTTTTAAAACAGCCGGGCGGCTTCCCGAAGCCGAACGCCAAACCCGAACTTCTGCATTCGGCGTTCGGAGACTGCTGGGAAGCCGCGCGGCTGTTTTAAAAGGTGATAGCCTGTCTGGGGGGTTCGGGAGGCTGCTGGGAAGCCCCCCAGCCCGGCTGTCACCTTTTAAAACAGCCGGGTGGCTTCCCAGCAGCTTCCCGAAGCCGAAGGCCAAACCCAAATTTCCGCGTTCGGCGTTCGGAGACTGCTGGGAAGCCGCCCGGCTGTTTTAAAAGGTGACAGCCGGGCTGGGGGGCTTCCCAGCAACCTTCTGAACCCTGAACCCGGAAGTTCGGCAAAAGTTCGGGGTTCGGGAGGTTGCTGGGAAGCCCCCCGCCCGGCTTTGACCTTTTAAAACAGCCGGGCGGCTTCCCGAAGCCGAACGCCAAACCCGAACTTCTGCGTTCGGCGTTCGGAGACTGCTGGGAAGCCGCCCGGCTGTTTTAAAAGGAGACAGCCGGGCTGGGGGGCTTCCCAGCAACCTCCCGAACCCCGAACCCGGAAGTTCGGCAAAAGTTTGGGGTTCGGGAGGTTGCTGGGAAGCCCCCAGCCCCGCTGCGACCTTTTAAAACAGCCGTGCAGCTTCCCAGCAGCTTCCCAAAGCCAAACACCAAACCCAAACTTCCGCATTCAGCGTTCGGAGACTGCTGGGAAGCCGCGCGGCTGTTTTAAAAGGTCGCAGCCGGGCTGGGGGGCTTCCCTGCAGCCGCCCAAACCCCGAACCCGGAAGTTCAGCAAAAGTTCGGGGTTCGGGAGGCTGCTGGGAAGTCCCCCAGCCTGGCTGCGACCTTTTAAAACAGTCGGGCGGCTTCCCAGCAGCTTCCCGAAGCCGAACGCCAAACCCGAACTTCCGCATTCGGCGTTCGGCGACTGCTGGGAAGCCACCCGGCTGTTTTAAAAGGTCACAGCCAGGCTGGGGGGCTTCCCAGCAGCCTCCCGAACCAAACCCGGGGTTCAGAAAAATTTTGCCTCTTCTTACGAACTTTTTTCGAGTTATGAACCGGCGTTCGGGAGGCTGCTGGGAAGCCCCGCCGCCCGGCTGTCACCTTTTAAAACAGCCAGGGGGCTTCCCAGCAGCCTCCCGAACGCCGGTTCGTAACTTGAAAAAAGTTCGTAAGAAGAGGCAAAATTTTTCTGAACCCCGGGTTCGTATCACGAGTTGTTCGTAAGACGAGGGGTTCGTATCTTGAGGTACCACTGTATCTTAGTTCAATAACTCACAGGGACCAACATTTACAGTGTTACAGCTTCTTCAAAGCATACTTCCACAAACAGCAACAGCACACAGCTAACATTGAACAGACAGAGAGAAAGAGCAGGGAGCTATTGCCTACTTAAATACTTTTCACATAATTGCTAGGTTAATGCATGCTCAACTGCCTCTGAATGACTCGGAATTCTCAACAGAGGCCTACTTTCTGCATTATGATATTACCTAGGGATTTTTATTTTCTGACAAATATTTGTTTCTGATTTGGAATCAATGATATCAACAAAGCATGATCTTAAAGCCTTAAAGGCAAGCTTATTGAATTGTACTAGCATGCCTGAACATGTGTTCTTCATCCATGTATGATGGAATGTCTTTGACCCATATACCAGCATCTGGGAAGATATATTCTCAAAATAAGGGATGTGATTAAAGATGTGCATCTCTAAATCACTCTCTAGGAGACTGCCTTAGTATAGATCTACTCAGGAAAGGTGTTATCCACTAGCCTGAATAAATTAGGGAAATCCATATCTGCCTTCAATGGAGCTTCTGCCTACTGAATGGATGTAAGTTGCTGTATTTTTACACTGTTCACCTCAATATGTTATGTCTTGTTTTAGTGCCTTGCCTGTGGATATTTCTTATCTATATTATGCTTTGCAGCTAAATCTTTGATTTTCTTTTGCTATACTTTGGTTAAATAAATCCTTTTTGGTTTTTATCTCATTCGTGGGCTTATTATTTTGGAATCCATGGACCTCTGGCCTACATTTTGGTTTGGCAAAGCATAAAATATACAGGTCAAAACTGGAAGACAATTACCCAGATAAATTATGGGTTACACTTCTGGTTTTTATATCCTGCACTGAAAAGAGGATTTGACTTAATGTCATCAATCGCCCTTCTAATTCTTTGTTTTTATTATTCCATAAGCCAAGTCATAATAATGTCTTTTTGTTATAGAACAAAATGGATAAAAACCTGAAACAAGATAGGCACCCTCTACAGCTTCTTATTTCTTTGCTTCTTTTTACTGTATAAAGGAGTCCTGCATAGATGTTGATTACATAGAGAATAGAGACCATAATACTAAATACAGTAGTACCTCTACTTACAAACGCCTATACTTACGAACTTTTCGAGATACGAACCGGATGTTTAAGATTTTTTTGCCTCTACTCACGAACCATTTTCTAGTTACGAACCCGAGCCAGCGCCACTGGGATGCCCCGCCTCCAGACTTCCGTTGCTGGCTGAAGCACCTGTCATTGCCTTGCTGAGATACCCCTTTGCTTCCCCCACTGGGATTCTTTTCATTTTGTGCATGGGACAGCCGCTGGGATACCCCTTTGCTTCTCCCCACTGGGATTCTCTTCATTTCGTGCTTGCTGGAAGTCTGGGGGCGGGGCATCCCAGCGGCGCCAACAAGCATGAAGAGAATACCAGCAGGGGGAGGCAAAGGGGTAGGCAAAGTAGAACCTCCCCACAAGCTGAGGCGAATGGAGTGGAGACAGGGGCAGTGAGGAGAAGTGGTGAGTGGGGACAGGGGCAGCAAGGGTTTGCATGCATTATTCGCTTTTACATTGATTCCTATGGGAAAATTTGCTTCTACTTACAAACGTTTCTACTTAAGAACCTGGTCACAGAACAAATTAAGTTTGTAAGTAGAGGTACCACTGTGTGTGTTGGGACTGGGTGGAGTACAATTAGGTTTGACTTGCAATGTACATTCACAATTTTTACTGCTCCCCCCCCCTCTGGTTCCCCCACAGATACTCATGTTTAACTGCATTGCCTGTAATATGCAACAATCTATTTTGTTAACATTTACTTGAAATTAAATAAATATAATTCAATTATTTGGAATTAAAAATTAAAAGAACATAAGAAACTCCTTGCTTTGTCAGATCAAGGACACATCATTCTGTGCCAGAAATAGCCTAGCTAGACACATCTGGTTACAAGCATATAGAAAATGTATTTCTTATATATACTCTATAATATATAAGAAATATATTATATTTGTTATACTATATATTATTATATTTCACATATTTCATGTATTTCCACATATTATATTATATTATATTTCTTATATACTTATTATATTTCCATAACATAATATGTTATATACTCACCTTAAAAAATTGATTTAAATATTTGCAGATATACTTTCTGTGGATAAAAGAAATAGGGAGAAATAACCTAAATGTGCTTATCTGATAGCTACTTCATTGGATATGGATTTCATTCCTGGTTTATAGGCTCCAGTCCTTACCTCTCTGGGTCACTTATTATTGTCACTTATCAACAAATAAAAACAGCAAAGGATGTGTCAAAGGCAGTTTAATAAAAGCTCTGTCATGATTCTCTTTGACAGAATCTTAGAAATAAGATCAGAGCTGAGCGCTGGTTAAATCTTTCTTACTACCTGAAGTCCCATATAACACCTTTCCCTTGACCCTTTGACTTTGTAACAATATGTGAACATTTTGCTGACCACCTAATGATCAACATGATGGACAAACTGAAGAGAGAAAGCTAAGAACCTGTCATTAATCATTATGTGACACTAGAAATTATAACAGCCAAACCTATGCCTGATAAAATGTAAAAAATTAAGAATATTTTCATCTTTATATTATTGGAAGAGCAATATATTCATATTGTTTGTCTGTTATCTTGGATAATAAATTATCTAGATTATGATAATTTCAGATGATGCCACTGAAAAGTGAAATGAAATTAGTCAAGGAGGGTGACTGAAATTGACACCACTCAGCTTTATTCTTGCATTATGACTATCCAAGGTACAAAAGAATCTCCTTTACTAAAAGTATTGCGAGGAAGATGTTAATTGGGGGCACTTTTGTTATTAAAGAATAGTAATAATAAATTGCTGACTGTGTCACCTGTTAGCAGATGTTGGTTCACTTGCTAAGTGAGAATGGAAAGCTGTGCTTTACGGATAACTGTTCACAGTTCCTTCTCTATTGCTTGAGGGCTGTGAATGGATGTGAAGGCAGATGATAGGAAGAAATGCAGAAGATGCCAGCACATCCAGTGGTTATCTTATATAATAAGTGACATGCTAATTTCCTTCCTGCGTAATGCATGCTGTGTCCCTGCTAAAATGTATTATCAGCTGAATTAAACTACAACATACAGCCTGAATTATATTAGTGAATCTAAGGAACAAATAAGTTTCATTGTTTTAAAAGCAATTGACTTTATTTCTATATTAATACACTTCTGAAGTAAGGCATGCTGCCTAGATTGTACACTAGGTGTTCTATCCCAACGGTGGTTTTTAAGAGACAAGTGGACTTTCATATTTTTCATTGAAGATGTTTCGCTTCTCATCTAAGAAGATTCTTCAGCTCTAACTGGATGGTGGAGAATGGAAAGATTTATATTCCTTGCACTCAGCTGGTCATTCACATAATTTTAGAGAGTCATCGAGACCACATGGAAGTTTATCCGTGTCCTTAGGGTCACCTGAGTAGTGCAAATGAGTTTGGTGCTTTCTTGGAACTGCTGAAAGGATTTGCTGTAGATTGGAGATAGATGATGTCACATCCTTCCCCTCTGTTGAGTCAGGGCTGTTCAATTTTGATATAGATGGCTCCTTTGACACCTTTCAAACCAGTGGTCCTCTCTATCCAAAATGTGAGTTTTGCTGTCTTCAAAAGAGTGGCTTTTGTCTTTTAAATGCGGATGGACTGCTGAATCTTGCCCTGAGGAGTTTGTACTCCTATATTCTGCCACGTATTTATGAAGTACTTGTTTTGTTTTGTCAATGTACAGATCTGTACATGTTTGACTGCATTGTACTGCATATAAATCTCTGAGTCCTCAGAGAGGGGCGGCATATAAATCCAACAAACAAACAAACAAGCCATACTGCTCAGTTTGTGTCTGGGTATTTTATCTTTCGGGTGGATGAATTTCTGCCTTAGTGTATTCTTGGGTTCAAAGTGTACATGTATGTTCTGTTGGCTGAAGGTCCTCCTTAGCTCTTCAGCCCTCTCTCAACAGAGGGGAGGAATATAACATCATTTATGTCCAGTGTATGACAGTCTTTTCAGCAGTTCCAGGAAAGCTCCACACCTATTTGCACCACACAGGTGACCCTGAAGACACAGATAATCCTCCTGG
Organism: Erythrolamprus reginae; assembly: GCF_031021105.1. Classification (NCBI taxonomy): domain Eukaryota; kingdom Metazoa; phylum Chordata; class Lepidosauria; order Squamata; family Dipsadidae; genus Erythrolamprus; species Erythrolamprus reginae. The sequence continues at coordinate 50,527,083 of NC_091955.1, forward strand.
TGGCCTCAATGAGTCTCTAAAAGAATGCAAATGACCAGCTGTTTGCAAGGAGTATAAATCCTTCCATTCCCTACCATCCATTCCAGTAGTAGGTTCTAAATCCCGCTGCTACTGATTCGTGCATGCACACAACACTTATGCGCATGTGAAGAAGTGCCTTGGGCAGGTGGGTGAAGCCTCATGCTAAGGCTGCTATTGGTTTGCCAAACCAGGACAAATGGGAGCAACCCACCGCTAATGCTTCTTGGATAAGAAGTGATATGTCTTCAAAGAAAAACAAGGAAGTCCACTTGCCTCTTTTAAAAGCACCTTAGGACAATCATGACCTGGATGACTAAGAATCTCCATAGACATTAAATGTTCTATCACATGATTTCTCAATGCTCAATACAGTTTCTTAAAAGCCAAGAAACTTTTTTCTGACTGTAATACATGAGAACAGTGTGATTGTGCAGTACCGATTATTTTTAATATTTATGGTTTTTAAATTTAGCTTTTTTAAATCTAATATTAGATTTGTATTCTGTATATTGTATTATTGTTGTTGTGAGACACCCCGAGTCTTCAGAGAGGGGGTGGCACACAAATGTAATAAATAAATAAGACAAATTAGCTAAATAATTTAAAAAGTCCCCAAGTTAATTCTTTCTGTAGCAGCTCTTTAAATAAGATAAAGTGATTGAAGTAGAATGAATAGTGTCTGACATTGACCTTTCCTCAATTCCAAGTATTAGGCTTGCAATTTGCTTTAAAGCCTATTGTGATTTTTAAGAGAAGACTTTAAACAGGAAAAGGAAGCTTTCTTCCATCTTTAGTTTCTTGGTCTTATCACCGATAGATAATTTATTTCATTTTGAAAGGAAAACATTGTTTCATTGTTAATTGAAGATGTGACAAATACCGATTATGCTAGTGGGAAAACAGAATGTTAAGATATATTATAACTTTTAAGTGGAATTTTTAGTATTTAAATCTCCAAGTCAATATATTAATATCTGTAAAATCTATTATTTAAAATGAATTTATAAATAACCCAGGGAAATAGCTGGCATATAAACTGTGCAAAGAAGAAGAGGAGGGACATGTTTGACTGCAAAATAATTTCATCAGTATTATTCTAAATTATATAAACAAGAAAACTACCTAATTTAAAGAACAAAATTTACTGAAGATTACAGAATACTAGGAGCAATTAGTGAATGGACCTGTAACCAGTAAAGGGCAGCCATTCGCGGCCCTACTGAAATGCTCCAGTGGGAAGGGCGCCCGCATGTGCACCCAGCTTTTGGCTTCTTGCACATGCGCAGGGTCATGGCCCGGGGAGAAAAGCTCCAGGAAGGAGAGCAGCTCGTCGGGGAGATGATGCTTCCCTAAGGCCTGCATTGCCTGCTTGCCAGAATCTCCCTGACCAGCTGCTCTCCTTTCTGGAGGATTTCTTCCTGATAATGGCTCCCAGCCAGAATTGACCGCCACCACTGCATTGGCAGCAGCAGCGAATTTGAAGGACAAAGATTCAACTAAAATTTTCTTGTTTGGGATTAATGGATACACTAGAAAAGAGATACAGGGAGGAGAGGCAATTTTAATATATGATTATAGCTATAAGACTACTATATATAAGGATTGGTAAAGATAACAGAACTAGCAGAGGTGGCAAAATGTATTTGGTTATAAAAAGATCAACTATTATTTTCATTAGTGACTTGAAACTCCTTATAGACTTTTTGCTGATTTATGTGTTTCACAATTAGAAAGAGTAGCTAAGTGAGGAAGGAAAATATGATGTAATCTTACAGAATAGAAATGCATTTCAACCCCTTTTAAAAAGATGGTAAGTTACTTCTTTATAATATTTTATTCTTTCCCCTTTTTAATTTTTACTTTCCTTTAGAAAAGGAAAATAAAAAAGGGAAAGAAGAAAAGATTATAAAGAAGAAGCTTCTCATCTTTTTTTACAGCTGTTACAAATGCATTTATAATGTTTCTATTGTTTCTATTATCTTTCTTACTTAATTACTATTACTTATTTTTTATTATGATATTTGTAAATCTTGCTAAAATGTCATCAATAAAAATTTTATTGCAAAAGAGAGAAGCAGATTTTTTGCTGTGGCTATCCTAGATTTAATGGAACAGCAACCCTGAAAATTTGGCTGTCTCGTTTCCTCTTTGGTTTCAAACAATCCTTGAGCATATTGCAGCCTTTTCTATTTTTTAAAATGTTTTAAGTAATGATATTGCTGCTTTTTCTTTTACTTTGATGCTAATATTATTATACATTGTTTCATTGGATTTTTAAATGCTCACTTATATGATCTTTCTAGTATCTTTTGCTTGGAAAAGTTAGAGAAAAAGAAATGATTATTTTGTCTCTCTTTACATGTGTGATCCTTCTGATATATAAATGTTAAGTAAATATGAAATTAGCATGTGTTCAGGGTAGGTAAAATAATTACATTTCTTAGAAGTCCATATTAATAGAAACTGCACCCCAAAACCCTCTCTAAGAGTCATTTAAACTGAATAAGAAAAACTTAATTGCATTATATAGGATTGTCTATTTACAATAGCTGAGGAATTTTAGAGTATTATTTTACCTGATATGTCACAGCTGTGAAGTAGTCAGACATGAACAGGGGATATCACTACCCAGTTCTCAAAAATCCCAAACAGTCATATTTCCACTAGGGATAACTAGACATATTTTCACTAGGGATAACAAACACATATGTTAAATGACAGCAAATGTTACGACTGCAGAAATGTTATGAGCTGTAATCTATTGGATCCAAATGGAGAAAAGGACAGTAATCTGTGTGCATTTATGCCACTATGCTTACTTTTATTTTCAATGACACAAACATTTTTACTATTTTTATTATGTGCACTTTTCTTTCTAAGCTCTCAGCTGCTTCCTTAAACTCTGTGACATATTTTTTTTATTGTAATTGTATTGATTCTCTGGTTCATTTCCCTTTTCCTCTTGAAATATAATGAACTTCTAAATTTTCATAGGTCCTTTGAAGGCTGCATTATCAGAGATTTTTCAGCAACAGCATTTCAATACATTTTTCATTAACTGAGATATCTAGGTAATAATCCTGAAAAGAATTAGCCTCCATGGTTAAGGTGGCATACATCCATTTTTTCACTGCCAATGTGGTGTCCATTCGTTTTTTTTCACAAAAATAAAATGTCAAGTTACTTTGATTAAGAGACTCAGTTCACATAGAATATAGAAGTGTGATTCAGGCATTGACTACAAATGCATTTTCTTAGGAAATATCATTAGGAAGATACCAATTTGATACCTATTAAGCTTTGTTTAACCCTGCTGTTCTCTTTGCATTTACTATACACTTGTTCTGTTCCCGGGCCCATTTGGCCCCAGACTAAAAAATGTTAGGTTTAGCTACTGTAAGTGCTTTTTTTTTTTGAATACCTATTGCATTGGTATACTAATTTGAACATTCCTGATCACAAACAAATGAAAACTGAAATGAAAAAAATAATGTTTATTTATTTATTTTTCTCAGAAAAGCCCCTCCCCCCCGCACTGGCTCTATGCAATTATTTTCACTTTATATATAGATTAGACTGCAAGTTCCAAATTTTTTGAATACCTTTGGCATTGGTATAGTAATGTGAACATTCCTGATCATACACAAATGAAAAATGAAATGAAAAAAATAATGTTTATTTATTTATTTTGCTCAGAAACAACCCCCCCCCCCCAGCTGTGGGCAATTATTTTCACTTTATATATAGATTATCTAGCAAAGACTGAGGATAGAACACATCCTGAAGGTATGAATTTTGGTCACCAGTGCCATGTTCTGCTTAACAGACTTTTGTAGCTAATTTTGGCCAGCATGATGATCATTTTATAAATAAGCAAGCCTCAGGACAGTTATTTATGTGAAATTTTCCAGCATATATTCTTGGAATTCCAAAAGTGATCACCAATCCAAGAAATATGTTAACTTTTCTTCAAAATAGTTATAAATTTTGTTTTATTTTTACAAATGATTTAAGATGTACTTTTACATACATATTGCCAAGATTTTACATACATATTTCCAGATTTTAGTTACATTTATATCATCAACATTTTAACTTCATTGTACAAATTTTCTGGTTTTAAAAACAATCAATCTCTAGCTTTTTAAAGTATTGTATTTGTATCATTAGTGAATTCAAACTTATTGTTGATTTGTTAATAGATGTTCTATTAACAATTGCTATTTTTGAACAAATTTGAAAACATGATGGATCTGATGGATCATTCTTAATTATGGAAAATGAGAGTTTCACAAAAGTCTTTACCTCCACAGTATTGACGTACCTAAGGAGACATAGTTAATAAGTATGTATATTCATCTGAGATAAAGCATTTTAGAAAGATTGAGGCATTGTTACGCCTACATCTCTGAAAATAATTTTTAGTCTGTCAGTATTCGATGGATTAAAAGGATTTCTAAGGCAGTAGTTATTTTCTCTATTAAGCATGAAACAGAAGTGTCACACTTTTCTTCAAGTCACTGTGTAAACAATAACCTTTGACTTTGTTGACTAAGTTTTGAACATACTTTTGCACTTCCAAAATGAAGGATTTTTTCTTATAATTTAGCAGTTTAATATCCTAAAGATTTGCCTTCATGGAGATGGGTGAGTCTGCATACAACCAGCTATGTCAATGCCATACCCACTAAGATGTATAGTGTTATGTATTGAAAAGTGTTAAGCCCTGCTAAATTGAAACTAACCTTTAGATAACCCTAACTGTTAACTCTAACTGTTTTGGAGGAAAATTTAGAACATTAATATTTGGGCAGGGCTTTTAAAGCATTATTAATGGTTAAGACCCTGTGGGCCCAGAGTACAAATTATAGGGAATTGTCTGCAGTTTTTCAGTTCCAGTTTTCAGTCAATAAATGCTGTTGTAGTTATGGTGGTCTGCTTCTTGCCTCCTGAAGTCCATTAAACAATAGTGGCAATGAAGGTGGGATGCTACAGAGGAGAGAGCTGCTGCTAACCCAGAGACTGAAGTCACTGGGTAATAGCAGGGGTGGGCTACTGCCTGGACCGGGGAGGGGAATACAGTGGGGTAGCAAAAATGGAGCTTCACCCTAGAGCACCTAATTTGCATGAAAGATGTTGAAAGAAAATGCATGGTATCCTGCATAAACCACACCCATAGTGTGGTAGTAAAAATTTTGGTAGCCATTCACTGGAGGCATGCTGAAATCACTGGGTGTCAGACCAGGTAAAGAGCTCTGATAAGACCACACTCCCTGCCCTGCCTGCTAGTAGGACACAGAGGAATATGTCCCCAGTACTCCTAAGTGCAGCCCAGCTCCAATTGCAATAGTACATGCATTAACCAGCACTACAGATGCCTTCTCAAAATGGCTAAGCTGGGAAATCTCAACAAGTTCAATATTACTCACCTGGAACAGTGGAGATCATACGACTCCCAAGTAGACAACTAACTCCGGTCTAGCCAGGTCATGGACAATGGCTGGAAGGCAGCAACCCTGCTATATGTCTGCAGACAAGTCATGTTTAGTATCACTGAAAACTTGATAGCACTGGCAAGTGTAGAGACCATGGCCTACATAGACCTAAAGAAAAAATTAAGGGAACAATTTGAGACTAAACTCTCAGTCATCGCTCAGCACTATGTATTCAAGCAACATGAACAGCAGTCTGGAGAATCTGCAGCATAGTTTGTGGCAGCCCTTCACCAAGCTTCGCGCCAATGTAAGTTCCCTAATGTGGAAGACTGTCTAGAAACAGGCTTGTTTGTGGCCTGCATAGTGAATTACAGCAGCATCTATTCACCATGGAGAAAGATGCATCGAAGGAAGTCATGGTGGATGAGGCTGCTGTAGGGTCCATGAAGACTCTCCCCAAAAACACAAACCAGACCCCCAGCAATCCATGAAGAGATCATAGAAGGCCCTGTTTCCTCCCAGGAGATTCCTAGAGAGGACCCATGGAGGATTCTCCCCACCTTTTCCGGCCCTGTTTCCTCCAAGGAGATTCCTAGAGAGGCCCCACAGAGGCTTCTCCTCACCTTTTCTGGCCCTGTTTCCTCCCAGGAGATTCCTAGGGAGACCCCACGGAGGCTTCTCCCTGAATTTCCTGGTTACAGTTTTGGAGGCTTGGGTTTGTAAGTGGAAAATGGTTCTTAGGAAGAGGCAAAAAAATCTTGAACACCCGGTTCTTATCTAGAAAAGTTTGTAAGTAGAGGCATTCTTATGTAGAGGTGCCACTATACTTCACAGATTGTGCAGCATTTAAGAACTTTTTAAAAATCAATATTGTTAAAATGTTGATGGGGAAATGAAAGGAGCCTCCTCAAAGACTGCATTATTGAGGCATATCCTGGGCAACAGTGTTGTCACCTGCAAATCCTTTCAATCCTTTGGTTAGCTTTGTAGGCACTTGTGACACAAACACAAAGTATTGTTGATAAATTAAAAATTGTATGAACTGTTCTGCCCAAAAGACCATATTATTCATTTACATACCAACACCATATGTTTCTTGCCATTCAGTAGTCCCCTTTAAAGGATGGAGGAAAAGAATACAAGAGAGAAGAAAAAGGAGATTCCTCATATAGTTTCCAAGGAAGCACTAAAGATACCTTTCTGAAATTGGTATGGTTCTTGCTTTCTTCACCATGCAGTACTGCAGGAGCTTGACCTCAATTTAGGAACTATAAGTGGAATCTCCAGTCTCATTTATTGTGAGTTAATTAAAGTGGAGTTTCTCTGAATGATTTGAAATACTTTTTTCCTGGTTTCTTGCTACCTGGGCTATGTTGTCATTTATAATAAGCTGCCAGTTGATCGGCCCTCCATTTTTTGACAGTTTACACCTACTGCCTTTCATTCATTTTCCAGCCTTCCTACAGTCTCTCACAACAAGTCTCAGAGTAAAGCTGCCACCATATTCATAATTCATAATAGACATTCTCCTACCTGTTGGATGGAGACATTTTAAATAGCAAATTATTAAGCCCTGGTATGCTTCCATCATCCACCTTAAGGATTTTAATCAATGTACCAGCTTCAATAGAATGAAAAGTGAACATGATTTAACATAACAGATAATGATGGATGTAATTTAGAAAGCAGATTAACTTTTAAAAATTCACTGGAAAGGAGATGGTATGTCCATTACTGAGCAGTGACATCCACCTGATTGTGTGTTAATAATTGGTCTTTCCCTTTTGATAAATTTAATGAATAGTTTATTAAATAATGCTACTATATTCTTTGGTTTATAAATAGGAATTTATAATAGAAAAGCTGTCACACCCTGAAATATAGCTGTCTCCAACACTTGGCCTTAATCAACAATGTATTAATTAGCAGTATAGAGACAAAACACATCAGGGAGACAAATTATTCCTATTTCCCCTCTTCCACTAGATTCACCCATTCCAGTCTTTCAGGGTGAATTCTGAATTGTTTTCCTATAAAGTAAATATTCCCTGGAAGCCAATGGCATAGGATATTTGAAATACATTCTAATAATGAGTTTTTAAGATACTGCAGAAAAGGATAGACTCTAGTAGGAATTTATTGGTGGAAAAACATGCTGGATAGAGGGGGGGAAACCACCTTGCAAAAACAGCTTTTCTATATTGTTGCTTTTTAATTGAACATTGACTACTACTTGCTTTAGATCCTTTAGGCCAGAGGTCCCCAACCGCCGGTCCGCGGACCAGGACCGGGCCGTTGGGGGTTTTCAGCCGGTCCGCGGCGGCGCTGCCCTCTCGGCAGAGAACATTATGCAGGACGGGGTGGGGCGTCGGGCGGTGACGCAGCCCTCCACACTTCTCCACAGGGCGGGGAGAATCAGGAGGCTCCTTTGGCGGCTGGGGGCTGCCTGGCTTTGTGATTTTGGCTGGGGGGGGAGTTAGGAAGGTCCTACTTCTCCCCCCCCAGCCAAAAATTCAAAGCCTATCTGCTGGATACGGGCGATGAGTGGGACAGAGCGGCGCGGAAGCCTCTTGCAGCAGCTGCCACAGCCACCGGCTTCGGCGCCGTTTGTCCCGCCCATCGCCCGTATCCAGCAGAAGCTGCTGCCCGAGTGCTCTTGGCCGGCGGGATTCAAAGTGCTGGGGTGGGGGTGTCCTGACAGCCCCCCCACCCCAGTGCTTCGCCTCCCGCTGGGACACCCCCCACCCCAGCACTTTAAATCCCGCCGGCCAAGAGCACTCAGGCAGCAGCTTCTGCTGGATACGGGCGATGGGCGGGACGAACGGCACCGAAGCCGGTGGCTGTGGCAGCTGCTGCAAGAGGCTTCCGCGGCGCTCTGTCCCACTCATCGCCCGTATCCAGCAGATAGGCTTTGAATTTTTGGCTGGGGGGGGGAGAAGTAGGACCTTCCTAACTCCCCCCCCCAGCCAAAATCACAAAGCCAGGCAGCCCCCAGCCGCCAAAGGAGCCTCCTGATTCTCCCCGCCCTGTGGAGAAGTGTGGAGGGCTGCGTCACTAAGCTCCACCCCTCCATAACCCCACCCCCATATGACCAAAGCCCCCCCCCACCGGGCCGTGGAAAACTCGTCTAACTTAAAGCCGGTCCCTGGTGCTAAAAAGGTTGGGGACCTCTGCTTTAGGCCACTCAAACATGTTGGCTTTTCTTTAACTCTGAATAGTTCTCTGAAACCTAATGACATAGGCATCTTTTGTTTTGGTCTTAAAATGGCAGCGCCGGACTTACCCGGCAGGCAGGCTTTGCTGGAGGGACCGGGAGACACGGTCCCTCATGGCGGCCGCCATTTTGGATCCCGGGCGAAGTCTCGCGATGCGAGACTTCGCTCGGGAGATCAGGGCCTGATTGGCCAGGCTCCTGATTGGTCCGGGCGGGGCCTGCTTGCCCTATATAAGGGCGAGCAGGCCCGGGGCTCTCCCTTTTCGCCCGGACTGCAGAGCTGAGCAGACATTCGTCAGTCTGCTCGCGGCGGCCATTTTGTGGACGACCTCGTGCGAGGCGCCATTTTGTGGCCTGCAGGACAGCGAGAAGCCTTTCTTGGTCACAGCGGAGCCAGCATCGGCTGGGCTCCGCTCCGGTTTGGAGCCACATTAGCATCGTTGGTGGTGGTGTGGTGTGCTGCCCTTGGGCGGCCTCGCGGGCCCGCGGGGGTCCTCCTGGGGGCTTGAGGCCTTGTCATAAAAGGCCTGGTGGTGGGGCCTTCCTGCCACAGTTTGGGAGGGGTTGGTGGTTTGGGCCTCCTGGGAGGTTTGCGCTTCGAGGCCTGCTGGTTAGGGCAGGCCTTGTCTGGGGGTGCAGGGCCTTCGGGGGGGATTTGTCACGCCCTCTTCTATTCTTTGGTTTACAAATAGACTATAAGTTAGGGTCATGGCCCCTAAAAAGCGTCCAGCTCAGGGCCCTCCGCCCCAACCAGTGGTGCGGCCCAGGAGGGCTGCCAGGCCGTCTGCCCGGGCTCGGGCGGCGGCAGAGGGGCCCCTGGGTGGGATCCCGGTAGGGGGGGTGGCGGGATTCACGCCCACAGTCCCTCAACCCGAGATTTCCCCTTCTCTCTCCTGGGCCAGGGTCTTGGAGCGACTTGACGACTTGGAGAGGTGGCGGTCGGGTGCAGGCCCGGAGGGGCTTCCCACGACTGCCACCACAGCATGGGGCACCGACCCCGAAGAGGAGTCTACCCCAGAGGGGCAAGGGGCCCACAACACGCAGACGGCCCACACCGGGCAGACGGCCCACACCGGGCAGACGGCCCAGACCGGGCAGATGGCCCAGTCGGGGCAGTGGTCATCGTTCCAGGGCCCAACAAGGATGGGCCCACCGTGGATGGCTTCTACCCCTTACGGGGCAGGTGAGGTCGCACCACATGTAGGCACATCATCGCTCCTTCCTGTGCAGGGTCCCGGGTTTATCCCGCCGGCATTGGGGAGTGGCAACAGCTTCATGGGGGCTGCTGCGGGCACATGCGGGCAGGTCTGGTCTCCGCCTGCCCCACCAGTGGGGGCGCCAGGGGTGTGTTTCCCACCTGGGGCGGGGGTGGGGGGTTGGATGCCTCCTCCGCCTGCCATTATGCCACCGCCCCCTTTTGTATATCCTTCGGGGCTTGGTGTGCTGGGCTCGGGGGCCACCACGGTGTGGGACCCGTTCACCAGCATCAAGCCTGGGGCCATCCCTTGTGGGTTGCCCGCAACGCCTTTAGGTTATCATCTCCACCCGTCGGTGAAGGAAGCAATATGGCGGGGGGAGTATGTCGATCTTTTCTCCATTCTAAACAGGGAGGTCCCCAAGCAAGACAAGGAGGTGGTCCCTGGGGAGAAGGTTAAGAAAACAAAGGTCACAAAGTGCTTCAGCTCTTGGCTGTACGCCTTTTTGACCTATGCGTCGGTGGTAATTCAGAGGCAGCCGGGTAGGGCCGCTGCCTTGCTGAAGTACATCGACCTTATAGCAAGGGCCCATTTTGAATATGGGGGCACCATATGGAGGCATTACGATAAGGGGTTCAGGATGCGTATTGCCCATGACCCCTACTTGCCTTGGGATATGGTGGTTCCGGACCTGTGGTTCCAGGCCACGCATATGTCAGGGAAGGAGGGCTGTGATAGGACCGATAGCGGTCACTTTATGGAAGAGGAGCCCGTGACGCCCGCGCCGGCCAAGGCCGTGGCGGGTACCGTTGGAAAAGGGGCCTCTTTGGTGTGTCACGAGTTCGCTGCAAAGGGGACATGTTTTCGTCCCATTTGCAGGTTTCGTCACGCCTGCGGGAGTTGTGGGGGGAACCATTCCGCAGCCGTGTGCCCCCGCCCCAAGAAGGGGATTGAAAAGAAAGGCTCGGGTCTCCCAAAGCCTCCCCCGCCTGCTGGGGGAAAAGGGGCCCAGCCCAATTAATTTACGGGTGCTTGAGGGTTGGTTGGGTGACTACCACCCTCGCTCGAGAGCGGCCGCTCTCTTGCTAGGTTTTTCGGAGGGATTTAGGATCCCTTACATGGGTGTTAGGAGGGCCTTCATGTCTGACAACCTTAGGTCAGTTGTTGGACATGAAGACATTGTTAGGGAGAAGATTCGGAAGGAGGTGGCCGAGGGCAGGGTCCTCGGGCCCTTCCCGGAACCGCCCTTCCCAAATCTTCGTGTGTCTCCCTTGGGTGTGGTCCCCAAAAAGGCGAGTGGTGAATTTAGGTTGATTCACCATTTGTCTTTTCCAAAAGGGGAGTCAGTGAATGATTTCATTCCTGACGAGCTGTGTTCAGTCCGGTATGCGTCCTTTGATGCAGCCGTGACGATGGTTAGGACATGTGGGGTGGGAGCACTTATGGGTAAATGCGACATTAAGTCGGCATTCCGGCTCCTCCCCATACACCCAGACGACTTTGAGCTGTTGGGCTTCCATTTCGAGGGGGGTTATTACGTGGACAGAGCTTTACCCATGGGTTGCTCTGTCTCGTGCTCTCTTTTCGAGAGTTTTAGCACCTTCTTGGAGTGGGCGCTCAGGAGGCAAAGTGGTCTGGGTACTGTCGTTCACTACCTTGATGATTTCCTGTTGGCGGGGCCTGCGCATTCGGAGCAATGTTTTGCTCTGATGCGGGACTTCGAAGCCCTTTGTGCTCAATTGGGGGTGCCTTTAGCCTCTGAGAAGACCGAAGGCCCCGCCACCAGGATTACCTTTCTGGGTATTGAATTAGACTCAGAGGAGCAATCTTCCAGATTGCCCCTAGAGAAGTTGGTCAAGATTAAGAGGAAGCTTGATGAGGTGCTGGGCTGCCGGAAGGTGACCCTACGGCAGCTTCAGGAATTGGCAGGCATTCTTAATTTTGCCTGTCGGGTAGTTGTTCCTGGTAGGGCTTTTTCCAGGAGGTTGTATGATGCGATGAAGGAGCTCCGTTTGCCCCATCATCGTACCCGCCTCTGCGCTGGGGTCAGGGCTGACCTCGGCGTGTGGCGGGATTTCTTGGTCAGGTTTAATGGTTTGTCTTTCTGGAGGCACGAGCTTCTTTTGGAAGCTGAGTTGCAGCTCTGCTCTGACGCCGCAGGGACTTGTGGTTTCGGGGTAGTGTTAGGTGACCAGTGGTGCTGGTCGGAATGGCCTCCGGAATGGAGCGCCTCTTCATTGGTTAAGGACCTGACGTTCTTGGAGCTCTTCCCCTTAATAGTGGCCTTAGAGCTTTGGGGGGAGCAGTTTAGGGACAAGACCGTGCACTTTTGGTGTGACAACCTAGCGGTTGTCCATGTGGTGAATGCCCTGTCCTCAAAGAGCGACAGGGTCATGCGGCTTGTCCGCCATTTTGTGCACAGGTCCTTGTCTCTAAACGCATTGTTTTTGGCTAAGCATGTCCCCGGGTTGGATAACGGGGTTGCTGACGCCTTGTCCCGTGGTCAGTTGTCCAGGTTTCGGACCCTGGCCCCGTGGGCCCAAGAGTTGCCAGAAGCGTTCCCCAGCCACCTCTGGAGTCTGGGGGGGATCCAGAGTGGTGGAGAGACGAGGCATCCCGGGCAATCTCCTTGTCTGTAGCGCCCGGCACCCTCCGGGCATACCAGCGTGCAGGTAAGGAGTTTGGGGAGTTCAGGCAGGGCAGGGGTTACCAGCTTAGTTGGCCTGTCCCTGTAGAGCACTTGGCCGAGTTTTGCGTCCACCTTAGGCAGCGTGGCCTGTCAGTTAGGACGATCCGGTCCCGGTTAGCCGGCCTCGCCTTTCTGTCCAAGGCGGGGGGGTTTGTAGATCTTTCGGGTGATTTTCACATCCGGAAGATGCTGGAAGGCTGGCTTAGGGAGCAAGCGGGGGCCCCTGGTGACACTCGTCAGGCTCTGACGGTGGAGCAGCTGTCTTTAATCAACGTGGTTTTGGACAGTCTGTGTTCCTCATTGTACGAGGCCCGTCTTTTTAGGGCAGCGACTTGTGTCATGTTTTTTGGGGCCCTTCGGGTCAGCGAGGCCATGGCTTCATCTCAGGCTGACACTTCGCTCCGAGCCTTCCAGTATGCTGATCTGGCCTTTAGACAAGGGGGGGTGTCCCTTGTAGTAAGGCGGTCTAAGACAGATCAGCTGCGCAGAGGGGTTACCATCCAACTTAGTGCGGCCACCGACCAGTCTGTGTGTCCGGTGGCCGCCCTACAGCTTTATTGTGGTCTGCGGGGGTCAGGTCAGGGGTACCTGTTTAGGCATTGGGACGGCACCCCTCTGACCCGTTTCCAATTTTGGGCGCTGGTATCTAGGGCAATGGCCCAGGTGGGCATGGATCCCGCCGGTTACGGAACGCATTCGTTCCGTATCGGCGCCGCCACTAGCGCGGCACTTTCTGGTTTCCCGGCCCATCGGATTCGGGAGATCGGCCGCTGGCGGTCAGCGGCATATTTGGGTTATGTTAGGCCCGCTGAGGATCCTAGGCAGGGCTTAGGCTAGGTAACCTCTCTGTGTGTGTGTCCTCTTGCAGGTCCCCAGGCTAACATGAAACTGACGGCGCTGCTGTGTGGCCACAGCATGATTTTTTGGGCCGGCCGCGCGGCATCCAGGAGCGCCATCGGGACCCAGCTGTCCCTGGGGCAGTGGGTCAGGGTTACCTGGATGGGCCGGAGAGGTATGCGGTGGGAGGGTCTCCTACCGGCGTTGCTGGGCGGTCAGCATTCTGTGGCTGCGCCCGGCAATATGGGGGGCGGCTCCTGGAGTCGCGCCCAAGTGGGTTTGGGTGGGCAGCGTCCTGTGGCTGCACCCAGGTGGCTGGTATTGCACTTAGGTGGCAATGACCTGTGCATACTGGGAGGCCTGGCGCTGATCATCCAGGCACGCGAAGACCTGCGAAGGCTTCGTGAGGTATGGCCCACCACGCAAGTGGTGTGGTCATAAATATTACCTAGGCTTGTATGGAGGGACGCCTCTTCCCTTAGGGCCATTCACCGGGCTAGGCGACGGGTGAATAGGGCTATGGGTAAAACAGTTAGGGAATTAGGTGGAGTGGTAGTGCCCCATCCCCTTATCACAATAGACCGGCCATGGCTTTACCGGGCCGATGGCGTTCACCTGTCTGAGCGGGGGAACGCCATTTTCTTACAGGACCTGCAGCGGTCTCTGCGTGAGCTGGCGCAGCTAGTGGGGGGAGTCGGGGGGCCAAGATAGAGATCTGACCCCCACTCCTGTGGCAGGTTAGGGGCGGAAAACTGGGGTGGTTTAGCAACCGCGCGTTCTCCCTTGGGCATCTTTGGGGATGATTGACAGGTTCTCCGCAAGCTCATGGAGGGAGTTTCTGCCTGAGCAGCTGGGGGGAACCTGTCTTTGGGTCCTGCACCTTTAATTCCCGGATTCCGGTTAGCCGGTGGGACCCCCCTCATGCACAGCATGGCAGGGTCGCAGGTGACGGCCTGGCCCTCACCTGGACTTGCATCGAGATACGCCCATGAGTTGCCCAGGAATGTTTTTTGGCATAACGTCATTTCCGCCCCGGAAGTAGTTGTTTGACCCTGCAGGTCCATTTCCGGGTCATAGTTGTTTATGCTAATTTATGCAAAGTATTGAATAAATTATGCAAATTTATGTTAATAAAAATGACCCAATTTAAATCCAGTTCTTGTGTCCGTGTCGTTACTCCGTCTCTCCAGCAATGGCAGCGCCGGACTTACCCGGCAGGCAGGCTTTGCTGGAGGGACCGGGAGACACGGTCCCTCATGGCGGCCGCCATTTTGGATCCCGGGCGAAGTCTCGCGATGCGAGACTTCGCTCGGGAGATCAGGGCCTGATTGGCCAGGCTCCTGATTGGTCCGGGCGGGGCCTGCTTGCCCTATATAAGGGCGAGCAGGCCCGGGGCTCTCCCTTTTCGCCCGGACTGCAGAGCTGAGCAGACACCCGCCCGCCCTCCACTATTTCGCAGTGTGCTTAGGGGTCGCCCTTAGGGGGCCGAATGGGAATTTTTTGCAGTTCTGCCTCTTAGCAGAGCTGTTTTTTCGCCCATTCCACACTGAGGTGATGGATGTGCGGTTAGGGGGTGCTTGCATTAATTAGGTTAATTGGCTTACCTTTGGTCATTTGGGTAGGCAGGTTAGGGGCGGAAAACTGGGGTGGTTTAGCAACCGCGCGTTCTCCCTTGGGCATCTTTGGGGATGATTGACAGGTTCTCCACAAGCTCATGGAGGGAGTTTCTGCCTGAGCAGCTGGGGGGAACCTGTCTTTGGGTCCTGCACCTTTAATTCCCGGATTCCGGTTAGCCGGTGGGACCCCCCTCATGCACAGCATGGCAGGGTCGCAGGTGACGGCCTGGCCCTCTCCTGGACTTGCATCGAGATACGCCCATGAGTTGCCCAGGAATGTTTTTTGGCATAACGTCATTTCCGCCCCGGAAGTAGTTGTTTGACCCTGCAGGTCCATTTCCGGGTCATAGTCGTTTATGCTAATTTATGCAAAGTATTGAATAAATTATGCAAATTTATGTTAATAAAAATGACCCAATTTAAATCCAGCTCTTGTGTCCGTGTCGTTACTCCGTCTCTCCAGCAATATGCATCATGTTTACAGTTTTTAAAAACATCCATTTTCTGACAAATGAACGTTGCTCTAAACCAGTGATGGTGAACCTTTTTTGCCTCGGGTGCCAAAAGAGCATGGGTGTGCACTATCGTGCATGCAAGAGTGCGTATACCCATAATTCAATACCTGGGAAGGGCAAAAACAGTTTCCCCTGCCCACCAGAGGCTCTCTGGAGGCCGGAAACAGCCTGTTTCCCAACTTCTGGTGAGCTCAGTAGGCTCTTGTTTTGCCTTCCCCAGGCTCCTAAAGTTTCTCTGGAGCCAAGGGAGGATAAAAACGCCCTCCTCCATCCCCCCCGGAGACTCTCTGGAAGCCAAAAATGCCCTCCCAGAGCCTCTGTGTCAGCCAAAAATCATCTGGCTGACACAAACACGCATGTTGGAGCTGATCTAGGGCAACAGCTTGCATGCCAGCAGATTTGGCTCCGCGTGCCACCTATGGCACCCGTGCCATAGGTTCGCCATCACTGCTCTAAACTCATTATCATCTGCAATAAAATGGATTCTATAGCTCAAAAGAGAGAATATTTTAGAGCTTTGCATCTTGACAAATCTAAGCTAGAAGTCAAGATTTGTTCTCTGTGGCCAACTAAAGCTTATTAAACCAAAAATAAGCTAGAGTGTCTGATTTTGATGTCAAGCAGTGCAGAAAAGCAAGTTTTGTGGTTCATTTAGTTACTGTTCTGGCAATATGAGACAATGAGTAGTGATCAGAGAGGTGCAGGAAAAACACTGCTTGTTCATATTAAGGCAGCGTTTCAAAAGCAGTCATTTCCTTTAGAAAAGAAGAATTTTCAGTATTGCTTAGGTATCAGGCTATATCCTGAGTAATACAGCAATTTCTACTCTAATAGTTTCACAAAGCAAGGTAAGCCAAATTCTTATTTTCACTGGGTGCCCTTGGGCACTAATCTACTTCACAAACTCTTGAATTATTTTTTGGATAACTACTACTACTATTACTATTTTCTTATAACACATACATACACACACACACACTAATTTAGTACCACTGTAATAAAAAGGGTCAATGAGTAATCAATAATACCTTTCTTTCACTTGATGAAAGACAATTAATTTATGAATAGGCTGCCCTTTCTATGAGGATTCCTAAACTTATTCAAAAGATTAAAAACTATTGGGCTCACTTGTTTAACTGGATGTTAACCTCTAAATTGGCTAACCATTCTAATTCTTAAAGTTGTTCACCTGTATTTATGTAAGATCACACAGCCTGGACATATATTCTTACATCCATAATATTTGACATGTTTGTATTATCAGCTGAAGCGGAATCTTTATGGCCGCCCTCTGGACTGTAGCTGGTGTTAGAAATGCCATCCAGGATGTTCTTAAATTAACAGAAATTGTCAAATTGTTGACAGAAACCCTTGAACAGTTTGAGTGGGAGTAGCATCTAGGGCAAAATTAACTACATCTGACTACGATAATGCAGAGACAGAACATTCAGGTTTTGCATGAAAATAATTTCCATTCATAGAAAAAGTATAAGCTATATCAACAACAGAATTTGTATTACCCTCTTCACTCTCTCCCCCCTCCTTCTTAATTTATATTTGTTAGTTCTTTTGGCATGGGGTAATTTTTTTTCAGCATTATCTTAAAATAGGGAGATAGAGTCAAAATAGTTCTGCTAAACGCCAGCTTCTTCACTGGTAAACAAAAAAATCAGAACTGATGTAATTTTACAGTGCTGCTTTTTTCTTGCCTTTTCTTTCTCCTAAGAAACTGTCACTAAATTATAATCTTCTTCCAGCAGCTGGTTTGCCTTTTATAAAATTGCAAAGATGGAAATAAAGCTTTCAAACTGAGTAGCATTGCAGCTGTAGCGAGAACAAAGGGCTACAGATCTCATAAGTGGGTGACTTCCCCAAAATTGATTGAAGAGAGAGAGGGATCACAAGGACATAAATGCAAAGCAAGCGGAATTGCATCTGACTCATATGTTGAGCCATCAAACATTCAAATAAATTGTTTTGAAAGGAGAAAATCAGAAATTCCTCATCTGGTGGGGCAGGGAGTAGCATGAGGAATTCCTTGCTTTCATACTTTTGAAATATGTAATGTACCCTTGCCATGTTGCTTCAATTGAGACAGTTCTTTGAACCTTGAATAGGTTAAAGTCTTAGTTGTTATATACATTACATAAAAACAAATACTGCAGTAATAATAAGCTAGAAATTGTCAAGATTATTTCTCCACTAAGCCCAATATGATTACAATGATTACAGTTTCTATTATTTCCAGTAAGTAATAAGTAAGCCAAGTATAGATAAAGAATATCAGATTGGGGGAGGGGGAAATCCCTCTACTCTGATTATTCAGGCAAATGCATTACATATTACCTGGTGCTACCTTGTTATTGTTATTTCACTTTCATGCCAATATAGATATGTAAGGTTTACTCCATGTAAAACCTATTTCAGGTTCATTCTAAATTTATGCAGTCTCCAACTAGCTACTACTCGTATAAGTGGAAATATCTTTAGACTTTGCTGATCTGAAATCTGAAATTCAGGATATGAAATTGAAGAAACACAGATTGCAACTCTAGGTTCTAAGAAACAGTGAAAGTCTAGAAAATCATTTTGTTTGCTCTTCAGATTTCTCTTGTCCACAATCCGGCAGAGCCCCTGGTGTCTGCCTGGAATAAGGCAGCATTGCGGGCTGTAGACCCAATTGTGCCTTTGCAACCTCTCTGAGGCGATGGATCCAGGAGGACTTCTTGGTTCACCGAGGAACTCTGGGAGATGAAACATCAGAAGAGATGTCTAGAGTGACACTAGAGAGCCAGTAAGTCCAAGTCTGACTGAACACTGTTAGGAGCCTTCATTAGGACTTACCTAGTGGTGATATAAAGGACAAAATGTTCATATTTTCCACACTTATTGCATCCATGGTTCCTCTCCTAGCCGCCCTTTTAAGGGTAACCCACTCTCTTCTTAATATGGAGAGATTGGATGATCCCTTACAGGGTAAAGCTGAGGAATTTGTTCAGTTTCTGACAGATAAAATCACTCAGATTCGAGTGGACCTGGACTCCGATTGGGCAATGTCAACCAAGATTGTTGACTGGGGAAAAGCTTAGTCCTGTTGTGTGGGATGAGTGTGATCCTGTGACTCCTGATGAAGTGGACAAGGCTGTGGGAGTGATGAGCACCTCCACTTGTTTATTTGACCTGTACCCCTCCTGGCTGGTTTCAGCCAGCAGGGAGGTGACACGAGGCCGGCTCCAGGCACTAGTCAACACCTCCTTGAGTGAGAGGTCCTTTCCACAACTGCTAAAGGAAGAGATTTCAAGAAGCCTTCACTGAATCCAGCCTTATTGAACAATTATCATCCAGTCTCCAACCTTCCCTTTGTGGATAAGGAACTGGAGAAATTGATGGTGCTGCTACTCTTTCAGTCCTTAGAGGAGACAGATTATCTAGAGCCATTTCAATCTGTTTCAGACCTGGTTATAGCACAGAAACCGCTTTGGTCACATTGATGGAGGATCTCTGGTGTGCCCATGATAAGGGTCACTTCTCTGTCCTGGTGTTTCTTGACCTCTTAGCAGCATTTGATACCATTGACCATGGTATCCTTCTGTGGTGACTGGAGAGATTGGGAGTGGGAGGCACCATTCTGTAGTAGTTCTCCTCCTATCTCTCCTGCTGGTTGCAGTCAGTGTTAGTGGGAGGACAGAAGTTGACCCCTTGGCCCATCTTTTGTGAGGTGCCATAGGATTTGGCCCTCTCTCCTCTCCTGTTTAACATCTACATGAAACCACTAGGTGAGATCATCCAACGGCATGGGGTGAGGTATCAGAAGTACGCTGATGACACCCAGCTGTACATTTCCACCCCGTGTCAGTTCAGTGAAGCAGGAGATGTGATGTGCCAGTGTCTCGAAGCCATGAAGGTCTGGATGGGAGTCAACAGACACAAGCTCAACCCTGGCAAGATGAAGTGGCTGTGGTTTCTGCCTCCTGAGGACCATACTATTTGTCCGTTTTTGATGCTGGTGAGGGGGGAAGAAATAACCCTCTTAGATAGAGTTCACAACTTGGGTGTCCTCCTAGATCCACAGCTGAGACTAGTCATCACCTCTCAGTTGTGGCTAAGGGGACCTTTGCACAAGTTCGCCTTGTGCACCAGTTGCGATCCTATGTAGACCAAGTGGCTTTTCGCACAGTCACTCATGCCCTCTTCACCTCATGCTTTGACTATTGCAATGTTCTGTACATGGGCCTACCCTTGAAAAGCATTCGGAGAATTCAGCTGGTTCAAAATGCAGCCGTATAATCTATAGTGGGTGAACCAATGTACACCCGTATTACTACAACTTTCCACGAGCTGCATTGGCTACCAATTAGTCTCCGGATGCAATTCAAGGTATTGGTTATTACCTTAAAAGCTTAGGACCAGACTACTTACTGAACTGCCTTCTATCTCATACTTCCCAAGCGGCCAATAAGGGCCCACAAAGTTGGTTTTCTCCAGGTCCCATCCACCAAACAATGTCAGTTGGCGAGGCTGCAAGGAAAGGCCTTCTCTGTGGGGCTCCGACACTTTGGAACCAAGTGCCTCCAGAGATCTGCATTATCCCCACCTTACTGATCTTCCAGAAAGCCGTTAAGACCTGGCTTTTCTGGTGGGCCGGGAACCCTGAATGATTGAGAGTATGTACAGTTTTTCAGTTATTTAGTTATTATTAAAGTTATTATTATACAGTTATTAATGCATTTTATATTGTTTTTACTGTTGTTGTTATTGTAACCCACATTTTTTACACTGTCTTTTAATTATTGTTATTGTTGTGAGCTGCCCATAGTACAATTGGAATTGGGAAACATATAAATTTCACAAATAAAATTTCACAAATAAATTTCATGAGTTCGCCAAAAAAACGTATTGGATGTGATCAATGACATTTGACATTCGTGAAAGGTTCATCAAGTACAATAATCATGAAATCAAATGAAATAAACAGGAAAGGTTAATGAGATTTATTTATCTATCATTTTCTCTAGGAGTTTTTAATTAATTAATTAATTAATTAATTAATTAATTTAGTCCAATCCAGCAGAGTGTAATAGGCTGCAAAAGTAACATTGAGGAACAGGAAAAAGAGCTGAAAACATAGACAATGGTCAACAAAAGAAATCTGAATCTGAAAAATAAATGCAATTTGAGAAAGTGAGTCAGGCTTGAACCATCCTGGTTCACTTATAGATAAAGGAAGGGAACTGGGAGGCATATTCAGACTTGGAAGGTTGATGTCATCCCTTGGAGGTAGAAAAGCCTAGCAAACCAAAATTATGAATGACATATGCTTTTATTATATGATTACAAGAAGACAATCTTGACAGTCTGAATGTGCTCCTCCCTTCTCCCACTTTATCTAAAGAAGACCAGGCAGAGTCAAGCCTAAAATATTTTCTCAAATTATATTTCTACTTGGACTCAAACTTCTTTTGTCAGACAGTTTCCTAATTGTGGTTCTTCTTCCTGTCCCTCCAGGTTACTCTTACAATATATCAAACTTGTCTCATTCTTCTTCTACTTTGGCCTTGTGATCATTAATTGACCCT
Organism: Erythrolamprus reginae; assembly: GCF_031021105.1. Lineage (NCBI taxonomy): Eukaryota > Metazoa > Chordata > Lepidosauria > Squamata > Dipsadidae > Erythrolamprus > Erythrolamprus reginae. The sequence goes on from NC_091955.1 coordinate 50,548,182, forward strand.
TAGTGAAATTTTCCAGAATCGTGATTATATCTATAATTGAACCATCTTATAAAATATCTCAAAAACATATCATATTTGCTTTTCATGTCAAAACTTTCCAAAAACATTCTTATAGATTTCATATTATTCAAGAATTAATAAAAGATGATGATGTCACCCAAGTCAGTGTTATAATATTTTGTTCTAACAGCAAACAAATGTTCCACTGGACACTATTCATAGTTTATTTGTAAAGCCAAAAGATTTTTGTTTCAATTCTTAAATGCCTGAATTCTTTTAGTGCCCTTGGACAAGTAAGTAAGACTTCTTCTTTCACAGTGAGCAGGGTTAGATGATGTTGAAAAATGATCTGTCAATAGCATGAGCAGAAAGGATTTGAGAAAGCTTTATCATGGTAGGCAGAATAAAGATTTATGGTAGGCTCAACTTGAATCAGTTAGTATCAAAACAATTGATACTAACGAAATGGAACTACTTAACAGAATATATATTAATAAATAAGGATGAATATTGACAGTGTCTTCTTAATTAACATAAGTAATAACTTATGATAAATGTATCATTTGGAAATTTGTGCTGTTTAATGTAAAATGTGAAGTACACTTTTATCTGTTGCAACAGTTGTAGATGTGGTCCCAATATTTTTGTTACCTCCTGACAAGTGCGAACATTTAAAGGTCATGGATTGCTAGAAACAGTTTCTTTTTATTTCATATATAAAGTTACAGGGAAATAATATAGATTTATTATAATATACAGTGAATGGCTATCAAAGATTTTACTACCACACGGTGGGCATAGCTTATGCAGGATGCCCTGCATTTTCTTTCAACATCTTTCAGTGCAAATTGGGTTCTCTGGGGTGGAACTCCATTTTTGCTACCCCACTGCGTTCCTCCCCATCCAGACAGCAGTCCACCCCTGATAATATATATGCATATATTGAAATATTTTTGTTTGTGTGTGCGTGTGTTTTCTCTAAAGGGAAACATCAAAGAACTTATAATAAGAACAATATCTATAATATTAACAACCAATATTGTAAACTACTGTAACTAAAATATCAGAACCACAGTAATGTCCAGAGGATACAAATTATACAGCAAAATAGTCACATTTATTTTAAGAAATAAATCAATTTTTTTTAAAAAAATACTATTGATTTCAGTAACTTAACTATATCAAAACTACTCTCCTCCAAACAATATCAATATATGAAAGCTAGAAAAATTCAGTTGCATGTATGTTCCTCCTCCTCATTACAAGTATTCCAATCAGCTGAAAATAAGTTATAAATGTAAATATACTGTATAATAACCAATTCAACTCTTCCCCCAATAAAATCCATGTCTTAACTAATCTTCTACATAGCAAACAGGACAGTCTATATCTTATTTCTGTGAGTAAGTGAAATCATTCAATGCCATCAAGTTTAAGTGATCAACCATCAAGCTCAAGGGAGGGATGCAGTGGGCAGGAATAGGATAACAGAAGCATTAGTTGCTCATCCTTTCACCCCAGCTGCTGTAATTCAGTGTTTCACACTGAAACAGTTACACAAGTAAACAAAACCTTCCCTTCTTTCCAAACAATTGAAACTAGGTTAGTGATCAGACCTGCTTGTCTTACTCTCATGCATAATAAATTGGGAATTATGAATCAGGGTTTGCAGAACAAGTCAATGTGAGAGACTCATATGTGCCATAATAATTAGATTAACAATTAACACCAAATCAGAATAGGTTTGGCATAATATATGATCAAGTCCAGATAGATTGTCTGTTATTTTTGCCCATTGTCCAAACAGTATTCAGCTAATATTGCTTAATCCATGAAGTTGTCTTTCCTTTTATCTACAATATATGCGGTTTCTTCATAGTCATTAATGCTGTAGTTTGAAAATGCAATGCATTATTTTAAATTATCAGGTTGACTCAGTAAAAATGTATGACAAAATGTTTGCATTTTTCTGCCCTTATTACGTCTGCAGATTCATGCCCAGCCATCCTTTTTAGGATGACTCGTTCCGTTAATATGGAGGGAACAGACAAAGCTCTTACATGGTAGAGCTGAGGAATTTGTTCAGTTTCTGGCGGACAAAGTCACCCAGATTCTGATGGTCCTGGACTCTGACTGAGATGACAGGGGTAGGTCTTAGTCCTATTTTGTTTGATCCTGTGACTCCTGGGGAAGTGGACAGGACTATGGAAGCAATGAGTTCCTCCATTTGTGTATTGGACCCATACCTCTCCTGACTGGTCTCAGCCATCAAGGCGGTGACATGAGGCTGGGTCCAAGCTCTGGTCAATGCCTCCTTGAGTGAGGAGTCTTTCCCACAACTGTTATAGGAAGTGGTTGTGAGGCCCCTCCTCAAGAAGCGTTCGTTCCCTGGATCCAGATGAGTTAAAGAACTTTCATCCAGTCTCCAACCTACCCTTTTTGGGAAAGGCTGTGGAGAAAGTAGTGGCACTCCAGTTCCCATGGTCATTGGATGAAACAGATTATCTAGATGCATTTCAACCAGGCTTTGGGTCTAGCTACAGTACAGAAACTGCTTTGGTCACATTTATGGAGGACCTCTGGTGAGCCTGAGATAGAGGTTATTCATCTATCTTGATGCTTCTTGACCTCTCAGCAGCTTTCAATGCCATTGACCATGGTACCCTTCCGCACCTATGGGGAATCGGGAGTGGGAAGCACCGTGTTGCGGTGGTTCTCCTCCTATCTTCCAATCGGTTGCAGTCAGTGCTGGTGGGAGGAGAGAAGTTGACCCCAAGACCAATGTTCCCTTTAATTTTTTTTCGGTGTGGGCAGAAAAGTATAGTGTCAGAGCAGCAGTCCCTTCAGGACTGAGCGGCATAGAAGGATAGATAGATAGATAGATAGATAGATAGATAGATAGATAGATAGATAGATAGATAGGAAAAAAATTCTCTTCTTTTTTATTAAAAGAAATTAATAATAAAACAAAACCATCTCCCTCTCTCTCTCTCTCTTTCTCTCACTCTCTCTCTTTCTCTCTCCCCCCTCTTGCTCTCTCTTTTTCTCCCTTTCTCCCTTTCATTCGATCTTACTCTGTCTGTTGCTCTCTCTCTCTCTTTCTTTCTTTCTCTCTCTCTCATTCTCTCTCTTTTTCTCTCTTTCTCTCTCCCTCTCTTTTGCTTTCTGCCTTGCTCTGTCTGTTGCTCTCTCTATCTCTCTCTTGTTCTCTCTTTCTCTCTATTCTTTTCTTCTCTGGAGGCCATGGAAGGTTTTTCTTATTTTGAGGCATACAGGAAGCGCTCGGGGAAAGCGCTCTGAGTGAAGGGGCTGCGACTCAAGACGGGTGGGGCGGGTGCTCCTGGAGTGCTTGGAGAAAACCCTCTTATAGCCTGGGAGCACTTCAGGAACACCTGCCCTGCCCCTCTCGCAGCCTCTTTGCTAGCGGCTGGATAAGGAGGAGGAGAAGCCGCAGCCGCCACCACTGTGGGAGGAGCTGTGCTTCAAGGTGGAGGAGGAGAAAGCCAGAGAGAGGGGCGGATCAGGCGGGCAGTGTTGGGAGGCCAGGGGTGCGAGGGGGCCAGAGGCACCTGGGGCGGGGGGGCAGGGAGGCTCAGCACTGGCACCGGAACATCTGTGGTGGGTGGGGGCAGCGGGCACCTCCCGTTGCATAGCTTTAGAAAAGGCTGCCTTCCACATACATCGTTTCAACCTTCCACGAGAGATTCATATCAAATTTGTAAGAAAAACTTTGAGAGATGACATATTGCATTGGTCAAGAACTGGTCATTTACAACACAAAGGTAAAGAAATAAAAATATTAAAACAAATTCCAAGACATGTCCGAGAGAACAGAAGAGATTACCATTTTTTGACCAAACTCTTGATCAAAGAGAATATAACTTTTTGCTGGCTTATTCCACAAGGACTGTCACTGACATGGAAATCAACAAGATACAAGTTGGAGAATTTGGATCAAGCAAGAGACTTTTATGAAAATAGTGGAATAAGCGAAATGGAACAGCTAACAAGAGAACTGGAAGCAATGCAGGCGGAAGCCATGGGGGCATCTGCACAAGTGGAGGAGCAGGACCACAGGGCCAGAAGAAAGCAACCCCAGCGGGAAACTAAGAAGTACAATAAATGACCACATTGAGAGACTTAAAAATTTTCTCAGTAAATGTTAATGGACTAAACGAACCAAAAAAAAGAAAACAAATATTTTCTAAAATTAAGAACCAAAAGGCTCAAATTGTTATACTTCAAGAAGTACATATAAAAAAAAGTAATCGGAATTTATTGCTAAATACTAAAATTGGAAATATGTATGCTGCATTAGCAGATCAAAGGAAAAGAGGAGTAGCAATGTATGTTGAGAGTTCTATAAATTCCAAACAATTATTTAGTGACAACGAAGGTAGAATTTTGATTGTCCAGGTTAATATTGAACCTAGACCTCTTGCTATTATTTCTATATATGCCCCAAATGATGATCAAATTGAATTTTATAAAAAATTACATCAAAAAATTATAGAGTTAAATTTGGAAAATATGTTAATTATTGGAGATTTTAATGCCATAACAAATAGGCAATTAGACCACTCGGGGGAGAAGAAAAATAGTAAAAAGAAAAAAAAAGAATTTATTACCCTCCACTTTTCAAAAAATGAAAGCAGAATTACTATTGAATGATATTTGGAGGGAAAGACATCCCCAAAGAAGGCAGTATACTTTCTACTCAAACACCCACAAAATTTGGACTAGAATAGATATGGTGTGGGCTCCCAAAACAACAGCAGAGTATATACAAGAGGTGGAAATAGATGTTAATACTTGGGCGGATCATAACCCAGTTATAGTCTATATGAGAAATAGTAAAAAGCATTATAATTGGCAAATGAATAGAAATATTTTGAAAGAGAAAGAATATAAAGAATGGATTGAGAAGGAATTAAAAATATTTTTTGAAATTAATAAAAATACAGATACTACTCCCCAAAATTTATGGGATGCAACTAAAGCATACATAAGAGGATTAACAATACCCTACACAGTAAAATACAACAAAGAAAAGAAAAGAAAATATGAACAATTAATGAATGAATTAAAACAATTAGAATTTATATCACAACAAAATATGAAAAATAAGGATTTGGGGAAAAAAATAAATTTAATTAAACATAAAATTAGACTGGAAGAACAAAATCAAATACTGGAAAAAATAAAAAGAGCTAAGCAACAATATTTTGAACATGCCAATAAACCAGGTAGATGGTTAGCATATAAACTGAGAAAACAGAGACAATCTAAATTAATTAAACAATTAGAAGTCAAAGATGGAACAATAAAATAGGACACAGAAAGAAAAGCAAACATAGTACAAAGTTTTTTTAAAGAATTGTATAAAGACAATAATATTGAGGAAGATGAAGTATTTAAATATTTAGAGTTACCACAATTAACAGAAGAACAACAGGAGAGGATGGAGAGTCCTATAACAATGGAAGAACTCCTTACAACTATTAAGAAGCAAAAAAATAACAAAGCCACAGGAACAGACGCTATCCCAGCAGAGTGGTATAAAATAGAAAATGAAACATTAAGAAATAATATGTTGCAAATCTTTAATGAATGCAGGTTAGATGGTAAAATTCCTAAATCATGGTCTGAATCTTTGATAACTTTAATTCACAAATCGGATACAGCAATGGAAAAAATTAAAAACTATAGACCAATATCATTATTAAATGTAGACTATAAAATATTTATTGCAATATATGCAGATAGGTTGAAAATGGTAATAAATAGTAAAATCCACTCAGACCAAAATGGTTTCCTGCCAGGCAGACAAATTAAAAATAACCTTAGAACAATCATTAATGTATTAGAATATTATGAGCAACATCCAGATAAAACATCATCATTAATGTTCTTAGATGCTCAAAAAGCTTTTGATAATGTTAATTGGACATTTATAAAAATGCAACTAAATAAAATGAGATTTGGCCCTAAATTTGTTAATTTAATAGACGCTATCTATTCAGAACAAACAACAAAAATCATATTAAATAATGAGCAATTGGAAGCATTTAAAATAAATAAAGGAGTTCGACAAGGATGTCCTATTTCACCCCTCCTGTTCATTATGACTTTAGAAACACTATTAATAAAAATAAGAGCAGATTCAAAGATAAAAGGGTTAACAGTTGGAAAAGAGATATATAAAGTCCAGGCTTTTGCAGATGATCTGACCTTTATAATGGAAGATCCGATAGTTACAGCACCAAGATTAATCCAGACAATAGAACAATATGGTAAGGTAGCAGGTTTGAAAATAAATAAAAATAAAACACAATTTATAACAAAAAACATGAATAAATCACAAGAAAGCAATTTAGAATGTATTACTGGAATACAAATAGTTAAAAAAGTAAAGTACTTGGGAATATGGCTAGCAGCCAAAACAATAACATTAAAAAATGATAATTATATAAAATTAATTAATGAAATTAAAAAGGATTTAGAAATATGGAATAACTTAAAAATATCTTTTCTGGGAAGAATTGCCACAATTAAGATGAATATCTTACCCAAGGTTTTATTTTTATTTCAAGTGATCCCAATAAATCCAGGGGCAATTTTTTTAAAAAATTTAACAAATGTGGTTAGAAAATTTCTATGGCAAGGCAAAAAGGCAAGAATCAAGATAAACATGTTAGAAGATATAAAAGAGAGGGGAGGTTTTGCCCTCCCAAATTGGAAATTATATTACCAGGCAGCCGCCTTAACATGGATTAAAAATTGGATAACCTTAGAGGATACGAGAACATTAAAATTAGAAGGACATGATCTTATGCTTGGCTGGCATGCCTTTGTATGGTATTGTAAAGACAAAAATCATTCTTATTTTAAAAGACATACACTAAGAAAATACTTATTTGCTGTATGGAAAGACATAAAGAAAAACCACTTCTTAACAATTCCGGACTGGGTTGCCCCATTAGACGCAATAATACATCCAAATTCTATTAAGGATACAAGAATAATAAGATATAAAGATTTGTTAGATGATCAAATGAAATTAAAAACTAGAATTAAATTACAAGACGAAGGGATACAAATCAATTGGTGGCACTATGCACAGATTAGATCTAGATACCAGAAAGACAGTATACTTTATATATTTAATAAAAATAAAAATATATTAAGTGATTTAATTACTAAAAATCAAAACAGGGTAATTGGGAAAATATACAAATACTTGATTGCTCACAAGAATATTGATTTAACATTAAAAGATAGTATGATACTGTGGTGTAGAAATATAGGCAAAGAAATAGATTTAGACACATGGGAGAAAGTTTGGATGCACAATTGGAAGATGACAAAATCAGTTTCTTTAAAAGAGAATCAAATTAAAATGTTCTATAGATGGCATCTCCCACCAAGTAGAATAGCAAAAATGTTTCCCAATACATCACCTTTGTGTTGGAAATGTAAGAAAGAAATAGGATCCTATTACCACCAATGGTGGACATGTAATAAAGGTAAAATGTACTGGAGAATGATAGAGAAAATGACAAAAGAGATTACAAAGCAAAACATAGAAATTACCCCGGAGTTCTGTTTACTAGGAATTACTAACCAAAATTACAAAAAAGAAATTTTGTACTTAATCATACATATTTTTACAGCGGCAAGGATTATTTACGCGCAAAATTGGAAAGGGGAAAATATCCCCAAAGAAGAGGAAGTTATCACAAAAATATTAGATTGCGCGGAGATGGATATGATGACAAGACGCTTAAATGATCAAGAAGAAACGAAATTTTATGAAACATGGAACAATGTTTATGTATGGATAGATAAGAAAAAAACAACAACAGAAGATTAATAATAAGTACAGTGGAACCCTGACTTACGAGTTTAATTGGTTCCGGAAGGAGGCTCGCACGTCGAACAGCTCGTATGTCGAAACATTGTTTCCCATAGGAAACAATGTAAAAGCGATTAATGCGTGCAAGCCCGAGGGCTGAGGGGAAAACACGTCGGCTGAAGCGGGGAAGTTCGCCAGGAGTCAGCAAAGAAGCCCCGCGTGTGTTTTAAAACATCGGAGCCGGCATGGGGAGGCTTTTAATCAGCCCCCGAGCCCCCAACCCGGACTCGGGGGTTGATTGAGAGCCTCCCCATGCCGGCTCCAATGTTTTAAAACACACGCGCGGCTTTTCCGCTGCCTCCTAAAGCGGGGAAGTTCGCCAGGAGGCAGCAGAAAAGCCGTGCGTGTCTTTTAAAACATCGGAGCCGGCATGGGGAGGCTCTCAATCAACCCCCGAGTCCGGGTTCGGGGCTCGGAGGCTGATTAAAAGCCTCCCCATGCCGGCTCCGATGTTTTAAAACACACGTGCGGCTTTTCCGCTGCCTCCTAAAGCGGGGAAGTTCGCCAGGAGGCAGCAGAAAAGCCGTGCGTGTGTTTTAAAACATCGGAGCCGGCATGGGGAGGCTTTTAATCAGCCTCCGAGCCCCGAACCCGGACTCGGGGGTTGATTGAGAGCCTCCCCATGCCGGCTCCGATGTTTTAAAAGACACGTGCGGCTTTTCTGCTGCCTCCTGGCGAACTTCCCCGCTTTAGGAGGCAGCGGAAAAGCCGCGCGTGTCTTTTAAAACATCGGAGCCGGCATGGGGAGGCTCTCAATCAACCCCCGAGTCCGGGTTCGGGGCTCGGAGGCTGATTAAAAGCCTCCCCATGCCGGCTCCGATGTTTTAAAACACACACGCGGCTTTTCCGCTGCCTCCTAAAGCAGGGAAGTTCGCCAGGAGGCAGCAGAAAAGCCGCGCGTGTGTTTTAAAACATCAGAGCCGGCATGGGGAGGCTTTTAATCAGCCCCCGAGCCCCGAACCCGGACTCGGGGGCTGATTAAAAGCCTCCCCATGCCGGCTCCGATGTTTTAAAACACACGCGCGGCTTTTCCGCTGCCTCCTAAAGCGGGGAAGTTCGCCAGGAGGCAGCAGAAAAGCCGCGCGTGTGTTTTAAAACATCGGAGCCGGCATGGGGAGGCTCTCAATCAACCCCCGAGTCCGGGTTGGGGGCTCGGGGGCTGATTAAAAGCCTCCCCATGCCGGCTTCGATGTTTTAAAACACACGCACGGCTTTTCCGCTCGGAAGCAAAGCAAGCCAGCCCGGGTCTTCTCGGCTCGTATCTCGAATGTGAGCTCGTGAGTCGAGCAAAAATTTCTCTAATCTCGCAGCTCGTATCTCGAGTAGCTCGTAAGTAGAGCTGCTCGTATGTCGGGGTTCCACTGTATAGATGTTTTGGTTTAAATCTTTCTTTTTCTTTTATTAAGAATAATATTAGAATTAGTTTATATACATAGAATTGATAAGATTGTTTGGTTTTATATTAGTTATAACTATCTTTCTTTTTTATAATATCACTTTTTCCTTATTAGATATTTTGTATGAGTAGTATTGAACTATGCATTTAACTATGTATTTCTTTTTCTGTATCTGCATTTATACTTTTGAGAGAAGCGGGGAAGATACATCCCCACATTTTATGTTGAATGTTTGTAAGTCTGTGTGTTATTTTAAGAAAATTAATAAAAAAATATTGGGGGAAAAAAAGAAAAGGCTGCACAGGAAGTTGTTTTGGGGTGTGCAACCACATGGCTGCGCACCTTAGAGGTAACATTGCCCAAGACCCCTCCTTTGTGTGGTATAACAGAGTTTGGTTCTCTCTACTCTCCTAATTAATGTCTACATGAAATTACTGAGTGAGATTATCCAATGGCACGGGGTGAGGTACCAGCTATATATATTGATGATACCCAGCTATACATCTCCACCCTGTGTCAATTCAGTGAAGTGGTAGATGTGATGTGCTAGTTCCTGGAGGCTGTGAGGATCTGAATGGGAACTAACAGGCTCAAATTTAACCTCAACAAGACTGAGTGTCTGTGGGTACTGCCCCCGAAGGACTATACCAACTTTCTGTCCTTGGTTCTGGGAGGAGAAAAATTACCCTCTCCCCTCAGAATGGGCTTGCAATTGGGTGTCCTCCTAGATCCTCAGCTGAAATTGGATCGACATCTTTTGGCTGGAGCTAGAGGTTCAGAAAAATCTTGAACACTCAGCTCTTATCTAGGGAGGTAAGTAATGGGGTGCTCCCAGACTCTGCTGTAGTCATATAGTCATTAGTGAGAGAAGATGGATGATAAGAATGATGAGAAGATTAGTAGTAGTGCAGACTTAGTAAATGATGTTGATGGAATTATTTGTTTAGCAGAGTTTATACATGGTATGCTTGTATGTATGAGTAGTTCTTTAAATTGGGGTTTTTAAGATCATTTTTAATATTAGATTTGTTTACATTGTCTTTTTATATTGTTGTTAGGCGCCCCGAGTCTTCGGAGAGGGGCAGCATACAAATCTAACAAACAAACAAATAAACAAACAAACACACAAACAAACACACAAACAAATAAATAAATAAATAAAGTGATGGGATTCGGGGGGAAACTGTTCTGGTGTCTAGTTCTTCTGGTGTGCAGTGCTCTATAGCATTGTTTTGAGGGTAGGAATTGAAACAGCTTATGTCCAGGATGTGAAGGGTCTGTAAATATTTTCACAGCCTTCTTTTTGACTCATGTAGCATACAGGTCCTCAATAGAAGGCAGGTTGGTCACAATTGTTTTTTCTGCAGTTCTAATTATCCTTTGAAGTCTGTGTCTGTCTTGTTGGGTGCAGAACCAAACCAGACAGATGGAGAACTCATCAAATTTACAGATGACACCAAGCTAGCAGGAATAGCCAATGTTCAAGAAGATAGGCTTAAGATACAGAACAATCTTGACAGACTTGAACATTAAGCATTATTTAACAAAATGAAATTTAATGGTGAAAAAAATAAGGTTCTACATTTAGGCAAGAAAAGCAAAATGCCCAGGTACAGTATATATGGTACCTTACTCAATAGTAGTGACTGTGAAAGGGATCTTGGAGTCCTAGTGGGCAACTATTTAAATATGAGCCAGCAGTGTGCAGCAGCTGTCAAAAAGCCCAACACAGTTCTAGGCTGTATAAGAGAGTGAGAGAGAGGAAGAAAGAGAGAGAGAGAAGAGTGGAAGGAAGAGAGAGAGAGAAATGATAGAAAAAAGGGGAGAAAAAAAGAGAAATGAGAAAATGATTGAGGCAGAGAATGACAGAAAAGAGAGAGAAACAGAGAGAGAAGTGACTCTTGATTTAAAGCATATTGTAAAAGCACTTAAATAATAACAGAAAAAACCCCCAGCCCTCACCTGTTTTTATTAATAGTTTTGCTGATTGTTTTAATTTTAATAGTAATGGATTTTGGTTTTTTTAAATTATTAATTTCTTTTAATAAAAAAGAAGGGATTTATTTATTTATTTATTTATTTATTTATTTATTTACTTACTTACTTACTTACTTACTTACTTACTTACTTACTTACTTACTTACTTACTGAACACAGCTTTACAATATTTTCAAAAAAAATGGATACTCGTGCAATTTTATTTAAAAAAAATTACTAACCCCTTAATCCACTTCAGCACTACCAACACAATCAATGAAAACAGTAACACTGCCATACATCAGAATCATCTTAAAAGTAACTAACAAACTATTACAACAACATGGCATCCCCACAGCACACAAACCAACAAAAACCTTTCAAAATCTCTTTTGGAGAACAATAGTCCAAGAAGAACAAAAAACCTTGTCACCTACAACATACAGTGTAAGGATGTAGTAACTGCTATGCAAGTTCAATAGACAGAATATTACAGCACATCCATAAATATCCAGTCTCCGGAGAGGGGCGGCATACAAATTTAATAAATAAATAAATAAATTTAATAAATAAATCAACTAGCTATCAGAAGACATAAAGAAAATGTTTTAATATCATAACACGTGAACAGACTGAACTATAGTTTCAACTTGAAAGGTGTAACATACAAGACCAAGCTAAATGCAAAAATGCTAGGCACTCAGAAAAATAGGACATCAATGTTCTGTCTGGGTTCCCCCAGACCTCAACACCAACTGGAAAAAACAGCCAGACACTCTGGTAAAAGCAAAAGTACTTTATAGCTGGAAAAAATAAACACAGAGGAAAACCTGTTCTTCCCAACAGACAGGCTATAATACTTTACAGCAGAGTCCTGATGTCCAGACAATACAGCAAGCTTCTTGCTGGCACACCCACCCCAAGGTTTCAGTAGACAAAGGCACAAACCAGGATTCCAAGACGCCAAAGTTCACAGCCAGGTCCCAAGACTCTCAAAGATAAAACTCCACAAGCCAGGAAGGGTGGGTCTGCCTTTTAGCCTTTCCAAAGAGCACCACGCCCAAACCCAGCTGTTGCCTCTTTAATGCTGAAAGTACCTAGCCAATTGGTCCCTTCGCTGTGTAGCTCTTCTCTGTCGCAGATCAATTATGGCTTGTGCATTTTCCTCTAAGGAATCCAGGCTGCTTGCTGGGGAGAGCTCCCTCTGGGGGGACTCTGGATGTCCTCCCTCTTCTTCAGCCTGGGATTCCTCCTCGTCGTCTGCCTGCACCTCCTGTTCCTCATCCTCTCCCTCTGAGCTGGAAACCGACAGAAGATCAGCCGTTCCCTGAGGGGCCTCAGACGGAACCACAACAATCAATATACGTATAGAGATAAAACACATTTACCCAGCATTGAAGAGAGAATAAAAAAGCTAAGAAAGAAACAACAACAAACTAGTACACTTCTTCTCCAGCAGCCAACATCGTGATAAGCAGAGATTAACACCAGACAATCAAAGAAAAAACAATATCCTAATCAAGGAACTATCAAGGAGAAAAACATATGCCCACCAATATGGACAAGGCAAACTACAGTAGTCCTTTACTTAAGGACTTTACTATTTATTTAACAACACTTCTAAGTTAGAGCCACATACTAAATTCTGCCAAAAACATAGTAACTCATAAAGTGGCATTTAAAATAAAATATGCATACAGAAGAGGCATAATACTAGAAAGAATGAAACTGTCACACTATAGAATTTTCTTTACCTTCTCTTTCAGGAACCAGTCTCTGATTAAAAATCTGCTCATTCCAGAAAAAGTTTTTAAAAAGTAAGTGAACCCTTTTAACTTTGCAAATGCTGCAGAGATTAGTGTATCATGAATGCCCAGCTTTAGGAATGGCTTTAAAGAGAATATTTATGAGCCTCATCACATAGGATCAAGACTGTGCTGGAATTTGTCACCAATGACAGAAGGTATATGTGAGCAGGATTGAAGAGAGCAGCACCAGACAGCTTAAATTCATCATCCCATATCTCAGTTTCCAGAAGTTAAGAGGCAGTATGATCTCTGTGAAACATGATCATGCCCCAAAGTGCCTGATACAAACCTGAGACTAAGTAAGAGAAAGAACAGCATGGATTTGTGGTATGTGGCCCTTATTTTGCTGTAATGGTTGCTAACTTTAATGCATTGCAAAGTTCAGTTCATTTGCATCTTTTTTCTCCAGAAGAACATTTTCATGGCTGATCTTTTCCCTGTAAAGACTAAGTAGTCACCATTAACAGCCCTAAAGCCTATTTTTAAAAGCTTACTGAGCCAAAGGTATAATTGTGGGAAGGCAAGGGGAAAGAAAATTCTGATAGGAAGAATGGCTAATTCTTTTCTTTCTATCCCCATAATATCCCCTCGGGGGAAAAAATCCCCTTTTTCATGGCAGCAGATGCATATCAACTGTGTCCTACTTGCCAGTACTGGTATACTGCCTCCAGTATACTTGTACACACTCCTTTTCCTGCAGCAATTCTGGCAAAATTATTCACAGTCCAATTTGCAGAAGCTTCTATAATATCAGGCACTTTTAGCTGAGACGGAGATTGGTTTTCCCCCACATCCCAAATCCAGAGGATAGTTTCACAGCTCCTTCAATCTCTCCCTCCTGTCCACTGCCCAATCCTGTGTGAAATTGCCAGATCTCATTCTTGTTGTTTATTTCTTTTTGGCTAATTTAAACCAGAACATTTGTGTCTTTTACAGAAAGACATATTATAATTAAATCCATACATTACTTTAGAAAAATAGAAAATCATTTTAACCTACAAAAATGTGTGGAGCAAACAAAATAGATGCATTCAGTTGGAATATGGTTATCTCTGATTTAAAATTATGATTTTGATGATAATTTGAAATGAGTACTGCCTATTCTCCCTGCCTATTCTCAGTCCTTTTATAAATCAGTGATTCTGAAACTTGGCATCTTAAATGTAATTTATTGACTTCAACTCCTAGAATTCCTCAGCCATCATAGATGCTTGGAAATTCTGAGAGTTGAAGTCCAAACATCTTAAAGTTGCTAATATTAAGAAACATCGATATATAGATACAGTGGTACCTCTACCTAAGAATCCCTCTACTTAATGAACTTTTCTAGATAAGAACCATGTGTTCAAGATTTTTTTTGCCTCTTCTCAAGAACCATTTTCCACTTACAAACCTGAGCCTCAGAAACTGTAACCAGAAAAGGTAGGGACAAACCTCTGTGGGGCTTCTCAAGGAATCTCCTGGGAGGAAACAGGACTGGAAAAAGGAGGAAGAAGCCTCTGTGGGGCCTCTCTAGGAATTTCCTGGGAGGAAACAGGGCCCGAAAAAGTGGTGAGAAGCCTCCATGGGGCCTCTCTAGGAATCTCCTGGGAGGAAGCAGAGCCTCCACCCTCCCTGTGGTTTCTCCAATCACACACATTATTGATTCCTATGGGAAAAATGGTTCTTCTTAGAAACCTTTCTACTTAAGAACCTGGTCACGGAACAAATTAAGTTCATAAGTAGAGGTACCACTGTACTCAAGTTTCTGTATTGATTAAATGGGCCTTATGCCAGACCCTGAGTTCCAGACTCCAGAGCTTGCATAACAAAGCAGGAAATGCAATTGTTGCTCTTGCCTTTTTTTCACCCTTTCCAATTTCTAGCACTCATAAAAGAAAACATACATTTATACATTTCTTCTCTATAATAATCAAAGAATGCTGTGAAATATAATGACATCTTTGTTCCAATACTTGTTCTTTTGCAAAGGCTAAAACCATGCAACACCCTGTCATTAGAACTAGAATCATGGGAAGCTTTAAAGAGAGTGAAAAGGTAAGATTGAAAAGTTTTTATTTGACTTTTTTATTAAAATAAAAACAAAAGCCACAGTGGGTCTTGAGTTATTATATTTCTGGTTCTGGAATAAACATTTTTTTTATTCTTTTGTCAGAAAGAAATGTTTGTTTCTAATCAAACTTGGAAAATAAAAGAACCTTTGATGGTACGGATTCAGTAGTTTTTTCCTTATATTCCTCAGCCAAAAAACTTACATTATATAGACCATGGATTTTTATTACTTGAAAAATTAACCCATAGAAAATAACTGAATAAATTCTATAAATGCAATTATTTGATAGGAAAAGTAGCCATAAACATTTTCCAATGCTCTATGGGCTTTTAATGTAGGTAATAAATAAGACTAATCAAGAAGTGAACAAAATCTTTTTTATTATTTTAAACTGTTAATTACTTTGTTAAAAAGTAATGAAAAATGTGAGCTAATTATATGAGATGGCCAACCTAGATGGCTAGATTGTTTATAAAACAGACATGTTTTGATTGCATTCAAGATCCTATCTTATTCTGTTTCATTTGCACTTGACTTGTTGAATTCTAGTCAGTGACCATAATAAAATACTGAAATGAACATGTAGTTCTATAATATGCAGTACAATAAAACATCACATGCTGTTTGTGAAACCAGAACTGTTATGTTAGAATTAGAATATGTAGAATGGTTAAAGAATCTACCCTCTGGTTCAGATTGCACAGCAAGACTGTTTGTTTTGGACAACTCTGGGGACACCACAATGTTATGAGCCAGATTAGGAGACAGCTGCTCTGGCTCAGGCTATAGAGGAAAATTGGCAGTGAAGAGGTGGAAGAGGAGGGACAGAAGTTGATGAAATTATAGAAGGTCTCAACTTCAGAAGCTGAGTTGACAACAGCAACAGCAAGAGTTGGGTGCAAAGTGAAATATGAAAACTGAGTTGGATATGATGACAGTTCAAGATAAACTGTCAGAGCCAAACAGAAAACCAAAAGAAAGAAAGAAAGAAAGAAAGAAAGAAAGAAAGAAAGAAAGAAAGAAAGAAGGAAGGAAGGAAGGAAGGAAGGAATAAATAAATAGTGTTTATAATTTGATAGATAAAGAAAAGTTAGCTCAACAGATTAAAACAGTAAACAATACTATTTTGAAAATGCAAATAAATCTAGCAAGTGGTTAGCTAACAAACTAAAAAAACAAAAAGAAAAAATTGCCTTAAAACGGATGGAGGAAAGATATACAGTGATCCCCCGGGTATTGCGCTCCCGATGATTGCGAAACGGCTATATGGCGATTTTTGAACCCGGAAGTAAAAACACCATCTGCGCATGCGCGCCCTTTTTTTCTATGGGCACGCATGCGTAGATGGCGCCGGGCAGATCAGCTGCTGGGCGGCTTCCCTGGGTCTTCCCCCGTTTGGCGCTCGCCCGCCCTTCACCCGGCCACCCGCCGTTCGCCCGCCGTTCGCCCGACTCGCCCGCCGTTCGCCCGGCTCGCCCGCCATTCGCCCGGCCACCCGCCGTTCGCCCGGCTCGCCCACCGTTTGCCGCTTGCCCGCCCTTCGCCCGGCCACCCGCCGTTCGCTCGCTGCTCGCCCGGCCACCCGGGTTCGTTTGGCTTCGGGACATGCCAGCGGCGACGTTTTAAAACAGCCGTGCGGTTTACCAACTGAGTCCCGAAGTCAAAGGCGAACTTCGGGACTCAGTTGGGAAGCCGCGCGGCTGTTTTAAAACGTCGCCGCCGGCATGTCCCGAAGCCAAACGAACCCGGGTGGCCGGGCGAGCAGCGAGCCCGCCCTTCGCCCAGCCACCCGCCGTTCACTCGGTGCTCGCCCGGCCACCCGGGTTCGTTTGGCTTCGGGACATGCCGGCGGCGACGTTTTAAAACAGCCACGCAGTTTACCAACTGAGGCCCGAAGTCAAAGGCGAACGTGGGCGTGGGCGGCGGGGAAACCCCAATCTTCGGCTCCTCGCTGCTGGGAAGTAAAAACACCATCTGCGCATGCGCAGATGGTGTTTTTACTTCCGCAGCGCTACTTCGCGAAAACCCGCTCCTTGCGGGGGGTCCTGGAACGGAACCCTCGCAATGATCGGGGGATCACTGTACCACGATTTAGACAAGAAAAAACAGATCACTAGCGACTTCTATAGTAAATTATATGAAAACCAAGACTTAAATAACGAATCACAGGAACCAATTATACAAGATATATTTAACTAAACAAACCTCACAAAAATTCAAATTGAAACAAAAGAGCTATTAAATAAAAAGATTACAATGATCAAATTAAGAGAAACAGTTAAAAGACAAAAATAATAATAAAGCCCCAGGGCCAGATGGCCTCCCGATTGAGTTATACAAAGATCTTCCAGAAGAAGCAGAAGAAATATTTTTAGAGGTTTATAATGAAGTCCTAAAAGAAGGTTACATTCCATCTTCCTAGAAAGACGCAAATTTAGCATTAATAGCAAATAAAGATACTGATTCAACTGAAATTGCCAGTTACTGTCCCATTTCCCTCCTAAACGTGGACTGTAAAATTTTCAGCTCTATTCTTGCAAACAGACTCAAAGGATATTTAAACCAATTTATACACTCCGATCAGAATGGATTCTTTCACGGTAGACAATTAAAAAATAATATAAGAATTATAATAGGCTCTCTTGAATATTACGAATTTCATAGTGAAAAACAAACAGCTTTAATTTTTTTAGATGCCCAGAAGACATTCAATAATGTCTCCTGGAAATTCATGTTGAAACAACTAGAATTTAGGTAATTTGGACAAAAATTTATAAAAGCAATCAAAACAATCAGAGCAATTTGCATATATCATAATAAATGACGATGCATCATCTAAAATTAATATCCAAAAAGGCACAAGGCAAGGGTGCCCACTATCCCCTCTTCTTTTTATTTTGACCTTAGAAGCCCTCACCAGAATGATTAGGAAAAATGAAGGCATAAAAGGGTTAAGATGTAAAAAAGAGATTTATAAGCTTCAGGCTTTTGCCGATGATCTGGTTTTCATCTTAGAAGAACCGTTTGAATCAGGACCAAAATTATTAGAAGTATTAGAAAAATTTGCCAAAGTGGCAGGTTTAAAAATTAACAAACTAAAATGACAATCAAAAATATGAACGATGTGCAAAAAACTAATCTTTCTACAAAATTAAATATTCAAACAACCAAAAAGATTAAATACTAAGGAATCGATTTAACGGCGAAGGTCTAAAGCTTGAAAGAGGATAACTACGATAAATTGATAAATAAGATTAAAAAAGATATAGAGAAATGGGAAAAATCACAACTCTCTCTTCTTGGAAGGATAGCTACCTCTTTTCCCCCTGTTTTATTGAGGGGGGGTGACAGGTGGGGTTGGGTGGGGTGGGGGAGAAACGGTATTCCCAACTCCTGGACTGATTGGCTACTTTCCAGAATTCTTTCTCTGTCTGTCAGCATAAGCTGTCAAAAATGAAGATTTTCTAGGCAGAAAAACTTGTCCCACCCACCGCCACACAGGTGCCCTCACTTTCTCTAATCCTTTCTTTGGCTATCGGTACTTGATTTCCAGCTCCATTGCATTTCTTGCCTTTGTGTGCAGGGAAACATGTTTGTGGGACTACCATAAAAAATGTTCAGTCAATTAATTCCAACTTCTTGCGATAAGTTTGTTCAAAATAATGTTATTTTATATTGATATTCTTTGTCTTTATTTTACAGGTTTTGTATTGTACAGCACAGGAAAGTCATTTGAGATCCCATAATATATAAACACAATATAAAAACATGTCCATTTAAAAAATGTATGCAAATGTATAAACGTAAACTTCATAACCAAGATGTTTTTTCCCTCCAACCAACTATTCTGTTTCTGTTTTATTGCAAAATAGCCAAATGCCTATATAACTTATTGAAAACTCAGGAGGAAGGCAGTCAATTTACTTTTCCCCTTCCACTTATTGTATGAATTAGAGGAAAAGATGTTTTTATTACAAGTGAAAGGGCTTCTGTAGCTCCAGTACCAAGGCATTGTTTGGCTTTGTGTGTGTGTGTGTGTGTGTGTGTGTGTGTGCAGTCTTCTATTGGTCCACTGAAGGGTGCACTTATTGTCTGTGTCCTTTGGTGATTGGTCTTTGCCTAACGTCAGTATTTCAAAATTTGCAGTTAAGAAGATTGTATAGCCAACCTATATGGACTGCAGAATGGAAACAAGGCTGAATGCCCATGGATCTCATACTGAACAAACTTTTTAAAAGCTCCCTTTCTGTGATGATATGGGTCAATGTGGAAAAATACCTTTTCATTGTATAAAATAATGAATTTTACAATTATAACAAATACAATGAATATTTGTTACTTTAAAATATTTGCAATTATATTAAGAAAATAAGCAACAAGGTACAGATCTACCTGCATTACTGATTCTAGGATTTTAAGAAAACAATCCTGGAAGCTCGGCATATGTAGAGTGTTTATATTTCTCAAATGATAGAAAGAAAAAGATGCACTTCATCTGGTTTAAAATAATTCCTTCAAATTGGTTTCAATGGGATGTGATTATTAAAAAAGAAAAAAAGATTAAGGAGAAATTTAAAAAAAATCAAACACTGCCTTTTTCCTCTTTAGATTTCCCACAAGCTCCAACACTCGGTCCTTGCAGATATGATTGCTCTCTTAATTTCACATCCAATTTGCTTTAAAAAGCAGGAATGTATTCCCATCAACTACATTATTTAGTTCTCTTTTACACAAGATCACTTCACACATATGTAACAGGTTTTTTATAGTCTCCACTAGGAAAAAAAATAAGCAGTCAGAATAATTGTTTAGTAAAGTAGTCGCTTATAATGATTAAGAGATAAATCACCCTTTTAAAAAAAGAAATAAATAAATGTTCTAAGCCTTAAATGCTCGAGGATCATCTGGCTCAAATCCTGTTCTTTGGAAATTAACTGCATATCCCAAATTTTCCAGGGAATAAGTGTTTTTCAAGCCATTTAAACGTGTGCATGTCTCAAAGAATTAACATTCAGCCTAGTAATTTGCTGTTCACTTGCAGTGAATAGCAATTTCCCCAGCAAAGCCAAATGTCAGACTGTATCGACACCCACATATAGTGTTCTCTCACTCCTACTTTTTCCCTGAAATAGGAGAAGAGAAAGAAAGAAAGAAAACAGGGTTATGATTATTATCACAGTGTGAATAGTAGGGATGAGAAATGAGCACGCGCTGGGTGCTTAGCCTCTAAAAACTGGTTTGCAAAGATGGATTAAACAACAGTTTATAATTTGTATGGTACTCAGTTGACTGTGTATCAGAATGGGCAAACAATTAGCAACTTCAAATCTCAACCAACAAATGCTCTGTCTTACACATTAGCAACAAAAATCAGAACACAAATACAAGCTTTTTATTCAGAATTGAGTTATTATTTTGTGGACTCGTGCTGGCTGTTAATGAAGTTGAATTATCAGCCAGCGTTCAGAAAAGACTGCTTTAAATTTTATTTGTGTTTGATGACTACTAAGAAAGCTCATTAGTAGTCGTTAGTAAGTAAACTAAGGTTTGTACGGAATTTGTGTGTGCTGCGTTCCTTGTGGCCCATAGCTGGGGCAGAGCAAAAACATTTGCCAGACCAACTCTCGAATACAGCTTCTCTGCTTGGAACCCGCATTGAATATCGGACATTAATACAATTGAGTGAGTCCAGAGATATTTCACGAGAAGAGTACTCCACTTCTCTACTCACAATAGAATACTTTATGCCACCAAGCTTGAAATTTTGCGCTTGGACAACCTATAACTATGCCGCTTACAATCTGATCTAAGTATAGTACATAAAATTATTTGCTGCAATGTGCTACCTGTCAACAGGTACTTCAGCTTCAACCACAATAATACAAACAATAGATACAAACTCAAGGTAAATCAATCCAAACTTGATTGTAGAAAATACGACTTCAGCAACTGATTGTTCAATGCCTAGAATGTACTAACTGACTCTGTTGTTACATCCTCAAACCCCCAAAACGTTAACCTTAAAATGTCTACCGTGGACTTTACCCCATTCCTAAGAGGTCTGTAAGGGGCATGCATAAATGAACCAGCATGCCTACTGTTGAATCCTATGTAAATAGTTGCTCCTATGTAAAAAAATGCTGTCTCTATGCAAGCTGTGTAAAAATAGAAGTCGCGCCTGATTGGCTCAGACGCTGACAGTTCTCTTTTGGCGGGAGCAGCAAAGGTATAAAAGGAGCGCTTGTTCTCTGTTAAAGTCAGACGCGTTCTAGCTGAATGTCACTTGTCTTAAAGAGCTGAAATAAAGGAACCGTCTTGTTAGCCTCCTGTCTCTGGACTCTTCACTGGCGACGAGGATGGGATAATCACGCTCTCACCATGAACAACCTTCCAGTTGGCCGGGCTCCTGAGTTCTTCGATCCGGAGAAAACCTCCTGGGACGCCTACATGGCCAAGTTCGAGATCTTCCTCGAGGCTGCCGGGATGAGGGACGCCGACACCGAATGGAAGCGGGCAATCTTCCTGAACTACTGCGGCTCAGAGATATTCGATCTCGCCCAGACTCTAACCGATCCGCTACCGGCCAACTCCGTCGCTTGGGACGTCCTGAAAACCA
Organism: Erythrolamprus reginae; assembly: GCF_031021105.1. NCBI lineage: Eukaryota > Metazoa > Chordata > Lepidosauria > Squamata > Dipsadidae > Erythrolamprus > Erythrolamprus reginae. The sequence continues at coordinate 50,569,948 of NC_091955.1, forward strand.
AGCTCGCCGCCCATTTCAAGCCCACAAAGCCAGCCGTCATGTTCCGGCACCAGTTTTCCAGAATGGGCCAGCTCGAATTCGAGTCAATAAACCAGTACGCTACGCGTCTTCGTACGGTGCTGTCAAAATGTAAATTTGACAACCCAGAAGCTCGCCTCACCGATGCCCTCATTTTCGGCATGAAAAATGCTATGGTCCGCAACAAGCTCCTCACAGAAGATGAGCCTTCTCTCCAAGCAGTAATCAAGCTGGCACAAACCGCAGAAGTCGCCGACGCTGCTGCCAAGGATTTGAAGAAACATGACAAGCAGGAAGTCGTCGTCCAGATCGACTCCAAAGCTTCCCGCGCCGAGGCCCCAGACGACCTCAGCCCACCTGCCTTCTCCGAGGACAGCTGTTTCCTGCTGCAACAGGACCAGTCGAGACAACCCAGATACCCTCGCCCCGTCGCCCCCTGCTCCGGCTGCCGAGGGAACCATCCGCGCCAATGCTGCCCTTTCCGGGACGCCATCTGCCGCCGCTGCAACCGCCGGGGCCACATCGCCGAAGCCTGCAGAGCCCCCATGCCAGAAGACTCTTTTTCCACCCCGCGGCCTCCTCGGTTCCAGACCCAAACAGCTCAACCACGCGAAAACCGACTTCCTCGGTTTTCCGGCTGCAGAAACTACTCAACCGTCAACCGCGACTACGCAAGAGGTAAAAAACATTTTTCCATAAATAGCACAGCAACAAAAAACAGGAGCAAAATCATAATTTCGCTGCTCCTAAACAACAAGCCGTGCAACATGGAACTGGACACTGGGTCTAAGTATACCATTATGCCATGGGAAAAGCTAAAATTGTACATGCCTAGTCTCTCAAAATCTGATCTTATGTATACTACTTTAGTAATTAAGGATTTTCAAGGGGGAATAATACCAGTATTGGGAAAGGTAAATGTGCCAATTATGTTCAAAAATGTCAAATGTAACCTTCCTTTGATTGTTGTTGCAGGGGCTAGGCACTCTCTTCTGGGATTGGCATGGATGGATCCTTTGGGTATTGAAATCTCTGGTATTTGTAATTTCAAATCTGATGACATTCCCAACTTCTTGCAGGAATTCCCTGAGGTCTTTAGCTCCATTTTGGGGTCTTACAAAGGGCCACCTATCTCCTTTTCTATTGACCCTAAGGTCCCCCCTGTCAGGCTCAAACCCCGTAGGGTTCCCCTACCGCTTCTTCCAAAGCTTGATCTACAGCTTGACAAGCTTATAGGCCAGGGCATTTTAGTCCCCGTGGATCAAGGGCCTTGGGAAACACCCATAGTCACGCCTTTAAAGCCTGATGTCTCTTTGAGGGTTTGCGCTGACTATAAGTCAACGCTTAATAAGGCCCTCCAACATCACCCTTACCCCATTCCAGTGGTGCAACAACTTCTTCACTCCCTGGGGGAAGGGAAAGTGTTCGCCAAGATCGATTTGGCGCAAGCTTATCAACAGCTCCCTGTCGATGAGCCAACCGCACTCGCGCAGACTATTGTCACTCACAGGGGGGCGTTTAAATGTACCAGATTGCAATTTGGGGTAAGCATAGCCCCTGGGATTTTTCAAAGCATAATGGAATGCTTGTTGTCAGGAATTAAGGGCACTATTCCCTATTTTGATGACATATTGATTTCAGGAGAAAACCAATCTCAACTCAACCAGAGAATTAGGGAGGTATTACATAGACTGCAAGCTAAAGGTCTAAGAATCAAACCAGACAAGTGCATTTAGGGAACTAGCAGTGTGGAATTCTTAGGGTATAGGATTGATGGCGAAGGCATCCACCCCACTACTGAAAAATTAAAAGTCATTAGAGAAGCCCCAGAGCCACAGAATAAGACAGAATTGCAGGCATTTTTAGGCCTTCTAAATTTTTATTCTGTTTTTTTAAAGCAGAAGGCAACAGCAGCAGAACCTCTACACCGGCTGCTTCAGAAGGGAACTCCTTGGACATGGGGGAGAACTGAGCACGAAGCCTTTTCGCAAATAAAGCAGTTGTTAACTTCCAAAAGTGTGGTAGTTCAGTATAGCACTTTGCTACCCGTCAGGCTTACGTGCGATGCGTCCCCGTATGGGGTCGGGGGGGTCTTGGCACATGTCTTGCCAAATAATACAGAAGCCCCAATTGCTTTCTTTTCCAGGACAATGACTAGTACTGAGAGAAATTACAGCCAGCAAGGTAAAGAGGCTCTAGCGATAGTGGCTGGGGTAAAAAAGTTTCATAACTACCTTTTTGGCAGGAAATTTGAGTTAGTCACTGACCACAAACCCTTGCTAGGCCTGCTAGCCCCTAACAAACCAACACCTCCATTTATGTCTCCTACACTAATCAGATGGGCATTGTTTCTTTCAGGTTACCAGTATGAGCTTATTCATAAAGGAGGTAAAGCCATCAACCACGCTGATGGTCTAAGTAGGTGCCCCATGGCAGAAATAGTTGAGGACCCAGTCCCATCTGCTGATGTTTTAATTCTAGAGCTTGAGGATAACCCACTAACAACAGCAAAAGAGGTTGCTGACCACACTCAGCAAGATCAGATTTTACAAAAGGTGGTAAATTGTGTATTCAAGGGGTGGTATAACGACTCTTTAGAAGCAAACTTAATTGAGTTTAAAAACAAAAGACTGGAACTGTCATATGTAAAGGGTTGTCTGTTGTGGGGTGACAGAGTAATCATTCCTGAAAGTCTAAGGACTAAAGTACTCACTATGTTACATGTGGGCCATCCTGGTATTGTCAGGATGAAGGGCTTAGCTAGGGGGCACTTATGGTGGCCTGGTCTGGATACAGACATTGAAAGGTGGGTAGCCAAGTGTGACCCATGCCAAGAGTCACGGCCAAATCCCCCCAAAACAGCTCCAGTTGAGTGGGAGCAACCTGCAGGGCCTTGGTCCAGGGTCCATATTGATTTTGCAGGGCCAGTGGGGTCTCAATATTTCTTGATAGTGGTAGATGCATTTTCAAGGTGGATTGAAATTATTGCAATGAATAATATAACCACTAGTGCTACAATTAAGGTTCTGCGCCATTTGTTTGCCACCCATGGCTGTCCTGACATCTTAGTGTCAGACAATGGGCCCCAATTGACAGCCAGGCAATTTGAATTGTTCTTCGATAACTTGGGGGTCAGACATGCTCTCATTTTGCCTTACTCGCCATGGGCTAACGGGTTGGCAGAACGGTACGTTCGGGTGGCAAAAGAGGCACTGTGCAGGTCAGGCCCTGGGGATGTACAACAGCATCTGGACCAATTTTTGTTAACACAACATATTACACCTAACTCCCACACACACAAAAGTCCTGCTGAAATCCTAATGGGAAGGAAACTTAGATCCCCACTGGATAGATTACACCCAAGGTATTGTACTCATAATTCTATGTATGTAAATCCTGAAAGACAATTGTACTTGGGTCAAAGTATTTTTGCAAAAAAATTTGATGGGGGGTTAAATTGGATGAAGGGAACAATTGTACAGCAAACAGCTCCTAAAACTTATGTTGTAAAATTGGATGATGGCCGATTGTGGAGAAGGCACATCGATCATTTACGAAGGCACATTGAGGCCTCCCCTGTACAACCCACTAATACAGACTCTTCCCCCCTACTAGACTTTAATGCGCAACCCATCTTAATGGACATACAAATGGACTTACCAAGACGGGAAAGGTCCTCCAGAGATGTCGAGCCATCTTCATCCTCGGAGGTCGGTGTTGTGCCTGCCCACTCAACACAGCAGGCCGGAGCTCAGCCTCGGCCCCAGCCGCACTGTGGAGGTACAAGCGAACCGACCTCCACCGTTGAAAGTGAGGACTCGAATGATCTGCGCAGGTCAGAAAGAACTCTGCGTAGGCCAAGCCGATTGGAGGACTTTGTCACATGGCTGGCAGATTGACTTGTCTCTGACTAAGGAGGGAGGGGTGTTGAATCCTATGTAAATAGTTGCTCCTATGTAAAAAAATGCTGTCTCTATGCAAGCTGTGTAAAAATAGAAGTCGCGCCTGATTGGCTCAGACGCTGACAGTTCTCTTTTGGCGGGAGCCGCAAGGGTATAAAAGGAGCGCTTGTTCTCTGTTAAAGTCAGACGCGTTCCAGCTGAATGTCACTTGTCTTAAAGAGCTGAAATAAAGGAACCGTCTTGTTAGCCTCCTGCCTCTGGACTCTTCACCTACCATCCATGTCCTACTGTCACGTTTTATTCATACCCATTTCCTGTGTGCATGTCCATGTTTATAGTTATATATGTTTTCTCGTACATGTTTGACAAACTATATCCCATGTTTCTCAGTGTGCTCAAGAAACATGGGCATACCTTGGAGGGCCTATGACTGCTAGTTCGGCTACATTTTGTACCACCTGAAGTCTCCAAACATACTGCAAAGGTAGCCCCATGAAGAGAGTATTGCAGTAGTCGAACCTCAGAGTGATAAGGGCATGAGTGACTATGAGAAGAGATTCCTGGTCCAAATAGGGCCGCAACTGGTGCACCAGGCAAACCTGGGCAAACATCCCCTCACCACAGCTGAAAGATTATGTTCTAAGCTCAGCTGTGGGTCAAGGAGGACACCCAAGTTGCGGACCCTCTCTGAGGGGGGGGGGAGAAGCTCCCCTCCCAGGTGATGGATGGACAGGTGGGATTGTTTTGGGGAGGCAGAATCCACACTCCATCTTGTCTGAGCCCGTTAACACCCATCCAAACCCTAACAGCCTCCAGATACCGGGACATCACTTCCACTGCTTCGCTGAGTTGATATGGGGGAGTGATGTATAGCTGAGTATCATCAGCATACTAGTGGTAACTTACCCTGTGTTATCAGATGATCTCACCCAGTGGTTTCATGTAGATATTAAACAGGAGGGGGGAGAGGGCTGGCCCCTGAGGGATCCCACAAAAGAGGAACCTAGGAGTTGACCTCTGCCCCCCTGCCAACACCGACTGTGACCAACCAAAGAGGTAGGAGGAGAACCACTGTAGAACAGTGCCTGCCACTCCCAACACCTCCAGTTGGCACAGAAGGATATCAGACTGTTGAGGGCCCAGATAATAAGAAAACGCTTAACTGGATACTTTGAAGAAACTTGAAATAGTTTTGTTTTTAATTGTGTCTGTTCTGCAAACAAAAAAATCTTCCAACATTTCCATAATGAACTGAGGTAATTAAACTGATCAACGGTGTTTAGAGCCTCAATGAATCATTTAATTTCTTCCAGGGTTGTTATTATTGTTGTTGTTGTTCTTGTTCTTGTTGTTGTCATTATTATTATTGTTGTTGTTGTTATTATTATTATTATTATTATTTATTAGATTTGTATGCCACCCCTCTCCGTAGACTCGGGGCAGCTCACAACAGTAATAGTACAATATATAACAAATCTAATAATTAAAAGTCACAAAAAACCCCTTATTAAAAAGAAACATACACACAAACATACCATGCATAAACTGTATAGGCCGGGGGAGATGTCTCAGTTCCCCCATGCCTGGCGGCAGAGGTTGGTTTTAAGAAGTTTATGAAAGGCGAGGGTGGGGGCAGTTCTGATCTCCAGGGGGAGCTGGTTCCAGAATGTCGGGGCCGCCACAGAGAAAGCTCTTTCCCTGGGTCCCGCCAGATGACATTGTTTAGTCAATGGGACCTGGAGAAGGCCAACTTTGTGGGACTGGGATTCGTACGGCAGAAGGCGGTCCCGGAGATTTTCTGGTCCGATGCCATGAAGGGCTTTATAGGTCATGACCAACACTTTGAATTGTGATCGGAAACTGATTGGCAGCCAATGCAGACTGCGGAGTGTTGGTGTAACATGGGCATACCTAGATAAGCCCATGATTGCTCGCGCAGCTGCATTTTGCACAATCTGAAGTTTCCGAACACTCTTCAAAGGTAGCCCGATGTAGAGAGCATTACAGTAGTCGAACCTCGAGGTGATGAGGGCATGAGTGACTATGAGCAGTGACTCCCGGTCCAAATAGGGCTGCAACTGGTGCACCAGGTGAACCTGGGCAAACGCCCCTCTCGCCACAGCTGAGAGATGGTTTTCTAATGTTAGCTGTGGATCGAGGAGGATGCCCAAGTTGCGAACCCTCTCTAAGGGGGTCAATTATCCCCCCCCTCAGGGTGATGGATGGACAGATGGAATTGTCCTTGGGAGGCAAAACCCACTGCCACTCTGTCTTATCAGGGTTGAGTTTGAGTCTGTTGACACCCATCCAGACCCCAACAGCCTCCAGGCACCGGCACATCACTTCCACTGCTTCGCCGACTGGACATGGGGTGAAGATTTAAAGCTGAGTATCATCAGCGTACTGATGATACCTCACCTCATGCCCTTGGATGATATCACCCAGCGGTTCCATGTAGATATTAAATAGCAGGGGGGAGAGGACCGACCCCTGAGGCATCCCACAAGGGAGCAACCTGGAGGTCAACCTCTGAACCCCCACTAACACTGACTGCGATCGACTGGAGAGGTAGGAGGAGAACCACTGAAGAACACTGCCTCCCACTCCCAACCCCTCCAGCCGGCGCAGAAGGATACCATGGTCGGTGGTATCGAAAGCCGCGTATCGAGAGGTCGAGAAGCACCAGGACAGAGGATAAACCCCTGTCCCGGGTCCGCCAGAGATCATCCATCAATGCGACCAAAGCAGTTTCTGTGCTATAGCCGGGCCTGAATCCTGACTGCTGAGGGCCTAGATAATCGGCTTCTTCTAAGGACCGTTGGAGTTGGACTGCCACCACCTTCTCAAGGGAAGGTTGGAGACTGGACGGTAGTTGTTAAGAATGGCTGGGTCCAGGGAAGGCTTCTTGAGGAGGGGGCGCACAAGTGCCTCCTTGTAAGGAACCGGAAAGGACCCTCTCCCCAGAGAATCATTAGTCATTCATCATTAATCATCAGGTTAATCATTAGGTACTAATGCACTCTAAAAGGTACAATGAATGACATTCGTTTGTAATTTAAAAGCTGCAGAAGGCTCCAAATCATTACATCTCCATGGATCAGGGAAGAAAATTCCTGCAGAGAAGTCAACGTGTTTCAAAATGCTGTGTAGAAATCAGTAACAACATTCAAAATACATTTAGTAGGAAGAAGAAACATTTTAAGTGTCTGCTTGATTTGGATACCATCTTGATACTAAAGAGCAATCGGAGTTATGCACACATTGACTACAAATTTAAATTTCTTTGCCAGCATCTGGATTTTAAAAAATTCTGATTATTACCATAATTCCATCTTTTCCATTTATGAACATGCATTAATCTTAAGTAAAATACATGTGAACACAACTAGCAATTATCCTGCAAAAGCAGCATTCAGAGATCATATTCTCTGTACTCTAATTAATCAGCTATCCACAGGTAATAAATATCTTATTTTTTTCTACAGTTCTATAATAATTTTAAAAAATGATGTTTCCTAACATTTTTAAGTGATCTGTTAGATTCATGGTTAAAATCATGGTTGAATATGAACAAAACTTTTTGGGAAGAAAAGAAGGTTCTTAACTCAAAGGGATTTAGAATTAGTTTATTCATTCTAGCAGTAAACTTTTATCCTGGTTTGTTTGATTTAAACTGCAATTAATACTTTTTAAAAAAGTGATGGAAGATTCCAATTTCTTCTACGCAAAAGATTAAGGGGGAATTTCTTCCTAATAAATTTCATGGTTCTGAAGAAACATAAATTTCTTGGTGCAATTGCCTGACTCTCAAAGGACCATAGTGGAAGGGGGAGCATTTCAAGCCATTGTTAACATTTAGATGCCTGTTTCCCCCATCCACCCATCCAGAGGTATCCTCCATTTGTCAATCCTTGGTATTTCCCTAAAAGATTAGAAAATTAATTTGGCACCTCTTTGTGAGTCAAAGTCTACAGAGAGGAGCGGCATACAAATCTAATAAATAAATAAATAAATGAATGAATGAATGAATGAATGATAAATAAATAAATAAATAAAATGACAGTTTCAATTATTTTAGCCGCAGTATACAAAGTCTCTCTTCCTCAGTCCCTTTCCCTTCTCAGCCCCATTCTCAATGTTCTCTTTACTTAGCAATTGCTGTTGTATTTCCAAAAACAAAAATGGAGATTCCTTTTCTAACACTTGCCATATTATGCTTATATTTCCAAGGACAGCTGGTACTTGAACTGCTGCCATAATAGCACTTTAGACCTCAAAGTGGGAAAGAAAAAGAAAGATATCTCATTTATTGTCATAACAACAAAAGTCACCACCAATAGGAACAACAGATTGAATATAAAGTCTGAAGGTTTTATAGGGAATGACCAGGTTTTGTATTTCTAATATACTTGTTTGAATTGTACATTGGCAGAAATCACAAGATAAGCTATACATTAAGATTCTTTCATAAAGTAGCTCTATTTTAAAAGTATCAACTATCCTAAGATAGTATCATGTGGTCTTGCAAGAATTTGGAATTGATGGGCTGATCTGAAATTTGCTGCACTGACAACTGGCAGTGTTAATTGCAAGTATCTTTATAGTTTCAAACTATAGCTTATATCTATATGTCAGTCTCTATATAGGCATTATATATTCTTTTTCATATGAAAAAGAGCTTCAGTCTAGCTTCAGTTATGAAGATGCATTATTACAAAAGACTTTTATGAACAGCTTATGTCAGAGGAAGGGGAAGAATTGGAAAGTAAAAGTCAAGAAGAACAAATTTTAGAGGACACCGAAACAGAGAAAAGGGAAACTATTGAGGAAAGGAACAAGAGATAGAAGACATTAGAAAAAGAGCTCAGAAAGAAAATAGAATAAATAGGAGGCAGCTACACAAGTAATAACACAAACAATAATGGATCAATCCATAAATTTAATATCAATAAACATGAATGGATTGAATTTGGACAGAAAATGGAAAAATGCATTTGCCAAACTTTTGAAACAAAATTAAGTGGACATTGTTTGTCCACATAAATCGCCAAAATGAGAAAATTTTGAAACAAGAAAATTGTTTACTGCCCTGGACAAAAAGAAAAAAAAAGAGGTATTGCTACCTATATTATGTTCGGTCTGGGTCCCCCCACACGCCAATACCAACCAAAAAGAGTAGGCAGACACACTGGTAAAAAGCAAAGGCAGTTTATATAATTGAAAGCAAACACAGGTAACAAAAACTGTTCTTACAGACAGGAACACTATGAAGCTTCACAGAGGTTTCACGAAGGCCAGGCAATAAAACAGGATTCTTGCTGGCAAAAACAACGCTGGAGATAATAAAACCCACGCCTCCCCCAAGTCTTCCAGACTTCTAGGCCACAAGCCAAGATCAGAGATGCCAAGAATCGAAGCAAGGTCACAGGACTCCCAGTTGATAACTCTCCACAAGACTGTAAAGGCGGGCCTGCCTTTTCAACTCTGCTGAGGAGAACCATACCCAAACCCAGCTGTTGCCAATTCAGGGATGGAAATACCTTTCTAATTGGCCCCGTCTTTGAGCTGCCTCATGTCTATTATAGCCTGTGCGTCTTCATCCAATGAATCCAGGCTACTAGCTGGGGAGAGCCCCCCCCCCGGGGGTCTCAGGCTGCTCTCCCTCCTCCTCTTCCTGACGTTCCTCTCCACCATCTGCCTGGTCCTCCCCCTCCTGGTCACTGTCCTCTTCCTCTGGGCATGGATCCGGCAGAGCTCCAGCCGGTCCCTGAGGATCCTCAGGCTGAATCACAACATATTAAGAGAGAGATAGAAACAGAAAAAAATTATGTGGATGATAAAGGTAGGATTTTGATGATTTCAATAAGGATTAATTTCACACAGATACTTCTGGTAATAATACAGTATATGCTCCAAATAAAGAACAGGAAAACATTTTTCAAAACCTTCACCAAAAAATAATAGAAACAAATTACCAGGATGTGTGCCTAATTGAAGATTTCAATTGGATTGTGTCTTCCAAAAAAGACTATAAAACAGATAATAAAAAATTACTAAAAAAAGAAAAACTTTACCAAAAACTTTCCATGAAATGTGTTATGAGCTTAATTTAGGTGATTGCTGGCGGGAGCATAATACAGAGGCACAAGAATATACTTTTTTTTCTTGTCCACACAGATCCTGGTCAAGAATTGACATGGTGTGGGCAAATAAAAAATAAAAAATTACTAAACTTGATAACTACAATAGAAATAGGGACAAATGAATGGGTTGACCATAATCCTCTGAAAGTAACCTGGAAAGGAGAAAGAAAAAAGTTTAGAAATTGGACTTAGAATACTAAAATATTAAAAGAACAGGACTATATAAATCAGATTAAAAAAGAAATGGAAATGTTTATCAGGGAAAACAAAAATCAGGATACAAGTATTCAGAACCTAGGGGATACGGCAAAAGCCTTCCAAAGAGGTGTGACAATCTCCTATCTAGCAAAAAGTAACAAAGAGAAAGGACTGCAGCAAAATAATCTATTAGAGAAATTAAAACAAATAGAAAAAGAATTACAAAACTGCCCACAAAATTCAAAATTTATAGAAGAAAAAAATTTGACAAGACACAGGCTAAATTTAATGGAGCAAGAAGAAATTGCCAAAAATATTAGATTAATAAAACAGGATTATTTTGAAAATGCAAACAAACCGGGTAGATGGCTGTTCTATAAAATAAAAAAAGACAAGGAGAAAAAAATGATACAGCAACTTGAGGATCAGGATAAAAAAATATATTACCAAACAGAAAAGAAGAAAGAAATTATATTAAATTATTTTAGAGATTTATATGCAAAGAATGAAATTAAGATAGAAGAAGTAACAAAATACTTGCAAGACAAGAACCTAAATACTGTTCTGCCGGGCTCTATGGTATGAGTCTCCCGAAAATTCAAGGGTACAAATTTCAGACACACACACACTTGAAAGTTCAAAAACAATGTTCTTTATAACAAAAATTCAAAAGAAACAAGGCACCCTTTTTGTATTACAAAGAGCACTTGTCCCAAAACAACCTGGTAGTTTGTACAATCCCCTTAATCAGTCCTTAAGTCCTTAGCTAGCAGCTGTGAAGGAACGTCACAGCCCTCCTTCTTCCACAAAGTGAAACGCACACACTTTGCTCTGCTTTGTTTGTTTGTTTGTTTATTTAGATTTGTATGCCGCCCCTCTCCGCAGACTCGGGGCGGCTCACAACAAAGTGGAAACAACAGTATATAACAAATCTAAATTTCTACTAAAACATTTAAAAAAACCCATTTTCTAAACACGCATACATACACACATACCATTCATAAATTGTATATGCCCGAGGGAGATGTCTCAGTTCCCCCATGCCTGACGACACAGGTGGGTCTTAAGAAGTTTACGAAAGGCAAGGAGAGTAGGGGCAGTTCTAATCTCCGGGGGGAGTTGGTTCCAGAGGGCCGGGGCCGCCACAGAGAAGGCTCTTCCCCTGGGGCCCGCCAACCGACATTGTTTAGTTGACGAGACCCGGAGAAGGCCCTGTCCCGGGCCCGCCAGAGATCATCCATCAACGCGACCAAAGCAGTTTCCGTGCTGTAACAGGGCCTGAAACCCAACTGCTGGGGACCTAGATAATCGGCTTCTTCCAAGGATCATTGGAGCTGGAGTGCCACCACCTTCTCGACAACCTTCCCCATAAAGGGAAGGTTGGAGACTGGCCGGTAGTTATTAAGTACGGCTGGGTCCAGGGAAGGCTTCTTGAGGAGGGGGCGCACGTGCGCTTCTTTATAGAGTGTTGGAAAAACTCCCCTCCCCAAGGAAGCATTGGTAATCTCCTGGACCCAGCTCCGTGTCACCTCCCTGCTGGCCGAGACCAGCCAGGAGGGACACGGATCCAGTAAACAGGTGGCAGAACTCACAGCTCCAACGGCCTTGTCCACTTCATCAGGTGTCACCAGATCAAACTCTTCCCAGACAGGTGTACAAGTACGGGCCCCAGTCACCTCAAGTGACTCGTTGTCAGCCGACTCTGTTTTCCAATTGGAGTCGAGGTCCGCCCGGATCTGAGTGATTTTATCAGCGAAAAACGTGTTAAAGTCCTCAGCACTACTCTGTAAGGGGTCCCCAACTCCCCTCTGATTAAGAAGGGAGCGGGTCACCCTAAACAGAGCGGCCGGGCGGGATTCCGCTGATGCAATCAAGGCGGCATGATACGCGCATCTTGCCGCCTTGAGCGCCACTTTGTAAGTCTTAATAAAAGCTCTTACAAGTGTTCGATCGGATTCAGACTTACTCTTCCTCCATCGCTTCTCTAGACGTCTCTTCTGGCGTTTCAACTCCCGGAGCTCCTCGTTGAACCATGGAGCTCTACGGGATCTAGCGCCACGGAGAGGTCGCAAAGGCGCAATCCGATCAAGAGCCTCCGCTGCAGCCTTGTTCCAGGCTTCCGCAAGAGACTCCGCCGAACTGTGGACGAGTGCATCTGGAATAACCCCAAGCGCCGTCTGAAAGCCCTCTGGGTCCATCAGGCATCTGGGGCGGAACATCTTAATTGGTTCCGCCTCCCTGCGGGGAAGGATTGGAGCCAGCAAGTCAAGCCGTAGAAAAAATTGCTTTGGTTTCAAAGTCGTGAAAAATCAACAAACAAAGTCCAGAAACAGCAAGGCGCGGTCCTGAAGAACAATGATCAGATAATCTTCCACAATGGCCAAGCCAGCATGCTGCTACTTATATCAGCAGCTCTAATGACTGGAGCCCCACCGAAACACAGGTGGCCTCTCTTATCTCCTGTAATATTTCTTCAATTGGTCTCTTCGATGCATAATTCTGCGCATGCGTGAGTCTAACACTTCCTCATCCGAATCGACCAAAGATAATGGAGATTGGCTTCCTGGGCTGTATGCCAAGCCCCCCTCTTCCAAGTTACACCCACCTTCTTCTTCATCAGAGGAAACTGCATACCTGACTCTGTCATCAATAAAACAAGCCTATGACATGTTGATGTTTCCCCTGCATTCACCTCCACATTCCTTGGGACAGGAGCTGGGACAGAGCCAACCACAACAAAATACAATAGAAAAGGATGACAGTGATATGCTGAATAATATAATAACTAAAGAGAAACTATTATTTGCAGTGTTGAAGTAGAAAAATAATAAACACCTGGACCCGATGGTTTTCCCAGTGAATTTTATAAGGCCACAATTGATATTATAGGAGATTTGATGTTGGAAGTTTATATAATGAAACCCTACAAACAGCAATCTACCCAATATCCTGGGAAGAAGCCTACATCACATTGATTCATAAAAACGATATAGGCCCAAATCAAATTAAAAATTAAAGCCCAATATCCCTGTTAAATGTGGATTACAAAATTTTTATGACAATTATTGTGGAAAGGATCAAAAAAATCTTAAACAAAACTATTCATTCCGATCAAAATGGATTTCTACCCACACAACAAATCAGACACAATACTAGAATATTTCTAAACATATTAGAATTTTATGAAGGTAACAATAATAAACAATTAACCATGCTTTTTCTAGATGCACAAAAAGCCTTCGACAACTTAATTTGGGACTTTTTAAAACTGCAAATTAAAATTATGAAATTAGGTCCTAAATTTGAAAAAATTATCGATGCCATGTATACTAATCAAAGGACGAGAGTGAGGGTAAATAGTGACTTGACTAATGAACTTAAAATTTGTAAAGGCGTAAGACAAGGCTGCCCTTTATCACCCCTATTATTTATATTATCACTTGAAGTATTACTTAACCAAATTAGAAACAACCCGAATATTAAAGGCATCAAAATTAATAAAGAAATTTATAAAACCCAAGCTTTTGCAGATGACTTGGTATTCTTCCTCAAAGAATCAAAATCATCAATAACCAATCTGTTAAAGGAATTAGAACTATTTGGGAAGGCTGCAGGTTTAAAAATTAACAAAGATAAAACCAAATTCTTACTCAAAAATTGCACTCAAGCACAGATAAAGGAACTAGTAAACATTTTAGGATTGAAAGCAATAAAAAGAATTAAATACTTAGGCATATGGCTCACAGCTAGATACTCATCATTAAAAGAAGATAATTATATAAAACTACATCGCAACACAAAAGAAGACCTAGAAAATGGGGTAAAATACAATTATCGCTTCTTGGCAGAATCGCAATTATAAAATCAAATATTCTTCCCCGATGGCTTTGCCTATTCCAAATGGCTCCAATTAAATTAGAAAAATATTTTTCAAAGAAATTAATAGAGCTATATCATATGGGCAGGAAGAAATCCAAGAATTAAATATAAAAATCTGGTTGACAAATGAGAGGCGGGGGCCTTCGGCCTACCTGATCTTGAAACTTACTACTATTCAGACAGCCTCTTATGGATTAAGGATTGGATCACACTAAATAATCAAATAATTCTCAAATTAGAAGGTTATAATCTACAAGAAGGATGAAGTGGACAAGGCCATTGGAGCTGTGAGTTCCACCATTTGCCTTCTCGATCTGTGTCCCTCTTGGCTTCCCTGGACCCAGCCATTCTCAACAACTATCATCCCGTCTCCAACCTTCCCTTTATGGGGAAGGTTGTTAAGAAGCTGGTGGCGCTCCAGCTCCAGCAATCCTTGGAAGAAGGCAATTATCTAGGCCCTCAGCAGTCAGGATTCAGGCCGGGCTACAGCACAGAAATTGTTTTGGTCGTATTGATGGATGATCTCTGTCAGGCCCAGGACAGGGGTTTATATGGTTATTGAGAATGGCTGGGTCCAGGGAAGGCTTCTTGAGGAGGGGGTGCACAAGTGCCTCCTTGTAGGGAGCTGGGGAGGATGCCCTCTCCTGGACCCAGCTTCGTGTCACCTCCCTACTGGCCGAGACCAGCCAAGAGGGACACGGATCCAGAAAGCAAATGGTGGAACTCACAGCTCCAATGGCCTTGTCCACTTCATCAGGTGTCACCAGATCAAACTCTTCCCAGACAGATGTACCAGTATGGGCCCCAGTCACCTCGACTGACTCATTGTCAGTCAACTCTGTTATCCAATCGGAGTCGAGGTCCACCTGTATCCAAGTGATTTTATCAGCAAAAAATGTGTTAAAATCCTTGGCACTGCTCTGCAAGGGTTTGCCAACTCCCCCCCTGGTTAAGAAGGGAGCGGGTCACCCTAAACAGAGCAGCCGGGTGAGATTCTGCTGATGCAATCAAGGTGGCATGATACTCGTATCTTGCCGCCTTGAGCGCCACTTTGTAAGTCTTAATGTGAGCTCTTACAAGTGTTCGGCCGGATTCGGACTTACTCTTCCTCCAACGCTTCTTTAGATGTCTCTTCTGGGGTTTCAACTCCAGGAGCTCCTCGGTAAACCAAGGAGCTCTCCGGGGTCTAGTGCCACAGAGAGGTCGCAACGGAACAATCCGGTCAAGAGCCTCCATTGCAGCCTTGTTCTAGGCCACGGCAAGAGACTCTGCTGAACTGTGGACGAGTGCATCTGTTTTAACTATTGGATTTGTATTGTTTTGCTGTTGTGAGCCGCTCCAAGTCTCCGGAAAGGGGCGGCATACAAATCTAATAAAATAATAATAATAATAATAATAATAATAATAATAATAATAATAATAATAATAATAATAATAATTTTCTTTCTGTCATTTGTATGTGATTGTCATGACATCATTATGACTTACATGTAGGGTCTCCTGCTCCAAATCCCTTCCAACTCTGTTAAATCTGTTTACTGAAAGTCTCTGTGATGTTTATTGTTCAGACCTGGAATTCTGTCTATTCCAGGTCTGAACAACAGGTCTGAAAGTTTCTGTGATGTTTATTGTTCAGACCTGGAATTCTGTCTATTCCTCTGCATATCTTAGTGCTTCTGATAGGTGCATCCATAAGGTTGTTTTTAAACAAAGTATTCTTTAAGAGTTTTCAGTAGCTGAACTTTATGTTTTCTTCTACAACCATAACAAATCTCATTTTAAATATTACAGAACTCCCTCTCTGATTGTGGCTATGCAAAATTTCCCAGTGATATAATAGCCTCAAGCCTGCTGTTGTTATTGAAACAGATAAAGGACAAGGGTGCTTGCTGTCTGGCCAGAACAAAGACTGGTGATAATAATGATAACAAAAACCACAGAGTGGATCTTGGATTTAATGTCTGGTTTATTAAAACTGGGTGCTTCCTAAGAGACAAGGAAGTAGAGTGCATCACAACAACTAAGCCCTATATCCTATTAAAGGATACCACAGTCTTCTATATAAATGTTGAAGTAATAATGGGTACTATAGAAGCTGAAAAATGCTCAAACATTTCGGAGGAAATGGGGTGTTGATTAGCTAGCATTCTGATAGCTTGATAATGACTTTAGGATTGGATCCCCTTTTTCATGGCAAATTGCAGCATTACAATGTATGAATCTTGATAGCTGGCTCTAATAATGCTGTTTTTGTTGCACTAGCAGAGTAAATGCATGGTTTAATTTAAGCAGATCTTGGGTTTCCAGTAAAAAAAAATCAGAAATCCTTTCTGCATAAATGACTCATCCTGTAAACATAATCTTTACCGATTATGCTTAGCATCCCTGCCTACCCAGGCACCAACTATAGATAGAAACTGAAGAAATGGATAAGGGGATAAAAATGGCTAAACTGCAGGGTGTTGCGTGAAGGAAGCATTGGAGCAAGGACACCTCTCCTCAGGCAGGGCTGTGGGTATTGTGGGGGGATTTCTGTGGAGGAGCTTTGCGCTCTGCTCATTGACTGCACACATCTGCAAGCTAAAAATGCACATGTAACCAAGCTGAGACTGACATTTCCCTGCATTGTTGCAGAGGGAGAGGTTATCATCACTGAACTATAATACATTCTCTACCCTTGCTCGCAAATTTATTAGTTAATAAAAATAGAGGAGGCAGGAAGAATTCATTATCTGATTTCAAAGTGAGCTTCAGCTGAAAAGACAGGATTTCTTCTTTCTGACCTATTTTAGAGTTCAGATTCTAGGATGAGATTTTTATAAGCAATAAAACATTTTAATAAATAAAACACTACATCTGATCTGCTAATTTTCTGACTGACATTGGGATGATTGAAATTATTTGATGTTTTAACAAAATCATGGCATGCTATTCTGGAAGATGATTCATGCAATATTTTTTCCTGCATAAATATAACCTCCCCCCAGAGGGATGGATGGAGGAAAGAAAAGAAGGGAGGAAAAATTCATGTCCATTGATACAACTGTGCTACAAGTTGTTGTGTTGTTGTTGTTGTTGTTTTTTAAAAAAGAAGTATCCCTAGAAGTTGGTTTCATAGGAGAATCCTTGTAAACTACAATATTTCTCCTAGGGGCAAGATTTATTTCAATGAAAATTAATTTGCAGTGCAGTAAAATTTCTTGCATAATCCAAACATCATATGAGGCCCTCATAAGGAGAGGCTAGAACATCAATATTTTTCTTATAGAAACAAGAAAGGAAAGTGAACTAGGCAACAGGAGCAGAGATCTTTATTGTGCAAGGAACTATTAAACTGCAAGCAAGGATGAATAAAAAGAGTAAGTGCTTCTTCTGCTGTGCTGATTGTGGAATGGAATAAACCTTGCCAGCAACGTGAATGTAAACAACAGAGGTAGCTGTCATGAGCAGTGCTGAATAAGACTGCCAAGTCTCAGATTAAAATTGTGGCTCCCTCCATTAAAAGGGAGTGCAAATCACTCCTGATCCAATTGATTGATTGATTGATTGATTGATTGATTGATTGATTGATTGATTGATAACCCAGTTATCTAATCTAAAATCCCCATTATATTAAAAAGAAATCATTCCCACTCAACAACAATATACATATCATTCATCGACCAGGGAGCTAGAGTCTAATAGCCCCAAGCCTGGTGGCATAGATGAATCTATAGAGAAGGCCAGGAAGGTGGGGGCAGTACAAATCTCTGGGGGGAACTGATTCCAGAGTCTGCAGTGGGGAGGTTCCAGGAGAGCCTCCCCATAGCTGCTCTCTCTCCTTGGTGGGGCCCCCATGTGGGCCCAAAGGAAGAGGTGCAGAGAGCCCCCGCCCACCATCCCCATAACCCCCCAGGAAGGAAACCCCATCCAAGGGCTTGGCTGGCTGTTGCACTCCAACCAACTCCACAGAGAGAAAAAGAGAGAGGGAAGAGAGGGAGGGAGAGAGAGAGAAAAAAAAATGAAGCAAGAAAGAGGGAGGGGGAGAGAGAGAAAAAGGGAGGGAGGGAGGAAGAGAGAGAGGGAGAAACATAGCAAGAGGGAAGGAGGGAGAGAGAGAGAGAGAAAGAGAGAAAGGAAGAAAGAGGGAGAGAAAAAGAGGAGGGAAGGAAGAGAGAAAGGAAGAGAAAGAGAGAGGGAGGAAGAACAAGAGAGAGAAAAAGAGAGAGAGAGGAAGAGAGAGAAAGAGAGAAAGAAAGAAAGAAAGAAAGAAGGATGGAGAGAGAGAAAGGAAGAAAGGGAGAGAGGAAGAGAGAGAGAGAAAGAGAGTGAGAGGGAGGAGAGAGAGAAAACAAGAGAAGGAGAGAAGGAGGAAGAGAGATAAAGAAAAAAGGAAGAAAGAAAGAAAGGAAGGAAGGAAGGAAGAGAGAGAAAGAGAGAGAGAATACAGAATGTAGCTCATCTGTTTGGAACCCATATCGCATCTTGGACATTAACACCCTTGAAAATGTCCAAAGATACTTCACCAGAAGAGCCCTTCACTCCTCCACTCGTAACAGAATGCCTTACAAAACTAGACTTACAATCCTGGGTCTAGAAAGCTTAGAACTATGACATCTCAAACATGATCTAAGTATTACCCAAAGATCATATGCTGCAATGTCCTGCCTATCAATGACTACTTCAGCTTCAACCAAAACAACACAAGAGCTCACAACAGATTCAAGCTAAATATTAACCGCTTCAAACTTGACTGTAGAAAATACGACTTTAGTAATCAAGTTGTTGAAACATGGAACTCATTACTGGACTCTGTGGTGTCATCACCTAACCCCCAACATTTTACCCTTAGACTATCCACAGTTGACCTCTGTAGATTCCTAAGAGGTCAGTAAGGGGTGTGCATAAGCACACTAGCGTGCCTTCCATCCCCTGTCCTCCTGTCTCTCCTATATCTCCTATATCTTCTCTTCTATACCCCTAACTTTTCTTCTAGGATATATAGGATATATCCTATTCCTATATTTTCTCTTCTGTTCTTTCCTTGATATATTATACTTTGAGTGTATCCTGTATAATCTTCATTGTGTATTATTGTGCTTTTTGGACAAAATAAATAAATAAATAAATAAAATATAATAAAAGAGAGAGAAAGAAAGGGAGGGAGGGAGGCAGGAAGAGAGAAAAATAGAAAGGGAGGGAGGGAGGGAGGAAGAGAGGGGGGAGGGAGGGAAAGAGGAAGAGAGAGAGAGAAAGAGAGAGGGAAGAAGAAAAGAGAGAGCAAAATCTAATTTGAAACTAGCTCAACTATTTAAGTGGCATTTTGATACTTAGCAGAGTTGTCATCTGATTATCTGCTACCCAGGCTTTTTGTGGACGATTTACAAGGCCATGCAAATGTAACCAAAAGCAAATTGGTCATGTTTAATGTTTCTATGAAGATGATGACAAATTCCCTTCTAATTTTATTGTAAATGTATTGTACAGGTGTCATATTTTCAGGCTTTTAAAAAAAAAATATCAGTAGCTTATTTCTGTACAAATGTTTAAAAGTATGCCTTTTTCTAATTGGATATTGTATTTTTTTAAGTCTTATTGAAGGCACTTTTAATTGCTGCTAAATGATATTCCTTTTGCTTTTGTAAAAAACAAAAACAAAAAAATTCAAAACAACTTCCTTAAGGTGCAAGTCAGCTGAAAGTCTTAGAGAGACTGAAAGATTGTTCATTAGATTGTTCATTAACAATCAAGGCATGCCAAACTGATCTGTGTTAGAACTATAGTTTAAGTCAGTTTCCTGAACTGGAGCATGTGGATACTAGATGTAGAAGTTGTTTGTGGTTATTCTCGGTTTCTGGAAGTATTGCCTACAAGGTGGGAAGCTGTTCCTCTAAAGAGATGTCTCTTGTAGCTTGTACAGATATTTTAAAATGTGAAACCTTTTGTATAATAATAATAACAACAGAGTTGGGAGAGACCTTGGAGGTCTTCTAGTCTAATCCCCTGCTTAGGCAGGAAACCCTACACTACTTCAGAAAAATGGGTATCCAACATCTTCTTTAAAACTTCCAGTGTTGGAGCCTTCACAACTTCTGGTGGCAAGTTGTTCTACTGATTCATTCATTGTTCTAATTGTCAGGAATTTTCTCCTTAGTTCTAAGTTGCTTCTCTCCTTGTTTAGTTTCCACACATTGCTTTTTGTCTTACCCTCAGGTGCTTTGGAGAATAGACTCATCTCAGATAATTTAGGTAACTGATTTATTTATTTATTTCATGGACCAATTTTTTAATCAAGGAACCCAACACACACACCCGCCAATGGTGTCCCGCTTTACCAATGTGAAAATCTGGTCACCTTACTCTAGGGTGCCAAGTTGATTGAAGCTGTGTGGTTCAATAGAAGTGGTTTTCCAAGTGCTTGTTTCAATTAAAAGACAAATAGATATAGGAAAGAAATTTGATACCTGTAAAATATTTTGCAATCCTCTGCTATTAAGTTGCCTTTCCTGCTTCATTGTGTTAGAATTTCAATGAATGTGTTTTCTTTCCTTTTCCTGAAAATATTGTATTTCTTGCTTTTAACTTAAAGGACAAGAATTCTTCAGGCCACCCATCAGTAACCCTGTGCAGCATAACACCACTATAGCATATGAAATAATTCTTCCAGAATCCAAAATATTAATAACTATGACATCTTGTTATCATGGATGGACCATTCAGCATATATTATTTTGTGAAGGGAATTTATCTGTAGCACTTCTGCCAAGGTAAAGCCCCCAAGCATCAGCTTGTAATTAAAAATCAGAGTATGGATATGGTTTTTTAATCCTGATTAGAAGATGCTTTAAATAATTACAAAAGTAATTCAGCCAATTTTAATGATTCACACATTGCTAGGGAGAAGCTAATCCTGATTTGCAATGTGACATATCCACACACACATTATCTCTGCTAATGAAAAGTTTGGGAACTTTGCAGTGCAAATGAAAAACAAAAAAATACCTTCTGATATAGACGTATTAGAAATTTTCATTTAATGCTAATGCAAATATGTTGCATTTTAAGGATATTAATCAGTGTCCATCAGAATCTTTTAGACCGTGACAATGTATAAACATTATGAAATAACAACCAGGTTTTTTTTCAAAATAAAGCTATTTTAATTGTTAATGTGTCTGACTTAAGGCTTTAACTACTTGCTACATTCAGCATTTTTAATATGGTAGAGTGCAACATTATTTTCACAAAAACTTTTAAACTGAGACTTTTATTGGTGTTGAAAATAGAAAATAATCATAGTCAGAAGGATAAGAGATCTTTCCTAGGAATTAGATTTAAACAATAATCACCATTTTGCTTTGACTTTTAACATCATCAAAATTACCATGCTGGAATGCTTGATAGATGTGACATTGCAGACACAATAAGGAAAACAAATTAATTCTAATCCTTTCACTGGTCTGTGGAATAGTTTAGCTAGGGGGAAAAGTTGTTATTCCTATCTCAATCTCAAGCAGCATTTAAATGTTTAAAAATAGTTGGTGGTTTCAAGTCATTAATGAGAGCCATGATGATGCAGTGGAACTTAGAATGCAGTATTGCAGGCTAACTCTGCCTAGTGCCAGGAGTTTGATCCTGATTGGCTGATGGGCTCAAGGTTCACTTAGCTTTCCATCCTTCAGACGTCATTAAAAAGAGGACCTAGATTGCTGAAGCACCATGAAACGGTATATAAGTCTAAGTGCTACTGCTATTATATTGCAGTTATTATGTTTTCTTGAGGAGAATTTCATGGTAGTGTGGTAAAGGTACTGGTGAAAAGGTAAATAATGACTATTTGTCTGTGACAGTGACATAAAGATAGATTTTGCAAAGATTAGAAAAACAGTATCCATATTGACTAGGACATGAAAATAAAATCCATATTGTTACCCAAATATTTACAATTTATAGTCAATTACTATATGTATAAAGCATAGAACTGTATAGATAAATAGGTATGGAATCAGGATTTCTTATCGAAATGAGTAACCTCTCTCCTAAGAAAATTTTACCAATGGTGCCTCCACCCCGATACCCATTCTGAAAGTTCTGGGAAATTTCATTTGTCTGTTCTTTCTTAGGAATCTTTAGACACATACACATTCACCATTTTATTCTTTTAGAAAATCTTTAATTACTAAGTAAATGGATTTCTAATCCAATACATAATTACCTGTCTTCCATTTGTGATTTACTGCAGAAGTGAGTTTTGAACCATTAAGTCAAAAAAAGATAAACATAGAATTCATTCATCTACTGTTAAGTAAAATATATATTTTAATGTTTTGAAATTTCAGTGTCAAAATGCATTTTATTCAGTGATTAAAGATGATTTTTTTTAAAAAAAACATTATTAAAAATAATAATAGTAGAGCTGGGGTACTCTATAGAATGTGAAAGACTACAATTATTTGGTATAGCGTTCGCTATGCTCTTCATGGAGGTTTTTGCCCAACAAATTGTCTTTCAGTGTGTATTTAAATAGTGATTTATAAAATCTTATCCATTAAAATATTATTTACTGTCTTTACACAGTCACATGAAACATTGCTGTGCAATTTCCAGATTATTCTTTCATTTGTTTTATCTTAAATTGTAATTTTGCAAGGAGTTTATGATATGAACTATGATTTGCACCAAGCTTTGTTTCTGCTGACTACCAATATATAGAGTTTTCCATCTTTGCTTTCATAGTTAGAAGCCAGTTTGATTTCACTTTTGTCCATCTAATAAAACAACTTTTAGATTTTTGGATACAAACATTTGTTTTTCTTGCTAGAATTCTGTTTGTATCTTGCTTGTCTTATTATTCAGTTCCTCCATAATTAATTCCTTTTCCATTTTTTCCTTGTTGCCATAAAATAGTTCAGCTTTTTCATATTTGGCATGCAGCAGTGGGCTACGAGCTAGAATGCTAAATTACGCTAGCTGCTGCGGCTCATAAGTTCTTGCAGGACCAGCATGATTTTGCTGCTGCACCTGTAGAGGTAGCAAAATCGCGCATGGAACCACAGGTAAAACCTTGCCAAAACACGGCTGCAATTTTGTTACCTCCACAGGTGCAGCAGCAAAATCGTGCTGGTCCCACAAGAACTTCCAAGCCGCGATGGTGAACGCAATTTAGCGTTCCGGCTCATAGCCCATTGCTGTTGGCATGTGTAGTTGGATCATGGAGTTGACATATTCTTTGCTTGCCTGCCTGTATTTCAAATTGAGATCATTCTATTATTTGGGGAGAGTTGCATCTGAACATCAATTTTAATACAAACTTTGTTGGAATTATCAACTTTGTTAATAATTCGTTTATTTTATTTTATTTTATTTGTCCATTACATGAAATAAGTTACTGACCCATTCCAATCCATTTCAATCTTCTGATTTCCACAGTGTCAGTATTCTTTCTTGACATTTATTCTTTAACAATATGAATCATGCCATGGTTCATGGTTCAGAAATTCCACATACCAGTGGGATATTTTATTTGCAGCAACAAATTTTCCTTATATCAAGAGATGGACATCTTTTCAGCTTTAATTCATTTAATTAATGAATTAAATGAATTAATTTAATTAATTTCTGTCATGGAGTGTGGAGGATTGGAGCTCAATATTGAGTTTCTTGTTGACATTTTCCAAGTTTTGTATAAAAAGCAGAGAGTTAAAAACAAACAGAAAAGTGATAGTTGTCCTATGCCAAAAATTGCAATAGAGGGGAAGATTTAAATAACAGTTCTTATGGCAACTATGCATTTTACCCACATGTAGAATATGACAGTTCAAGAAAAAGAAGCAAGATTGTTTTAGAAGGCGAAGTTCAAAGTCTTATGCAGACAAATTCCAATATCCAGGAATCTGAAATGACTAAAGTCTTTTCCCATGTTATGGAAGTCTATTTTAAATTGGGAAAGCTGTATGCTCCTTAAAGGTCTAATATGTTGTATTTGAGAAGTAATTCAGTATTCATGGCCCTTACAAACATGTTCTATAAGAGCCATGGTGGCACAGTGGTTAGAGTGCAGTATTGCAGGCTACTTCTGCTGATCACGGACTGCCGGCAGTTTGACAGATAGAATCTAATCAGGCTCAAGGTTGACTCAGCCTTGCATCCTTCTGAAGTGGGTAAAATAAGGACCCAGATTGTAGGGAGCAATAGGCTGATTCTATAAACTGCTTAGAGAGGGCTGTAAAACACTGTGAAGTGGTATATAAATGTAAGTGCTATTGCTATTTTAAGCAGCTATGATATCACTTTGTTTCCAAAAGGAATTATCAGTGCAACATTACCTTTAAAGAGATAACTTGCATTGTAAAGTATATATGTAAAGTCATCTCTTTTTTACAAAAAAGAATTGATTTATATTTTAGGGCAGATGAACATATGATATGAATTCTATCATAATATTTCAAAATTAAAATGTTTTATTGCTGCAATCTCTTGTGAATTATAGGCTCTGTTAGAGCAAAAGAACATGTCTTTAAAAAGCAGCATTAATGAAAATTTTAAAGTTACACATCAGACTGAAAATTAATTAAATGTTAATTTCATGACTTGGAGGGAAGGGGAACCACATTTTTGGGTTGTTTTAACCTCAACAGAATTCATACACTTATTTTGCAAAAAATAAACAGAAACAAAGGGGATTTGTCTATTGGATACCAATTCAGTGTACCTGAACTGCAGGTTTTATACTAAAGAAGATGCAGGAATAAATATTCCTGCCTATAAAACAGGACAGAAGACTCAATTACTGCAATGTGCTCTACTTCGGGCTACCCTTAAGGAATGTTCAGAGACTTCTATTAGTCTATTAGAATGCAGCCACGTGAGCTGTTATGGGTGTACCCAAATATACCCACATACTCCATCGCTCCATGAGCTGCGCTGGCTTCCGATCAGTTTCTGAACGCAATTTAAGGTGTTGGTTATCATCTATAAAGCCCTACATGGCTTAAACCAGATTATTTACAGGACCGTCTTCTTCTGCCTCACACCTCCCAGCAACCAATTAGATTGCACAGAGTTGGCAAGCAGACAAGCAGAGTCAACTGGCAGGACCATGGGGAAGGGCCTTCTCTGTGTCAGCTCCGATCCTCTGGAATCAACTCCCCCCAGAGATTCACACCACATCCACCCTCCTGGCTTTTCAAAAGGCTTTAAAAACTTGGCTTTGCCGGCAGGCCTGGGGCCATTGAGCAATGACACTCTGCTCTGGCCAGTAGAATGAATGATAGATGGATGAATGTTTTTTAATAATGCGGTTTTAAATTTGTATTGTTTTTTATTGTGGTATGCTACCCTGAGCCCTTTAGGAAATGGGCGGCTTATACATCTAAATAAAATAAAATAAATAAAAATAAATTGCGATAGTTGTACTACTTATTGTGATGAGGAATCAAAATAAATACATACCAATCCAACTCCAGCTTGAAATTTCTTTGTCAACAGCAAGAATCATTTGCCAAACAAACCTCTAAAAATTATCAGGAATACTGACTATTATCTTTCCTAAGGCTACATACAATATTATAAACAACTACAGCCAAAAGAACCATAGATTTTGAAGATCTAGGAAGAACCTCATGAACCTTATATTTCAGATGCATTTCTCACATTTTTCCTAGTTATGGAAAGGCATTGGAATGGATAAGAGCACTGCAAGTAAGTAACTGGCTAAAGTAGTAATATAAAGAAAGAAAGACTTTTTGATTGGGATCTGAATTATTTGCTGCCATGACATGGGAGAAACTTACAAGGAACTGTAAAGTATGCTTTGCTGATTAACTTTAAAAAATGCTAAGGAAGTTTTAAATGGATTCTTATGGGAGATTGCAAATAAAAATTCTAACCCTAAGACTGTCTATTCTAAAGAGGTGTATGTAGTTTGTCTATATTCTTGTCATTAGTGCCCCAAGCAGTCTCTAGTTATGAGTGTCTATTACAAGCATCAAGTGGTTCCAGAGCAGTGTTGTTTGTCCATGAACATGAATACAATCAGGGACAGATTTTCAGGCAGTTGCACTGAGTTTTCTGGACAGCACAATTACTTTAATACTTTAAGGAATATTTATTTATTTATTTATTCATTCATTCATTCATTCATTCATTCATTCATTCATTCATTTGATTTGATTTGATTTGTATGCTGCCCCTATCCATAGACACGAGGCGGCTCATAGCAACAACAAAACAATGTACAACAAATCTAATAATTAAAAAAACACTAAAAACCCCATTATTAAAAGCAAGCATACACACAACCATACCATGCATAAACTGTATAGGCCCGGGGGAGATGTCTCAATTCCCCCATGCCTCATGGCAGAGATGGGTTTTAAGGAGTTTGTGAAAGGCAAGGAGGGTGAGGGCAGTTCTAATGTCCGGAGGGAGCTGGTTCCAGAGGGTCAGGGCCACCACAGAGAAGGCTCTTCCCCTGGGTCCCGCCAAACAACATTGTTTAGTCGACAGGACCCAGAGAAGGCCAACTCTGTGGGATCTAACCGGTCGCTGGGATTCGTGCGGCAGAAGGCGGTCCCGGAGGTATTCTGGTCCGATGCCATGAAGGGCTTTATAGGTCACAACCAACACTTTGAATTGTGACTGGAAACTGATCGGCAACCAATGCAGACTGCGGAGTGTTGGTGTAACATGGGCATACCTAGGGAAGCCCATGATTGCTCTCGCAGCTGCATTCTGCACGATCTGAAGTTTCCGAACACTTTTCAAAGGTAGCCCCATGTAGAGAGCATTATATGGTGTGAAGTATTCTTTTCAAATATTTTGCACAGTTCTAACTTTTAATAATAAATTACCATCTACATACTGTATTTGTTGATATTTTCCCCACATTAGATACTGTAGCTATTATAAAAGTTACAGAACCGAATAGCTATTTATTGTATAAAACTTTAAATATGTAATATGAATTATATATGGCCTAAATGGCCATATGGCCATCATGTAGTTCGGCATTGACACTTTAAAATAAAAGCTCTACTTGAATTGTAAATATTATATTTGGCTAAGATAGTTGAGCACGATTTTTCAAATTCTCTTATGTTATATCAGAATCTTAATCATTTCCACAACCACCATACCTAATGCCTAAAAAGCTTATTTTCTCATCTAAGAAAATGTTGATTTGGGTGTACGTGTGACAGGAAACCATTCCTGCATCTGGATTTATGGTAGCAGAACCTTGACTAATTTAGTATCAATTCAACATTATGAAAATACAGGTGTAAGCCTTCCACCATTCATGAAGTATAAATAACATATAAATATATATTCACACAATTTATCACAACTTAGCAGTGCTTTGCTGGCACAAATTATTCTCTCTGGAAGCACAGAACAGACTGTGTGAAAGAAGTCATTCTGTGTATTGTTTGATCAGCAACTTTAAGATGTGTGAAGATGATGTGCAGTTTGCTGGCTGGAGAATTCTGGGAGTTGAAGCTCACACCTCATAATGTTGCCAAGGCTGAGAAATACTGGGTTTGATGAAAATCAATCAATAGAATTTCCAAGAAGAGTTATTTTCTTGCAAATGCCCACATCCAAAATCACTGTCTGAGAAGAATGAACACAGATATGAAGGAAGAGAACTGAGTACCTCTGAGTATTCAATAGTGATGATTTCTGAATACAATAGGACATGGAACTATAGCTTTTCAGGCAACAGAAAATGGCAATTAAAATCACAATAAAAACTTCCTTATTTTTTTAGCAAGCTTGATTAAAATTATGACTTCTCTCCACTCCCCCCCCAGATACTACAATAATTTTTCTCCAGCATATTATTATTATTATTATTATTATTATTATTATTATTATTATTTATTAGACTTGTATGCCACCCTTCTCCGAACACTCGGGGCGGCTCAGAGAATACAATACAAAAACAATATGTGTACAAATTTAACTATTAGTTAAAAACTATAAGCTAAGTTCCCATTACATTAAAAAGCAGTCAATTAGGTGAGACCATATTACTATGATCTCACCTCCTTACAGCGCCTTTCGTTTTCATTGTTGCGTAAAGATATTGCCAATATTTCAGAAATGATTTTGGCTTGCTATTTTGACTCACCACTGAGCTTCCTTTATGACAGATGGTGTTCAGTTATGTAGAAGACACAGGAGAAAGTAACTGAAGGCATGTGATACCATTGTCTTCCATGTTGCAATCCAGCATAAATGCTTATGCTTCCATTAAATGGTCTGCTCCTCAATATCAACTCAGATATCAAGCAGAATGTGTCATCAAAAAGCATAAATTAATGTAAACCATATACAGTATTTAATGCACTGTGGATCTATGATTGCTTCATTAAAGATCATTATAAGCTCAGTATATACAACACCAGCAAGTCAAATGCAGCAAATGTCACAAATGACATATTATGAACTATTGTGTATCATGGGATTTGTATGTTTTAAACAACAATATTTGTAACAAATAAAAATCACAAGTAAGTCTAAGAAAGAAATTTTGAGTATATCATTTATATTAAGTATATAATTTAACTTCAAAACATAGATTAAGATAAATATTTATTTTTAACAGAAATGACTGGCTGAAGATACCATCCATAACCAAGCTGTGCCTCTAAAAGCAATAACATAACAAGGAACCTCAGGCCTGGACCATCCAACTTTCAAATATCATCGCTCGATATGGATTCTCCATCCAATACTCAATCCAATGAGATGTAGAGGACAAGGGAGCTTTCAAACAAAAATTTATTGAAGTGGCTAGCCAAGAATACTGTCATAGTTGCCAAACTACATATCACAAGTTGACAGCCTGACATCAGTAACAGGGGAGAGAGAAGTGGGGGTAGGGATGCAGGGAGGAATTGAAACCAAGCTATCCCATCCCATGGACAGCACCAGCCATTTCAAGGTCACATTAAAAGAAAGTGGAGCCAGCAAACATGCAAAGACAGGAACTGTTTCCCAAACAATTTGTCAACACATACATTGGACATTGCCTGATAACCAAATAGTTGGCCAGGAACGAGATAAATTTAACAGAATCTTTTATGCACAAAATCTCAAATGAAGCTTTGCCTTTTCTGTAAGCATGTTAGCTTTAGTATACATTTGGTTAATCATGACATTGATACTGCAGTACTTAAATATGTCAAAGTGTCTGAAATGGCTGGATCAACACAAATCAGATTCCCAGTTAGAAAAGTATTTAACAACATACATACTGTGAATCTCAGAAGAACTTTTCCAGAGCTCGTTTCAAACAACTGGCCTCCAGTGTAAGACACTGAAGATTTCATTGGGTCCCAACTGAAGAAAAATTGTGCATTTGTAGAACATTAGCCATTCAAGATACTGGACAGATTCTTGTTGACTGCAAATTGTACTCTTGAGAAAGTGCTCTCTGCTTATTTAGACTTTTATTTGAAAACTAAAAAAAAATGGGGCAGCTAGGAAAAAAAGTCTTATAGCAGGGAACTAACTTGCATTCATCATCACCGTGCTATAGCCGGGCCTGAATCCTAACTGCTGAGGACCTAGATAATTGGCTTCTTCCAAGGACTGCTGGAGCTGGAGCGCCACCATCTTCTCAACAACTTTCCCCATGAAGGGAAGGTTGGAGACTGGACAATAGTTGTTAAGAATGGCTGGGTCTAGGGAAGGCTTCTTGAGGAGGGAGCGCACAAGTGCCTCTTTGTAGGGAGCCAGAAAGGACCCCCTCCCCAAAGAAGCGTTGACAATCTCCTGGACCCAGCTCCATCTCACCTCCCTGTTGGCCTAGACCAGCCAGGAGGGACACTGATCCAGTGAGCAGGTGGCGGAACTCACAGCTCCAGTGGCCTTGTCCACTTCATCAGGTGTCACCAGATCAAACTCTTCCCAGAGAGATGGACAAGTACTGGCCCCAGTCACTTCGACTGACTCGCTGTCAGTCGACTCTGTTATCCAATCAGAGTCGAGGTCCGCTGGGATCTGAAAAATGTGTTAAAATCTTCGACACTACTCTGCAAGGGCTCCCCAACTCTCCCATGGTTAAGAAGGGAGTGGGTCACCCTAAACAGAGCGGCCAGGCGAGATTCCGCTGATGCAATCAAGGCGGCATGATATGCCATTTTGTAAGTCTTAATGTGAGCTCTTACAAGTGTTCGGTCAGATTCGGACTTACTCTTCCTCCATCGCTTCTCTAGACGTCTCTTCTGGCGTTTCAACTCCCGGAGCTCCTCATTGAACCATGGGGCTCTACAGGGTCTAGTGCTGCAGAGAGGTCGCAATGGCGCAATCCGGTCAAAAGCCTCTGCTGCAGCCTTGTTCCAGGCCTCAGCAAGAGACTCTGCCAAACTGTGGACGAGTGCATCTGGAATAACCCCAAGCACTTTCTGAAAGCCCTCTGAGTCCATCAGGCATCTGGGGCGGAACCACCCAGTCAGTTCCATCTCCCTTTGGGGAAGGATTGAAGCCAGGAAGTCAAGCCGCAATAGAAAATGGTCTGACCATGATAAAGGCAACACTTCTAAGCCCCTTAGTCTCAGACCATTGATCCAATGCATCCAATTGTGTTACCTTTTTTTGTTCTTTGCAATTTAGTCCAAAATCTACATAAGGAAAGAAAGTCTGAAGAAAACACAGCACTATTTCTAAATATCGAAATAAGAAACAAGGGAATACATAAAATATCTGCAACCATTCTGGAATATATGATAATTTTTAGCAATCTCCTAATTATGTTTTAATATACCAGTACTTACATTTCAGGCCTCCTCTGGCCCTAAATAATTGTTCTCTAAAAGCAGTCTGATATATAATGCTATAGTTATCAAGTATTTTATGAGAAATCCTGCTGCACTGTCTATAAAAAAATTACAAAAGGTAGTTCAATAGATATGGTACAAATTCTGCTATCAAAATAGCAGGTTCCTGCAATGTCAGTGAAGGAGAAAAATGAGTAAGACATCACGTAAGAGGAAAATTCTACAAAATTAAAATATATAAACCCAGGGCTTTGTCAGAACAGCCTGTTAATATAAAAATACTTGGGGCTTGCACACAGGCAATGGTTAAGATTAAAAAGAAAATTGTGCATAACAATTTCTGAGAAACAGGTGTTTGCAGTTCCTTGGTGCATATCAAAGTTGTGTGGCCAATAATGTTTGCCCTTACTTTTCCTCAGAGCAGAAGGGTATGGGATTGGATATACATCCCATCCCATCCCCTTCCTAAAGTGCCATCATTTTTACTGTGCACAATATACAACAGCAGTAAGATAAAATTTGTGATGTGGGTATGCTACATTAAGAGAGCCCACAGGATTAGATATCATCCTCTTAAAACATAATTGTGTTTTCAACTCAGGCCACTTCCAAAGTCCTTAAATCTATTAAATGTGTACAGCTCTGAATCTGTGCCTGCCTTATCTGTTTAGGATATTTGAAAATAATTATATTGATAGAATTCAGCCACCAATCTCTTCACAGGGCTGATAGCTCTGTTTAATGTACTCTAAGATGCCGCTCAGAATATTTTCCTGTTTTTATTACTTGCTTAGAAATTAAAACATTTTCCAATAAAGCACCAGAGGAAGAAAATGTTAACTTGTTAGATTTGTTTTAAAATTCTAAATATACACAGTTTTTGAGCATACAGCTGTCTTCTGCAGTTTTAGAAAACTTGATATTGTAAATAAAAACTGTGCCAATCCTCCTATCTTTTACAGGGGGAAATTATTATCTATATTTAATCTCAGAAAAACAAAACAAAATATACAATTCTGAACTCAACTGGTCTTATTCTTTATTTCCTGTTGAGCACAATTGAATATTAGCTCACCTGGCCTTAAGAGCAACTACCTATTATCATCTATATGACTGTCATCGGCATGACAGTGAAAACAGAATAGCATAGTCTGTTTAGTTAAGCTCTCAAAGCTGAAGCTTCCTTGGATATATTGCCATCAGCAAAACAACACATCGATCTATGCCTTTTCCATGTGTTCTTCTTTCTTGTTGGTTTTTCTCAGCTGAGAATACTAGGGGTTCTTCCAATTAAAGTGACAGTCACTAGTCATTGAGCTTGGCATATACTGAGCTGTCCCTGGTACAAATTCCTATTTTCACACAATGGCAATCTGTCTGGTCCTTGCTTGTTAAGGAAGGAATAAGTTAAGGAAATGAATTTATATATTTTGTTGGCTTTGTTTCTGTCCCATCAAGTATTGCATGAATCACTCTTTTTAATATGGGATGGAATGAGTTTAGATTAACTAGCCTGCTAGCTTATTGAAAAAGCAGGCTCTAAGAGGTGAAATGCTGAGTGAAGTAGGAGAGATGTCTCCCAGTGCTCATGCTTGACATAGTTTCTTCCTTGTAACCTCTCAATCACACTATTTCTGAAAGAGTGAATGAGTGCCAAATTAACAATCAAATAATGCTCAGCCAACAGGTAAGGCACAAAGAAACAGGCTGAAGTGAGAGTATGCAACTTGTAACAAGGACGTTCCTTTGGGTTTTAAAGGAAAGACAACTTTGTCAGTGGTTGAACAAGGAGTCCACAGTCAGCAATATTCAGAAGTAGCTGGTGGAAACCGCAAACAGCAAACAATTCTAAGTGGCCCCATGCACAACATTCACTCATCACTGAGACACTAGTGCTTCCACAGCCTTAATGAGGAAACAGTTCTCATCAATGCTAACATAAGTAACATATTGCACTAAATCTTATCGTAATTGCATCTGTATGGAAATTTCATCTGATCCTGAGAGTTTTTAATAGGAAGGACAACACTAGGGCATGTAATAAAAACTACTATAGTTGGGCTCTCAGTTAACCTGATGTTTTGGCTGTATTTGGCATTTTGTTCATCAATTGCATCTTTC
Source organism: Erythrolamprus reginae (assembly GCF_031021105.1). Classification (NCBI taxonomy): domain Eukaryota; kingdom Metazoa; phylum Chordata; class Lepidosauria; order Squamata; family Dipsadidae; genus Erythrolamprus; species Erythrolamprus reginae. The sequence goes on from NC_091955.1 coordinate 50,602,972, forward strand.
CCAATCACTAGGGTCAGAGAAAGACTGTTGTTTGTTGGTGTTAAAAGTGTCATGGCAGGTTGCAAGTTACTCTAAATAAAGCTACATTCTGCAATTGACTAATGTGATTTTTCCCCCCCCAATGTCAATGATGTTCAAGTGATGCTTTAGTTGTTTGGAGAATGTCTAATATTTATTTATTTATTTATTTTATTTATTTATTTTTTCCAAAAACACAATAATACACAATGAAGGTTATAGAGGATACACACAAAGTAAAATATATCAAGGAAAGAAGAGAAGAGAAAATATAGTAATAGGATATATCAATGAGGGTGCTACCTTTATTTTCTTTTGCCACAGCTATATTACTTTGATGTATAGTCTTTATATTTTGTTATTTTCTTTAGTTCTTTCTCTTCTGCCATCTCCAGATATTGCAATATCAGACTTTCTTTATCTTTATATTTCTTTCTAAGTCTCAAATATGTGGCAGATGCTTGTCTGTGTGAATTCCAAAATCCCAGAGCATTTTAGTATTTTTCATTTTCTATTATTTTGTCTATTTTGTGATTTCACAAGTTCTTATTTGCAGGCAAATGGTATTCCTTTGTACCATTGTTGCAATTTTGTATGTCAAACTGTATATGCTGTTTCTTTTTGTCTATATCCTCATCTTGCAACTAATAAAGTGGTTGACACTACCTTTAGTTTCTTTGCAAAGATGATATTTCTGTCTGTTGCTAGCTCCTCAATTCTGGATTTGTGTGTATTTCTTCTTAGGGTTCAGCCTTGTGCAGCCATAATTAGCCCTTCCATCTCTTTCTTCAACTTTCCTGCTCTTAGCTATTGCCAGGTCTTGTTATCTTTTTTTACAGGTTTTTTTTAATGTACTGACTAGATAATATTTTACTTTGCAATGTCTCTTTTCTGTTTTTCATTTAGTCTTTATTATTGGCTGTTATTCAATTGTCTTGTGTAATGGCTATATTCCACTCCCAGCTTTGCTCCTTCGTAATAGAGCCTGTCAATACTATTGCACGGATGAAGGGCATGATTCATTGTCATTATTTTTATGGCCTACCTATCCAGGGCTTCTAGTTCAGCTTGAGTAGAGCATGTTATTCTAAACATATCTAATGACTTGAATTAGTGATAGCAATAGCACTTAGACTTATATACCACTTCACAGTGTTTTACAGCCCTCTCTAAGCGGTTTATGAGTCAGTATATCACCCCCAACAATCTGGGTCCTCATTTTACTCACCTTGGAAGGATGGAAGGCTGAGTCAACCTTGATCCTGGTGGGATTTGAACAGCCAGCAGTCAACAGAAGCAGCTTGCACTACTGCACTCTAACCACTGCACCACCAAGGTTCATATTGACCAGATGTTAATTGCCTTGATAGTATTTCTGCTACTGAGTTTGGAGATTTATATATGTGTGTGTGTGTGTGTGTGTGTGTGTGTATAAATTTTTTATTCTTCTTCACTACTAACATAGTTCTTGACTTCAGCGTGCTTGATATTGTTAGCCTGAGCAATGCTACCATCAAAATGGACAACCAGGTTGAACACAAGCATAAGAGCAAATTCTAAATTTAATACTGTTGACTTGTATTAAAAAGAGTAGTTGTTTCAAAAGTTTAATAAATACGTATGTCAATTAATCCCATACCCAGGAGACTTCCCATTAAATGTGATGGATTTCTTCAACCACCAGGGGTTTGGAACTGCATACATGACCTCAAGGCTGTCTTCTGGATATTGTTCATCTGCTAGTTACATCCTAGATTTTTTGTAGTTTTCAGCAAATTTTTCAACTTACAAACAAGACATTTTCCTTACAGATATCTGTATTCTTGTTATCTCTTTTCTGGCTGCCTAGAGCCATTCTTTGCTAACATCTCTGATTTTCAGCTCTCCAGCTGACCTCATTTTTGCACAGTTTCTTTCTTTACAATATTATGACTTCTCAGTCCTATAAATGTTCCCATTCAGTCTAAATGCTTATGATGCTTGTAATGATTGAATGCAATTTACAGGAAAAATTATTACATATATATGACTAAAGAGAGTATGATAATATTGATCAATAAATAAATGTGGTCACAGGATTTTGCATAAATCTCAAAGATATAACTTTTGGTCTATCGAAGCCACCTGGGCTTGTGCAGACTATCAAGATCTACATTCCCGAAGTAGGCAAGAGCAAGATTCAGTCAGGATGTGCCTCTTTTTTCTTTTTCTTTTCACCTAAGTCCCTAAATTCCTGTAACTATTAAAAAGGGCTGACAGTGGGGGAGCACACACATTCATTTTGGGACAATTAAAACACCAATTAAAGGGGGAAGGGAAAACAATGACAAAAAGAGGATCAAATGATCCTCAAATTATTGTGAATTAAAGTCCACTCCGTATATAACTGCATATGAAGTCACAATGTAAATCTGAATGACAGGAGCCTTGAGTGGGATGTCACAATATACATTTTATCATTTTGGTGTCACTGAGATTAAGTACAAAATCTTATGGGTAGCAGGTCTTATAAATTCCCCTATAATAGAAGCACATGCCAGAATAATTTGATTTTTGCATATTTCTTTAAAAATATCATATAAAGATTGCACTGGGTGTTTAACAATGTTCTATTGTTTCATTTAATAAATATAAATTAATAAATGTCTGTTTTCTTTTATCGTTGATGTTTAATGACATTGGAAGCCTAATTTAGCACTATTTTGATATAGTTACCAAATTAAATTGACTGAGCGCAATGCTTTGAGATTTATATTGCTGTACAAAGCTACTTTTTATCTTTAATAATGTCTGAAGAATGAGTACTAGATTGCTTGGGAAAATATAGCAGATGGAAGAAAAAGGAATATTTAATATCTTCATTTCCTTCATAAATCAGTTGAATCATAGGATTTGATGTGCTCTTTTTGGGGAGAAAATATGGTGCAATGGTTATAACTGTTCCTTGCGCTATTAGTTATCCCTATGTGGAACAGCAAGAAAGAAAATTATCATCAGAATTTGTAAGTCTTGGAACCTGTTCTGATTCCTCCATGATTCTTGCTTTTGCAGTTCACAAGTAGATGTGCATTGTTGTCATGTACTTTCCCAGTTCATCATAGAAGTGAGTGACCAACTATCGTTGATTTTCACTTTATCTCATTAGCTGTAACCCCTTTTATCTTTTAGTGTTTTTTCTCCCATTCTGCTGTCTCTGTCTCTGTCTCTGTCTGTCTGTCTGTCTGTCTGTCTGTCTGTCTGTCTGTCTGTCTGTCTGTCTGTCTGTCTGTCTGTCAGTCTGTCTCTCTCTCTCTTTGAATTCCAATGGTGCAGAATATTATATGTATCTCAAGCTTCTGTTTATCACTACCATCCACTGTGTTTCTTCTTCTGGTTGACTGTCTTCTATCTGCAGTCACTACCTCTGTCCATTTCTATTTTAATGCTTTCTTTATGGAATTGATAAATCCTTATCTTTTCACAACAACTGAAGTATGACTATTCGCCACTCCAGGTTTTTATTTTATTTTTCTTCATAGAAGTCTGGTCTAATCTTGTGTTTTCTACACATATAACCCAGATTGTTTTCAGGTAAAAAGACAGGAGTGGGCTACTGCCCGGACGGGGGGAATGCAGTGGAGTAGCGAGAATGGAGCTTCACCCCAGAGCACCCAATTTGCACTGAAAGATATTGAGAGAAAATGCAAGGCATCCTGCATAAGCCACACCCACAGTGTGGTAGTAAAATTTTTGTTAGTCCTCCACTATAGAACGACCAATGCCTTACAAGTGTTGGGCATAATTGGACAAATGTAAAAATGTACTCTTATTCATCTTGATTTGCTTTATAGATCACCACAGGTAAAAATACTTTTATTTTTTTATTATTATTCTCTGAGCAGGTTCCTACATTAGCTAAGTGTAGGCTAACAAGAAAAATGTTAGATTTTTCCCCTTAAAATTGCCTGCTGAATTTCCCAGATAAATCCCTGTGAGCTTCTCCCATTTTAATGAGTTCTACATTATTTATTTATCATATTTAGAAACTCACAGAGGGATTATCTGTTATGAAGTAGTAACAGATTTTGATCCTTCTTCATGTGACATTCTTTCAGGTACTTAAAAAAATGCTGTCCTGTTCTCATTCACTCTTCTTTTCTCAAGAATAAACATACTCAATTTCCTTGTAAAATGTGGTTTATCTTTCGCTGATCATTCCTGTTATCCATCTCTACAGTACTCTATTTGACTTTTTCTGCCCAAAACTAGATAAAGAACTCAAAGTGGGAACTGGCCACTGTAGAAAACAGCTATACTATATGTTCCCGTGATTTGAAAAGTGTGCTTCTGTTATGTCATTTAAACTGTATTTGGCTTTTAAGTAGCCATGTCATACTGCAGACATGTTAGATTGTTTGTCTTCGAATCAAGGTGCCTTTATTAAATACAGTGTTCCCTCGACTTTCGTGGGGGATGCATTCCGAGACCGCCTGCGAAAGTTGAATTTCTGCGAAGTAGAGATGTGGAAGTAAATACACTATTTTTGGCTATGAACAGTATCACAAGCCTTCCCTTAACACTTTAAACCCCTAAACTGCAATTTCTCATTCCCTTAGCAACCATTTAGATTATTACTCACCATGTTTATTTATTAAAGTTTATTTAAAAAAATATTTATTAAAGGCGGATGAAAGTTTGGCGATGACGTATGACATCATCAGGCGGGAAAAACCATGGTATAGGGGAAAAAACAGCAAAGTATTTTTTAATTAATATTTTTGAAAAACCGTGGTATAGCTGTTTTGCGAAGTTCGAACCTGCGAAAATCGAGGGACCACTGTATACCATTGTTAAGCTATTGTTTGTTTGTTTTTAGTTTTACTTTATGCATGTTCTTTTTTACTTATTCTATTATAAATAGGAAAAGATTAACGTGTCCAAATCATGCATAGACAGGAAAAACCTTTCTTCAGTTTTGTAGCCAGGAGTCATGTAGTGACACAGATTGGAAGAAGATTTAAAACAGAAAAAAAGAGCATATCTTCTCTTAGTCCATAATTAACTTGTGGAATTCATCATCACAAAGCATAATGATGATAATAAGTTGAATAGTTGTAAAGGGGAACTGGATAAAATCTTGGAGGGCAGGCCTAACGAAAGCTGTTGGTCCTGAAGTTTTAGTGTTATCTCTACATTGTGTAGCATGTGTCCAAATATTGAAAGAGTAACTCTCCATCTCACACATGTGAGGTAGCTGGCTGGCTACATTTTTTTAAAAAATGCTTGAATAATATGAGCCTTGTCCTTATCCAGTAGGAGTGTTATTATCTAAGGTATACATTGCCTATTCTGTTATCATTGAACAATTTCGCATTTAGTTTCCCTTAAAACAAGAGCATCAGCATTATATTATTTTGCCCCACAAATTCTCACTATTTTCACTTTGGCTTTTAAATGTTCTCTGTTCCTTCACGTATAGCCTCTTGTGCCTTTTATTACCATTTGAAAGATATAATTTTCAGCAAAACAGAAATTTCCTGGAAGGTCCATGCTTCAAAGAGTTTGCCTCCTAACAGATGTCAGGAAAGTTTAAGTTCCCATTACTGTTACTTTATGCCTCTTTGAAAGATCTGCAGTTTGTGTTTGAAAAACATAATCCATTTTTCTCTCTCCTTGGCTGTAAATGCTAGCGGATAATAACAATGATACAATTTTTATTCATTCCTTCACTTGTTTGAATCCACTGCTTTTAACAATAGTACCAAGTTTAAGCTTTTACAATTTTGTGCAGATGAACATATTTTAGACATATAATGTAACTAGTCTTCCCCAACGCGTTGTGCCATTTGGTTTCTATATTCCTTACTACCTTTCTCCTATGAAATCACTTTTGCCTTCCTGAAATAAGAGTTCAAACTCATATCTTGAGCATTAATATATAAACAACAAAGACCATGACCTTTATGAATCATCATTCCTTCAGAGTTTTATTGACTGTTTTAATAATATAGTCTCCAATTCTTGCAATATGTCAGTCTTGAATTATTTTTGGATTTTAAACTCATCATTATACACAACACACATATATGCGCAGATATATATATTGTGTGTGTGTGTGTGTTTTCTGTCAGATGATAAAAACATGTGATACATGTTTGTGTGTGTGTGTGTGTGTGTGTGTGTGTTTTCGTAGATTTCCATGGGTACAGATATGAAGGTATTGGCATATTTGGGTTTCTTCTCATGTAAGTTGCTGCTTTTGTCCTTGCACAAGAACAAAAGTACCAGCCTGAAGATGACGAGTGGGACCTCATCGAAACGTCACCAGAAATCTCTGACAGTTACACGGGAAGAAACCTGAATATGCCAAGACCTTCATGGTCTTGGTATATTCGGGTTTCTTCCTGTGTAGGTTTCAGAGATTTCTGGCAACATTTTGACGAGGTCCTACTCATCATCTTCAGGCTGGTGCTTTTGTCCTTGTGCTAGGGCAAACACAGCAAGACCTGAGCTGCCTTCCCTCTATAAATACTTGTGGGTGGGTGTGGTGTGCTGGCTCAGCAGCTGCAGGCTGTGTTGAAACTTCCTGGTGAGTCAGTGGGGTAACACTGATGTATGCTGATTAGCTGATGTTTGTGGATTGGGGGTGATATTCTGAGTATTTGGAGCTTGCAGACTACTTAGCTGTTTAGTAATGTGTATCTGGGGTGTAACAATTTTTGTTTGGCTGCGAGTTTGTGATCTGGTCATGTGTTTATGGTGTTTGTTGATTTAATTTGATTTTGACAGAACTAAATTAATTTCCAAAACAGAACACTACAACAAAAGAATAATCATGGAAGCCATTGAGATAGAAAAACACAATATGAACAAGCATGATGATACCTCCTGCCTTTCAGACATCTGGAAACCAGCCCCCATTAACAAATGTATCCCAGTGATACAAACCAAAAACAGACCCTGAACAACACAGGACACTACCACCAATCACCTCCATCAGACCCAAACCCACACCCACCCTACAGACCAAATACAACCACCACCCAGAAGCCAAACTATAGCAGTGCCCCCAACTGTTGCAGCCCCCTCTGACATGCCCACAAAGCAAACCGACAAACACCATAAACACATGACCAGACCATAAACTTGCAGCCAAACAAAAATTGTTACATCCCAGACATACATTACTAAACAGCTAAGTAGCCTGCAAGCTCCAACTACTCAGGATATCACCCCCAATCCACAAACATCAGCTAATCAGCATACACCTTCATATATATATGTATGCTGATTTAAAAATTCAGCAAAATGATGAGGCCAGAATAAGGCCGAAAGAGCGCTATCCTAGTCTCCTTTAATTTTAAAAATTCAGCAAAAACATGAGATACATACAGAACATAGTTTTTTGGCTATGAACAAGTTAACTGCCTTGAAATGGCCCTGGGTTGGGCCTATAGGCAAAAAGGAACTGTGACGTTCCTTCAATATACCAGGGTGATCCAACAACCAAAAAACAAAAAAACATATGTATATGTTTACACAACTGATCTGCTTCAAGATGAAGACATGGAAGCAGAAACTCTGAGGAATCCCTCATGGAACTCTAGTTGAGAAAGGCTTTAATCATTCTTCCAATCCTGGCTTTTAAAAGTAAAGAAAATATAGTTATTTCTAGTCTGTAGTTGGAAATTCTTCAGTTTATTAAATCCTTGAACTAGTTCCTCCATGAAGAGAGGAAAGGGGTTGGTCTGATAAACCATAGCTGAACAGACCAAGACCATTATATTTAATGCTGATCTTGTAGCCATAATAAAATGAAAATGAAATGAAATGACCATTATATTTTAATCAAGCTTAAATGGAAACAATCCTAGCTTTGCCTGCACAATGAGTTGCAAACAACCATGGCTAACTGCATAATTAATGTGCTTGCAGCAGTCATGCCTTCTATAAATATGTCAAATGGTCTGAGAAATAGAACTCCTGGATAGCTTATTTTATTTAAAGAAATATAAAATTCTGGAGGAAATAAAAATATAAGCCTATTAGATATTTGATTCTTTGTATCTTCATTGTGTCTCCTAGTTGCTATGGTATGAAACTATAACACTGTGAAATTACTTCATAGTTTACTTAACCAGCAAACTGCCAATTTAAGACATTTATTTGTCTGCTAATCGTCTAGCAAGGAGAGCTACCAGAGCCAGTGCTACCAATTACTGGAGTCACCTCATAGTTACAGTATCAAATAGCAGGAAGCCAGTAAGGTAGCAAGAGATAGCTGCTGTAGCTTAATATAAGGAACCCACACTCCTGACAAGGGACAGCTGATATAGGTAGTTATACCCCGACTATCAGCATATACAGAATCAGCTGCAAGGAAACATCAATTATGCACATTATTTTGTTTTGCATATCAAATATATGCCTCATGTGATCCCAATCCTTGCTAATTGACTCTGATGAAATCATAATTAAAAGCACATTGGCAGTAATATAAACTGGATGAGATGAAATTTGAGATCCTTCTAATACACACGAGATTGGTGCACATGCCAGGTTTCAGATCTGCCCTTCCTAGAAACAAACAATGACTTTTATTGTTTATAGTAAGTATGCTTTCCTATTTTTTAAAAACATCAAATACCTTTATAAGGATTATGTTTATTAACCTTGTATCTTTGTTTTACTCCTTAGTTGTATGGAATAAACATATAATCATGTTTTCCCAAAGAAATTGTGCCAAATTACATCTGACAAGGACACTCTGATATTCTTTGTTTATCCATATCACTGTCTTTTCTATATATTGTTTCTAGTTCCCCATTTTCACTACCCTTTCTTTACGACAAAGCCCCACAACTGGATATATAATATGTTTTGCAAGAAGGAAATTCCAGTTTATGTTCCTAAAGCCTCCATTAAAAAACAAAACAAAACCTCACAAGCTCTGGGGAAAAACCTTTGAAACGAAAAATCCTTGCTAGGCAGGAGACTGACCTCTCTTTAAACTCAGACTCTAAAGGATGCCTTCAATGTGTTAGAATTAGACATTCCTAACTAAGCACGGGAGCTGAAATCCAAACACACCTGGGAGACACTTCACCAATGTTTTTCAACCTTGGCATCTTTATGATTACTGACTAGGGAATTCTGGGAGTTGAAGTCCAGATATCGTAAAACTGCCACTATTGAGGTACACTGTATGAGACTGACAGAAGAAGCAGTAAATAAGACTATAATCTGCAAAAATCTAGCCAAAGGGTGATAAAATTATATTAATCCGTTGTTGCTATTTAGTAGTCATTTGGATTTCTGTAATTTATATCCAATAACTGTAGCAATAAATGAGATGAATCAAAGTTCTGAATTAAATAATGCTCATTTCTTTCTTAAGAAACAAACTATGTAATTTTGGCATATTTATTTCATCCCATGCACTTTGGTTTCAAAACTTTGATCGATAGTTATATTTTTTCAACTGCATCCTGAAATAATGTTATTTACACAATGAGCTAATTGATCGATTGACTGATTGACTATATGCTATCAAGTTGGTATCAACTTTAACAATCATATAGCATTCTCCATAACAATCAGTCCTTAACCTGGTCCTTCAGGTCTTTCAGGCAACATCGCCAATTCATTCAGTTTGCTGCTGTTTCTCCTCTTTCTAGCATTAGAGCCTGTCCAGCAAGGTAGGGTTTTGCAAAAACTATCCAAAGTATTAAAATTTGAGATTGGTTATTCATTTCTCAAGTAAGAAATCTGGGGTGATCTCTTTGATGATCTGTTTACTTTCTTGACTATACAGGATATTCTCCAATGCCCAAATTCAAAAGCATCAATATATTTTCTATCCTGTTTCTTCAGCTGAACTTTTATTTCAGAGTGACAAAGGGAATATAATTCCCTATATTATTCTGATTTATATGTATAGAGAGACTCCATCAATCTTTTCCAACATCTTCATGTCTACCCTACCTGTCTATGGTGTATTTCTTGACTCTCTGTCAAATAGTTAAGTAGTAAAAACAAAATGAAACTACAGGCTATTCTATGAGCATAGTATTGTATGTACTGTTGGGTAGTGATGGGCAAACCCGACGAAATTCAGGTTCGGTGGATTCGGGCAGACTTTACAAAAAATTTGGGTGACATCACCGAACCCAAACCCGAACACTTCTGGCCCCGCCCACTGTGACGTCACCCGGCTGTCATCTTCTGAAAAGAGGAGGAGGAGCCAGGCGCCGGGTGGCGGCAGAGGAAGGTGCTTTTAGAGTGCCGGCAGAATTGTTTCAATTTTTCTCTTTCTGGCCTTGTGCTGTTTCTTTTCTCCTCTCCCCGATAATTTGGAGGGGGGGAGAGAAAGAGCAGCATGTATGCTTGGAGAAAGGCAGAAGGACGAAGGAGAAGCCGCTGCCTTTTGTCTGTGTCTGTGTGAAGGCACAGTTGGAGAGAGGCAGCGGCTGTGGCAAGGGAAGCAGGAGAGTGAACCAGCACCTTCTCCGCTTTGCTCTTTATGTAATTATTTTAAAAAGCAGACTGGAGCTGTGCAGGAGAGCTCTAGCCACCTCTCCTGCACAGCTCCAGTCCACTGGCAAAAGCTTCAGCTGGGCTTTCCCCCGTTTGCCTCCGATCCTCAGAAATGATCCAGTCCCATCTCTCCTGTGTGGCTCCACTTTTTGCAGCTCACTGAGTTGGGACAAAATAAAAACGTACAAAAGGCAGTGCTTCTCCTTCATCCTTCTCCCTTTCTCCAAGCAAATCCAGCCAGACGAAGGGACTTTTGGAGGGGCTGCTCTTTCTCTCCCCCCTCCAAATTATCGGGGAGAGGAGACGTCCAGGGAATGATCACTTTGGCATCCTTAGCAACCTGCCGGTGTACGTGATGTCAAAGCTCCACCCCTGGAATCTCTTCGTGGGATTCCCCAGCTCCTTTTGTGCCTCCCTCCCAGCCTCCCGACCTGACAGCCTTCCTCCGCCGCCACCAGCGCCCGGCTCCTCCTCCTCTTCTCAGCAGATGACAGCCAGGCAGTGGCTTTCACGGTGTTCGGCATGAAAGCTGAAGTAAAGCATGAATTTTTAAAAAAATTCAGGTTTGGGTCCGGAATGCCAAATACCACAAAATTCAGTACGGACCTAACGAAATTCGGGCTCGGTGGGTTCATCTGAACTTGGCGGCTGGTTCGGGCAAGTTCGTGGAACCCGAACCCGAACCCGCCGAACCCTTCTGGCCCTGCTCTCCTGTCTTCTGCCAAAGCAGCCTGTGGCTGCCTCACCATGCCTTCCTGTCATTGCAGCCGGCAGGAGAGCAAGTGAGTGAGCGGGTCTTCCACACCCATTTCCCTCCTCCCCACTCCTGAAATCATGGTCTCCTGCAGGTAAAGGAAAAGATAATAATAATCAAGGGAGGGGGAAGGAAAGCGTCGCAGTCATCGAAGAATGGGGTGGAGTTTACAGGTGATGAGGATGAGGAGGATGGGCACACACAGTGTATGTGGGGAGCGTTTCTCCATTGGGAAAGTAAGGAGGCAGCAAGTTTCTCAGTGGGGACCACCTTGGCAATGGCTTTAACGTGCCAAGAAACTTGCCACCATCTTACTTTCCCAATGGAGAAATGCTCCCCACATGTGCTGCGTTTGCCCATCCTCCTTCCAATGTCAAAGGGGAGGAGGGCAGTGGCAGGCAGAGGGGAATCCCCTGCCCCCACTCCCCCAGCCTCCCCACGATGGGATTACGGGGGTGGGCCTTTGACGTCACAGAGATGTCACTTCCTGGCTTTCGGTGCAGAGGCTGGGGGAATGGGGATGGGGGAATCCCCTCTGCCTGCCACCACCCCCTCCCCTTTGAGGTGGGAAGGAGGATGGGCGCACACAGTGTGTGTGTGTGGAGCATTTCTCCATTGGGAGAGTAAGACGGTGGCAAGTTTCTCGGCGCGTTAAAGCTGTCGCCGAGGTGGTCCCCACTGAGAAACTTGCCACCGTCTTACTTTCCCAATGGAGAAATGCTCCCCCCACACAAACCGTGTGTGCCCATCCTCCTTCCGACGTCAAAGGGGAGGAGGGCAGTGGCAGGCAGAGGGAAATCCCCTACCCCCACTCCCCCAGCCTCCCTACGATGGGATTCTGGGGACAGGGCTTTGACATCATGGAGACGCTACTTCCTGGCCAGCCGAGGCGACCGAACGGAAAACGCAACCCCGAACTTTGCCCAAAGTTTAAAAAATATTCCGGTTCCTGTTCGGCATGCCAAACACTGCAAAGTCCGCACAGACCCAAATTATGCGAGTTCGGTTCTCCCAACACTAATTGTATGATCTGCTAAATTCTGCTTCCTTTAAGCATTTATCTTCCTTAAGCATTTACTTCTTCAAACATTTGAAGTTGGTTGCTCTAAATGCCTGCAGCAGTTGTCCATCTCCTTTGGTGTGATGTCATTACTCTCTCTCAATCTTCACTGTTCTTGTGAATTTATTTATTTAAATGTATAAGCTACCCAATTCCAATGGACCTGGGTGGCACACAAAACCAAAAAATATAAAAACAGGGAGAAAGATTAAAAAACGGGAAGTCATGGCTAAGATATAATGCTAATGAAGCCCACAAAACAAAACTGGCATAATTAAACAATCACAAACATTAATCCCAGGCCTGGGAATATTCTTTGAACAAAGGCAAAAATCACTCTTTTGACATTTTCTTATCTTGACCCTCCATCCATTCCTCAAAGCTGTTTTCAAGTTCTTCTCTGGCTTGGGCAGTTGCCACCACTTTAATTGTTAGGAGAAATGGTTACCATCCCTTGCAATCTTATTCTTTCCCAGATTATCTTTGCCTCAAATTTCTCAGATGTTTAGTCTGCTGGATCGTTGATTGCAGTTTTTCTGTATCTATGTACCTATCTAAACTTATCATAAGTTGATTCTCCCTCCTTCAGCCAACAGCTTCATCTTCCTTTTTATTGAAATATCTTCTTGAAATACTTATTTTCCATTACTAACCCCCCCCCTTATTATTTTCTCATTTTTATTTTTATTTATTCTTTCTACATCTCCAACTCAAGACTTTATTATTCGGATAAGCATCATCCTCTCTCCATCCAAGAGCTCTCATCCCCTGCTATCTCATCCCCTGCTAGGTCCCAAGAATTTCTATTTAATATTTTTCAACCCTCTATTCCATAAAGGTGCTTCTCTGCATGCTGCGAAGCATGCACTCTTGTGAGAAGCTAATGACTTTGATGAGAGCTTGACAATATTACAGTAGACTGACGCAAAAGTTCCATCACTATAAATTAAGCCCTTATGTATGTCGACAAAAGAATCCATCTTTTCAAAATACGATGACAAATTCTTTTCTGGGATTGTATCAATCTAAATTTCAGATTCTTTTCATGAAGAACAGCGCATTATGTTTAAAAATAATTAGTTTTTCTTTGGTCATTTTCATATGAATAAGTATATCCGTTTGAAAATAGTAAGTGTAAAGTGAATGCAGATCCTTGTTTTTACCTGCCAGCTTAGTATCAAAAATAATTCTGGCTATATGGTTAAACTGATTTGCCTATTGGAACAAATCCATAGTGAAAACCATAAAGGATGCCAGGTTCATTTTAAATATTTAAAAGTACTACATTTCTTATTCTAGACAGTCCTGTAGTTTCTAAGTGAGAGATACAAATGTGGCAATGAATATAAAATCTATCTTTGTCTATGCTGAAAAATGACCCCTTGTGATCGTGTTCAGAAGCTAAGAAAAGGTCTCCACAATGTACTTGGCTGAACTTTACATAGACAAGGGACTTGTCTCACCATTTATCTTTCAGTTTTTGTATATTGGTACATATAATAGCACTGAAATGACAGTGGATAGTATCCATAGTTTTCTGTTTATATCCATCTGTCACAGACATTAAGAGCAGCTGCATTTTAAATTATTTCATCTTACTGCTTAGACAGGGAATCAGACCATTTGTGTGTCCACCCCAGGGATAAAGAAATAATTCTATATGCAGCCAAACTTATCTTGATGTATAGCCACAGAAGGAAGATGGTTACTTGTATACTTTACTATCTACTATCCTGTCATTAATCCTTTATTAGGATTTGCTATGCACTGCAGCCTATGTTGCATTTTAGCAAAATCCTGTTTTAGGAGCTTTGTTTCCTTCCTATTTTAGTGTAAATAAATTATATCTGTAGCCACAAAGGGCTCTGAGTTTACTGAGAAGCTTTAGAAATGAGGTGAATGAAGAAGTGCCTACAGTGATGCTGGCAGAAGATGAAAAACAATAATGAAAAGGGAAGTTGGAGTTGTTTCATTTGTGACAATGTAAGGATTCTAGGCTGATCTTCCTTTTCATTCCACCCCTAGGTTCTGCCATTTCTTCTCTTCACAGCATCTTACTGCGCACAAAAAAAGATATAATCCTTGGAGAATACTCTCCAAACTCTGCTCCAAACTTGACTGTAAAAAAATATGATTTCAACAATCAAGTTATCGAAGTGTGGAACTCATTGCCAGACTCAATTGTGTCAACCCCTAACCCCCAACATTTCTCCCTTAGACTCTCCACGATTGACCTCTCCAGGTTCCTAAGAGGCTAGTAAGGGGCGTACATAAGTGCACTGGTGTGCCTTTCGTCCCCTGTCCAATTGTCTTTCCTTTCTCTCGCTTATCATATATATTTTCTTTCTTTCATATATCCTCTCCTCTAAGTTCACTTTACCCTTATATATGTTACTACATGTCTATTTTTCTTCCTATGTATTTGTGTATTGGACAAATGAATGAATAAATGAATGAATGAACGAATGAATGAATAAATAAATAAATAAAAGTATGTATTAAAAACTATTTATTCCCATTTTATTAGATCAATTTTGACAAAATCCAATCTACAAATACATTACAATATCAATATAGTATTTGCTTCCATACATTCAAGAATCTTGCTATGTAAATAGACAATTACATTTAAAGTAATCCTGAAGATCCCACCCTGGCATTTTTTGAAAGAAAATTAGATTAATACAAATAAATAATATGTAGCCATGAAAAGCATGCAGGACATTACCTACAGGGAATTATTTTCTATTCAATTGCCAGTAATTAACAGTTCAGGGCACAAGGCAGAGATTAGGGCAGTTGAAGACATGCTGCTGTAGGAGGTGGAACAGAAAATAGCCTCTCTCTTTCCAATGTCATTATATATAATAACCATAACTGAGTTATTTTGATTCCTAAGACAGAAAATTCACAAGTAGCACTCTGGCAGGGGGGAAATACAACATTGCATGAAATAACTAACCCCATACTTTGTGCTACCCATCATTATCTAACAGCACAACTAACCCCGATAAAATATTATGAAGTTGCATAGATATGAGATGTAAGATCTATTTTCCTCAAATCTTATAGTATGCTTCTAGACCATTGCTTTCAAAGGATGGGCTAAATAATAGATCAGAATATAAAAATAAAATTGTTGGTTTTAGGCAATTCAGTTTAGTATCAGTTGCTACAATAGCAATATAGCCAGTGAAGGGCTACCAAAATTTTTACTACCACACTGTGGGCGTGGCTTATGCATTTTCTTTCAACAACTTTCAGTGCAAATTGGGTGCTCTGGGATGGAGCTCCATTTTTGCTACCTCACTGTGTTCCCCCCATCCGGGCAGTAGCCCACCCCTGAATATAGCCTAGCATCATCTGTCGCTGATGCATTTGAAACCTATAAAACCTATTGTTCTATGTTCCTTAATTTTTAAGAGAAATATTTGAAACAATGAAGGCAAATGAATATCTGAATGTATTTCATGTTGTGGTTAGCTCTGGCCCAGCTCCTGCCCCAAGGAATGTGCAGGTGGATGTGGGGGAGACATCCACATGCTGCAGGCCTGTTTTGCTCCCAGTGGAATCTGCCAACGAAGTCTCCTCTGACCAAGGAGGATTGAGTGACAGGAGGAGGAGAGTTTGGCAGACAGCCCAGGACGAGATCAATCATCTGTATCATCTCTGGATTCTGAACAAGAATTAATGACACATCCGCGCATGCGTAGAGTGATGCATAGGAAGCAACAACTAAAAGAGCATTACAAGATAAAATGAGGCCACCTGTGGTTGGGTGGGGCTGCTGTAATTAGTGCTGCTGCTATAAATAGCAGCGTGTGGGTTTGGCCGTTGTGGAGAATTATCTGATCGTTGTGTTCAATGAATGTCTTGCTGACTCCGGCCTTTGTTTGTTGACTTTTCACCACTTTGAAACCAAAGCAGAGCAAAGTGTGTTTCACTTCGTGGAAGAAGAAGGGCTGTGACTTTCTTCACAGCTGCAATCTAAGTACTTATGAACTTATAAGGGACTTGTACAAACTACCAGGTTGTTTTGGGATGAGTGGTCTTTGCAATACAAAAAGAGTGCTTAGTTTATTTTGAATTTTGTGATAAAGAACATTGTTTTGAATTTTCAAACGTGTGTTGTCTGAAATTTGTACCTTTGAATTTTTGGGAGGCTCCTATCAGAGAGTCTGGCAGAACAATTTCATATAACAATTCCCTGGTTAGGTTGCAGTATGTGCTTTGATTTACCATGGTAACCATCAGCTGAATTTGTGACAGCTTGTATTTTGCTTTAAATTGAACTATTCAAGTCAACAGTTCTAAATTTTGAGTTTGATTAGATGATTCCCAGGTACCAATTTCTTGTACCACATCTCTTTGCCCACTATGAATAAGAATACAGTAATACCTCATGATACGAACTTAATTGGTGCAAGGAGGAGGTTCATAAGGTGAAATGTTCGTAAGACGAAACAAAGTTTCCCATAGGAATCAATGGAAAAGCGATTAATGCGTGCAAGCCCAAAATTCACCCCTTTTGCCTCATTTCCGCTGGCATTCGGATTCTGTTCGGGTGTGGGTGGAGGAGGAGGAGACGGGGGGAGACAGCGCAGGCTGCCCGGAGGGAGCCTCGTGGATGGATTAACGGAAAAGTCAACAGTTACTGTCCGGCTTGCAATGACTGGAAGGGAAGGGAGGGAAACGCACGGGCGGTTTGTATGTGCGTCTTCTCTGATTTCCTCCCTCCCTCCTTCCCCCTCTCCCTCCTGGCCTCCCTCCTCCTCCTCCTGTATTCCGCCTCCCTCCCAACTGACGGTCCACATTCTCCTTGCTGCCGGCCGGCTGTCATCTTCTAAAGAAGCGTTTCCCAACCGGTGTGCCGCGGCACACTAGTGTGCCGCGGCACACCGGTTGGGAAACGCTGCTTTAGAAGATGACAGCCGGCCGGCAGCACGGAGACACAGCAAGGTGTGCCGCGGAGCTCCTAGGGAAGCTCCAGCTGGGCGGGACGCTGCCGGTGCCAGTGCGGGCTTTCCCGAAACGGACGGAGAATGCCCTCTCTCGCAGCCCCCTGGCTGGGAGCGCTTTCGCTGCGAGAGAGGGCTTTCTCCGTCCGTTTTGGGAATGCCCGCCCCCCCCCTCGCGTGCGCCGCTCCCCTTTTCTCTCAGCCCTCCCTGGCTTTGCTTCTCAATCCCTCCCTCCTTCCGTCTTTCCTTCCCCTCAGCCGTTCTGTCTGGGGGTCTCCCGCTCTTCTCTTCCCCGCCTCCCAGGCTTTGCCTTCACCACCCCCACCCCCTTTTTGGTTGGCAAGGAGTCCTTTGCCGCATCCTGCAGTTTGCACTCGGCTTGAGGCTGCTTTCCCTGGCTGCGCTCTTTCTTTCTTTCTCTCTCTCTCCCGTGAGCCGGGGGAAGGAAAAAACAAACAAACAAAAACTTCTTGCATCGTGCCCGCGCTCGTCCCTTCAGCAGCGAGGGAGGGAAGTCAGAGGGCGAGGGAACGAGCGAGCGCTCTTATCCTCGGTGCCCTCTGCAGCCTGCCTTCCTTCTTCTTTGCCGCCGCTGAGGGACGGAGAGAAGGATAGAAAGGAAAGAGGGAGGGAGAGATAGAAAGGAAAGAGGGAAGGAGAGATAGAAAGGAAAGAGGGAGGGAGAGATAGAAAGGAAAGAGGGAGGGAGGGAAGAGGGAGGGAGATATACAATGGAAAGAGGGAGGGAGAGATAGAAAGAAAATAGATAGAAAGGAAAGAGGGAGGGAGGAAAGAGGGAGGGAGAAATAGAGTGAAATGGAGGAAGAGATTTTTTTTGTCCAAACTTTTCTTTAGCCCCCCCGCACCCCCCCCGCACCCCGTTCAGTGTTCCCCAGGATTTTGAAAATATGAATAATGTGCCGCAGCTCAAAAAAGGTTGGGAAACACTGTTCTAAAGAAGCAAGAAGAGGAGGAGGAGCTGGGCGCCTTCCTCCACCACCACCGGCGCCCAGCTCCTCCTCCTCTTCTTGCTTCTTTAGAAGATGACAGCCAACCGGTGGCGCGGAGGGTGGGGATGATGTGCGTGTGAGGAAAGGGTCAGTGGGAGAACTGGGGGGAGCCGTGGCCACTGCCCCGTGGAAGAGACCTGGCTGGGAAGCTCCCGAAGGTGTGGGCTGGGGTCTTTCTGGGAGAGCAAGCAGCAGGCGTGGGCTGGGGTCCCCCCAGTTCTCCCGCGGACCTCTTCCACACATCCCAACTCCTGCAGCCTCCGCGTTTTTCTTTCGGCTTCGGGCTGGACAGGGAGCTAAGCCAGCCCAGCGGCTTTTTACATTGGGGAGATGTTACCAGCCCAGCGGCATTGATTCCTCCCACCGCTTAGCTCCTCCCATCCACCCAGAAGTTCTGGCCTTTGTTCACCAGCCTCCATGTTTTTCATGTCTGCATCCTGGGCGGGCGGGCGAGGAGGCGCAACCGACCGGCTCAGGCTCCAGCTAGGACAGGGCAGGCAGCGGCTGGGCGCGGCGGCGAGGGTGCATCCGACTCGGGGCTGGCGGCGCCCGACGCACCAGGGAACATTAGCTCAGCAGATCAAGCCCAGTTCCTTTTGGCCGAGCATCCCGGGCCAAGCGGCTGCCTTCCGTCACTGAGCCTGGTCGGCCCGGAAGATCGCAGCGCGCGTTGCCTGCGGTGGCGAGGGCTTGTGATGGAGGGTGGAGGAAGCGGCCATGGGAGGGCGAGCTGCCTCAGGGAGGAGGAGGATCAGGCAGGACCAGGTGGGGGCTGGAATTTCTCCGCTGGGAAGAAGCGGCGATGGATCCTCCGTCTACCTCTGTCGGCTGCTCCGGACCACAGGGGGAAGGGGCGCTGCTTCTCCGGTCGCCCAGTCCTCTCCTGCCTCCCGTGCTGATCGAAAGGGGCTGGAGCGGCAGAGCCGAGCACGCCTTCTGCCCTTTCATCCTCGCCCCCGTGGCCCGGAGCAGCCGACAGAGGTAGATGGAGGATCCATCACTGCTTCTTCCCAGCGGAGAAATTCCAGCCCCCACCTGGTCCCGCCCGATCCTCCTCCTCCCTGAGGCAGCTCGCCCTCCCATGGCCGCTTCCTCCACCCTCCATCGCAAGCCCCGCTCCTCCCTCCTCGGGGCCCCTCCCCCAAAACGCTTCCCCTAACCACGGCTTCCCCTCCCCAGAATCGTTACCCCTCCCCCGTTCGGATCTCCCCCCCTTCCCCGCCCGGGGGGCTGGGCTGGGAGGGGCGGGAAAAGAGAAAGAAGGCGGCGTCCCCTGCCCGGCCACAATGGTCCCTTCCTTACTGCTCATGTTGGCTGACGGGGAAGTGCCGGAGGGGTGGGCAGGGCGGGGGCAGCGAAGTCGGTGACGAGGCAGCCTAAGCATGGGAGGTGGTGAATGTTGTGTCCTCCGACCATTCAAGCGAAGCAAGGTGGGGCTTGGTGGGGAATGTTGGGGGGGTGGAGTGAAAAAAATGGAAACAGATTACGAAAAGCTTGGTGGTGGTGATGGCACTCCTTCCAGGAAAACGCCTCTGAGCGAGGCTCTGCCTGGCTGGGGAGAGTCGACCGAAAGAGGCTGGAGCGGCAGAGCCGAGCACGCCTTCTGCTGGCCACAGGAGCGAGGGGTGGGGATGAAGGGGCAGGACTTCCCTGGCGGAAGGCGTGCTCGGCTCTGCCACTCCAGCCCCTTTTGGCCGAGCCTCCCCGGCCAAGTGGCCACCTTCCGCCGCTACTGCGCGCGGTGCTTGCGGCAGCCAGGGAAGCCAAGCCAGGCATGGCAGAGATGGCGGCGGCACTGCTGCTCCGGTCGCCCGGTCCTCTCCTGCCTCCCGCGCCAATGTTGCCCGCTGCATCGGGCGCCACCAGCCCCGAGTCGGACACAGCCTCTCCGCCACCGCCGCCGCCCCCAGTTGCTGCCCGCCCCATCTCACTGGAGGTCTAGCCAGAGCCTGAGCCTGGCCCGCTCGGCCACGCCTCCTCGCCCGCCGCCCGCCCGCCCAGGATGCAGACCTGCTGCCTCGCCTCACGCCCGCCACCCGCCCGATCCTGCGCCTCCTGCTTACCCCCCCTGCCAAAAATACAAAGGCGGTCTTCCGCCGCCCGTGGAGCAATGGGAAGCTGAAGCCGGCGGCGGTTTCAGACTCCCTTTGCTCCAGGCTGCTCCGCCCTGCCTGTCATGCGGCGGCAGACCGTCTTTGTGTTTTTCACTGGGGGAGGAGCAGGAGGACCTTCCTGACTCCCTCCCCCAGCGCCGGACCTCCTGCCCTCCCTCCCAGACAAAAACCCAAAGTGGCCTCCCGAACCCGAACGTTTTCTGTCTTACCAACCTGCCACCGCCGCCGAGAAGCCCCGCCGCCCGGCTGTCACCTTTTAAAACAGCCAGGCGGCGGGGCTTCCCAGCAGCCTCCCGAACGCCGAACCCGGAAGTTCGGGTTTGGCGTTCGTAACATGAAAAAAGTTCGTAAGAAGAGGCAAAAATTTTAAGAACCCCGGGTTCGTATCTCAGGTTGTTTGTAAGATGAGGGGTTCATATCTTGAGGTACCACTGTATAGACATTTCCTGAGATAGATTTCCCCTGAACTCCTCATTTAAAGCAAGGGTCTCCATCTTTGGCAACTTTAAGATTTCTGGACTTCAACTCTCAGAGTTCATCAGCCAGCAAAGCCTTAAAGTTGACAAGGTTGGAGACCCCTGTTTTAAAGAATTCTTCTACTCGTCTATGGTGCTTTTGTTTTGTTTATTGCTGCTAAAAAGATAGTCTTCTCTCTTCCTTTTTTCTTTAATGAATAAAAGTTTAGGAATGGCATTGGTAGCTAAGAACCTTGCCCCAGCCCCCAGACAGTTAATAGATGTATCCATTAAGTAGGATAAACAACAATCACTCTATACATCACCATATATCAAAGCATTAATTGAATACAATTATCAATAAGTTCTATTCATTTATTAAATTCATATACTGCCCATCTCACTATTCAGAGAGACTGAAATTTAGGAATGATAAAAACTTTGCAATGAGACACCACTTCAAGGACTATCATTCGATGATCATCACTAAAAACAGCGAATCATGGTACTCTCACATTAGCAGCAAACCTTTCGTATCTACATTTCCAGAATTGTTACAATCTAACAATGTTTAAAAGAGATGGGATGAAATGGAATAGAATGGAATAGAATAGAATAGAATAGAATAGAATAGAATTCTTAATTGGCCAACTGTGATTGAGCACACAAGGAATTTGTCATTGGTGGATATGCTCTCAGTGTATGTATAAGAGAAGATTAGGATGGAAAGGCAAAGAGAACAAATCTCACAATTTAAGACTATACTTTTCTGGAAAGTGCTACCCCTACTATAGGGAAATTCTACAATTTTTTTTAAAAAAATAATAATGAATATCAAGAAGAAGTGTCTAAGTACCATCCTTTATAGTCTTATAAAGGAATCAGAATTGGAATTGTCATTCTTCAGTATAAAGACTTTAAAACCCCTTTTAAATTTTAAGTTATTACATTTTCTTTTATATGTTTGAAGCATGTTACAAACTGCTTCAGTTATTAAATTTTGGCTCATAGCTTTGAATATATCCCATGTCTGTTGTAATCATAACAACATACATTAAATATTCTCTAATGGTGGATTTCATAAAGCCTATTCTTAGTGATGGACAAAAATTGTGCCTGAATTATTTATTTATTATTTTATTTGTTATCATAATTCTATATTGCTCATCTCATCTAAGTGACTCTGTTATGTGATATGTATGCTTGTATATAACTTGAAGAAATTCTTCATCTTACTAAATGAATATTTTTCATACTACAGTTTCCAAGGGAGTGATTAAAATCTATGAGGAAGTAATTTAAAAGCAAAACGTCCCTAAACATTTCATTTTTTTCAGGCTAACATTTACCAAGTAGAATATCAGTACATATATCAATATTCTGCTTAATCCCAGTTATTAAATAATAGCATTTGATAGCATGATTTTATACAGGAACAGTTAAAGATCTTTATAAAGCAATTTAAACCTAAGAAGAGGTGGGATTCAGCAAGTCCTGACCAGTTCTGGAGAATTGGTAGTTCAAATTTTGAGTAGTTCAAAGAACTGGTAAATACCACCTCTGACTGGCCCCACCCTATCTATTCTCTGCCTCCCGAGTCAAGAGGATTTTGTAGTAACCTTCCTGTGGAGTGGGGTGGGATTGGAGATTTTACAATATCCTTCCCCATCATGCCCACCAAGCTACACCCACCAAACCATGCCATATTCATCAAGCCATGCCCATAGAACTGGTAGTAACAATTTTTTTAATTGTTTTTCGTAAACTTCTTAAAACCCACCTCTGCCGTCAGGCATGGGGGACCTGAGACATTTCCCCTTGCCTATGCTGTTTTATGTATGGTATGTTGTATTTATGCTTTTTATATAATGGGGTTTTTTAGGCTTTTAATATATAGTTGCTATTTTAGACTTTTATATTAGATTTCTTATTATATATTGTTTTTTTTCCAATGCTGTGAGTCGCCCCGAGTCTACAGAGAGGGGCGGCATACAAATCTAATAAATAAATTAAATAAATAAAAAAAGAAATCACACCACTGATCTTAAGTATAATTATGATGCACTATCCTCTGTTCTGCTTCTTTTGTGCATATATATGTATGTATGTATGTATGTGAATGATGAGGCAGCAGCCATCTCGATCACCGGAACATAGAAACTTTAATAAAATCACTTAGCTTTCGTTAGCGTGCTGCTAACTTCGTCAGATGCCGTCTCCCACGGCATTTTAAAAACTCTGACGAAGTTAGCAGCACGCTAACGAAAGCTAAGTGATTTTATTAAAGTTTCTATGTTCCGGTGATCGAGATGGCTGCTGCCTCATCATTCACGTATGTACCTGGAACTCGCATTTTTAGGACTATTCTTGATGTATGTATGTATGTATATGTATATGTATATGCATATGTATATGTATGTGCACAATATATTCAGCAAAAACATGTGATACATATTGTGTGTGTGTGTGTGTATTTGATTGAAATTGAAATTCTTGCATTTGAAATTCTATTACACCAACCAAAATTCTATTACACCAACCAATTTTCCCATGTACAGCTTATACCGAAACTATAATATTGAAAAAGCTTCAAATAGGTGTATCGTGTAAGATGAGAGCTGCTAAGAGTCTGAAGAACCCTTAGTGTACCATCATCATATCCATCATTTCAAGAGCTAGTCTGGAAAGATTTAATCCTATTGTAAAAATATGGGTTAAAAGGGGGAAATGAGCAAGGAAATATTGCTTTTTCACGTGTTTGACTTGCCATTTCCCAGGAGAACATTTGGAGATGTTACATTTCTTCATAACTTACATTCTCAAATTAACATATCTGACTAATGTGTAAATCATACAATTCAGGCAGTTGAGGATAATATCTATATATTTAACTTTCCTCTTTATTTTAAACATGTTTTAATTTCAGAGATTTTCTCTCTTGTTTTTAAACACATTGCAAAAGACGTGTAAATGATAGAGAAAATTTCTACATGTAAATATATAAATAACCCATTAGAGTGAAATTTTATTCATATTGAGCAGCTCACAATATAACTATAAAGCTTTGTATATCTCTTCCACATTTATCTAAATATTGTCAGGTTTCAAAACAGGTTCCATTAACTCTGCATTTGTGTTGGACATTCAGAATGGAGCTGAAGCTTGCTCAGCTATATCATTTTTTATGGGTTTGGCAGCTGGAAAGGATTTAGTTGTTGATATGTCTGCTTTGTTTTTTCAAATGGGTAAAATAAATGGCAAAAGACAACTGACTCAAATGTACTAAAGACAATAAGAGGCAGGGATTGAATTCAAATAAATGAGAATGACTAAAGGAAAATGGAAGTATTCAAAATGTCTTATTTTGCACCAAAAGAATTAAACCTGACAATTTGGAAGTCATTGGCATTACTGTAAAAGTATTCCACTTTTTAAAGAATATTTCAAGAAAGCGGGATTTTAAAAAAGTTAAAACAGAAAATAATTTCAGACACTTTAAAATTGATATATCAAAGGTATCAATGCAAACACGAATCTGATTAATGGTCTAGGAAAAAGTCAACTCATGTCTTTATAAGCTAAAAAGTTCAAACTGGGGAGCTTCTGGTATGAAAAAAAATATTTAGTGCTCCTCAATATTATGTTTTCAGTTTTTATATTCATTAAATTCTTATCATTACTGATCATCTGTCACTTTTTATATGGATCAGGTTATGATTTTATTTTCATGTTTTAGGTATTTAGAACACCAACGGCCTGCAAATCAGTAAACTTTGCTATATAGCAAGCATTACTTTTTAATACAATTTTATTTTTTGTCTAAAAAAGTTATCAAAAATTCTTAAGAAGTATCTTTCATAATCCACTGTGTTGTGATTATATTTCTACCATAAAGTTTCATTTTCCCCGAAGACGGAGGGAGGGAAACAAACAAAAACAAGCAAGCAGAAAAACAAATCATACAGGAATTAAAAGAAGGGAGATTCATACTAAAATAATACATCTGTTTAGGTTAGGGCTTACCTGTACCGAAGGAAGGGAAGAAATGCGGCTGCGATAGCAATCATGGGCTTCACTCGATCTGCCCATGTTACATCAACATTCCACTTCACTGGCTGCTGATCAGTTTCCGGTCACAATTCAAAGTGTTGTTTATGACCTAAAAAGCCCTACATGGCATTGTACCAGAATACCTTCGAGACCGCCTTCTGCCGCACAAATCCCAGCGACCGGTTAGGTCCCACAGAGTCAGCCTTCTCCGGATTCTGTTGACAAAACAACGTCATTTGGCAGGACCTAGGGGAAGAGCCTTCTCTGTGGTGGTCTCGGCCCTCTGGATTCAGCTCCTCCCAGAGATTAGGAATGCTCCCACCCTCCTTGCCTTCCGCAAACTCTTAAAAACCCACCTATGTCACCAGACATGGGGAAATTGATTCCTCCGGCTGTCCCGTTTTATGCATGGTTTGTTGAGTTGTGTGATTATTTTTAATAAGGGTTTCTTAATGTGTTTTGTTTTTAAATATTGGATTTGTAAACTGTATTGCTTGTTGGAAGCAGCTCCGAGTCCTCAGAGAGGGGCGGCATACAAATCCAATAAATAAATAAATGAATGAATAAATGAATGAATGAATGAATGAATGAATGAATGAATACATACATACATACATACATACATACATACATACATACGTACATAAACAAACAAACATAGTTTGTACTTCAATATGAATTTCTGTAATATTACATTTTTTAACCAAATCATGTGCTAAAATTATGTTGAATAAAATCGTCGTGATGAAGATGTTATTATTATTTCTAGTACTATTATTATTTCCTTCTCTATTCCCATAGGCATTCATAATGGCTACTTGGGAATAGTTTGTACTAAATTGCTTATATTCATGAAAGTCATATACCAAAATGTTATATTATAAAAATTGTTTGCAAAATCTGGAGAATGCAGATTATGAACAAAGAAGCATGACTGTGGATAAATATATAACAGTATGTATCATTTAGAACAAACTTCAATGGCTCAGAGTTGACAAATTCATAAAAATGAGAAACAGAGAAAAACTAAGTTGCAGATTCACAAATAGGAAACTAAAACTGACACATTCATCCATCCTAGTTGCACAGTCTCACGGTATAACAAAATGAACTGACAGGTTTGAAACCTGAGTTTGAACTGTTAAGACAGAAGTGACTCTTCCTGGATAAAATCAGAGAAGGCAACAATCCTTTCACCACCAAGGATTGGTGAAAGATATATAAGCTTATAGTGAAAAACCTAACCTTATTCTATGTTTATCTAGTTATGTAGTTATGTAGTCCCACTCCAGGAGAAGGATACTGCAAAATCCCCATGCCTTCCCCACTCCTGGGGCAAGGATGTTGGAAAATTTCCATCCCCACCCAACTCTGAGGCCAGCCAGAGGTAGTATTTGCCAATCCTCCAAACTACCATATTTTTTGGAGTACCTTTTTCTCCCTAAAAGAGGATGAAAATTCAGGTGCATCTTATATTCTGAATGCAGCTTTTTTCGAAGCTTTCCCCCCCAGCCCTAACTAGGTGCTAACAATCTTCCCAGCTCTTACCTTGCAGATTCTTTCATTGTTACTGTCTGCAAACAATGTTTTCCAAGCCCTGTTTTTGCAGATTTTTTTAACTACCCTAACTTGCTCCAAGTTAATTTCTTTCCAGCCCTAACCAGGTGCTAACGATGTTCCCAGCTCTTACTGCTTGCAAGCTCTTTCATTATTACTCTCTGCTAAGAATGTTTTTCAAACCCTGTCTTGCAGGGCTTTTTTAATTGCTCTAACTTGCCCCAAATGTTTCTTTCCAGCCCTAACCAGGTGCTAATAGTGTTCCCAGCTCTTTCATTGTTACTCTCTGTGAATAATGTTTCCCAAACCCTGTCTTTGTAGGGTTTTTTTTATTGTTCTACTTGCTCCAAATGCTTTCCAGCCCTAACCAGGTGCTAACAATGTTCCCAGCTCTTACCTGCTTGCAAGGCCTTTCATTGTTATTCTCTGTGAAAAATGTTTTCCATGCCCTAAGTCTTTGCAGATTTTTTATTGCTCTACTTGGTCAGAATATTTATTTCCACCCTAACCAGGTTCTAACAATGTTCCCAGCTCTTACTGGGTTGCAAGCTCTTTCATTATGACTCTCTCCAAATAAGGTTTTTTTTAAAGCCCTAACCAGGGGATAAAAATAATGTGCTGAAACTGACCACATTAAGGATGTTAGCCAGATGAATATCTGGTAAGCATATTCTTTTCCGTATTTTCCTCCTCAAAAACTAAGATGCATTTTATACTCAGGTGCGTCTTATACTCTGAAAAATACAGTACTCGAAATTTTCACTACCAGTTCTCCTGAACCTGTTTAATAGCACCTCTGATTCAAAGGATCTATTTGGGAGTGGCATGAGAGAAGAAATTGTTTCCAAGTACTGTTAGCTATTGCTACTATAGGTTTTTAGGCTGTCTGCAAATAATTATGTATCCAGTACTTCTATCAGGACTGCCAGCAAATCAGTTCCACATACATTGACTACTGGAAAATGACTCAAAACAATCTATATTGAGTCATTTGGAGACAGCTTCCAGTGTGAATCATGACTGACTAGATGTCTCCATGAGCAAGCAGATGTCTCCAGAGAACAAGTTGTGAAGAATGAAAAATTGGCAAGTCAACTGGTCCTTCAGATCTCTCTGGAGCCTACAGTGCTCTCTTGCAGAATTGAGTGCCAGCAGCCAAGGAAAGCAATATTTCACTCTTAACAGACACAAAGCCTTTTTTAAAGACATTAAACCAGCTTAATTCTATTCACATTCAGAAATATTTGATTTAAACACTTAATGAATATTAGAGACATTCAAAATAGTTAATTTAATTTGTCATCTAGTAAGACCTTAACCATTTAAAATAATACTGTACACAGTTGATAAACAATGAAAGATTTTTTAAAAAGCATTTTGATTTAGAAAATTTTAAATGGATTGAGATACTAGAGAGATTTAGAATATCTGTAATCAATATTAAAAATTCTGACTTGAAGAACAGTGCAAACAGACTACAAGAAACTAAAAAAAAAGAGGCAGAAAAGAGTCAAAATACCCAAGCCATCTATAATCTTTTATCTTAGGGTTTTTTATTTAAAAAATGGAGTGAGATATTAATAACTATAACTATCTCAGATAGGATAAACATTTCAGTGGATAAAGTTTGAAAAGATAGTGAGAAAAACATTTTTTAAAACTTTTATCTGACATACATATTATAGAATTTGAAAGAATTAAATATAAAAAAAATTGCGATTACCAAAATGAGAATACAAAAGGCAAATTAAGAAAAGATGTGGACATGGAACAACAGCAACAGGAAATCCTAGATGATACCTTTTTATGGGACTGATAAAGGAAGTTAGTCAAAGATTTGGTGTTAGATAAAACCAAAGATAAAAGTCTCCCTTTAAATGCCAAAAAAGTGATGAAAGATAAAATCCTGTGATGCTATTTGAATGATTTAAGAATCAAGTTTATGCAGAACAAAAAGAAAGATTATAAAGATGGACTGTTTGACCAGATATTAACTATTTTTATGAAATTTCTGGAAATTCCTAATGGACTTTTTGCTGGACCAGGATGAAAAGATGATGATATTTCTGGATATTCCTAATGGACCTTTTGCTAAACCAGGATGAAAAGATGATGGGTTTTGGATTGCATGTAAATAAAATTTAGACTATGGGGACAAGGAAGGGGAAATACTGTTTTAGCTTATATTTGGTGTGATAAAGGTTGGAAGCCACTTCTTTATTATTGTCTTTATTATCTTCTTTTCTTCTACTACTTTTTCATTTTCTTCTAGTATACTTCGTAATAATTTTTACTATATTTTTAAAAATCATCAATAACCTTATTTTTTAACCAAAAAAAGGACTTGGCTACTTCAGTGTTTTGAATGTCTTTGAGTGCCATCATCACATCAAGTAACTACCTTGTTCTCCGGTCTGACCAAGAATCCCGCAGAGGAGGCAGTGTAGCTATATTCTATAAAAAATCACTCAATCTAAAAAACATCCAGGTTGCACATGATCTTATCCTCCCTGAAACCATTATATGTGATTTTTCCCTCAATACCACACTCCGCTTTCTACTGTACTACAGAGCTCCTGACTACGACATCACTCATGCAACCAAATTAACCTCACTACTAATGTTGGCAACCTCCTGCCCTTACCCCATTATCTTCCTTGGCGACCTCAACCACACATCAACTGGACCCTAAACGAATGCAGCACAGATCCAATCCATGCTACCTTATACAATGCCATCACCAGCTTGGGACTTGACCAATTAATATCAAACAATACTAGACTCAACAGCTGTCTTGACCTCATATTCTGTAATAGCAAAAGTGCTATCTATGAACTGCATGTAAAAGAACCCTTTTCCAACAGCGATCATAGTATGATTAACTTCAACCTCACTATAACACTCACCTGAATAATGTGACACCTAAGTACAATTTTAGGAAAGCCAACTATGAACTCATAGATGCCAATCTCTCAATTCTTAACTGGCAAACTTTATTTTCTAACTCCAACACTATTGATGATCTCCACTTCACATTCTTACTCCAAATTAAAAGACTTATCAGACTACATGTATCACTAACATAACCAGAGGTAAAAGAAAAAATAACTTACCTGTCTCAATAAGGAAACTACAAACCAAAAAAAGATCTCTCTGGCGTAAAAACAAAAAAAAGGCCAAGTAACGAACTTCAAAAGGTGCTACAAAAGCATATGCCAGCAAATAAAAACAGAATGTCTCAACTATCACAGCAAACAAGAGGAAAACCTCCTTTGCACCAGATCTAACCAAGCCTTTTACAACTCAAAGATTCTAGACCTATCCCACCTCTTGTAGGACCCAACAACAAAGAATACCATGATGATCCATCCAAAGCTAACCTCTTCAAACCTTTCTTTGGCTCTGCCTTTGTTCACAGTAATGGCTCTTACCCCATCTTTGCAAATTGTACCTCA
This sequence comes from Erythrolamprus reginae, assembly GCF_031021105.1. Lineage (NCBI taxonomy): Eukaryota > Metazoa > Chordata > Lepidosauria > Squamata > Dipsadidae > Erythrolamprus > Erythrolamprus reginae. The sequence goes on from NC_091955.1 coordinate 50,632,919, forward strand.
AATTCTCTCAACAATCTAATCCAAATCAACTTCACTGTAGACCACATTGAAACAACAATCCAAGACCTCAAACCCTTCCTATCAGTCGAACCAGATGGTCTTTCTGCATAGTTCCTTAAAAAGCTTTCTTCTGCTGAACCTCTAAGCATTATCTTCCAAAAATCCTTCAGGACCAGCACACTCCCCAAGCTATGGTCAAAAGCATTAATCATCTCCATCTTCAAAAAAGGAGACCCTTCTCTCGTTGATAACTATAGACCAATATCACTATGCTGCGTCTCATGTAAAGTCATGGAATCAATTATAAATCATTCAATTACACTTCACTTAGAATCTAATAACCTACTCTCTAACAAACAATTTGGATTCAGAAAAAAATTATCCTGCAACCTGCAACTACTTCACTGCAAAAACGTATGGACTACCCACCTAGATCAAGGAAAATCCATTGATGCCATTTATATTGACTTCTGCAAAGCCTTTGATTCAGTGGTCCATGACAAACTACTCCTAAAACTCAAATCCAATGGCATCTCAGGATTCCTCCACAACTGGATTACAGCATTCCTGTCAAACAGGCAACAAGTTGTCAAAATTGGAAGCACCATTTCTATCCCCATCCCTGTTAAAAGTGGTGTCCCCCAAGGCAGCGTACTAGGACCTACTCTTTTCAATCTCTACATCAACGACCTCTGCGATCATATCTCAAGCAACTGTGTTCTTTTTGCTGATGATGTAAAACTCTTCAACACAGCTACTCTCCAAAATGACCTTCACTTTGTTTCAGATTTGTCTAATACCTGGCAACTTCAAATATCAACCAACAAATGCTCTATCCTCCACATCAGCAGAAAGAATCCGAATCTTATATATAAACCGAATAAACAAAAACTCACAGACAACCCCCACTCAGTAAAAGACCTTGGAATACTAATATCAAAGGACCTAAGTGCTAAAGCCCACTGCAACAATATCACCAAAAAGGCTTCTAGAGTTGTCAACCTGATCCTACATAGTTTCTGCTCTGGCAACCTCACACTACTCACCAGAGCCTACAAAACTTTTGCCAAACCCATCCTCAAATATAGCTCATCAGTCTGGAACCTATATCACATCTCAGACATCAACACCCTTGAAAATGTCCAAAGATACTTCACCAGAAGAGCTTTTAACTCCTCCATTCGAAACAGAATACCCTACAAAAATAGACTTACAATCCTAGGTCTCGAAAGCTTAGAACTATGACGCCTCAAACATGATCTAAGTATTGCCGACAAGATCATATGCTGCAACACCCTGCCTGTCAACGACTACTTCAGCTTCAATCGCAACAATCCAAGAGCACACTCACAGATTCAAACTTAATGTTAATCACTCCAAACCTGACTGTAAAAAATATGACTTTAGCAATTGAGTTGTTGAAACATGACTCCGTAGTATCAACCCCTAATCCCCAAAATTTTTCCCTTAGACTATCCATGATTGACCTCTCCAGGTTCCTAAGTGGTCAGTAAGGGGCGTGCATAAGTGCACTATTGTGCCTTCTGTCCCCTGTCCAATTGTCTCACCTCTATGTTTCTACCTTTTTTGTATCTTCTTCTCTGTTCTTCATTGATGGATTTTATTCTTACATCTTTTCTTCTATCCTTTTCTTGATATATATTACTATATATTTATTCTCTTCAATGTGTATTGTGTATTGGAAAAAATAAATAAATAAATAAGTAAAATAAAAATAGATACATAGGAATGACATAGAGATACGTAGAGAGAAAGATACAGAGAGAGGAGGGAAAGAGAGAGATAAGAGAGAGATTTGTGGTTTCCAGTTCTTTGCCCTAATTACTGGCTGGGTAGATTTGGTTGGAGGGGGGTCATGTGACTGGATGGCAGTGATATCAAGTTGGCCCTGACCACCAAGTTGGCCCTGACCACCTAGGTTTTGTGGCTCCCGGTGTCTACTTTTATGTGAAAAATGGGTCCTGTTTGACTGTTTAAGGTTGCAGACCCCTGTTCTTAACCATCACCTTCCTATATGCAACTCACCACTATAGTGTCTGTCCTTCCCTCCCTATTATGTCCAGAATTTAAAAGTTCAGTGGTATTTGTAGCACTCATTCTGAATAAAGTGGGAACAGAATACTAAACTTAGTTGAAGAGAACAATTAATTAGCAATTCAATATGGAAATATCAGTCATCTTTCATGGTAAGGTTCAACAAAAGTCTTCAGACCAAAGACAAATTTTATTCACAAATTTTAAAAGAAATGAAGAATAGTTGGATAAGTGAAGAATAAGCATTATAGATAAGAATGTGAAAAATAAGCAACAGAGACAAGGACATATCAGAATACCAAGTCATAGATATGGAAGACTATATAGAGTTCAGAAAGCATTTGGCTATTCATTAGAGTATACAGAAAACTAGGGCAGAGATTTAATTAGGGTATATGATCAGAGTGACAGGAGAGATGAATTATTTTGGCAGCAGAATGCTGAACAAGAGTAATCATATTAGTGAGCTTAGAAACATGAGATAAAAATCAAATGTGAGGGATATAAAACATTATATAACCTATAGAAAATGGAAATAATTTAGCAGAAATGTGGCAAAACATAAGCATATGTGGCTGTGCAAATTTGTTAAAGATGAACTTAGGGGATACATCTCTTATTTAATTTTATAGAACCATTTTTTGTCTACAAAGGTCAATATTAGCAAATACTTTATTTGCTATTCATAACAATAATCATGTGAGTAAAAATAAGATTAAAGAAAGTAAAGGCCCAAAATAACTCCTTGAATTATGCAATCAAATAGGGATTTTAACTAGTTCCAAGTTGAACAATAAAGTGAACACTGATGTTTGAGGAACAGAAGATACTGGTACCTAAAAGTACACATGATGTTGTGAGACACTTAAGAATCATAAAAGAGAATTGAGAATTGATATCCAAATTCATAGATTGAAAGGGCTACAGAACATTTATACTATTCCTTTATTGGGGCACCAACGCATGACCCTGTCTTCCTCTGAAAAAATAGACATGCAAATATCTCTCTGCTACTTTGGAATCTGGAAAAAAAAATGATGCCGCAAGATGAGGATGAGGATTGCCATTCCACTTAGAAAAATCTCTATATATTTTGAGTAGGATGATGCTATTGAATAAAATATGTACTCTATTATTATTCTATTTTTTAATTTCATAATGGATAAGAGGGCAGATCTCATGCTTATCGCCAATACCAAGACTTGGATGGGTGAGGATGAGGATTTTCCTTTCTTGGAGAAAAGACCGCTAAATTATCAAGTGTTGTATTAGTTACACAGTAGAGCAGATAGAGCAGAAGTTTTCATCTGACCAAATATACAGATAGCTGAATGTAAGATTGGGTTTCAGTGACAAATAAGGAGTACTACTATAATAGCAGGCTCTCTGGTACATAGTTTTATTTTTATCTGAGCTGCATGTGTTGTGTTTGCTTTGTATTGATATTTTGCTTCTGGGGAACTTCAATTTACCTTCCCTAAGTCCTTCATGAGCAATTGGCCACCATGCCAATCAAAGGTTTGCAATAGGTGATCACAAGACAGACTCAGGTTAATTTTTTTAAATCTGAGATTACCTAAGACATGATCTGATATAGGGAGCAATTCTATCAGTTCTTTCTTGTAGTTGTGCACTGAGATTGACCCATGAAACACCGCTATTATGAGAGCTGCATTAGCTGGCAATAAGCTACTTGGTACAGTTCAAGTTAGCGATTGTCACTTTTAAAGCCTTGCATGGCTCAGAGTCTGGTTATCACCATTACCAGATAATTTAATTTGAATTTTATGTTCAGAAAGATCTGGGCCATATATTATTTTAATTACAATCAAGAATACCAACTTCAAGGATGCAGGTTCATGTAATGCCCTCCCTCCTTTGGAAAAATTGATATTTATTCTACTTCTTGTTTATTAAATTTCCAAGAGACATAAAAACATGACTTAAGGAGGTTACACCTAAATAGTGGCACATTGCATTCACAGATCACAATAAAGGCATTTGAGGAGAGGTGTATCCTGCTACACCTGAATAGTTATATTCAGGTTATATTTATAGTTATATTCATTGGTCATAACAATATCAATTGATTTCTATTTGGAATTTTTCTCATGATGATATTGTAAGCTGTTCAGAGTCTTCAAAATGAAGTGGCATGAAGACTGTAGAAGCAACTGGTTAGTTATTTTCATCAGTATGTTTACTGATGAAGGAACCCAATAGTAAATATTTAGGAAGTTTTTTAGGAAATGCATTGTCTTAGAAAAGGACCACCTCCTACTATTTCATCTTAATTAAACTGTTTAAACTAAATATATCTGGTCAGAAGTAATGTGGGCATCAGCATATCCATATGACATTATCTGAGAAAACTAACACTCATAGTTTAAGTAATGAAATTTTGCTCCACACATTATTGGAAAAAATATTCCCTTATGCTACATCATGTTGATAACATTTTCCTTTACCTGCTCACCTCCCATACTTATAATTAGCAATGAATAAGGAAACATGTAAGATTCCGATCATCCATTTTAGTTTTAAATAAAAAATGGTCATTAAATAAGATCTCTTTTGACTCTTTAATAAGACTGCTAGAATTCTCTCTGATGCCCCCTGAAAGACAGATCCAGTGACTAATTAATTTCTGATTAGATATTATTTCTTTGATATAGTTGAGATAAAAGTTTTTTTCCTTTATCAAATGACTAAACTATTACATGATCATTCTCATGCAGAATTTATTTCTTATATTCAGTGTACAAGCAAAGCTTAGGAAAGAAAATTGGCATTACAAATCATAGAAAGAATTACTTTCTCTTTCTGAGCTTTTACTGATGCAGCTCTCTTTATACAGCTGCTATTTAAATACAAGATATTTTCTCCATTACTATTTATTTATTTATTCATTTATTCATTTGGCTGGAAATTGTTACAGGTTTTCATAAACTTATAAAAATATTATTAGCTCAGAGGAGTCTTTATAGTGTACACAAATCAGAATCTATAGAGTCAAAGGCTTGCAAGGACATAATATTGTATCAAATCAAACCTTTATTACAGTCATAGACCAGCATATATAATATTGTATGAAGTCAGAAAGACCTCAAGTACGACTTCTTTCATACTTTCACACTTCTTAGATATTGAGTTCTATTCTGTTCCAGAAACCTTTTCCCCAACTCCTATATCATCATCAAACACCTTTCAAACTAACTTTGACTTTGGATTTTTTATCTCAGGATACAGTTGTGGATTTACTTATTTAAGATACTTTCAATAGCATGTTCTAAAGGAATGGCTATCTCTCTTCATTTGGAATCTACATGAAGGTTTAGGACATAGCAAATGACACTGTTGCCATGGTAACTATCTATCACCCTGATATTCTATCTCAAGATTTGAAATATATTTAAACGTGCTTCCCTCAACCCTCCTTGTAGAATTCACCGAAGTCATCTGTAACATTCACTGCATGCGAATTTGTGACTTATGACCTGAATTCCTCAAATCCTATTTGACATTTTTTTTCCACTGATTAGGCAGCAATAGCTGACAACTATCCACAAGCTAACCATATTGACAGACATAAAGATAATTTTATAAACGGAAAACTGTCTGCCAGGAGGGTTTGCCAAATTGCCAGATGCCAGTTGGAATATGTGTGCTGATGCTTTGCTTTCAAGCCCTTTAATTGCCTTTTTAGAACAGGAAGACATGGCAACACACTTTATTTCAGTTGGTAAGCTATGGTGTTCTATGTGCTAGAAACATAAAAAAAAAGAACTATATCTACTTCACATTCATCATAATCTAACTTACATTTTTAGTCCAATGTTTTGTTCTAGTGATATCTGTCAATCTCCTGTATTCTTTTGGAATACTCATGGCAACTGCTAGTGGATGATACATATTTATATGGATGGATTCATCTATAATGACTTGACATTTGTTTGGGGGGGGGTTGCCTTTTTATTCCCCCCCCCCACAATTCTATACACACATATCTTAAAATATATCAATAATGTACATAGTCTGCGGAGAGGGGCGGCATACAAATCTAAATAATAAATAAATAAATAAATAAATAAATTTATACATTTTAATTCAATCAATCAAAAATTAATATCTTATTTTACACTTATTTTACAACTCCTATTTTTATCACCTGGGTATACCATCTTTTGCAAATTTTCAATTTTCTTTCAAATTATTTGCCATTGCTTATTTTCCAGATGTCCTCATTCTCTCTTGCACCTCTTAATTTTAGGCCTTTTTCCTCCCTTTCCTCAATTTATATCTTAATTAGTGCCATTCCCAAATGTCCTATTATCTTGTTCTTTTTTTCTTTTCTTGTTTCTTTTTGCCATATATGCTATTGTAAGCCCCCTTATATAGCATTTGAAGTGTCCCTTAAGTTTTGAAGTGATGTTTCTCTTTTTGTGTTTATTCTAACAAATATATTCATTTTTTTCCAATAAATTGTATATATTCTTTCTTTCAATATTTCTTTAGGCATCACCCATCTCTTTCTTTTCTGTTCCCCTTTTCAAATCATCCTAATTGGATTATGGTCTGCCCAAATGTTCATCATTATCTCTGTTTCTTCCACTTCTTTTCTAAGCTCTGGTATCATCCATACCATATCTATCCTCAACCAAGACTGGTGAGGATTTGAATAAAAGGTATATTGTTTCTTTTCCATATTTATTTTCTTCCAAACATCCTTTAGACATAATTCATGTGTCATTTCATTAAAAGTATCTGGCAAGGTCCTTTTCTTTGTCTTATTTATTTATTTAATTTAATTTAATTTATTCAACTTATATGCCGCCCAATCCTGAAGGACTCAGGGTGGCTTACAACAATATAAAATATAAAAATCAGTTTAAAAAGAAGTCAAATATACAGTAGGACAATAAAACCAGATTAAAATCCATAATAAACTAAATAATCAGCATACATACATAACATTCATACAATTTGGCCATGATAGTTGTTAATTCATGGCTACCAGGCCTACCGGCAAAGCCAGGTCTTCATGGCCTTACCGAAAGCCATTAGGGTGGGAGAAAACCTTATTTAGTTTATTACTTTTATAGTATTTTTTAATATCCACAATTGCATTGAAATCACCAATAAAACAAATGTTTTCATATTTGTTTCATATTTCATATTATTGCATTATGAATCTTTTTATACAATTCTCTTTGATTTTCATCTGGTGCATATATTGAAAACAGTAATATTTTTTGTTATGTTTCTATTTCAATCATTAATATCCTTCCCTCTTCAACTAGGTATATTTGTTTTGATTTTAATCTTTTTAAATATAAATTTCTATTCCTTTTTTTTTTGGTGCACTAAAGCTATATAATTTACCTAATCTTGAGTTTTAATAGTTTAATAAAAGTTATAATAATTTAATAGTTTATTTTTTTGTTTCTTAATATGTATTTCCTGTAAATTTATAATATCCATATCCAATCTTTGCAATCTTGTAAATATCTGTGTTCTTTTATTTGGTGAATTCAATCCATTTATATTTATTAAGATCAATTTTATTTCCTCCTCCATTTACTTTCTTATTGTATACCTTGTTTCTCTTTGTACTTTTTCTCTTGTTCCTTGTCTTTCTATCCATTCTTTTTCCTGTTCTCTCCTTTCTTCTCATTCTTCCTCTTTCTCCTCTATTTGGTCTTCTTGCTGATTCCTATTTTCTGCTTCTTCCCTACTCTCTTGTTCTTCTATTCCAAAATGGTGTTCTAGAAATTTTCTTGCTTTATCTAAACATTTTCTCTTGCCAGGTAATCAATACACCTTCAGGGATTAACCATTGGAACATTACAACTTCAGGGATTAACCATTGGAACATTACATTTTCCTTATTTAATTGTGATGTTAAAAATTGGTAATTCTTTCTTTGGTGTCTCACCCATTTTGCTATTTATTTTAATGTAATTATTTCCCTTCCTTTATATGATATTGGCTCCTCCCTCCCTCCCTCCCTCTCTTTCTCTCTCCCTCTGGTATATTTCATCTCTAACTGGTTTTTTGGTGAATTGTACCTATATTTCCCTTGGTAGTTTATATCAATGTGCATAATTTGTGTATACCCTATAGACTTCATCAATCTCTTTTAATACATCTTGTTTGTCTATTTGTAATGCCACTGCAATATTTCCAACCTAGTTTCCCCTAATTTTTCCTCTTTATTTTCTGTAATTATTTGGAATCTGAAGAAAAATGAAGCTTTTTCCATCTCCAGAAACACTATAGATTGTTCCCTCTTCCTATTGCTAGTCATATATTTTTGTTCCATAAATTCCATCTTTTTATCTTTCTGTTATATTTTTCTCCATTATTTTAATTTTCTGCTTATTTTAAAGAATATTTTGCTGTATATTTTCTATTTTATTGTCCATATTTTTTAATATCCCCTTTCATTTCACTTATATGACTTCTAAGTTCTTCATGTTTTTTTCCCCTCCTCATTGTTGGCTATGGATTCTTGAGTTTTAGAAATTGTTTCCTGTGTCATTAGTAAAGTGGCCCGAATACTTTGTAAGTTCAATGCTGAGCCTGATTTCTCCATTCTTAACATGTTCTTTATGGAACATTGTTATGCTGGTGAGGGTGGTATTGAAACTGGCTTTGAGGCTGTCTTCATACTTAACTTTTTTATTGTTAGAGTACCCATCATTTTTCCTATTATTCCAAAATGTCATATAATATCTTAACTGTTAATAATAGCAATAATAGTAATAACAACAATAATAACAATAATAACTTTGTTGGTACAAGTGCTAATAAATATAAATACTAATATATTTACACACACACACATATATTCATAGATTTTTCACAGGTACAGGTATGAAGGTCTTGGCATATTCGGGTTTTTTCCCATGTATGTTTCAGAGATTCCTGGCAACAAGCGGCATGTCGTCAAAAGATCACCAGGAATTTCTGATACTTACATGGGAAGAAACCAGAATTTTCCAAGATCTTCATCTTCATCTATTTCTATAAATCTATTTATTTAATTGTTACACTCTTGTTATGTAATATTTAACACATCAGATAATGTCTTAAATATTAAATATTATAAATGTTATATAAATTACACAAGTATTTCAACTTTCACTAACCACCCCTTCTTAATTTTCTTATTTTTTATTAACTATTTTTGTCCAGTGTCCTTTAATATCTTTTAGTGGGATTAATTATTTTATAGTATTTTCATATAGTAGCTCTATGCAATCTTCCTTCAGTCTTGCATCTTTACTTAACACCACTGTTCCTCTATTTTTCCATTTTCTGGAAATATAAATTTATTTTCATCAACACTACTCACTATACTTATTTTTCTGGTCTTGCTGATTCATATGATGCCTTCTTTATTTTAAAGTTATTAATTTTGTTTTTATGGATTTCATCACTTCTTTGAACTGTGACCCTTAGTTACTCTTCCTTTCAAACAATTTATTCTTTCTTCATATATTTGTTTTGCCATTCAGTTCTTACTCATTATCTCTTAATCCTCACCCTCCACACTTCCCAATTTATTTTCCTTTTTCTGGTCTCTCACTTTTCTGTTATTATCATTATTATGTTTTTACATCCCCTGTTGTTAGCAACATTTAATAAGTTGCCTGCTATTCATTAAAGCATATCACAGTGTTTGGAGGCTTCCAAAGGAATGTGGCATTCTAAGAGTTGCTTTAACTTTATTCAGACCTCTTTTTTTAAAGTAGTGACATTTTTCACAGGCTCATCTTGGACTCTAAGTTGGATAATAAAATCATATTGTTGGTTTTCCTTAAATCCTTAAAGTTCTTTTTCTTCAGTTGGTTTACTATTTTTACTAACTAAAAAATTGTTTTGTTGTTGCTAACAGTATTAGTGAAGATAATACTGTATAGAGTATATCATTATGTTTCTCATATATCTCATATTTTCAAGCTTGGAGATTAAAATGGCCCCAATCCTGCTGGTCTTTCCAAAACTTTAGAAACTTGGCAACCTTCAACTACTTCACTGCAAAAACATATGGACTACCCACCTAGATCAAGGAAAATCCATTGATGCAATTTATATTGACTTTTGCAAAGCCTTCAGTTCAATGGTCCATGACAAACTACTCCTAAAACTCAAATCCTATGGCATCTCAGGATTCCTCCACAGCTGGATTACTGCATTCCTGTCAAACAGGCAACAAGTTGTCAAAATTGGAAGTGCCATTTCCACCCTTTCCCGGTTAAAAGTGGTGTTCCACAAGGCAGCGTACTAGGACCTACTCTATTCGTTCTCTACATCAACAACCTCTGCGATCATATCACAAGCAACTGTGTTCTTTTCGCCGACGATGTAAAACTTTTCAACACCACGGACAACTCATCTACTCTCCAAAAAGACCTCGACTTTGTCTCAAATTGGTCTAACACCTGGCAACTTCAAATATCAACCAGCAAATGTTCTACCCTCCACATCGGCAAAAAGAATCCGAACCTCATATATAAACTGAATTTAAAAAATCTCACGGCCAACCCCCACTCAGTAGTAGTAGTAGTAGTAGTAATAATAATAATAATAATAATAATAATAATAATAATAATAATAATATTTTATTTATGGTCAAAGACCATCAATATAATATTAATAATAATTAAAAGGAAAAAGACCTTGGAATACTAATATCAAATGATCTAAGTGCCAAAGCCCACTGCAACAATATCGCCAAAAAGGCTTCTAGAGTTTTTAACCTGATCCTACGCAGCTTCTGCTCCGGCAATCTCACAATACTCTCACCAGAGCCTACAAAACTTTTGCCAGACCCATCCTTGAATACAGTTCATCTGTCTGGAACCTATACCACATCTTGGACATCAACAACCTTGAAAATGTCCAAAGATACTTCACCAGAAGAGCTTTTCACTCCTCCACTCGAAACAGAATACCCTACAAAAGCAGACTATCAATCCTAGGTCTAGTAAGCTTAGAACTACGATGCCTAAAACACGATCTAAGTATTGCCCACAAGATCATATGCTGCAACATTCTACCTGTAAATGACTACTTCAGCTTCAATCGCAATAACACAAGAGCACGCAACAGATTCAAACTTGGTTGCTGAAGTCGTATTTTTTATAGTCAAGTTTGGAGTGGTTAATATTAAGATATTGACCGCTCCAAACTTGACTATAAAAAATATGACTTCAGCAACCAAGTTGTCAAAGCGTGGAACTCATTACCTGACTCAGTAGTGTCAACCCCTAACCCCCAACATTTTTCCCTTAGTCTATCCCCGATTGACCTCTCCAGGTTCCTTAGAGGTCAGTAAGGGGTGTGCATAAGTGCACCAGTGTACCTTCCATCCCCTGTCCAATTGTCTCTCCTTATCTCATTTATCTTTTCTTCCTTCATCACCTATACTTTTATATCTTTTTTTCTATTCTTTTCTTTATTATATATTAGTACATATCTATTCTCTTCAATGTATATTATGTATTGGACAAAATAAATAAAAAATAGATCTGGGCATGGAGATCAGAATGTGTGATTGTGTTACTTGACTTTACTACTACTTGATTTATAATCACGGCTTCTGTTTGCACTTATTTAATTTGAGGATATTTTTATTGTCGTAATGTTTTGAATTATTTTATAGTTTTAGAATTGTAAGCTGCCCAGAATCACTTGCTTGAGTTGGGTAACTATAGAAATTGAAGAAATATTAATAACAATACCAGTGCTTTATCTATTACAGAAAATATTTTCTAAATAATAGTTCTAAAATTTCTAACTGATTTCTGATTGATGGTAGAAGCTATTTATCTTGTTACAGTTTCATTGTAGTAGAAGAAAGGGTAGTAGAAAGTACTGTGAAGCAGTATATAAGTCTAAATGCTTTAATGCTATAGTGTTTTTACATGGGACAGCTGCTAATGATACAATGTAAGTTGTATTATATAGTGTGATGTTAATTAGAATACTTGTTAAATAATATTTCTGATAACAGGGGATAAACTGTAGGTTCTTTTGCAATTGAAACTGGCAGGTTTTAGCTTAAGTGGTCTTGGTTTTCAATAAATTGTTAAAGGACAAGACGCTGCTTATTGTTGCAGAACAAGCTTCTGTTACTATCATTACAGCATCTGTTTCCTATCTTTTGGGATGTTGTGACTATCAGGGGTTGAAGCAACCCATGTGTGATTCTCTTTATTGCTCTACTGGTTTTTAAATTACAGGAAATATCTTTTCAGTTTTGCTTTGCTATTTATTTCTTCGAAAAAGTTCTATTCTTTACACAGTAGCTACCTTTTCCATAATAAAGTGCTCCCAGGCAAGACCATTTCTGAATCCAGTTTAGAATACTTCTACTTTATAGGATTTTTATAAAAAATGCTTCTCTTTCAGCTTTTCTGTAAGAATACGCTAGAATTGCTTTTCTGTAAGAATACGCTAGAATTGCTTTTCTGTGGGATGCACAATCATTATTGAGATAAATGATTTAATTACTATGTATTATTTCTTTTCAAGGTCAGGTTGATAATATCTCACAGGAGAAAATTATGCAAATAGTATTTATTTTAGAATAAAATGCTGCTGAATTACATTTTTGCTGTCATATCTTGCTAGAGACTGACAGAACTCTAATTGTTATAGAGAAACTGAGCCACAATGACTTGCACGTGCATAGGATTTTATTTTTCATTCTTTTAGTTTCATTCTAACATTGCCTAATATACCTAATATATCATTGTGTTATAAGAAACAGGAGAGGAGAACAAGATAGTTTGAAAGGAAATTGTAGTTATAGAAATATAATTTTCTTTCATGGGTTTTATCAAATTTAGTTTTGTCTTCCAAGATTAAACTGATTTTTACTTTTTTTAGTTAACTGTCCGTGTTTATTTATTACTGACCTCATGTAACAGACTATATTCTACCTTCACTCCATAATCATTTGTGTTAACATTACCATTGTTGTTGAACATCGCTACTTGGCCCATAACCTGTTGGGCAGAGAGAGTGTTGCACACACAGAAGTTAACCCATCAAGTAGCCACAGTTTACTATACCTAATTGAAGTCTTCAATGAAACACAGCATCAGGCTTTCTTGTATATTTTACTTCTTTTTTCTAATCATAATGCTTCTCTAAATAAACTATCATACAATACTAGTACAGTATATAATTCTTATTAAATTCACCATTGCAACCACTAAGTACTAACCACTAAATTACAAACCACTCTGTACTATAACAAACCACTCTCTGTAACAAAACCACACTCTGTAACAAACCACAATTAGCCAATCAGGTTGCAACACAATTAGCAAACCCATGATTGCATGCTGGTTATCTTCCATGGTTAAAAACCATTTACTTGCATTGTGAACTTATTTCTGACAATTGTCATCTTAATGTTTAATATTAACTTAGATTTTTCTCTTTCTATATTTATTTTTTAACAAGATGATACCCAGCGCTGCCAAAGTATTTTTTCATCCTAATCACTCCCACCTCCCATGCATGTTCACATGATCCCCTCTGATAGTACAGTGTTCCCTCGATTTTCACGGGTTCGAACTTCGCGGAAAGTCTATACCACGGTTTTTCAAAAATATTAATTTAAAAATACTTGGCGGGGTTTTTCCCTATACCACGGTTTTTCCCACCCGATGACGACAAACTTTCGTCTGCCTTTAATAAATATTTTTTTAAATAAACTTTAATAAATAAACATGGTGAGTAATAATCTCAATGGTTGCTAAGGGAATGGAAAATTGCAATTTAGGGGTTTAAAGTGTTAAGGGATGGCTTGTGATACTGTTCATAGCCAAAAATAGTGTATTTACTTCCGCATCTCTACTTTGCGGAAATTCAACTTTCGCGGGCGGTCTCAGAATGCATCCCCTGCGAAAAGCGAGGGAACACTGTAATTTTGAAACATCCTTTCTCAGTGAGCAAGGGAAACATACTTGGCAAATTTCAAGTTTGTAGAATTTACAGTTCAGGAGATTTCGTGATTATGGTATGAATGGTTTTCACTTTTATATATATAGATTACTTCTTTTCAATCTTATTTTTCTGTATATGTCAAACTGACCTATTTAAAGTGATAATGAGCAATCTGTGGCCCAAAACCATATATGGACCCATAAAACATTTTTCATTACCTAGAACTAATATCAGCAATAAAATTACTAAAAATCAATTTTCCGTGATTTTGAAACAGAAACACATCAAAATTATGACATCTGCTCTCAATTGGATTTAACATCATGTTTTAAATCCCTGTTTAAAAATCAGTTCCTGAAATGCTTCTGAAAAGAGAAAAAATACAGCAGCCTGCATGTATAAGTTTCCAGGTTAAAATTATTTTGTTGAATTACTCAACCTCTCCATACCCACAAGTTAGAAAGCAAGTATGACAATCATTAAGTGTTGTATCTCATGATTCTTGAGAAATGTATATTTTCTTTTATGTACACTGAGAGCATATGCACCAAAGACAAATTCCTTGTGTGTCCAATCACACTTCGCCAATAAAGAATTCTATTCTATTCTATTCTATTCTATTCTATTTGTTCACTCTTGCCTTTCCAAAGGTTTTGGATGATATTATATATAGCAACAATAATTTGTGTAAGGAAGTAGTAATTTGAATCTGTATTTTTAAATCTACAAAAAATACAGTACAGTTTTATGAATGTTAAATTTAATGTGTATTTACAGGCTGATGTCACAGCTGATTGGATCTCTTCTATAGATGAAAAACAGGTTCTTTTCAGGGCTGGGAACAAAAAGATGTCTGCTGGGGCAATGTCAGGACTATAGGGGGGTGGGGCAGCATTGGCACCTGGTGTTTGGCCAGGAACTTTGCACATTGTGGCAAGACATGTTTTTCATCCATAGAAGAGATCCAATCAGCTGTGACGAAGACCTTGCGAGAGGTCTCCAAAGATGCCTTCCAGGGCACGTACCGGTCATGGCAGTCACTGGAAAAAATGTGTAGAGGCCCAAGGACAATACTTTGAATAATTTTAAGTGTTTGTGCAAATCTGTTCAATAAATTACTTTTTAAAAAAATAATTGCATTAGTTTTGGAATGCACCCTGTATATTATTTTTGTGAAAGGAAATACTGATTTGAAAAGTGTTTCTGTTTTTACTTTCTCTTCTCTTCCTCTGCTTTCTCTTCCTTGTAAGTCAGTATTACAATAAAGAAAACAAGACCAATTTTGTTGTTTAAGTTGTCACAAAGCTAGCATCATGCTATCTATAGCAAGTGCTGTGAGCAGTCAGAAAATCAACAGCAAAAAAGAATTCAATCATATTGGCATCACTGCCTAATCAAATGCTAATGTAGTACCCATAAAATATATTTATGTCAAAATAAAATTGTCCTGAAAACTAAGAGGGCATGATTAAAAACAATTATTCCAATAAGCATATACTTTTATGGATCATTAAAAGACCATTCATTTTCATACTTTAGTAGGCAAGAAATATCAAAGGCCAGATATAATCTCAAGTGTGAGATTGGCTGTATAAGGATCAATATAGAATTGAATATCATTGAATCATATCTATGCTTTCACTGATTGAAAGAATTAAGTCTAATATTAGTGGAAAGTTTTGTGCATTAAGTCCATCATAGAAACATAGAAGTCTGACGGCAGAAAAAGACCTCATGGTCCATCTAGTCTGCCCTTATACTATTTACTGTATTTTATCTTACAATGGATATATGTTTATCCCAGACATGTTTAAATTCAGTTACTGTGGATTTATCTACCACGTCTGCTGGAAGTTTGTTCCAAGGATCTAGTGTTGGATCAAGGTGGTGCTGTGGATATTGCCTATCTGGACTTCAGCAAAGCCTTTGATACGGTTCCACATAAAGAGCTGATAGATAAATTAGTGAAGATTGGACTTAATCCCTGGATAGTTCAGTGGATTTCAAGCTGGCTGAAGCATAGACATCAGAGAGTTATTGTTAATGGCGAGTATTCTGAGCAGAGACAGGTTACAAGCGGTGTGCCACAAGGGTCTGTTCTGGGTCCTATTCTTTTTAATATGTTTGTGAGTGACATAGGGGAAGGTTTGGTAGGGAAGGTTTGCCTATTTGCCGATGACTCTAAAGTGTGCAATAGGGTTGATATTCCTGGAGGGGTCTGTAATATGGTAAATGATTTAGCGTTACTAGATAAATGGTCAAAGCAATGGAAACTGCAGTTTAATGTTTCCAAATGTAAAATAATGCACTTGGGGAAAAGGAATCCTAAATCTGAGTATTGCATTGGCAGTTCTGTGTTAGCAAAAACTTCAGAAGAGAAGGATTTAGGGGTAGTGATTTCTGACAGTCTCAAAATGGGTGAGCAGTGTGGTCGGGCAGTAGGAAAGGCAAGTAGGATGCTTGGCTGCATAGCTAGAGGTATAACAAGCAGGAAGAGGGAGATTGTGATCCCCTTATATAGAGCGCTGGTGAGACCACATTTGGAGTACTGTGTTCAGTTCTGGAGACCTCACCTACAAAAAGATATTGACAAAATTGAACGGGTCCAAAGATGGGGTACAAGAATGGTGGAAGGTCTGAAGTATAAAACGTATCAGGAAAGACTTAATGAACTCAATCTGTATAGTCTGGAAGACAGAAGGAAAAGGGGGGACATGATCGAAACATTTAAATATGTTAAAGGGTTAAATAGGGTTCAGGAGGGAAGTGTTTTTAACAGGAAAGTGAACACAAGAACAAGGGGACACAATCTGAAGTTAGTTGGGGGAAAGATCAAAGGCAACATGAGAAAGTATTATTTTACTGAAAGAGTAGTAGATCCTTGGAACAAACTTCCAGCAGACGTGGTTGGTAAATCCACAGTAACCGAATTTAAACATGCCTGGGATAAACATATATCCATTGTAAGATAAAATACAGGAAATAGTAAAAGGGCAGACTAGATGGACCATGGGGTCTTTTTCTGCCGTCAGTCTTCTATGTTTCTATGTTTCTATGGATCTACTACTCTTTCAGTAAAATAATATTTTCTCATGTTGCTTTTGATCTTTCCCCCAACTAACTTCAGATTGTGTCCCCTTGTTCTTGTGTTCACTTTCCTATTAAAAACACTTCCCTCCTGGACCTTATTTAACCCTTTAATATATTTAAATGTTTCGATCATGTCCCCCCTTTTCCTTCTGTCCTCCAGACTATACAGATTGAGTTCATTAAGTCTTTCCTGATACGTTTTATGCTTAAGACCTTCCACCATTCTTGTAGCCCGTCTTTGGACCCGTTCAATTTTGTCAATATCTTTTTGTAGGTGAGGTCTCCAGAACTGAACACAGTATTCCAAATGTGGTCTCACCAGCATTCTTTATAGATAACATACTGACTGAGTGCATAGGTTTTGTAATCTGGTATTTAGGTAGATAATTCCATGAGTTGTATGGTGGCCTAGAGGTGAAGGCACTCACCTCCAAGTTGGAAGCTTGAGAGTTCAATCCTAGGCA
This sequence comes from Erythrolamprus reginae, assembly GCF_031021105.1. Taxonomy (NCBI): domain Eukaryota; kingdom Metazoa; phylum Chordata; class Lepidosauria; order Squamata; family Dipsadidae; genus Erythrolamprus; species Erythrolamprus reginae. The sequence goes on from NC_091955.1 coordinate 50,650,495, forward strand.
GTGGTAGATGTTTCTCTATCAAAACACAAAGAAAAAATATCTGCTGTATAGGCGTCAGGAAGAACATCCAGCCAATAAACGCTCATCTTCATTTAGCTGCCTCAACTCCAACCCAAATAAAAGGATTAAAGGGTCATAAAAAGAAATAGATAGATAGATAGATAGATAGGTAGGTAGGTAGGTAGGTAGGTGGGTGGGTGGGTAGGTAGGTAGGTAGGTAGGTAGGTAGGTAGATAGATAGATAGATAGATAGATAGATAGATAGATAGATAGATAGATAGATAGATAGATAGATAGATAGATAGATAGATAGATAGATTAAAAAGGGAGGAGGAAGCCAAGTAGATGATTCGCTATGCTTGAGTAATTCTGTGTCCCAGATTTGGTGCAAAATGCCAATAAAAGAAAACATTTGTAGCTCAGAGTTGATATGAGAAGTTGGTGATGGTCTCTGAGCTTGGCTGTTTTCTTGCAGATGTTTCATAACCCAAACTAGGTAAATACCATCACTAGAGTCTAGCGTCATTCTAGTTTGGGTAATGAAACATCTGTAAGAAAAGAGCAAAATCAAGGAGCACGAAGGACCTCCTATTATGCAAAATAGTATTTCCTTTACCTATTGTAGGCTTTTTGAAGGGGCAATTCTGAAAAAATCCTATTAGCCTCTACAATAGGGGTCCCCAAACTTTTTACACAGGGGGCCAGTTCACTGTCCCTCAGACTGTTGCAGGACTATAAAAAAAACCCTATGAACAAATCCCTATGCACACTGCACATACCTTATTTAAAGTAAAAAACAAAATGGGAACAATATTTAATACAATATTTAAAATAAAGAAGAAGTAATAATAAAGAAGAAGTAATAATAAAGTAATAAAGTAATTTATACTTCTTTATTACCAAGTAAATTTAAACTTAAATCAACAAACTCCCTCCATTTCTCCTTCCTTCCTTCCCTCCCTACTTCCTCTCCACTTCTCTCTTCCCTCTCCCTTTTTTCCTTCTCTCTCATTTGTTTCATTTTCCTCTCCCTTGTTCTTTCCCTCCATCATTTTCTCATTTCTCTCTCTCTCTTTCTATCTCTCCCTCTTCCTTTCTCTCTCCCCCACTACCTCTCCCTCTTTCTCTCTCTCTCTCTCTTTATCTCTCTTGCTTTCTTATCTCTCCCTCTTTCTCTCTCCCTCTCTCTGTCTCTCCCTTTCTTTCTTTCTCTCTTTCCCTGTCTATCTCTTCTCTTCCTTTCTCTCTCCCCCCCTCTTTCTTTCTCTCTCTCTCCCTCTTTCTCTCTCTCTCTTTCTCTCACTCACTCTCTTTCTATCTCTCCCTCTTTCTCTCTCTCTACATTTCTTTCTCTTTCTCTCTCTCCCTTTCTCTCGCCTCTTCCTTTCTCTTTCCCTTTCTCTCTCTCTTTCTTCCTTTCTCACTCTCTCTTCTCTTTCCCTCACTCACTCTCTTTGTATCTCTCCCTCTTTGTAGCTCTCCCTCTTTCTCTCTCTACCTTTCTTTCTATTTCTCTCTCTCCCTTTGTATCTCTCCTCTTCCTTTCTCTCTCCCTTTCTCTCTCTCTCTTTCTTTCTTTCTCTCTCTTCTCTTTCTTACTCTCTCTCCCTCTCTCTCTATCTCTCCCTCTTTCTTTCTCTCTCTCTCCCTTTCTATCTCTCTCTCCCTCTCTTTCTCCCCCCTTTCTCTCTCTTCTTTCTTTCCCTCCCTCCCTCCCTCCCCTCCCCTCCCTCCTTCCTTCCTCTTCACTTCTCTTTCCCTCCTTCTCTTTCCCTTTTCTTTCTTTTGGTCCACTTCTCTCTCTCTCCACTTGTCCAGTGGGCACCGCCTCCACGCCCTCCCCTTGGCTCTTCCCCCACAGCAGCTGCCATTGGTGCAACGACAGCGGCGGCTCCTCTCAGACCAGGCCCCACCAGCAGGTGCCACTTTCTGCATAACTCCAGTCTCCTCCCACCCCGGCCGGCGCAGCCACCTTGCCACTGACACAGGTGGTTAGGACTGCCCTGTCCCCCTTCAGGGCCTCTTTGACAGCCCTTCCCAGCAGAGGAGCCGTGTCTGCCTCCCCAACAGCTTCCGCCGCTGTCGCACAGCTCTACTCACCCGAACCCTGGCATTGACGCTGGAGAGCGGGCTTCTGGCTCTCAGTATCAGCGGCCGCCACGGGGCCATTGTTGTTGTCACGGTGGCTGCCCTGCACTTTTCAAATGTGCCGCTTTCCTGCACTGCTTTCCTGGGCAGCCAGCTTTACTGGCCAGTGCAGGCCGGCAACAACGGCGCCGTGGCAGCCACTGATGCTGAGAGCTGTCAAAGAGGCCCTGAAGGGGGACAGGGCAGTCCCCGCCACCTGTGTCAACGGTGATGTGGCTGCACCGGCCAGGGCAGGAGAAGACTGGAGTTGCATCAACACCAGGTTTCAGGTGAGCAGAGCTGCACGCCAGCGGCAGGAGCGGTTGGGGAGGCAGACGCGGCGCCTCTGCTGGGAAGGGCTGTCAAAGAGGCACTGAAGGGGGACAGGGCAGTCCCTGCCGTCTGTGTCAGTGGCAAGGTGTGCTCGCCTTGAGCCGTGGGGGGGGAGGTGGTGGAGGTCAGGGGTTTGCAAGCAGCCGCCTCCCCCCACAGACACACACTTAGCCATGGTGCACTTAGCTGTGACTTTCAGTGGACAGTTTTTAAATCACCAATCGCCTTTTCGTGAATTTCCCGTCCACTCACTGCAGAGGAGGAGGTGGGGAGGAGGAGGAGATGGAGAAGAAAGGGGCGGGGAGGAAAGCTGGCCTACAATTGGCCCCTTTCTTTCTCACCTTTAGGGAGAGGAACTGTTGCTACTCTGCCATAGGGAAGCAACAGTTTTTCTCCCTAAAGGCGGCAAAGGAAGGGGCCACTTGCAGGCCCCCTTTCCTCCCCGCCCCCTTGCCTCTCCACCTTCTTCTCGCTCAGCAGCCGACCACAGTGAGTGGACGGATTCAGGAGCTTATTATATCGATCAGTAAAATCTCGTGCGCTGCCGCGGGCAGGTTAAAAGACCTTAGCGGGCCATATCCGTCCTGCAGGCTGTAGTTTGGGGACCACTGCTCTAGATGGTAGCAAAATGATAATGATAATTCCAATTATTCCTTGCCATTTATTGGTTTTTGCAAAAACTGAGGAGAACAGTGTAGAGCCCAGAAACAGTGAGAGAGAGGGAAGGTGTGTTGTACCATCTGGCAGCCTTATGGTCTGCTTGACTGCTTGTTACATGAGAAAAATAGTTTCCATGCAGAATTGGGTTTTGTCTCTGTCTTCAACAGAAATCATCTACTGAAGAATTCATTTCTATTGTGAATTTGTTTTTAAAAGGAACACCAACCTCAAGATTTGTCACCAACAACAACCTCATTCTCCTGTTTTAGTGAGATTGGTAAGAAGAGAAGAAATATGGCTCACAAATATCATGAAAGAAAGAAAAAGGTGCTGTATTATCTGGCTGGCTGTCTCTTCTTGCCTTCAATGTTAAACATCTCCTTCAAAGAAAACAGCCTTATAGATAATTTCCAAAGGAGGCCTTGTGCTTGGCCTTGCCTCACATTTATTTTTTCAGGTCTATATAAATGCCAGGCAGGTAAAAGATGGGATCTGTTCTATAAGTTGTCTCTGGCTTTGTGTTAAGACAGGTGTGTCAAACTCATGTCATAATGGCAGCATTACATGATGTTTTGAGACTTCCCCCCTTCATTAAACTGGGTGTGTACTTAGCCAGCATGTGATGTATTCAGCCTGCGGGTCGGGAGTTTGACAGACCTGTGTTAAGAGGGGCATCAGAAAAAACACTGAAGTCAGGGAGAAATATAGAAGGAAAGTACAATATAGAAGTTACAGTGGAAAGGACATTGGTGTTGAAATACCAGAAGAGATGTCTAGAGAAGTGCTGGAGGAAAAGTAAATCTGAGTCTGATCGAACACTTTTAAGAGCTTATATTAAGACTTATAAAGTGGCGCTCAAGGTGGCAAGATGCCTGTATCATGCCATCTTGATTGCATCAGCGGAATCCCACCTGGCTGCCATGTTTAGGGTGCCTCACTCCCTTCTAAATTGGGTGAGAGCCCTTGCAGGGTAGTGCTGAGGATTTTAACACATTTTTCGTTGATGAAATCGCTTAGATTCGGATGGACCTTGACTCCAATTGGAATGCAGTGTCGGCTGACAACGAGTCAGTTGAGGTGACAGGGGCCCGTCTTTGTCCACCTGTCTGGGAGAAGTTTGACCTGGTGACACCTGAAGAAGTGGACAAGGCCATTGGAGCTGAGAAAGTGGTGTCGCTCCAGCTCCAGCGGTCCTTGGAAGAAGCCAATTATCTAGGCCCTCAGCAGTCAGGATTCAGGCCCTGCTACAGCATGAAAACTGCTTTGGTCGTGTTGATGGATGATCTCTGGCGGGCCCGGGACAGGGGTTTATCCTCTGTCCTGGTGCTCCTCGATCTCTCAGTGGCTTTCGATACCATCGACCATGGTATCCTTCTGTGCCGGCTGGAGGGGTTGGGAGGCACCATTTTACAGTGGTTCTCCTCCTACCTTTCCGGTCAGTTGCAGTCAGTGTTAGTGGGTGGTCAGAGATCGACCTCCAGGTTTCTACCTTGTAGAGTTCATCGGGGTTGGTCCTCTCCCCCCTGCTATTTAATAGCTACACGAAACCATTGGGTGAGATCATCCAAGGACATGGGGTGACATGTCATCAGTATGCTGATGACACCCAGTTGTACATCTTCACCCCGTGTCCACTCAGTGAAGCAGTGGAAGTGATGTGCCGGTGCCTGGAGGCTGTTACATTCTGGATTGGTGCCAACAGGATCAAACTCATCCCTGACAAGATGGAGTGGCTGTGGGTTTTGCCTCTCAAGGACAATCCCATCTGTCCGTCCATTACCCTGGGGGTGGGAATCATTGACCCCCTCAGAGAGGGTCCACAGCTGACTTTAGAACACCACCTTTCGCCTGTGGCGAGAGGGGCATTTGCCCAGGTTCGCCTGGTGCACCAGTTGCGGCCATATTTGGATAGGGAGTCCCTGCTCATGGTCACTCATGCCCTTATCACCTCGAGGTTCAACTACTGCAATGCTCTCTACATGGGGCTACCTCTAAAGAGTGTTCAGAAACTTCAAATTGTGCAAAATGTGGCCACGTGAGCAGTCATGGGTCTTCCCTGATACACCCATATTTCTCCAACACTCCATGGCCTGCATTAGCTGCCAATTGGTTTCTGGACACAATTCAAAGTATTGTTGATGACCTATAAAGCCCTACATGGCATTGGACCAGATTACTTATGGGAGCGCCTTCTGCCACACAAATCCCAGCAGCCCATCAGTCCCACAGAGTTGGCCTTCTCCAGGTCCCGTCAACCAGACAATGTCATCTGGCAAGGCCTAGGAGAAGAGCCTTCTCTGTCGCAGCCCCGGCCCTCTGGAATCAGCTCCCTCCAGAAATAAGTACTTCCCCCACCCTCCTCGCCTTTTGCAAGAGCCTTAAGACCCACCAGGCATGGGGCAACTAGTATATGCCCCCCCTTTCTGACCATTAAATGTTATGTGTCAATGTGATTGAGTAAACTGAGGTTTTTTTTTAAGTTAATGGGATTTAGCTTATAGTTTTTAACTATTAGATTTGTATACATATTCTTTTTGTATTGTATTTTGTGAGTCGCCCCGGGTCCCTGGAGAGGGGCAGCATACAAGTCTAATTAAGAAGAAGAAAAAGAAGAAGAAGAAGAAGAAGAAGAAGAAGAAGAAGAAGAAGAAGAAGAAGAAGAAGAAGAAGAATCACTGAGTTTCATTCCTTTCAGATTTCAGCCTACCACAGAAATTAAAGTGAAGTAATGGTGGCACCTCCAATATAAAATTCCAAGTCTTCAATACCTTGCTAGGAAAACTTTATTATCCAGAATTTCATCTTGTATTTTTTTTAAATGTGTTTCTGAGCATTTTGAAGAAAATTTGTCTCATTCTATCGCAGACTTGGGCAAAGTGCGGCCCATGGGCCGCATCCGGCCCGCCCACTGTCTGTAACCGGCCCAGCAGCTATCTGTGAGTCTCGGTTTTACCTAGCAGCCAGCGGCTTGAACGCCGGCTGGAGATTGTTAGAGCTGCTTGAGAGAGGGGGGGGAGAGACCTGAAGGCAGCTTGTTCTCCAAGGCAAAAGCCACGCAGGAAAAAGAGTTGGGAGGGGCTTGGAACACCCGGTAAGTTTCCCTGCATGGTTTTGAGCAGCATGTGTCTTTGTGTGTGTGAGAGAGAGAGAGAGAGAGAGAGAAAGAGAGAGAGAGAGAGAGAGAGGGAGATAGACCTGCAGGCAGCTTATTCTCCAAGGCAAAAGCCATGCAGGAATAAAGTTCAGAGTTTGGAGTGGCTTGCAGCACCTGTAAGATTCCCTGCATGGGCTTGGGCAGAGTGTTCATACAAACGCGAGAGAAAAGAGCTGCAGCTTGCAAAAGCCAGTGTGGGGTGGGGAAGCTTGTTAAAAGCCACGCAGGAAAAAGTTTTGGAAAGGGGAACGAGAGGAGGGAAGAGGGAAGAGAAAGAGAGGGGGAGGGAGGTAAAGATAAATGATACTACAAAAGTTTTTCTTTTTTATTAGAAGCTCTGTAACAGAACTCTTCAAACTTGGCAACTTTAAGACCTGTAGACTTTAACTCCCAGAATTCCCCAGCTTGCATAGCTGGGAGTTGAATTCTGGGAGCTGAAGTCCACAAGTCTTAAAGTTGCCAAGTTTTGGGACCCCATCTTTAGGTGTACTGGCAATATAATAGGACATTCCTTATTTATTAAAATAATTTATATTTCATTTTTCCAAAATCAAAATGATTTGCAATAAAATATGAAACTTCCACTTAGAAAAGAAAAGCAAAGGCAGAAAGGAATGGAACAGGAAACAAAAGGGGAGGAAAGGAAAGAAAGAAAATGAAAGAAAGAGGAAGGGAAGGAAGGGGAGGGGAGAAAAGGGAAGGAGGAAAGAAATGAAACAGGGGGAAAGGTAGGAAGGAAAGAAGGAAAGGAAAGGGGAGGAGAAAGGAAGGGAGGAAATTATACAGTATTGGGTAGAACTGGGTTAATTATATTAGTCCGGCCCTCTAAAACCATCCCAATTTCTCATGCGGCCCCATGGCAAAATTAATTGCCATGTTCTATCTGCTGGCTGCTCCAAGTTCTATCTGCTGGCTGCTCCAAGTTACCATAGACAATAAGGGCTGGACAGTTTGAATGGCAATGGTCTGCAGAAATTGCAACTTGTTGATCAGATACTATAGCATCTGCTGAATGCTGCTGCCTTTGGGGTAGGAACTATGTAGAAAATGCAGTGTACATTTCAATTTGCTGCCTAACTGTCATTTTAAATTTCTGGAAAAAATTTGGCATGTACTCAATTCACTTCTTATCCTGACAGAATTCAGTGTCCCTATTGAAATTGCCCATCAGCAATAGCACAGGAGACAATGTTTCAATAGCCCTGTATCAGTCGCAATTAATATGTATTCCTTTACATCCAGCAAGGCACATAACAGATCTGGTATTCTTTTGAGATAGATATGAAAATCTGAAATTTGAAAAGCCCTGTGTAACTCCATTATCAAGGACAGAATACCCCACGATCAATTTTAGACTTTCAATACAAATGTTTGCATGGATAGATGATAGATTAAAATAGTCCAATTGTAAGAGAACCCTCAGAAGCTAGGAAAGAAAGAATATTTCAAAACAAGATAAATGAAGAACAGGTGCACATTTAAATTTTATCTAATGAAAGAGCCATTAGCCCATCAATTAAGCATCTGGAAGAAAGAAGTTCAAACAGAGTTCACCTTATTCAATTCATCCATAAACAAAAGTTTGAGTTTTACTTATTTGGTTTCTAATATTCAATATTTTAATATTACCATCAGCTTTTTTTTGTCTAGCATTAAATCTGTTAATAAACTTCATATGAGTCATTGTTTCTAAAGGTTTGACACCAATCTAGGTTGGATGTTGATTTCTGAATGTGCTTGGGCAATTTCTCTCATCAACTGTCAGTGATGCTGTCAATGTCTTGGCTGATCTGTTGAATATGAGTGCAGCTGAGGCAATGTTCATTATTGTTCCTAAGCACCATCTTCTCTCTTGCAGAATTATATTAGTTCCTTGGCTTTAAAAGAGATAAGAGTGATAAATTAGATTGAACATGGATTAGATTCCAAATGGAGCTAATGCCAGCATGCAATAGACTGAAATCAGACAGACCCATATCAAAATCTTTTTTGAATTTTTATTTTGCTCTTAAAGCCAAGTAAGAGGGCATTATTCCTGTCATGAATAACCTGCTGTTGATTTACAAGAGAAATGCTTTTAAGCATATTTCTGTTATGTGAGCCTTGTCTTTCTGTCAAATTGGAAATAGGAAATCTTTTTTCATATAGTTCCGTGTTTATGCAATGCATTTTTAAAAAATTATGTATAACATCTACTTTATCAGATTTTGTATAAAATACTAGATTTTAATTATTAAACTGTTAATAGCTATTTTGGTATTAATGTAATTTAAATTTTTAACTTTTTATTTACTGTTTTTTGTACTGTTCAATTCTGTGAACCCACTTGAAACAAAAGGCATAGTATTAATCAAATAAACATGTCATGCTTCTAATAGCTTGGCAATATGAATGTGATAAATATGCATCTGATATGATATAAATAAAAATAAAAGGGGTTCATTAAAATGAACTATTACGTTACAATTGCTTTTAATATTATGATCACAACTCCATGGAATTAAATATTAAAACTTATTTGTTACATTGTTGAATTGTCATTTCTTGCCTCTTTTGAGAAACTTATTATCTACTTACTACATAGTTTCAGTGCCCTTGGAATATATGTTTTGTGTCCATTCACAACATCTGATCAACTTGATTTTCTAGCTTTTGAGATTCTTCAAGATGGATCCTTGGAAACGCCACACGGTATTTGAATTCTTCCTGCTGTGATAGTGGTATTTTGAAACACTTCCAATTTAATAAGGCAATGCTGAGATTTCTAACAACTTTAATACAATCTCAACTGGTTTGCAAGTTTACTGGTGGCACTATTTATTCTGTACAATCAGACTGGACTTTTAAGTCACTCCTTATCTTAACTATTGGGACAACTCCTCATACAAGTCCCTACCTGAAATAAGAAGATACATACTTTTTTCTTCCTTCTGCAGTTCATCCTTTCAAAATGTTAGAATAATCTGGATTTAAATAGAAATACATAATTACTATAAACTGGCTTCACACATCTTTTTACTGCAGAACAATTTTTTTTAATTAATCAGATCAGTTGAAGCAGAAAAATAACATTTAAATAGCAATTTCTTTTTGAGTTTATATTTCAGCATTAATACCCAAGTCCACCACTGACGTTACTATGGCTAGAAAACTTTGCTACACTCACTGACTATTCTTTACTCTTCATTTCTTTTCTTTTTTTTAATATTATGGTTAACTGAAGACTCCTATTTCAAACTCTCAAGCAACATTTATAACTTCTAGAGACATTTCTAAGTTAGTACACAAACTAAGAATTAACACATTCATATATATATATATATATATTACTGTGTGCATGTATACTGTATTTATAATCTTCATATAACAAATTAAAATAAAATCAGTCATATGAAATAAATTTAAAATTACTAATTATCCTCCTCCCATTCACCATCCCACCACACCCTTACAGAATAAAGTTTCAATCTGTCTCCTTAAACACTGTCCGAGAGGTTACAATCCAGATTGCTATGGGCAGATAGATTTTATAGTACCAGACCAATAAAACAAAAATAAAAATTTAAAATACAATATATTAAATACAGTTAAACGCAAATATAAAATTTCAGATGCAGGGGGAAAAGAGTTCAGTTATTCGAAATGGATGACATAAGCACACAAAAAGGGTTAACTATTTATTTGTGATTGTTTTGTAATTTCTATTTAAACATTTATTTTGTTTTAGTCTGCCTTTCTTCCATTTTTTTTTACTTTTCTGTGTTTGCATGGGTGTGTGTATTTTTATAGAGTTTTTAGTTTTTAAAATTATTTCTAACATTGTTATTAAAGGATCCTCTTGTAAAAATGTATATAAATTTATAGGATTTAAAAAAACTTTTAATAATACATATTCTAGGAATGGATATTAATGAGCGCTTTGAAGGCATAGGTGTACTGGTTATTTTTTCTAGTTGGAGAAAAATAAAAACATTCAATATGAAAATGCTGTTTTTATGAAAAAGTAATGGTCCCTAGGTTTAGTCAATTGAAATAATGTATTATCTCTACAACTGGGGACATGTACAGTAAAATATAGAATGAATTTGACTCAAATCAACACTTTAAAAACTTGCAGTGAATTGTGTAATTAAATGTAATGTTGTGTGTGTGTGTTTGTGCATATTTTTGTTGATAATGAAAAGGAAAGGAGACTAGTATAGATCTATTTTGAGTTCTTTTGCTCTCTTCAGCTAGCCATACAATGTTTATATAATTTATGTATATTTACAATCACATTGGGGGCTTTTTGGTGGTTGTGCCTTCATCTATAATAATAGATACTAATAAATAATAATTACTTCATCAATTATACATACCATTAAATAATAGTATTTCATGGATTTAACATAGATTTAATGGACTCAATACATATTATTGAATGAATCAAACAAGAAATGAGTTCCTGGTCACATAGTTATCTCATTGAGTGGGGAAATTCAGTTTTATTATGATATGAACTTCGATTAGCCTCCTAAACTTTGATTTTATAAAATATCATCACAGATGGCAATTCTGAAAATACATTTGTAAAAACTGAAATCCATCTCTGATGGTTTAGTTGGATATAAATGAGGTCTTTGAAGTGGTGCCTATGAGATTTAAATTTATGTTAAATATTGATTTCTTCCTGCTCTTACTAATAGGAACAATATGTAGTATTCTTCTCCCTTTCTAAATTCTTATAAATGAACTTATCTTTTATTTTACCAAAATATGTTATAAAGCTCATCCAGGATGTCTTGCTATTTAATATTGAAATCGCTCACCTATTTTATTAAACTAACAGATGACATTTTAGGTATAAAATAACAGTGACTGGAGTTTAATGATATGTATGTATGTATTGTATGTATGTTCGTACATACGTACGTACGTATGTATGTATGTATGTATGTATGTATGTATACAAAAATTGTATATTTTCTATAACAAAAATATTAGTATTCTGCAACAATGTGGTAATTTATTATAGTATTCCATTAAGAGGAGTAAGCATCTGGGAATCCCAGTTTAAAAACTGCAGGAAAAAAACTTTCTCTCCTCCCCACCCCACTCTTTTTGATGTTCTGAACAAATAAGAACACTTTAAATCAGCTTGTGGCAATCAATAATTTAACTTAAATGAATTGAGGTATTGAAAGAGGAATTTATACTGCCTAAAATAGTGAACCATATCTTGATGCTAAAATTTGACCTAGATGCAGTAGTTAAACATTTAAAACTTCCGAAATACTATCAGTATTGGAATTTGTTTTCAACAGTTGTTGTTTTTTTTAAAAAAAGGGTTAGGGTGGAATTGCATCAGTCTAGCCAATGAAAATATTTATAAAATTCTGTTCCACTGAATAAAAAATTGAATAGCAAATGTACTGTATGTTATGTGTAATATCACAATATTCAGGCAAGATCATCTGAGGACACGGGGCGAGTTGTTATCAGTACACTGATGACACCCAGCTGTACATCCCCACCAGGTGTACACTCAGTGAAGCAGTGGAAGTGATGTGCTGATGTCTGGAAGCTGTTGGGGTCTGGATGGGTGCCAACAGACTCAAATTTAACCCTGAAAAGACAGAGTGGCTGTGGATTTTGCCTCCCAAGGACAATTCCATCTGTCCACCCATTACCCAAGGGTGGGGGATTATTGACCCACTCAGAGAGGGTCCACAACTTGGGCATCATCCTAGACCCACAGCTGACTTTAGAACATAATCTTTTGGCTGTGGCAAGGGGGGGCGTTTGCCCAGGTTCGCCTGGTGCACCAGTTGCGGCCCTACCTGGACAAGGAGTCTTTGCTCACAGTCACTCATGCTCTTATCACCTCAAGGTTCAACTACTGCAATGCTTTCTACATGGGGCTTCCTCTAAAGAGTGTCCAGAAACTTCAAATCGTGCAGAAAGTTATCAGCCTTCCCAGATATATCCATGTCTCTCCCACACTCCATGGACTGCACTGTACCCTATGAGCCAGCCCGTCATCCCCCTCTTTGGAGGGGGACGGCAATCAAATCAAATCAAATCAAGTCAAGACAAGTCAAATCAAATCAAATGAAATCAAATCAAAATGTTTATAAATGCCAGTCCTCTATTCAAAACTGAATATTTTCTTAAGTAATCTTTATGCTGAAAAAAAGTTATACTTCTACCTACCACAAAGAAAGTTCTGCCTTTTATATGGTAGCTAAAGTCAAATAACCATTCCTGGTCTGTACACCATCTAGTACATTGCTGGTGTCAGCTAAACGTTTCATAGAAATGAAAGGAGAAACCCAGATGGCCTGGATAATAAGGATTTGAAAATGTAGGCTCTGTAGTGTTTTTCAAAAATTAAATAAAAATCACATTATGTTCTCTCTTGTGATTGTGTTGAAAATACCTAGCTTGCTTTTAAATGTCATCCATATTTATCAGACTGCATGGTTCTTGACATTTAGGAATATTTTTCTCAGACTGTAACTGAAGCTTTGACAAAGAGAGCTAATTATCAAGAGAGTAGATTTAAAAAGAAAGAGAAGGAAGCAGCAGGCTATGGTGATATGTGCCTTATCAATCACTTCAAATCCTCTCACAACAAAGGTCTGATTGGTCTATATGTAGAATTTAGGTCCATTAATTGATCAAAACTCTTACTGAAGCTGTACACTAACAAAGCAAATATAAAGTCACAGAAGATACTTGCTAACCAAAAATAATTGGTGTTCTCTGTCATATGATCCTACACATACATGCTCAGAAATAAGATCATAAAGGGGATTAGCAGTAGTTCTCCTGCCATGTTCCAGATATACAATGGTTCACATTAACCAAAGCACATGGCATAAATGGTTCATTCAATCCAGACTTAATATTGAGTATTGACATCTTAGTATTGAGTTAGCGATGACACTAGACAACTGCCTGCAAAAGTTCTTGAAATGTTCCTATGATTTTAGAAGCAGGTTGCCATTGTATTGCTTCTATGGCTGAGAGAGCCATCAGTTGACTTTTTGCCTAAAGCAGGATTGGGGTTGCCTGTATTCCACTTTCTAGCCTAGTGCCTTTACCGTTATACAAGTTGAATATCAATAAAGGCCTACCTGGGATTTTTTTAAAAAATTACACCAAACCTATATCTTCACTAACTAACAAAATGACAGCGCCGGACTTACCCGGCGGCAGGCTTTGCTGGAGGGACCGGGAGACACGGTCCCTCGTGGCAGCCGCCATTTTGGATCCTGGGCGAAGTCTCGCAATGCGAGACTTCGCTCGGGAGATCAGGCCTAATTGGCCAGGCTCCTGATTGGTCCGGGCGGGGCCTGCTTGCCCTATATAAGGGCGAGCAGGCCCGGGGCTCTCCCTTTTCGCCCGGACTGTAGAGCCTCGAGCAGACACCCGCCCGCCCTCCACTATTTTGCAGTGTGCTTAGGGGTCGCCCTTTGGGGGCCGAATGGGAATTTTTTGCAGTTCTGCCTCTTAGCCGAGCTGTTTTTTCGCCCATTCCACACTGAGGTGATGGATGTGCGGTTAGGGGGTGCTTGCATTTATTAGGTTGATTGGCTTACCTTTGGTCATTTGGGTAGGCAGGTTAGGGGCGGAAAACTGGGGTGGTTTAGCAACCGCGCGTTCTCCCTTGGGCATCTTTGGGGATGATTGACAGGTTCTCCGCAAGCTCATGGAGGGAGTTTCTGCCTGAGCAGCTGGGGGGAACCTGTCTTTGGGTCCTGCACCTTTAATTCCCCGATTCGGGTTAGCCGGTGGGACCCCCCTCATGCACAGCATGGCAGGGTCGCAGGTGACGGCCTGGCCCTCACCTGGACTTGCATCGAGATACGCCCATGAGTTGCCCAGGAATGTTTTTTGGCATAACGTCATTTCCGCCCCGGAAGTATTTGTTTGACCCTGCAGGTCCATTTCCGGGTCATAGTTGATTATGCTAATTTATGCAAAGTATTGAATAAATTATGCAAATTTATGTTAATAAAAATGACCCAATTTAAATCCAGCTCTTGTGTCCGTGTCGTTACTCCGTCTCTCCAGCAAATTAGCATTATAATATAAAAATGAAAAACAAAGTTAAATTTAACATTAATAAAAAGTTATAGGCCTCCTGAAAGAGAAAACATAGCCTCCCTCTTTTCTTTTTTTCTCCTTCTTTCCCACTTTTTTCTTTCTTTCTCTCAGATACAAACTGTTGTGGTTGGCTCGCATCCAGCTCTTTTGATCACAGACTTTGAGGAAAATGAACTGGGTCCATCTGGGTGTCATAGGCCAGTGTGTTTACCAGATGAATTGGAAAGTGAGAGTGAGGGAGAGTTAGGGCCTGGGGAACTTCCAGAGACTGCAGAACCCCCAGCTGTGGTAAGGTTTGAGTCAGATGAGGGCAGGGATATTGTGGATCCATATTAGATGCTAGGGTAAGAAGAATGTAAGGGAGACAAGAATATCTCCGGCAATATAGATCTAGGCATTGAATACTTCTACGCACAGCTTGTCTTCACTGATAGTATAAAAGGGAGGAGGATGGGAAACCTCGGTGCAGAAGTTCAACGTTTCTATATAGAGAAAGAGAACTAGTAGCTGAGGAGTCTCTCTTAAATCCTTCTACAAACCTGCAATCCTGGTTTGTGAAGGCATTTTGAGTACCTGTCAATGCTGAAAATTACTGACTTGAATTTATTACCTTATTTTGAACACTTGTTATTAACTGTGCTGATAATGGTAGACTTTAGACAAATATACATAGTGACTTTGCTTTTGAGTCTTCATTGGGGATTAATTACTGATAATTAACCAGGCCAGACAGAACACAAACCATTCCTCTGATTTCTCCAGTTGGATAGTCATGTCAGGCTCTTTAACATCATTCATTCCTTCATTAATTTTGCTAAGGAAATCATCTCCTCTTCTTTATATTTCAGTGATCCATTCCAGAGACTCTCAGCTATTTCTCTTTTCCAGATAGTTGCAGTAGAATTAGACCAAGCAAGGTCAATACAAGCCCACAAGAACAAATTAGATCATTATAGTAGAGATTCAACTGATGTCCATCCCCTAGCTCCAAGAACTCAGTCTTATACACATGGATAGAAAAATGACACAACATTTTCAATCTTGTTCCTAATATAAATACAGATTGCATTTTACACTTGACTCTCGCCAAGTGTAATAGTTAAGGTGCTGAACTAGAAACTGGGAGACTCTGTGTTCTTTATTTGGTTTGAAAACCAGCTGGATGACTTTGACCAGTCATTTTCCCTTTAGCCAAATCCATCTCAAAGTGTGTGTTGCTGCAGGGAAAGTAAAAAAACAAGCATTATATATGTCACCTAGAAGCAAGAAATAAATCTAGTAATAATAGAAAATAATAGCATGTTTTAATTGCTTAAAAATAACTAGGTCCACAGAAACATGACAATAAAGGGATCAACCAGCACTGAAATTTCTACAGAAAAAAGGAGGCAATTGTGAACACCTTATTACTTATGCTTATTCTATAACACATTTACAATATATGATCTGCACAACTTCGTTATTGGCATGTTTATTAAGATATCAGTTTTATTTTCAACATGTGAAGACCTAATCTAAACTCTTTAATTAGCAGAACTTTTTAAAAAACACCAATTTCAGAGATATGGGGGAAAGGAATTGTTGTCTGTACACTAAAACAGAAGGATCAGTTCTTCCTAAATACGGATGTTATGACTGTATTCCTAACAATGCTTTTTAAATGTGGAAAAATAAATACATAGAATAAACCAGTTTTTTACTGATTTACATTTCTTGTGTTATTTAATGTTATAGGTTTTATTATTTTATATTGCCTATGACAGTACCCCGCCCAGAGGCCGCTAGGAATTGGGCAGCCTAGAAGTTAAATAATTTTTTTTAAAAAATTAAAAAACATGCCCTTAACTTAATAGAATGTCCCTCAGATATCCAGCCTAAAAATGGTTAATATTGAATACAGTTAAATATCCCATTCATAAGTCATAGTTTTTTTTAAAAAAAACAACCTTCCAGTTAAAGCAATGGGACAGAATAGCTTAACTCTGCTATGTTATGACTTCAAATCTCAAAATGAAATTTCCATTCTGTCCAGTGTAGGTGTCAGCCCTGGAAGCCATCTTTTTCTTTGGAGGTTCAGGGCTTCTACATTTAGTGCATGAGAATACAAGAGGGAGGATTACAAGGAGTGATGATGGATTATCCATAACAACATTCCTTTCTCTGGGAGTCAAGGGCATTCAGATTACACCTGGATGGGAGTGACTAGGTGATGTTTCAGTTGGAAGGGTGAATTTATTGGACCATGTGATGGACTTGTGGGAGCAGGGGATGGATCTTTGACATTCTTTTGCTTGGGAAAAACCCAGAATTTTCAGATTTGGGATTTCCCAGATGTGCCAATATGATATATCTAATAACATGGAACTTTGAGGAACTTCAAGCCTTGGAGTCTTCTTTAATTGGAACTCTGACATTAACCTGCACCCTCTTTTTAAACTTTAACCAGCTCCCCAAGTGCCAGGGTGTTGTACAGGGTCTTCAGTGCTGAGAACCGAACACCGACCCCTGACTTGGGTAGCATGTAAACTCAGGGAAGATGGAAGAGAAGGTGAAAACCAAGGAGGGAGTTACCGACAGTGGTATGATGGTCCATTTCAAAGCCATCTACTTCATTTCTGAGTGTGTTGTGCTAGCAGAAGAGGTTGCTGATGCAGAACACTGACTGGATGCTTAGCACAAAGAGCGTACAACCCAGCAGCCCTCTTTACCAGACCCCTCCCAGTGGGAAGAAGCTGTTACAGCCAGCCCAGACTAGGAGAAGTCAGTCTGCCACCATCCAGATATGGGATGGGGACCAGCCCAATGAGACATGCCTGCACCCATGAGTAAAGAGAATCAAGATCACTGGGATCTGACAACTCCCAGGAATGGATCATGCCACCACCATCATAGAGTCAATCACTGACAGGCCTCTTTGGCCAACTCGCATTGGGCAGCAACATCCCTTCACCCCAACCAAGCAACCAAGGTGGATCCTGGCTCAGCCAATGTTCACCTTCCTGGATCTGGGCCCTGCAAGCACCCAGAATATGGTGAAGGTGTCTTTCCACTCGGCCCAGAATGACAGACAACTTTACCTCCTTCAATACGTCCATCCCAACTGGAGCTCCAACTGGAGTTGGGCTGCAATATCAACCAGACCTCAGGGGCTTGCCAAGACCAGCCATCCCCCCTCATCACCCATTTTTCATGCTGTCCTCAGCTGAGTATGTTCCCCTTAGCTGGGCTTTCCCATGGGTGCATTGCCAGTGGAACCCAGCACTGGCTCCACAACCAGTGCCAGTTCTGCAGCTAGCCGTGGCTCAGCAACCAATCCTGACAGCCATCCTCCCTGCAGCACCATCTCTGGCTCAATCAGCTGCACCTCATGGACCACCACCACCAAGGTTCTGGGTGACTTTTGACAGAACCCTAGGGAAGTTGGCATATTTCCTGAATTAAGTATGGGCTTACATCAACTGTGATGGGTATCAAAGCCAGACCAATCATGACCTCATCTCATCCATAGGCAATGAGATGAATGAAGGTGAGGCTATAGAATGGATAGGCCAAATACATGACCAGGGTGCCGCCAAACTGGACAGTGCTGATGAGTTCGTCCAATTACTCTGAATCAGTTTGAAAGATATGGACTGCAGGCAAGAGACCAAAGCACAGAATAAGGTCCTGAAGGAAGGGGCCCGCTCCGCTAAGGAGTTTGTCTGGGAACTCTGGTGAATAGCCAGAAAGCTTAGGCAGTGTCCTGGGTTTCTCTTTGTCCACTACTTTAAGGAAACCATAGATCCAGAACTGTCAAAATCAGACTAGTGGTGCTAGAAACTGTTCTGCCTGGCCTTGAGCCACCCAGGAACAAAGTAATTAATCAAACACACACACGTCGCTCCATTTCTCTCCCTGTCTCTGCTTCTGGTTATTTGTCTGATTCGTCCTCCAGCCAGACTGGTCTTCTGTAAACAGATGGCTCCCACTCCTCTGTGTCAAAATCAGCAGCCACAGGAGCTGGCCTGAAGCCAACCACAACAGAAACCAGGGCATAGGGGGACATGGAAGCCATGATAGACACAGGCTGCACCAGTCTGCCCATCGTCAAGCAGCTAGGAATAAAGACAAGGACCCTAACTCACCTTATACACTTTGAACAAGTAGATGGGACATTGATAGGTGGAGCCTCAGCCACACTAGTCACCAAACTCATTAGGCTGGAATTGGGACATCACCAAGAACTCATCCAATTCATAACAGATGCAAGATGACAGAATCTGTCATATTGGGGCTTCCTTGACTAGACTAGTACCATTATAGGTGCAGGGGGTGGATCTTTGACTTCCTTTCGGGTGGGAAAAACCTGGAACTCTCAGATTGTCAATATGACATCTTAAAAAAAATAGAAATCTGTCTGTCATTTCAATTGTGAATTATAGGAAAAAATTAATAAATTCCTCTTGCTTCATTCTTAAAATAAATAGAATCAATGAATACCATGGATATTTCAATGTTCTATGAAGGAAATGCTAACATAACAGCCTGGCTATACATTTAGCTTCTATGATTAATGGGCTCTCTGTTGCCTAGCAATAGCTCAGCTGCATTAACAAGAATTACATGTGCTGATAGCCAATATTTTATTGATAATTAGATTTCCATATTACCCACATATATATTCATACACATTCAATTTGACTTCTCTAAGATTCTTAGGTGAAAATTTTAATCAAATAATAGAGAATTATAATTTGGTTCCTACTGCAAAAGTTAAAATAATTCCTTTTAAGAATGTTCTTGTTCAACTGACATATAAATAAAATGTCTTTAAATGTGTGCAAGCGCATTCTTAAAATATATGCACTTTAAATTTTATTATTAATAGATTAAAAATGAAAAAATTTTCAACCCATAGTACTTTTTAGTTTTTTGTGTAGCAAAATACATGATTGTCAGTGCTCTGCAGTACATTAATTCTAGCAGTTTTCAAGTTATTGCTACATGCAATTTGGTTATCTGTATTTCTATTATTCTGTCTCAAGTTTACGATTCTATAAAATTGCAAATATCTCTAACACTTCTTATTCCTTTGAATGAGACCCATTAAATGTGCTGATTTATTGTTAAATGATCATAGATTTGCTCACATTACCTTTCATGACAAGTTTTTCACTTTACCAGTTTATCATGAATATAATGAGCTTTTCTTAATAAGAAGGGCACAACCTGAGGTTTGAATAGCATGGTATAATAAAGTTGAGGTTAATGCAGTTTTTAAAAAATCATTAATTAGAAGCAACATATTGAAATTATGGTTATATAAACCCAGATTGTACTTTAAATGCCTTTAGGGGGTCTCAAAATAAGTAGCCTTTCAGAGAGAGAGAAAAAGCAGACGAAGAGACCTAGTTAACTTTTTGACAGCTATTGCAACAGGAGCATGGAGAATATAATATAAAATCAAGAGATGAATTCATTGCAGATTTAGTTTTTAATTATTTTTGTATGCACAGTTAAATAAAAGATTTAATGTAGAGCACACTACATTGGATAGCAGAAGACAGAATTTGAAATTGAATAATGTACAAATGCTTAACATGTAGTTACCAAAAAAGCATAAACTTTTGTTGAAACTTGAAACAGAAGAAGAGCAAAAGGAGAATATCGTGCAAATGTTCATTTATTACAGTAATGTAACTTAAAAGGTGAAACTTAATATATAACATAACATGCAAGGCAAGATAGTTCAAGCCGTGATTTGTCATAATTGTGATGATTATGGGGTACAGCTCATGAAAACCCCAAATCCCCCAATTTTCCAGTAAGACTTGGCACCAAAAGCACCAAAAGCTGTTTCAATGACCATGGGATTACTGTCCTTGATTGCCCAGTAAACTCACCTAACCTGAACCCCATAGAGAATATATGGGACATTGCCAAGGGAAAGATGAATAACATGAGACCAAACAATGCAGAAGAGCTGAAGGCCACTATTGAAGCATCTTGGTCTTCCACAACACCTCAACAGTGCCATAGGCTGATAGTGTCCATGCCACACTGCATTGAGGCATTAATTGCTGCAAAAGGGGTCCAAATGAAGTACTGAGTACATACTGTATGCATGTCTATACTTTTCAGAGGTTCAATATTGTTCTAAGTACAATCCTTTTTTTATTGATCACATGTAATATTCTAATTTTCTGAGATGGGGGATTTGAGGTTTTCATAAACTATACCCCATAATCATCACAATTATGACAAATCACGGCTTGAACTATCTTGCCTTGCATTCTATGAGTATCTCTCATATATTAAGTTTCACCTTTTAAGTTACATTACTGAAATAAATTAACATTTGCACAATATATTCTACTTTTACGATTTTCACCTGTACAGTAGTCCCTTGAATTTTGCGGGTCCGACTTTCGCAGAAAGGCTATACCACGGGTTTTCAAAAAATATTAATTAAAAAATACTCTGTGGGCTTTTTAAACATTTGAACATTTTCCCGCGACCGCCCGATGTACTGCGTTTTAACTCTCCTATCCTCCCCCCATCCCAGCCAGCCTACTTCTTTAAATAAAAGCTCTGCTTCTGTCCCAGCCTCCCGATCCCTCCCCTTTAATTCTCGGAGCATTGGTATGGTCCACTTGAAGTCAAGCCTTACTGCAGCCCACTGCTGCCACCTCTTCTTCCCCCACTCACCTAAGCCATCTCCCTTAGTGTTAGTGTCTGACATCCCAGCTGACTGGCCTGGAATCCCGGCTTCAAGTCCTGGCCTGGATCCCTCTTGCCTTGAACTTCCCCTTCACCTGCCCTGACCCTGAGCACCGCCGCCACTGTAGGAGATACCGGCAGCGAGCACAGCAAAGCCCCCAGCTTGCCACCCCATTGCCCTTGCAGGTTCTGGCGGTAAATAAAACCAGGAATGGAGGAGGGAGGGGGAGGAAGGAAGGAAGGAAGGAAGGAAGGAAGGAAGGAAGGAAGGAAGGAAGGAAGGAAGGAAGGATCTCTACTTTGCAGAAATTTGACTTTTGCGGGCGGTCTTGGAACGTATGCTGTGAGCTGCCCCGAATCTACGGAGAGGGGTGGCATACAAATTTTAATAATAATAATAATAATAATAATAATAATAATAATAATAATAATAATAATGTATCCCTCGCGAAAGTCAAGGGACCACTGTATATGGTAA